>NC_052614.1:37938957-38679178 GCF_016545825.1 Eucalyptus grandis
GATTGCCAAAATCATGGGGTGTTACAGTTAAACCACCACCTCTAAACCCCCTATATAAGTACGGCCCTTTCTTCCTTTCATCTCTCATCATCATAAGAACCATTCCTCTGTCAAGACTAATATGGACTTTAGGGGTAGACTAAACACAGGATGAAAATGAGCATAGCTCACTAAGGAAGGCATCATCACGATCAACATCGTCATCATGGGATGGGTAATGGAGGTCGATATGGGCATTATTGTGAGCATGGTTGCCAAGTAGGAGAACTTCTCAACAAGAATGGTCTGGAGGAGATGGAGATCATGGACATGGGCATCATCTAAGGGGTGTTATAAGACATGGGGGTCATGATCATGGACATGGACACATACATGGGCATCATCTAAGCAGTCTTTTAGTCCATGGGGGTCATGGTCATGGTCATGGACTACGCGGATGCGAACATGGGCATCATCTGACGGGTCCTTTAGGACATGGGCATAGACCTTCCATACGTGGTCATCATGGTCATCATCCTGCTCACAGTCATGGTCACAAAGGGAGGCCCCATGCGCATGGCAGATGTAAGAGGCGTCATCCCTGTATGAGGACTAGCACAGGAGCAAGAAGTCGTGGCAGCATCCCCAACTCCAATAACGAAGCAATTCTGCACTCTTGCTCTGACTGCAGACTAGAGAGGACGCTTGAAGTTGGGGCTTGGACAATAATAATGCCGTGTCAGCAATATTGTCTTGGGGATTTCTATTTACTGGTTCCTATCGGTTTTTATCTTTTTGGGTAACTTCGTTGGATGATCAGCAGTGGCTGAAGTGTTACGGAGGTTAAAGAATGTTTCTTTGTACAGTGTATACACCAATATACTATGGTGCACTATATGGATATATCGTTGAGGCGTCGAATCAGACAGATGATCTCTATATGTGTTATTCATATCTAAAGGTTTTAAACTAGAAATGATATGTAGTACTGAGCTCATTGAGAACACCATTGGCATGCATTAACAATTTGACCTAATCCAATTTAGAGATTAAGAGCTTCAATAGCACGCATCGCCAACAATGGTATATGCTCTATTTCTCATTCACGTATGTAGCACCCCGAACCCTTCGGCGATCGCCACAAGCTCTGATGTTACACTTTATTACCTTTTCCTATTGAAGTACTTAGAACAAGCGTCGTTAATCACAGGCAATTTTTTTTTTTTTTATTTAAAAAGCGGTCCCAGCGCGACTCATAGCGGAAGCAAATTAAACATCACCATCTATCCCCCTACCAATCCATGATACCAATACACACCAGCTAAACATCAGGATTTTATAAACAAACATCGACACATTATTTACATATTCTTTTAGGATGGGACTTCCTTTTTCTCGGGTCGATACAAAACAAGAAAAGCTAGGACTCTGCCATGTCCTGCCTAAAATCTCAAAAAGAAACCCTCGACCCTCAACATCATATGAGCACAAACCCCCATCGAAAGTGTCGACTATCTACATCAAAAAGATCCAGCTCCTACTCATCGCGCGCGGGTCTCACACCCAACCCGGTGCATCAGGCGGTGGTGGTGGCAACATCCCTCGCATAGCTCCATCCCGACGAATGTGCACAGAAATGAACTCCTGAATAACAAGGCCCCTAGCCAGGCCTATGTCGTACATCACTAGACAACGTACTCGAATAAAAGTCAGTCCGGGAACAGAGGGACAATCTATCTCAGCACACTCGACCTCTACATCGGATGGTAGACCATAAAACACCCCCCGCGAGACGGCAGGAAGCGGCATACTGATAATCTGAATTATTATTCCCCAAAAGGGGTGAGTACAACCACTCAGCAGATAGGGAAATCCAATAACAACTCAATGCACCATGCATATCATCATACGTTGCAAGCACTACTTACCTTGAAATCATGCGCATTTTAATCATGCATCATCATATCATACATATCATTATCATCATGGCATCAACATATCGTACATGTCATCATGCATGTCATATATCATATCATTATCATTTCATCATGCATATCATGTCATGGATGATCATCATATCATCATCATCATATCATCATCATCATTATTCATGGGTGATCATCATATCACATCACATACATATCATCATGCATATCATCATGCATATAATATCATGGGTGATCATCATATCACATCATATATCATCATCATCATTATTATCATGCATATCATCATGCATATAATATCATGGGTGATCATCATATCACATCACATGCATTTCATGTCATGATTTAATTTTTCATCTTTATCTTTAAATTTTGATCACCACATCACCCATTTCTCAATCATCAATTTCATCATCTCTTCGGGCAAAGACCTCCGACAGGGTTCCCACCATTCAGCCTCCCAGGCCACCGGGCTTCCGGCCCCCCACATTCCGGGCATCTCGCATCTCAACTAGCATCACAAGGCATTCCCTTCGGGCAGAAACCTCCGACAGGGCTTCCAGCCTTTACCCTTCTAGCCAAGCATCTTGCACCCCAATCCTGGCATCGCGAGGCATTCCTTTCGGGCAAAGACCTCCGACAAGGCTTCCGGCCCCCCACATTCCGGGCATCCTGAATCTCCCAGGGAATTCCGGCAATGCATCTCTGTACATTCCGGCCTCATCCTCCACCACAACCACTTACTCACTTATCATTATCCACATTTATCATTCTTTTGATCTCATTTAACATGGCATATGATTCACACATGCATCACAATTCATGGCCATACATACACCAATGTCTTATCATACATGCAACAATGCATAATTATTTATAAATAAATTCAATGGAATTATGGCCAATAAAATAATCCCTTTTTTTTTTATTATTTTATTATTTTATTATTATTATTTATATTATTTATTTATTTATTTATTTATTTTGATAAATAAATATTAAATTCAATATCTATGATTTTCCCAAAATCATAATATTCAAACAATCATTAAACAAACCAATAAGGTGACAAATTTCATGCAAAATTCATGGCCAAATTGAATTTCACAATTTCCACAAAATAGCACATGATATTCGGATAAAAGCCAGAATGCACAGTTTCCAAATAAATTCGATTAAAATATTCATACAACCTCCAAAAATTACGAAATTTTACAGAGTGATAGCCAAGACATCTTCGTGCAACTTTCATGCAGAACTTCAAACCATATTCTTTTTAGATTATTTTACACGACCTCTCGAAGCTTCTGGAACCACTACCGCATCGTCCAGAATACACATCTCCGAAATATTTAGATTTCACCCATATATTCTCTTTCATTTCCTCTGAAATTTGTATATGTTATGTATAAAGGTGTCCTTTACAATTTTCATGAAGAGATCTAGGTCAAATAACCAAATTATGGTCACCATTTAAGTCCATGAAGTCTCGGGTGTCTCGGAACACATCACCAGAATCATCGTCTCCAAGATCTAGCCGATTTACTAAGCTATACTTGTTCATTTCTCTTCAAATTTTAGTATGTTGTATTTTAATGTGTTACCTACAACTTTCATGAAGACATTGTAGTCAAATATTCAACATAAATCGACATGCAAACAAGAATCCAACAAGAGGTAAGTGAAAACTTCACAGATCTGGGGTCTCCGTAGAATAGGACTTTGACCCCTCATATCTCCATAATTTTCCACGAAATTTCAGTATGTTATAGTGAAAGACGTTAGATACAACTTCGATGAAGACAGCAAAGCTGAAATCGGACTCCAAACACACATGCAAACTCAAACAAGTTACTGACTCCCACAACCCGAGCAAGAACAGTCACACGGCTTGAGAACAAACCACCCATACCTCGGTTTTTCTCACTAAAAACACCCAAAATCGAACATGCAAACCATATACACACATGCAAGAGAAGTTAGAGGACTCCACTTGCCTCTAGGATGGACGGTCGACGGCGTACGGCGGTGTATACGGCGAACGGACGGCGGCACACGGCGGTTCCTCCTCGGCTCCGCCTCCTCTCCCTCTCGGTCTCTCCCTCTCTCTCACGATTTCTCTCTCTCTCTCACCCTCTCTCTCGGCCAAATGAAGCAAAAACCGGCCACCTTCTCTCTCTCCTCCCCTTTTATACTCCCTAATCCTCATCATTTGCAATCATGAGATTGCCTCACCAATGGCCAATGCATGGCCTTCCCCTTTGCCACTTGTCATTTTGATTTTTTTTTAATTGGGTTTGGGCTTGGGCTTGGGCCCATCCGGCCACTCCTCCTTGGGCTGGTCGACAGCCCCCTTGTGGGCTTTAATGGGCCGGCCAACTTGGCCCATTAAGGTTCCACTCTTGGGCTTAAGGCCCAATCGAATTCTGACCTCTCTTCTTCTTCTTTTTTTCTTTTTTGAAATTCTTCTATAAATATTTTTAAATTCCAATTTTCGTCTCGGCCAAAGTCTTGGGACATTTTTTTCATTAAAATTTAAATCATATGGCCAAGCATAGATTATTAATCTATTAAATTTAAATTTCCACAGTCACAAGCACAAATCATCAAATTAAAAGACTAATTGGCTAAAGCATAAGCCATCAAAATTCTATCACCTAATCAAAGGCTTTAACACACTTTATGGCTTGGCTTTGAATTTCTGGGATGCCACAACGTAACTGCGGGCACCAAAATTGGCAATCAAGAAAATAAAATATCTCCCACTGTTTAAGCTTTATTTTTATTATGTTAGAATTTACGGCTTAAGCCCAGAAAAGGAGGCAGCCTAACCTAATTAATGGTAGGTTTGGATTGTTGGAGAAATCTTTCTGGAATATTTTGAAGCTAACAAAACGTTTCCATCAGTCTAGTCTGAAGATTTGCAGACTCTACTATTTAAAGTCTAAAGACCTCCGGACTGCCAGACTCAAGACTCAAAGTCTATTCTCATTGACAGATCCTAATCCGTTGAAGAAAGGCTATCCAAAACTGAGTGATTCATTAAGGATTTGGCCTTATTGATTGGAGAAGATCTCTTGGCTGGATATGACATAACGGATTCCTTTATTCGAATCAAGATTGATTAAGGATCCGATGATTGGCGAAGTATACTTGGAAGATTCTACTTATGGAAACCGGGATCCTGATTGTATGGGCAAGCAGGATTGATGGGCTATCGACATGTTCCTTTAATAGCTCGAATGATCTTCCTAATTGATTCTGTCCAACAGGAAGATTGGAAGAATTCCTTTGGTAAGTGCCAACGGGTATGATGGCATAAAGAAGTATATAAGGAAGACATTCCAGTTGTTCGAGGGGGTGCACGATAGAAGAATTTCAAAGTCTGAAACTCCTTGTTCTTAGTCAATTCATTTACTGAGCGAAATCTTGTACGCAAAAGAGAGTCTATATTTTGAGCTACCTTGAGGAAGTGTGGTAGAGTATCTACACTGTGGAATCAAGGGAAAGCATTGCTGTAAAATCTCTTTTGTTCATAGTGAAATCGAGCCGATGGGCTGTCAGTGCGGAAGAGTGGACGTAGGCTTGGAATAAGCCAAACCACTATAAACCTTGTGTTCATTTCTCTTCCCTACTCTCTACTTTACTTTGATCATAGTTCGTTTTATTAACTAAAGGAGAACTTCTTTTCTATTGTCTGCCTAGTATTGCTTTCGTATCTCGAGAAATTGTTTTTACACCTATTCACCCCCCTCTAGGTGTTTATACTAGCTATATCAATTGGTATCAGAGCCTGTGTACTCACTTTGTTTGAAGTGTTTTACTTCAGAGTTAAAGATCCATGGCTAGTATATTAGCTCCAAGGCTGGTAGAAGGGCAAAGCGATACCATACCACCTTACTTTGATGGAAAGGATTACAACATCTGGAAAAACAAGATGAAGGCATTCCTAAGATCAAAGGATCCTCTGGAATGGGACGTTGTAGAAAAAGGAATCACTCCTAAAGTTGCATCTGTCTCAGAGAGAGGAAAAGAAGCCGTTGAGTCTAGTGAAATGACTTAGGAAGAGATAATCAAGAGACAAGCTTTTGATGCAAAAGCAATTTATTCTTTATATTGTGCTTTGTCACCGACTGAATGTAACAGAATATCTTCTTGTGTTACAGCGAAAGAAGTCTAGGATAGATTACATATTACCTATGAAGGAACCGATCAAGTGAAAGAGACCAGAATCAACATTCTCCTCGGTCAATACGAAGCCTTCAAAATGAAATCAGGAGAATCTACAACTGACATGTTTAGTCGTTTTACAGAAATCATGAATGGTCTTGAAAATCAAGGTCAACCAATTTCTGATCCCATGAAGGTAAACAAGCTACTGCGTGGACTCTCCAAGGATTGGAATCACATAAAGACCTCAATAAGAGAGACACAAAGAATCATGCCACTATCTATCGATGAGTTGGTTGGGACTCTTCAGTCTTATGAAGTGGAACGAATCAATGAAGATGAAGATCTTAAAGGTAAGAAATCCATTGCATTATAATCCAATGATGATTCTGATGTTACAGATTCTGAAGAAGATATGGATGATGAGGAGCTTGCTCTCATGATAAGAAGATTCAGAAAGCTAAACAGAAAAGGAAGAAGATTCAATCCAAAGAAACAGAGTTTTCAAAAGCAACAGACTAAGTCTATTGAGGATGATGAATCAAACAAGGATGTAGTCTGCTTTGAATGCAAGAAAAAGGGACACATCAGACCCAACTGTCCTCTTCT
Source organism: Eucalyptus grandis (assembly GCF_016545825.1). NCBI lineage: Eukaryota > Viridiplantae > Streptophyta > Magnoliopsida > Myrtales > Myrtaceae > Eucalyptus > Eucalyptus grandis. Next base: position 37,945,662 of record NC_052614.1, read on the forward strand.
GAGGAAGAAGAAAGGAAAAGCTGAAAAGTTGAAAAGTATCGAAAGGCTCTTAAAGCATAAATCTGGAGTGATACAGAGTGTGAACAAAGTGATGATGATTATGCCAATATATGTCTGATGGCACAATCGGATTCAGATTCAAACTCCAAGACAGACTCAGATTCAGACAGTGAATTTGAAGTAAGTAACTTTAAAATCCCTGTTAAAGTTTCTAAGTACATTGATGAGCTGTGTTTTAGTCTTAAGACTTCTCTTAAAAGGATTTCCGAACTTAAAAATGAAAACTCTGCACTAAAACAACAGGAAAATGTTTTGAAAGAAAAATTGAAATGTTTGGACATGAATGTTTCCACTTTTAAAGAAAGCGAAGATAATCTTTTGAAAGAAAATGCATTTTTAAAAAATGACTTATCAAATATTTCAAAAAGATTTTCAATAGGATCGAGAAACTTGAGAAAATTCTTTCAAAGACAAAGACCTTATTTCAATAAATCTGGTTTAGGAATGACAGCAGAAACCATTCCTTTAATTGATTTTCCTAAAGTGAAGGAAAGAATTAAGCAAAGACCCACAAGAGATGTTTACAAAAATCATTTCAAAAAGGTTTTTGTAAAACCAGTAGGTTGAAATGCTCTCAGATGTTCAAAGTGTAATAGTGCAGATCATTTTGAAAAGGAATGTCCTATGGTTTGGAAACCTGTTAAGAAAGTATGGGCAAAAACCGCATATTATACTAACACCAATGGACCCAAGAAAATATGGGCACCAAAGAAAGCTTGAGTCTCTTTTTTTAAATGCAGGTCACTATCAAGAAAAAGGTAAAATGGTATCTGGATAGTGGATGCTCAAGACATATGACAGGAGATTCAAATTGCTTCATAAAGCTCATTCAAGTAAATGGTGGAAAAGTCTCATTTGGAGGAAACAGTACGGGAAGAATTGTGGGATTTGGAACTGTAAAGATTGGAAACCTCACAATAAGCAATGTTTCCCTAGTGGAAGGACTCAACTACAATCTACTCAGTATCAATCAGCTGTGTGACACCGGTTTCAAAATCAACTTTCAAGAGGGAATATGTTCATGAACCAGTAAAGATTCTACTCAGTCATTCATGGGTCGAAGACATGGAAATATCTACCTCTTGGACGTGAAACTAGATGAATCGCAATGCCTAATCTCAATTCAAGACGAAGCGAGCTTATGGCACAGAAAGCTTGGGCACATCAATATGAAGCAGATAGCCAAAATTTCAGCAAAGAAGCTTGTCCATGGTCTACCCAATTTATCATACCAAAAGTCTGATCTATGCACACCATGCGTATTGGGAAAGCAGGTAAGAAATTCCTTTAAACCAATAAATCAAGTTTCCACTAATCGTGTACTGCAGCTTCTGCATATGGATCTCTTTGAACCAACCAAAACTCAGAGCATTGGAGGTAAGAAATATTGCCTAGTAATTGTGGATGACTACTCACGATTTACTTGGGTATATTTCCTGGCAAGTAAGTCTGAAACCTTCTCTTACTTTGAAAAGTTTGCTAAAAAGGTTCAAAATGAAAAAGGGTAAGTTATCTCAAGTATAAGAACAGACCATGGAGGTGAATTTGAAAATCAAGATTTTACAAAATTCTGTGATAAATCTGGTTTTCAGCATGTGTTCTCCTCTCCATATACTCCAGAGCAAAATGGAGTTGTGGAAAGAAAGAATAGATCGCTTCAAGAAATGGCTAGAACTCTTTTAATTGAAAGTAACATCTCTTCACATTTTTGGGCTGAAGCAATTTCAACAGCATGCTATATTATCAATAGAGTTTTTCTAAGGCCTATTCGGAAAAAATCCCCTATGAGTTATTCAAAGAAAAGAAGCCTATTGTTTCATACTTTCATGTGTTTGGATGCAAATGCTTTATATTGAAAAATGCAAATGATCGAGTTGGTAAGTTTGAAGAAAAATCAGACGAAGGCATCTTCCTTGGATATTCTACTTCAAGCAAAGCCTACAGAGTCTATAACAAGAAGAGTCAATTTGTGGAGGAATCAATGAATGTCAAATTCCAGGATTCTATGCAAAATGAATCTATTCAAACTCATCTTGAAGAATCTGAATCTGCTCCAGACTCTACAAAGTCTAAGTCTCAAGAAGCAGCTCAGACTCTGAAAGATCAACAGCAAGTGGTTATTGAAGATTCAAATGAAGGAAGTGATCATCAACTTGACAAATCAACCAGTAACTGGAAGCATAAGTCCAGTCATCCCAAAGATCTCATTATTGGCGACATTAATGAAGGAATTCGCACAAGATCCAAAAGGCACGAAGAGTCTAGTGATGTGGTTCTTATTTCTGAAATAGAACCCAAAAGCATAGAAGAAGCATTATCTGATGAAAGCTAGATTGAAGCTATGCAAGAAGAACTCAGACAATTCAGCATTAATGATGTCTGGGAGTTGACTCCTAAACCAAAAGGTAAATCTATTATTGGAGCTAAATGGGTTTTCAGGAACAAGATGAACGAGAAAGGAAAAGTCGTAAGAAACAAAGCAAGACTCGTGGCCAAAGGATATACGCAAGAAGAAGGGATAGGCTATGACGAGACTTATGCACCAGTAACAAGGTTAGAAGCAATTCGATTATTACTTGCTTTTGCTTGTTATAAGAATTTCAGGTTATTCCAAATGGACGTCAAAAGTGCTTTCCTGAATGGATTTAACCATGAGGAAGTCTATGTGGAACAACCACCTGGGTTTGAAGACCCAAGGAAGCCAGACTCAGTATTTAGACTGAAAAAGGCCTTGTATGGTTTAAAGCAAGCACCTCGAGCTTGGTACAACAGGCTGAGTAAGTTTTAATTCAAAACGGCTTTGTCAAAGGTAAAGTAGACACTACTCTGTTTATCAAAAGAGAAAGCAAAAGTTTTCTACTTGTTCAAATATATGTTGATGATATTATTTTTGGATCCTCTAATGAAAGTTTGTGTAAGAAATTCTCTAAGTCTATGCAGAATGAATTTGAAATGAGCATGATGGGTGAACTAACCTTCTTTCTTGGACTTCAAGTGAAACAATTGAAGGAATGGACTTTTATTCATCAAGAAAAATATGTTAATGATCTTGTCAAAAAGTTTGGACTGGAAAATTGCAAAAAGACTAACATACCAATGTCAAGTTCCTTGAAGATAGACAAAGATGAAGGAGGAAAGAAAGTTGACCAGAAGCTATACAGGAGTATCATTGGTTCACTTCTTTATCTTACTGCTTCTAGACCTGACATTTTGTTTAGTGTTTGCATTTATGCTAGATTTCAAGCAGACCCTAAAGAATCTCATATAAGTGCTGCAAAGCATATTATCAAATACATTGCTTCAACTTCAAGCATCGGTCTTTGGTATCCTAAAAAGGAAGACTTTACTTTTCTTGGGTACTCAGACGTAGATCTAGCCGGTTGCAGAGTTGATAGAAAGAGCACCTCGGGTACTTGTCAACTACTTGGAAGCAAGACAGTGTCTTGGTTTTCAAGGAAGCAAAATACAGTAGCTCTTTCTATAGCAGAAGCAAAGTATGTAGCTCTCGGAAGTTGTTGTTCACAAATTCTGTGGATAAAACAACAGCTAAGAGACTTTGGAATTAAAGATTCATGCACGAAGATTAACTGTGACAACACCAGTGCAATCAATCTTACCAAAAATCCAATTCTTCACTCAAGAGCAAAGCATATAGAGATTTGACATCACTTCATTAGAGATCATGTTCAAAATGGAGAAGTTTCGATTTAGTTTGTAAGAACCAACTGGCGGATATATTTACAAAGCCTTTGGAGAAAAATCAATTTGAAATCATCCGTTCCAAACTCAACATTCTGAAGCTTGAAGAAGTTAAAATCTAGAGACTCTCAGACTCAGACAATCATGGTTCTTGACTGTAAGTTATTTTATTTTCTATCATATTAAATCTCGGAAAGGTACGATCATCTATCTATAATTGATTTTTGCTATCTTCAATTTCCGTGATAAGTGCAATCTGTCTTTTTCAAAAAGGAGTTAATTTTTCTTAAAAATGGCAGTTATCTATTTTTGGAAAAGACAATTATTTTTAAAAGGCATCTTTTACTTTCCTTTACGACGTTTGGTATTCCCCTCTTCCACTGACTTATATACAGTCGGTTCCTCTTCACTTAACTCCAAAACCCTAAAAAGCATCCATCTTCCACTCCCGTCTCTTTTTCTTTTTTAATCTTCGAAAAAAGTTGTCATCTTTCTTGGGAAAGTCAAGTTCGGAATCTTTCAAAGACTGCGAAAGATGTTGTCTTCAAGAAAGTCTTTGAGGATCGCAAGCAGGGGTCCACAGCAAATGAGTGAGGAGCCTACTCATTTTGATCTCACCGAGGAAGAGGAGTCACCCACTTAGCAGCAGAGCCCACAACATTCTCAACAGCATCATTCTCCACCATCTAGTCCACAGGGTGTTGGTCATCGACAAGAGGAAGAAATTGTTGAAGGCGCAGATCCTGTAAGAATTCAAAAGCCCTCTTTTATTTATAAGCTTTATCGTGCTTTAAAGAGGACTGGTACTCCATTAAACTACATCGATGAGTTTTTTAGGGATAAGGGGTATGGGAATGAGTTCATCTTTTTGCGAAATATGGAGCGTCTGGGAATTGCTCCTAAGGGGTTGGCAGAAGAAACCCTTGCAAATGTCCCAAGTGATCCGCGTGTTGGAGGACTAAATCCGATCGATGGGAATGATGATGACAAATTGTACAGCCAATTTCAACCGAGAATGGGTGTTGCGGCGAAAATTCGGGGAAAAAGGACGGAGTTGTTTAGATCGAAGGAACAGAAGGATCTATACTCCAAATTGTTGAAGCGTGGGGTGATAAACCCTAGGAGTGTGGATTTTGATTTCCTTGATGCTGTGAACGTCAATTTGAGGGAAAAGTTCAGTTTTCTTCAACTTGAACAGTTCTGTTCTAACACTACAGAAGCCTACGCTGAGCTAACTGCATACTTCTATTCGAATCTTAGTTTCTTAGATGCGAATAGAATCTCTTTCAGTGTCCGAGATCAGGACTTTGTGGTGGATGTAGATATGCTTGCGGATGTGATTAGGGTTGAGAAAGGGAGATCAACCCATCAGTGTCTCTATTGCTCGTGCCACATTGGAACTTGTTAAAGATAGAAGGACAGAGGGAAGGATTTCCTACTCAAGGATGCGTGCGAACAACATTCTGCTTCACAAGATTGTGATCAATTGCCTCAAACCGAAATCTACTTCCAAGACTGATGTTTCAAACTCAGAGGCAAAGCTGATGTACGCCATCAATGCTGGGAAAAAGTTTTCTCTTCCTCACACTATTTTGTTCCACATGTATAGAGCAGTGGTGAAGGACAAGGGTCAACTTCCTTATCCAGGTCTTGTGTCAACGTTATTCAGACATTTGAATGTTCAGCCTCCACAAATTCTCCGTGTTCGATCATGTGATAAAATGGTGGTAGGACTGAAAATGGTGTCCAAAATGCATCTGAAAGAACTCGACAAGGCGTTGGAGAAATTCAAGGAGACAACCCCTGCCAAGCCTCATTAAGCCTCTTCGGCATCGAAAAGAAAAGGGAAGGGGCCCATGGTTGCTCCATCCAAAAAGAGAAGAGCTCTCATCATTGAGGATGAAGATGATGAGGATGACCTCACCATTTCTGCTATGGCATTGAAGAAGCTAAGTCGTTCTATTCCAGAATCAATGGAACGACAGGAGAAAGAAGCAGAGGAGAGAGAAGCAGAGGAGAAAGAAGAAGAAGAGAGAGAAGCAGAAGAGAGAGAAGCAGAGGAGCAAGAAGCAGAGGAGAAAGAAGAAGAGGAGAGAGAAGCTGAAGAAAGAGAGGCAGAAGAGGAAAGGATTGAAGAAGAAGAAGAAGGAAGAGGAAATCAAGAGGAAGGAGAGCATGAGGAACACTCTTCTCCACCTGAAGGCATGGAAACAAGGGGAGATGGTGAGAAAAGAGGAATGTCCTCATATCCTCGCTACCAAAGTGAAGGAGTCGGCCGCTCTCCGGCCAGATCCAGAGGACATCCATGCATCTCAATTTCCTGAGGAGGGACATGATGCTTCATCGCCAAATCTGTGTGACTATGCTGATATACCATCGTCTGCCTTTACTCCATCTAATCGTGCGTGCGACCACGCAGACTGATAATTTAGCAGATTTCCGTAGAATTCTTGATGTTCTCTTGGAAATGCGGGGTCAGATATATGCTCTGGGATGCGAAGTTCAGAACTTGCAGAATGCAGGACAAGCTTCTTCAATTTCCTTGAATGATCATATCCAAGCCCTTGCTCTTCAGAATCAATCAAATGCTAAGAGTGAAGAGGTGGCTCAACTGAAGGAAGATTTGAAAAAGCTGGAAGGCATCATCTAGTCAATGGGAGATTTCCAACTTGTTCGCATTCCCAAGCAATCTTGACTCTATTCTATTTCCATCTCAACCTTTTTTTTATGACAAAAAGGAGGAGAGATTCGAGATTTGAAATCTTTGAACTTTGAACTTGAACTTGTTGAACTTTTAGTTTGTTTTGATGTTTGACTTGACTTGTGTGTCGGGATGTGAACTGAATTTGGGATTTGGATTTGACTGCTTATATTAAGTATTATTGATATCTTATGAATGGCTTTACACTCATGCAAGACTAACCTATTTTCTGTGGTTGCAGATTCTAGTGTTATCATTAAGCCATTAATCTTTATGAGATATCCATATTTGCTTGAGTAATGTTTTGCAGGTCAAAGTTATTCAAATCTGCAAGAAAGTTTTGTCACCATCAAAAAGGGGGAGATTGTTGGAGAAATCTTTCTGGAATATTTTGAAGCTGACAAAACGTTTCCATCAGTCTAGTTTGAAGATTTGCAGAATCTACTATTTAAAGTCTGAAGACCTCCGGACTGCCAAACTCAAGAATCAAAGTCTATTCTCATTGACAGTTTCTAATCCGTTGAAGAAAGGCTATCCAGAACTGAGTGATTCATTAAGGATTTAGCCTTATCGATTGGAGAATATCTCTTGGCTGGATATGACATAACAGATTCCTTTATTCGAATCAAGATTGATTAAGGATCCGATGATTGGCGAAGTATACTTGGAATGTTCTACTTATGGAAACCGAGATCCTGATTGTATGGGCGAGCAAGATTGATGGGCTATCGACATGTTCCTTTAATAGCTCGAATGATCTTCCTAATGGATTCTGTCCAACGGGAAGATTGGAAGAATATTTGGTAAGTGCCAACGGTATGATGGCATAAAGGAGTATATAAGGAAGACGTTCCAGTTGTTCGAGAGGGTGCACGATAGAAGAATTCCAAAGTCTGAAGCTCCTTGTTCTTAGTCAATTCATTTACTGAGTGAAATCTTGTACGCAAAAGAGAGTATATATTTTGAGATACCTTGATGAAGTGTGGTAGAGTATCTACACTGTGGAATCAAGGGAAAGCATTGCTGTAACATCTCTTTTGTTCATAGTGAAATCCAGCCGATGGGCTGTCAGTGCGGAAGAGTGGACGTAAGCTTGGAATAAGCCGAACCACTATAAACCTTGTGTTCATTTCTCTTCCCTACTCTCTGCTTTACTTTGATCATAGTTCGTTTTGTTAACTAAAGGAGAACTTCTTTTCTATTGTCTGCCTAGTATTGCTTTCGTATCTCGAGAAATTGTTTTTACACCTATTCACCCCCCTCTATGTGCTTATACTAGCTATATCATGGATGAAGTCTCACCCATATATAGAGGAAGAGCATATGCGCTAGCTCGCTATCTATGGCTTATGAAGTTCATCAAATTGGATCAAATAGTCGTTCAAGCAACCAAACCAAACTAAGGGCTGGCCTATGGAACTCATCAAGGAGCAGCAGCAATTTATGCATCTGCATCACAAAAGAATTCTTTTAGCAAGAAGGGATTGCTGCTATGAGCGATTATCATGCATGAGAGAGAATGATGGATTAGTGAACCAATGAGTGATTGAGATGTGATGTGTGACATCCTAGATTTTCGACTCTGCTCTCAATTCAATAAATCGAGCATTTCATCGACACGCCTATAGGGTTGTTCTCAGAGTTGATCACTCTAGAGATAACTATATTATCTGGGAAAGCCATTAAGGATTTTAAGGCAAATAAACTTGAGGATTTGACTAGGAATCAGCTGCTGATTATATTCATCTATTGAGATCATTACAGCACAGACATAAATTGATTAGAGATCAGAGATAGGTTGGTTTGACTGAGATGTGTGGCCGATTGTGGGTGACTCCACTAAATTGGAAAATTCTCGTCGACGGGCACTAGTTTGATTTTCCTGTCGTTTTGATACCCTATGTCCATATTTGAATCCTCGAGATTTTCACAACAATCGATAGTCGCCAATGTGTCGAATAGGTCATTTGCTCTTAAAAGTTCCGAAAGCTACCTGATAGCCTAGGTCACGCTAAAAACGCGCCGGAGTGAATTCAACCGTGAATTTGAGTCCGATTTCAAAAATTGAAGAGTCTATCATGTCACAATAAATTCTAGGAATGTTGACTCAGTCTCAGAAGATTTTTCTACAACCCGAGACTCTTGGGAAAAAGTCGGCATAGAACCGTTTTTTTCCAGAAAAAGCCAGGGATTGTTTTTTATAGCAAAATTGGGATGCAAGATGGTTCAATTGGTGAGGAAAAATACCAATTTGATTGTTGACTCAATAATGGAATTTATTGAGGCCAAATTAGATTGAATCAAGCAAGACCAAGACTCTAATTGAAGAAAAAACCTTGGAAATTCGTAGCTCCCCCACCATCATGACTTATGGACCATCTAAGAAAGGTTTCTAGAAGGATTTGTGCTGGAAAATTGCTGGGCAAGCCAGCCAAGCTTGGTGGACAAGTTCAAGGGGACCATTTTGTGGAAAATAAGCTTGGTAGGCCCCCTTTGTTCCCCCTCTCTTCCTCACCAAGCAACCAGCCTGCATTTCCCTCCTCCTTCCTCCATTTTTGCACACCATCAGTTAGCAAGAAGCAGCAACATCGCTGGAGATAGCAGAAGAAGCCGCATGCCGTCGCACGCCACACCGTCGTCGTCCATGTGCGCCACCGCTCATGAGCACCGCTGCCCGCGCCGTCCATCCTTCTCGCCTCCTCATGCCATCTAGCTTGCTAGCCAATAGTCGTGAGGGACTATGGAAGCCCCGCCAAAGGTCCGTCGAGTTCTCTTTTGAACCGAAACCACCCCCGCTACCCTTCCCCAAGCCTTGCTGCCCATTTAGCTTTGTTTTCTCTTGTTTGCAGCCCCAAAACAGAAGGTAATTTTATGGGTTTCTAGCAAGCTTCTAAGCTCATTTTGAGGTGTTTCCAGGCCTTGGATCCTAGGCTCACTTTGGAGAAAAGCAACCCCGCTTCGTTCCCAACGTTTCGATCTAAACGGATTGTTAAAAACGGATGAGTTTTACTCACTAAGTCTTAATTAGTAGGTTAATTATGCTTAAGGGTTGTTAGGTTAGCTTAAGTATGGATTAGTAATAAGCTAGAATAGTTAGATTAGCCTTAGAATGGATTAGTGTAACTTAATTAATGAGATTTGTACAATTGATGATGGATTGGTCAAATCCAATGGACTATCTATAGTTCGGAGTTCTAGACCATTGTCATTTGCCATTTTTGTAGATCAAAATGGGTTATGAATTTGAGGTTGATGTCTCTTAAGAAATGTTTTAGATATCCTCAGCTACAACATATATTTTTCCCAAGATTTTTGGAAACTTAAAAGAAGGAGATATCAGCTCCGTCATTTTCAAACAGAATCTCAATTTTTGTTGGAATTGATAACCTTTTAGGATTCTATGGGTTTTTATCAACTCTCAGGGTTCGAATTTCAAAATGGTTTCTTCACAAAAGTTGTTTTTCATATCTTCTAGTTTAACATAGTCAAATTATAGATTAAATGGACATGTTTTGGGCCTCGAACCAAACTAATTTCAAAAAACAAGCTTTCTAGAAACAGACCCGATTTTGGTGCTGGATTAAGCTATTTACAAGGCCGAATCTAGAAGGATCTAGGTTAAGTGTCTCATGAAAAATGTTCGTTTATGTGTCTACTACAACCTATTCAAATTTGGGAATTTTCTGAACTCGTTTGATTAAATTTCTGAATTTAAACTTGGAGACGTGCAAGTGGAATTTCTGCTGGTTAAGGCCGGTTATGATTTTGTGGCGTTATTGGTACAATGCTTGCTAGTTTGTGCATATTTGATGATATGTTGGTTTGTGACATGGCTAGAACTTATGCGTGATGATGCACGAATGGTTGTGCTATGGTAAAGGTTTATGGTCATGGCAAAGAATGACCATCGATGGGGGATATGTGTTATTGATTACTCAATTGGGCAATTGGTTGATAATTTATCCAATTTAGAGTATACATGTATGGACATCTGCATGAATTGAGATGATCTGGGTCTTGTGGGGGGAACCCGATAGGTTATGACCAGGATAAGAGCTAAGTGCTACACAATAGCCAGATTACGTGTGAGTTATCTCTAGAGCCTTATACTATTGTTTATATGCAAATAGGTTGTGAGCAAGTAAAGCACTAAGTACTACACGGTAGCAAAACTACTTGTGAGTTACTTCTAGAGCCTTATACTATTACTTATTGTAACCAAGGGCTAAGTGTTACATGACGACTTGAGTCGCATGGGAATTACCTTTAGAGCCTTGTAGTATTGTCATGCATGGTCAAAGGCTAAGTATTACATGATATTGGAACTCGTGTGAGTCACCTTTAGAGCCTTGCACTATTGCTATATGTGGTCAAAGACTAAGCACTACACGATGGCGAGACTTCGTGTAAGTCACCTCTAGAGCCTTAGACTATCGCTTATTGTAATCAAGGGTTAAGTGTTACATGGCGACTTGAGTCACATGGGAACTACCTCTAGAGCATTAAGTTTATTTATTGAGTGGGGATGTTGAGTGGAAAATTATCGAGTATAATAAAAGGTGAGAAAGAATGATGTATTACGTGGCTCGGTGACTAGATATATTATCTTGGGAAAATGAATAGTATGAATTGAAATGGCCAGGAAATGGTTTGACTGACATGTAATTAACAAGATCGATTGATTGATGATTCGATCTGTTTGATTTGGTGTTATGTCTATCAGTATTTATGAATTGACTGACGTGCAAGAAGGAACCGAGGCCAAGGTAAGCCCTCTGACTCATGTTGTGCTTAGATAGCCTTTAGGGCGTAATTTGCTTCCTAATCAAGTCTTAGGGGGTAGAACTTGTTGAGACATTGTCTCACTGATTATTGAATAACCATTTTCAGGTCCGTAGAAGAAGTTAGTGGAGGACCGAAAGCCCTGAAATTTGGAAAGGTGGAGATCGATGAATTGGAGAACTTGCCTGATTAGGGAGTCATAGAACAATTTTCTTCTGTTAAGTCAATATTTTTGTAAACAGCCTGACATTGTATGTAAACCTGTTTGTTTATAAAAAGACTTGTTTTGATTTGAAAAAGTTAGCCTTGTTTTTCTATCCCATTGAATTGATGTCTAGGGATTTTATATTTGCTTCTACATGCGTATTTAATTAATGGGTCGACGATGCGTCTTGGGACATCGCTATTTAATCGACCAAGGAGGGATAGGCACGTGCTCGGAAGATCGGGGCATGACATCCCCTTTTTGTGGTATTAGAGCATGGTTGTTAGATGGAGCAATTCTTAAAATTGAACCCACCTCAATTCACCGGGACAAGAGATCCCGAAGCTGCTGCTTTATGGGTTTAGAAGGAAAAACTTTTGCACTGCCGATGTGCAATAAAACTGAGAAAGTAGTCCTTGCAACTTACAAACTGAAGGGAGTTGCAAATACTTGGTGAAGGACTATCCAAGGAGCAACATTTCCAGAAGGTGTCGTCTAGGAGTGGAACGCCTTCCTTGAGGCTTTCAATGGTAAGTACTTTTCAGAGACTGCCGAAGAGGTGGAGATGGCAGAGTTTCAACGTCTTCGCCAAGGTTCCATGATAGTCGACCAATATGAGGCAAAATTCGCTGAACTATCGCAATATGCTACTAAACTGATTAAGAATCCGGTGAACCGAGTGAGAAGATTCAGGGACGGATTCAAGTCGGACTTGAGGAGTGTATTGGTTTCTCTAAATCTAAGAAGTTACAATGAACTATACGAGAGGGCCCAGATGATCAAGAGAGATCAGAATGAGAGAGCCACCGCATCTAAACTGTGGTTTCAGTCTAACCGAGATGGGAATCGGTTTGGGAAGAAATCCATGACTGAATGAAGATATCCCGTTCCACCCAACAAAAAGGATGGGATTGGAAAATCAACACCCAGCTTAAAAGACGTATGTTGTTTCTATGGGAAAAGACATGGTTCAGCTCCATGTTATACTAGGACAGGAGTTGTTTTAAATATTGCCAGCACGGTCACCGGTTCAAGGATTGCCCGCGCAAGCAGATAGGACCACAGTTGCTATTACCACCACAACCACTCATAGGTTTTGTGCCACATAACGCACCACAGGGTGGACTAAACAGACCTCCAGAACATGGAAGAGTGTATGCCATCACTAGAGGACAAGACAAAGGGAAAGCACCGCAAATAGAACACCATTAGGATGGCAAAGGGGACCATAACGTTTTTGGGGTGATTTTATCAATGTAGCACGGTGGAATTTTGGTTAAGATTGTAGAATTTCAGTTGTTGTAATAAAGTTGTAGAAAGAAGAATCACTTACTATAGTTGTACTTGACTAATTGCTTATATATAACTTTGAAGTCATATATGAAAAGAGTTGGCTCAAGGAGCATCTTGTGGCAATGAATTGTTGGCGTAAGGTAATACAGTTTGAACCGTTGACGAATGCTCCAGTTGCTTTCATGGATTTGATTAACTGAGTATTCAAGGAATATCTAGCTCAATTCGTAGTTGTGTCTATCAAGGATATTCTAATGTATTCGATGAGTGTTGAGAATCACGAGAGTCATCTAAGAATGGTCATGGAATTTCTGGTGAAGGAATCTCCGTGGACCCAGCCAAGATCAAAACATTTATTAGTGGGCCAGGATCGACAACAATGTCAAAGATCAGAAGCTCTATGGATTGGACAGATTACTATAGAGGACTGAGTTGCGTGCTAATGCAACATGATAGGATTGTTACATACACGTCCCACCAGTTGAGACCTTATGAGTTGAACTACCCGATGCAAGACTTGGAACTCACAACAATAATTTTCGCTCTAACAATTTAGAGATATCATTGGTATGGAGAAATTCCAGATCTTCATCGACTATTAAAGTCTCAAATATATAATCTCTTAGAAGGAGTTGAATCTGAGATGGTGTCGTGAATCAAAACCTTGGAAGGACTAGGATGGTGATATTTGGTATCATCCTAGAAGAATTAAAGAAGTCACTGAGGCGTTGAGTCGAGAGTTTCAATTATGCATAGGCTGGTTAAGGTTTTTTAAGATGGAACACTCTAGCTCCAAGAGTGATTGGGTGTATATGACGTTGTAGCACTCAAGTAAGAGACCTTGTCAGAAATTCACTATAATAGTTGCAGTATTCAACCAAGTAGTACAAAGTAGGTCAGAATTGGCATCAGTTCGATTGGTGAACCAATAGAAAGGTAGATATCACCGGATAGGTTGCAAGTGTTAAATGTGCTAATAAGTAGAAGTACAATAATGCAAGCCGGGAGGACTTTTACGATCACTCGAGAATCCGGAGTGGGAATAGAAGTACATCACGATGAACCTTGTGATGTGCTTGTCAAAAGAATCAGAGAGGTAAGGTTTCCACTTGGGATAGTGGTCAACAAATGGATGAAGATGACTCACTTCATTGTTGTATGAAGGACCTTGATTTGAACAAACACGAAGAAGTGTACGTGAGTTAAATAGTTCATCTTTGTGGAGTACTAGTGACAGATCTATATCAGATTTAGAACCAAGGATTTTCAGTTTTAGTAGAAGAGATAGATGGTTCATTCTGAAGCAATGTGTAATAGAGTGTGCAGAACCTCAATTGTGGGAAGGAAAATAGGCAAAGAAAGATCACAAGCCCAAAGTCAGTGATTACAGTTGTCGTGATTAAAATTAGTTTATGGACCGCCCAAAGCCGTCAGAAAGGTTGTATTGTTGAGCATTGAAGACCCTTAGAATTCCAAATTGGTGATTGCATCGTTCTAAAGGTGTCACCAATGAGAGATGCCTTGCGCTTCAGCAATGAGGGAAAACTGAAACCGAGGTACATAGATTCCTTTGAGATTCTAGAGAGAGAATTGGGATCCTAATGTATCATCTTGCATTACCACCGGAGTAGGCGTGAGTGCAAGACGTCTTTCATGTGTCGAGGTTGAGGACATATGAGCCTGACCGACCCACGCACTAAAGCTTGAAGAATTAGATGTGGACGACCGAGTATCGTATGTGAAAAGCCTAGTTCAGACCGTGATTTAGAAAGATCGGACTTGGTGAACCAAGATAGTCCCCTTGGTCAAAGTCGTCTAACAACACAGCGGGACTAAAGAAGTAACCGGAAAAAGTGAGACTCGATGAGACTATGATACCCGCACATTTTTATTAAAAGATTGGTAAAGGTTTAAATTTCGATGACGAAATTTTTTTAAGAGAGGAAGAGTTATGACATCCTAGATTTTCGACTTTGCTTTCATTTCAATAAATCAGGCATTTTATCAAGGCGCCTATAGGGTTGTGCTCATAGTTGATCACTCTTGAGATAACTAGACCATCTAGAAAAGCCATTAAGGATTTTAAGGCAAATAGACTTGAGGATTCGACCAGAAATCGGCTGCTCGACCGTGTTCATCTGTCGAGATCATTACGGCACAGACGTAAATTGATTAGAGATCAGAAATAGGTCAATTCAACTTACATGTGTGGCCGATCGTGGGTGACAACACTAAATTGGAAAATTCTCGTCGACCGGCACTAGTTTGATTTTCCTATCGTTTTGGTACCATGTGTCTGTATTTGAATCCTCGAGATTTTCACAACAACCGACAGTCGCCAACGTGTCGAATAGGTTCATTATAGCTCAAAAAAAAATCGACTATGAGTCATTTGCTCTAAAAAGTTTCGAAAGTTACCCGATAGCCTAAGTCACGCTAAAAACGCGCTGGAGTGAATTTAACCTCGAATTTCAGTCCGATTTTAGAAATTGAAGATTTTTTCATGTCAAAATAAATTCTAGGGATGTCGACTAAGTCTCAGAAGATTTTTTTGCAACTAGAAACTTTTTGGAAAAAAGTCGGCATAGGACCGTTTTTGTCTAGAAAAAGCCAGGGATCGTTTTTTATAGTAAAATTGGGATGCAAGATGGTTCAATTGGTGAGGAAAAATACCAATTTGATTGTTGATTCGATAATGGAATTTATTGAGGCCAAATTAAATTGAATCAAGCAAGAACAAGAGTCCAATTGAAGAATAAACCTTGGAAATTCGTAGCGCCCCCACCACCATGACTTATGGACTATCTAAGAAAGGTTTCTAGAAGGATTTATGCTGGAAAATTGCTGGGCAAGCCAGCCAAGCTTGGTGGACAAGTTTAGGGGGACCATTTTGTAGAAAATAAGTTTGGTAGGCCCCCTTCGTTCCCCCTCTCTTCCTCACCAAGCAACCAGCCTGCATTTCCCTCCTCCTTCCTCCATTTTCGCACCCCATCAGCCAGTAAGAAGCAGCAACGTCGCTGGAGACAGCAGGAGAAGCCGCATGCCGTCACACGCCACACTGTCAACGTCCGTGCGCGCCACCACCCGCGCCGTCCATCCTTCATGCCTCCTCACACCGTCTAGCTTGCTGACCAGCAGTCATGAGGGATTGTGGAAGCCTGCTAGAGGTCCGCCGAGTTCCCGTTTAGACCGAAATCACTCCCGCCGTCCTTCCCCAAGCCTTGCCGCCCATTTCAACTTTGTTTTCTCTTGTTTGCAGCCCCAAAACAAAAGCTAAATTTGTGGGTTTCAAACAAGCTTCCAAGCCCATTTTGAAGTGTTTCCAAGCCTTGGATCCTAGGCTCACTTTGGAGAAAAGCAACCCTCGCTTTGTTCCCGACATTTCGATCTGTTAAACAGGTGAATTTTACTCACTAAGCCTTAATTAATAGGTTAATTGTGCTTAAGGGTTGTTAGGTTAGCTTAAGTATGGATTAATGATAAGCTAGAATGGTTAGATTATCCTTAGAATGGATTAATGTAACTTAATTAATGAGATTTGTACAATTAATGATGGATTAGTTAAATCCAGTGGACTGTCTGTAGTTCAGAGTTCTGGACCCTCACCATTTGCCATTTTTGTAGATGAAAATGAATTATGAATTTGAGGTTGATTTCTACTTGAGAAATGTTTTAGATATCCTAAGCTATAACAAGTATTTTTCTCAAGATTTTTGGAGACATAAAAAAAATGAGATATCAGTTCCATCATTTTCAAAGAGAATCTCAGTTTTTGCTGGAATTGATAACATTATAGGATTCTAGGGGTTTTCATCAACTCTTAGGGTTCGAATTTAAAAATGGTTTCTTCACAAAAGTTATTTTTCATATCTTTTAGTTTAACATAGTCAAATTTCAGATCAAATGGATATGTTTTGGGCTTCGAACCAAACAGATTCCTGAAAACAGACTTTCTGAAAACATACCCGATTTTGGTGCTAGATTGAGCAATTTACTAGACCGAATATAGAAGGATCTGGGTTAAGATGTTTTCATGAAAAATGTTTTTTTATGTGTCTATTACAACATATTCAAATTTGGGAATTTTCTGAATGCGTTTGATTAAATTTATGGATTTAAACTTGGAGATGTGCGAGTGGGCATTTTCTACCTGTTAGGGCCGATTATGATTTTGTGGTGTTATTGGTGCAATGCTTGCTGGTTTGTGCATATTTGATAATGTTGATACCTAAATTTTGGCGACCTATTTAATCATTTATCGCATTAAAAATTAGGGGTTAACTTTATCCTCGGAAAAAAATATATATTAATTGCATAGCATCTAGATTTAGGTACGTTTATTTTTAATTTGCATTTTTTGCATTTATTTATTGGACCGACGCTGAGCGCAAGATTTTTCACATATTCCTTTAAGATTTTTCACATATACTCGGGGACATTTTCGAGCATAAAGGAAATTTTCGGATGGAATATTTGAAAAATACAAAAAAGAATATCGCGCAAGGTATAATGATATATTCAGGGGAATTATACACAAGCAAAATTAGAAGTGAAATATTTCACGAAAATTTAATTCCTTCCCCTATATAAGGTGTGGTGCGTGTACGACAAAGAGGGGAGGAATTCGAAAAAATTGGAGAAAAAAGGTGAGGGCTTTCCTTCGTTCGTTTTGAGAGAGAAAATAAAATAAAAGTCAACAAAAAAAGAGAAAAAACAAGAAAGAAAGGACGGGGGAATTGACCGGTTTGCAATGAGGGAGAAAGAGAGGACCGGTGAGGGGACATAAGACTTGAAGAGAGAGAAAAAAAAAAGAAGAGGAAAAGCAAACGGTTCGTCTTCCCTCGCACGACCATCTTCGCTGCCTTACCGGCCTCCACAAGCCCAATTGTTGGTGCTCGCAGCTAGGCCTCCATTCGCGCCTCCGCCTGCACCTTGCTCTCACGCCATGTCGCCACTTCATTCGACAACCTAAGATCCACAACCCGGCTTTGTCACCCACGCGCTACTCCACCGTCGCTCCACCAGCAGATCTTCACCGGGTTGTGCCTTCGGCCTTTGCTCGACCCGGTGCTCAACGTCGTCGCCCACCACCTCTGCTCGAGCCAGCACCTGACGACCCTTTGCACCGCGTCTTCACCACCGTCGTCGCCCGAGCCACCACACCAACGCCGCTACTCAACCGTGTCGACCTTCAACTCAGCAGCCGCGACCGACGCACCTGCAATTTTTACCTCCTATTGTTGCTCGACGCCACCGGAGCCCACCGCCGGTCTGCTTTGCTACTGGTTGCCATCTCCACTGATCCACCCATCGCTAGTCCTTGCCGAAGTTCCGAACGTCGGCAACCCACCCCCCAGTGACTCCCCCACTGAAGTTTCCTAGTCGTGGGTGAAGAAGCAAGAAAAGAAAAAAAAAAAGGAAAATCATTAGGTAATTTTCAATTTATTTTATTTTTTTATTTTATTTATTTTATTTTATTTTACTTTTTTTAGTATAATTATTCCTTAGTGTAAGGATGAGATGTTCGACATGAAATAACCTCTAAAATTTGTGATTGATAGTCCGATTTTCGCGCCCGAAATCTGACTCGCAATCACTCAAAAATCGCCAAGTCTCACGCCGAGATTCAATTCGCGATTTATTTAAAATGGGCCAACCTGATCTCATGCGTGAGATATGGTTCGTCAATTTGGATATCAATATTGTCTTGCTTTGATATGTTGCCATGTCGTTTAAGTTGATTTTGTTTTTGTAAAAAAAAATCCAAAAAAAAAAAAAAAATTGAGTTAGATTAGGTTTATTTCTTGTTCTAGGGTTTGCATATTTAGAATAAGAATTTTATTTCGAATTTCAAAAAAATAAACATTAAGAAAAATCAAAAATCAAAAAATCAAATCAATCAATTTAGGTTGCTAGTTTTTTTAACTTAGGTTGCATGTTTAATTATTTGACATTTTTTAATTTCGAAATTAATACAAAACCATGAAAAAAGAAAATAGGATTAGGGCATTATTTGCATGTCATTGCATTTTAGGGTAAAGTTTCATATAGTTTAATTCTAGATAATAGTTTTTTAATTTACTATAAGTTTAGATAATTTTTTTAGATAGATTGCATTTTAGTTAGGGATTTCTAAGTTAGGATAACGCTCTAGTTTAGATTAGGATTTGGCTTAACCTCATTCCTAATACAGATTAGATGATATTTTAATTTAGATAGATAATTTTCGCATTTTTATAATTCCGAATTTCAGGAAAGATACCAAAAAATGCCTTAGAATAAATTGATTCCATTTTTTAGTATAGATTGCATCTTATTATGTCATATAGTTAGGTCATATTGCCATGTCATATCTTTTCATGTTAGATTAGTAACATTGCATTGCATAAAGCATGATTTTCATTAAAAAAAGTGAAAACAAAAAAAAAAACTACGTGTTAATTAGAAATCATATCTAGGGTTGTTGATATGAATTCTGATCTAACATTGCAAATGCTTTCGTTGCTATAAGGTAAGTCCTGCCATTTATTCACTGCTTTATCTAGGTGTTAAATTGGTGGTTTGCGTACCCACATGATTACCTCACATGTTAGGGAGATAAATTAAAATCAATTCAAGTTGCATGCTGAATATTTTTTTCAAAATAAAAGAAAAAGGTACTGAAAGGGCATTAAAGAAATCTAGCGTAACCAAGTCCCCGAACTCACAATCTCTGGTTCGTAAGAGTAAAGTAAATCTCCCGTTACTTTACTTGGGTTTCTAATCGACCCACCAAAAATAGATTAGTGGTGACTCCTAATTAAAAAATCAATTGCATGTTAAGAATTTGAACCTAAAGTCGCGAATTGGTATGGGCTTGGGAGAGCCCGAGCTAAGTCTAGGCTTAGTAATCCATTAGCCAAATCCTAGGTGGATCACCCGAAAATTTGGTCGCGACAGATGATATGTTGGTTTGTGACATACCTAGAGCTTATACGTGATGATGCACGAATGGTTGTGCTATGGTAAAAGTTTATGGTCATGGCAAAGAATAGCCATTGATGGGGGATATGTATTATTGATTGCTTAATTATGCAATTGGTTGATAAATTATGCAATTGAGAGTATACATGTATGGACATCTGCATGAATTGAGATGATCTGGGTTTTGTGGAGGGAACCCGATAGGTTATGACTAGGGTAAGAGCTATGTGCTACATGACAACCAGACTATGTGTGAGTTACCTCTAGAGCCTTATACTATTGTTTATATGCAAATAGGTTGTGAGTAGGTAAAGGGCTAAGTGCTACATGGTAGCGAGACTACGTGTGAGTTACTTCTAGAGCCTTATACTATTACTTATTATAACCAAGGGCTAAGTGTTACATGACGACTTGAGTCGCATGGGAATTACTCTAGAGCCTTGTAGTATTGTCATGCATGGTCAAGGGCTAAGTACTACACAATATTGGAAATCGTGTAAGTCACCTCTAGAGCATTGTACTATTGCTATAAGTGAAAGACTAAATACTACACGATGGCGAGACTTCATGTGAGTCACCTCTAAAGCCTTAAACTATCGCTTATTGTAATCAAGGGCTCAATGTTACATGGCGACTTTAGTCGCATGGGAACTACCTCTAGAGCCTTAAGTTTATTTATTGAGTGGGGATGTTGAGTAGAAAATTATTGGGTATAATAAAATATGAGAAAGAATGATGTATTACATGGCTCAGTGACTAGATATATTATCTTGGAAAAATGAATAGTATGAATTGAAATGACCAGGAAATGGTTTGACTGACATATAATCGACGAGGTCGATTGATTGATGATTTGATC
The DNA here is from genome assembly GCF_016545825.1 of Eucalyptus grandis. Classification (NCBI taxonomy): domain Eukaryota; kingdom Viridiplantae; phylum Streptophyta; class Magnoliopsida; order Myrtales; family Myrtaceae; genus Eucalyptus; species Eucalyptus grandis. The sequence continues at coordinate 37,966,224 of NC_052614.1, forward strand.
TGTTTGATTTGGGTGTTATGTCTATCTGTATTTATGAATTGACTGACGTGCAAGAAGGAACTGAGGTCAAGGTAAGCCCTCTTACTCATGTTGTGCTTAGGTAGCCTTTAGGACGTAATTTGCTTCCTAATCGAGTCTTAAGGGGTAAAACTTGCTAAGACATTATCTCACTGGTTATTGAATAACCATTTTCAAGTCCGTAAAGGAAGTTAGTCGAGGACCGAAAGCCCCGAAGTCTGGGAAGGTGGAGATCGATCAATTGGCGAACCTGCCTGATTAGGGAGTCATAGAACAGTTCCCTTTTGTTAAGTCGATATTTTTGTAGATAGCATGACGTTGTATATAAACATGTTTGTTTATAAAAAGGCTTGTTTTGATTTGAAAAAGTTGACCCTGCTTTTCTATCCCATTGAATTGTTGTCTAGGAATTTTATATATGCTTATGCATGCGTATCTAAATGAATGGGTCGGTGATGCGTCCTAAGATATCGCTATTTAATCGATCAAGGAGGGATGGGCACATGCTCAAAGGATCGGGGCGTGACATGATGCATACTAACTAATCACACCAAAATCTCCGAGAACCCTTAGGTAACAATTCTGTTCTCGGGAACAATTTTTGTTTAAAAATGGTTTTTTCTGACTTTGTTCTTGGGAACAAATTCTAAGTAAAAAAACACACTTGGTAACTATAGAAAATTTCTATTCCGGGGATAGAAATGTGTTTGGTAGAATTCTTAATTTTTTCTTTTAATATTTTTAACACTTATATTTTATTTTTCTTACTTTTCCTCTTTTTTTTTTTCTTGTTCCTTTTCTCTTCTTCTTCCTTCGTTGTGCCCAGTTGCTGGCCACGGCGGTGGCCAATGATCGACTGAGCGAGGTCCAACGAGCTCGCCAGAGCCTCACCAAGATAGGGCAAAGGACGACAAGCTCGTGTGGAGGCGAGCTTGGCCATCGTGAGGCTTAGCCTTGCCAGATCTAGGTGAGGCCAAGCCTCACCGGTGACCAAGCGAGCCTTGTTAGGCCACCGGCGAGGCTCGACCTCGCCTGGCAACACGAGGTTGGCCTTGCCCCGGCCTAGCAAGGCCAAGCCTCACGCTGGTCGGCGTCTCACAGTGGTGGGTCAGCGAGGTTGAGTCTCGTGCCGACCAGTGAGGCTCTACCTCACCTTGGTTGGGCGAGCTCGAGGCTCAGGCCAACGAGCCTTGCCATGGCTCGACATCGCCAAGGGTTGGTGACACTCCGGCAAAGTTGCTAACCTTGGCCAAGGCCAATGACCACCCAAAAGGAAAAAGAAGAAAAGGAAATAGAAGAAGAGAAAAGAGAAAAAAAAAAAAAGAATAAATTGGACATGATTCTAGGAATTGTTCCCGGGAACAAGAAACAACTTTTGTCAACTTCTTAATTCTATTCCCAAGAACAAAAAAAAAATGAATTTTTGTTCCTAGGAATAAAAATTTTATCAAACGGGTTTCTGTTCTTTTTTTATTCTTCGAAACAAAATAATAGAATCAGTTGTTTCAATGATGGTTACCAAACAGGGCCTTGGTGAGTGGCAAGGCACTTGGAAAAGGTGGTGGAGGTTAATGACCTCGGTTGGCGTAGGCCACAGCATTGCGGGGCTCACGAAGGCATGATGGAGGTGGAGGCCACACAAAGGAGCGGATGGCTAACTACTACAAGGTTAGGTTTTATGTGTGCTACAAATGTGTTAGGTCACGGCAAAACAAGAACACGACAAAGAGAAATTAGGGAAAAAAAGAAAAATAGAAGGAAAGAACAAGGAAAATTTGATAAGAATGCAAGTAAAACCCATATTAACCGTTCATTAAAACTGACTAATGTGTCAATCATGTAAAGTGATAAATTTAAGATTCAAACTTTCCCTTAACTTTAGATAATCACAGTCATTTTAGGATATCGGCCAAAATTTTGATGGAGCTAAAAGCCTTGACCGCCCTAAGAGGCTCATAGTAATTTCCTTTGCTTTTGCTTTATGTTTTAAGGTAGATATGAGTAAAATTATTGTTTCATATGCTACCCAAGAGAATTTTAATTTTTATAAAAGAAAAATGACATAACTGATCTCTAAACTTTGAGTTCAATGTACAATGTTATCCCCGAAAGCCTTGACCACCCTTAGCTGTGCATAGTAATTTCCTTTGCTTTTGCTTTATGTTTTGAGGTAGATATGAATAAAATTATTGTTTCATATGCTACCCGAGAGAATTTTAATTTTTACAAAAGAAAAATGGCACAAATGATCTTTGAACTTTGAGTTCAATGTACAATGTTATCCTCGAAAGCCTTGACCACCCTTAGATGCGCGTAGTAATTTCCTTTGCTTTTGCTTTATGTTTTGAGGTAGATATGAATAAAATTATTGTTTCATATGCTACTCGAGAGAATTTTAATTTTTACAAAAGAAAAATAACACAAATGATTGCTAAACTTTGAGTTCAATGTACCAAACTTTTTATTCATTTAATGTAATCCCCAAACTTTAATCTAATATGCAATGTCATTTATGAACTTTTAATTTGTTTGATTTGGTTCCGAACTTTTAAACATTTTATATAAACTAGAGATTACATTGAACATTTACTAATAGCTCGGGAACCATATTGAACGGATTAAAAATTAAGACGACATTGCACATTAAGCCAAAATTCAAAGACCACATTTAAGACGGGAGTAGCCACTAGCCTCGTTTTTGGAGGTCGGTTAGAAACCCAATCGAGGGTCGGGAGTATTCTCTCGATTCCTACATAACTAGATATCTAAATCCAGGGACTTAGGTTACGCCAATATTTCTGTTAGTGCCCTTTCGATACCTAAACAGTATGTTGTATTTACCTAACGTGTCCATGCATTTCTTCTTACATTTTCGAGATTGTTACTCCTAAACTAAGTGATCATGGGTAGTTGGTTGTTTTCATGCTATTCTATTTCTAAAGAAAATGAAAAGGAAACACCCAATTGAATTGAAAATTGCGAGACATAAAGTAAACAATCAATGAAAATGGTAAATCTACCATGCAATCCTAGAAAATATAAAATGGAAACACAATTGCAAAGAATAAGAGAAAAAGAAAACCCGCAACTTGTTAGGCTTTTATACAGACGATGTGAACCCAAGACATATGTTGGGGACATATGTTGGGGATGAATGGTATATAATAATGGTCGAAATGGACATTGACCTTCACCATCTTCATGTCCTCTCCATCTTCAAGGTCCTAATCTAGATTTAGTCTAGGAAATCTATAACTAGGTACATACAATTGAAAGAAACAAGCATACATCTAGTCTAGCAAATCTATAAGTAGGTAAATACAATTGAAAAAAACAGGCACACATGTCAAAACAATCAAAAACACAATATCATACTAAAATCAATCTTTCGAAAGAAATTCAATGCAAAAGGTCTATTTAGACAAAGATCATAACAGGGGTCCAAATTTGATCCCATGTCTAAATTCTAATCTAGTCTTAAAAAAATGGAAAGTGACCTTAACGATGAGCGATCTGCATAAAATCAACGGCATTGGAAATCTCTAAGTGTGCCTTACAACTTCCTAGAAAGACTCAAATCTTAAACTAGGTCAATTTGATATCCTAAGATTGAGATCTTTAAAGGTGTGCATGTTAATAACTAAGAAAAACATAACGTAAGCATGCATTAGAAAACCACAAAATTATTCAAATAATGCACAAATGACATAAAAAAAATCACATGACATTTAAAATCGGATGCAATGGAAAATTTGGATAACCATCTAATCCTAGGTCGGCATGCAAAATGTCATACAACTTAAATGACATTATGAAATGATTCAAGATTCCTAAAGGTATGCTTGGGAATCCTAAGTGTGATAAACACTAATGTGACACAAATTTAATTTGCAAGATGATATTAAAAAAAAATATGACCAAAACGTGTATGTGAACTTTGTAACATGCGTTTTAATTGTCAAGAAGACATAATAGTAAAATTTGGTTGCTAAATGACTCAAACTACCATGGCAAGATGTATATACAGCAAGATTTCGTTTCAGCATTAACCTCACAGAATGGGAATGATTTCAATATCTTAAGACATGTAAAAATCTTACAAATAATCTTACATACAGAGCATGCAATGATGAACATTTTTCATTAAGAGTTCGAAACCTAAATATGATCGCATGAGCCATAGCAAAAATAGAAAAACGGATATGCATATCTAAGCTATATATTGCTACAACATCTTTTCACATCAACTCATGCGATTGACTCATCTATTAACATCAAGACTTCGCAAAGCATGCATCAATTGAATAGATACAACGTGTATTTCATCTTTCATGAAGGATTTGAGACCAGACAAACTCATCTATGGACTCAATTTCACCAAATCACAATTCAGAATAATGTAGGGCAGACTGTCCTATGTTTAAATCTAGGAGATTTTGACCTAGTTAAACACATCCAAAAATTCCAAAAAAAAAAATCACAAGATATTATCTACATAATTATAAGCAACTTTCATGTGGGAAAGTTCCTTTAAAGCTCAACACATAAATCAGTATGGAGTGGACCAACCTAGGCTCAGATTTGAATGGCTTTGACCTACCTAATCAAGTCCAAAAATTCTAAAAGAAATGCATAACATTCTCAAGACAATAAAAATAGGTCTTATGAAGGAAAGTTCCTTCAAAAATCAACACAAAAAATTTGACAAAAAGGGAAAAGATAGAAGGCAGAACAAGAACATAATTGAAAACTAACTTAAACTACTACATAATCATTCATCTTTGGACATGTTTTTCGAAGGTCAAATGATGCTTGATCAAGGCATGCAACCTATTGATTTGAAGCTTGTAATGTGTATTATCAGACTCTAGAATGACTCAAATTCAAATAAAGCCGTTTCGAACCTCATTTTGGCCAAAACATTAAGCCTATTACAGAACCGCAAAAATGCATATTAAGGCCAAATCAAGTTTAATCATCCATATCATTCAAGAACAATCAAGCACAGCAAATCAACATCCAAATCCTTCGATCTAACATCTAAACATGGCATATTTTCCTAAAATTGAACCCTAGCCCCGATGGTTAATCCAGTCTCGCTTCACAGGATTTGAGATTGAGATTATTACCTTTTACGAGTTTTTATTGATTCTGATCGCAATCGATCTAGTCAAATCACCGGAACACTTTCAATTCTCCACAGACCAAACCTAAATAGCAAAGATCACTCGCAAATCGATCAGATTGTCGGCTTGATGACGAAGTAGAACTGGTTTGGTTGAACCAGTCTCCGAAGCCGCCAGTGAAACTTGAAGATTGATCAGCTTGATCAGAAAGATCAAGTTGTTGTCGAGGCTTCCAAAAGCCCCAATCAGCTACTAGATATCATGAGGAAGATCAGAGGGATGATCGGTGACGGCAAGGTTGCCAACGTGACTGCTAGATCACCAGTGGAAACTCAACGTGCGATGGAGAAAGGGAAGGAAAGAGAATTAGCAGGAGAGAGAGTTTGTTGAAGATATTTTTCTATAAATTTGTGCAAATGAGCCCCCCTCAAAAATGGAGGGAAAATGGGCTTATATACTACCCCCAAACCATCTAATTTCACTTATCGATTCAATTCGACAATCGAAATTTTGATCCAACAATTAAAATTTGATTTTGAAGGTTGGATCATGATCTTGAGGTGTCAGGCAATCTATCCAATGGGTTTCATTTGCCAAAGCCCGAGTCAAAATTGAGAATTGCATCAAAATACTCAATTATGGGTCAAAATGCAATTTATTTAATCGAAGAATCAATCTGTAAAATTTTGATAAATTGAAGGTGCATAAGTGAATTGACATTGAGAGGATCCTAAAACCAGTCATTGGAGGTCAAGAACTAGCCGGCAAGGAGCTAAATCGGCCATCCCTGCAGGTAGCCATTCAGACCGATCAAATTGGTTCAATTCGGTTTGGCTAGTTTTTGATCAGTTCTTGATCGGCTTGGTCCAATTCTGGCCATTTCGTCCACGTGGGACCTCTATGGTCCAAAATTTATGCAATTCGGTCCCTAAATGACCTAATTCAAAATGAATTTTATCTTATTTAAGAAGAAATTAGCCAATTAAGGGTCCGTTTGTTTAGTAGAAAATAAGTCATTTCCAAAAAATATTTTCCCATAAGTCCTTTTCCAAGAAAATGAAAATATTTTCTAGTGTTCGGCTAAAATCTGAAAATGTTTTAGAAAAAATTTCCCGGTGTTCGGTAAGGAAAATATTTTCCGCTCATCAAATTGGCGAGTGTGAGCATCAAGCTCAAGACTTGTCAGATCGACAAGCGCGAGTTTGAGATCGACGAGCTTGAGGTTCACCTGATCTAACGACTAGCCAAGAAAGAAGAAGATGGGAAACAAAGAAAAGAAAACGAAAAAAAGAAAAAGGAAAAGGAAAAGGAAATTAAAAATAATTCGAATTAAAAAAGAAAAAGAAAATTAAAAAAATAATTCGAATAAAAAAAGAAAAGAAGAAAAAGAAAGGGGAGGAGGAAGTGAGGATTTGTAAAGGTGTGAGGTAAGAGAGATCAATTGAGGAAAATGTTTTCCACCTTTCAAAAGTGAAAAACATTTTCCCCTAGTTTAGAAGACATTTTTCTTTTGATGGAAAACATTTTCTACAAGGAATTCATTTTCCGTTAAACGAACGCTGGAAAATCCGTAAAACATTTTCCCGTAAATTATTATCTACGAAACGAACGGAGCCTAAGATACAATTAAGCTAATTAAACCTTATGAACATGATCAAGGGGTCTTTTATTGACCTAATTAAATGATTATCGTGAAAGACAACAAGTCAAAGCCATGGGTGCTTTGAATTAGACCTAAAGGGCTAAAATGGTTAAATTTGCAATTCAATGGGCAAAATGGTAAATTAACTAAAATTGAATTCAATTAATGTCACAATTGTCCTATCTAATAAACTATTCATGTCCTATCTAATAAACTATTCATGTCTAAGATCACTTGTCAAAATTGGACCTGGATTTATGAAATTAAACCATAACTATGAATGAGTCAATTCGAATTTTGCCGATTAAAGCTTAATTGTTTGACTTTCTTATGCTTAGGAGAGTAAAATTCTTCAAATTGAGAAGTTTTGATGTAAATTTTCTAAAATCGATTTCAAATTTAGACTTATCTTAAGAAAGTGAGTGAGGAATAACCGTCTATTCACAATTCTTGGAGAATTGATTTTGGCCTCCTAATTATGACTCAAAATGGTAATTTGTATTTTGACTTGGTAAATCATGAAATTGAATGCATAGGCGGATTTAAAATAGTCTCTAAACCAAATGTCGAATAAGGAACTACGCCTAATTATGGTTAAAATAAAATTAATTTATTTTGGTTGATTTAGAACCTAAAATTGAAAAATTTAGAAATCAAAGTTCTCAATCAAATTTTGTGAAATTTTCGACATAAAATTCAAATTGGTATTAAAAGAAATATATTTGTGCATTTTTTATTTTTTCGATTTTTTTGAGTTAAAGGGTTGACCAAAAAATTAACCCAAAAGTCAACCGTTTGACTTTTTGGCTTTTTCTTAAAAATGAACTAGAAATTGCTTAAAAATGACAATGCAAAAGAAACTCAAATCTCAATTTTTTCACCTTTTAATGATACGTCGACTAAAAATTAGGTGCCAACACGATTTTGTGCAAATTTCATCATAATAATGGATAATTCGAAGTCGGCACGTAGAATCAAGCTAGCTTGTGATTTATGAAACAAGGTCCATTTTCAATACCAACACACAAAACATGACAAAGTGCAAGTTATATTTTTTGTGTTTATTTATGATTATTGACGTGCATAATCGTGGCATGCTTAATTTGAATGTAATTTTCAGTTCATAATGCAAGGGGGTGAAATTGTTCAAAAAGTCATAAACTTAATATACGGCAAACAATTAATCTTAAAACACTTCAATTGGGTCAATGTAGTCCTTAACTACTTTTGCGATTTGCCAAACTAGTTATAAATCTTTTAACAAATTGCCAATTTAATCATTCTGAATAATTTTCGCCAAATATCAGTAACATGGTAGTCCATTCAGCAACAATCATCCTATGTGGCATGGCTAACATAACGTAGACATTTTTTTTTTAAAGCAAATTTTTTATTATTTTTATTATTTCTTTTTTTTTTCTTTTCTTTTCTTTTCCTTTTTTCTCTCTCTTTTCATACAAGGTTAGTGAGGTCACTAGCTGAGGGTCGACAACCTTTGATAGCCACTAGGCAAGGGCCACAAAGCCCTCACTAACTATGAGCAAGGGTCATCGCCTTCGCTGGATTTGGCGATGGCTTGCAAGCCAAGACCTCTTTGTGGTTGGCGAGGGAGTCATGAACCCTTGCCAAGCCATCACTGGCCACAACGAGAGCATTGCAACCCTTGTCTACCCTCACCAGCCACAACGAGGGCATTGCAACCCACCACCAACAAGGGCTTCGTGGCCATCGCCCAGGGGCCAACAAGGTTGATGACCCTTTCTCACTAGCCGAGGTTGCCAGTCCTCAACCTTGCAGCCTTGTGCTTTTTTTTTTTTTTTTTTTTTTGGGGAAAAAAAGAGGAAAATAAATAAAAATTTGGAATTTATAAAAATTAAAAAATTATTAACGTCAACAATACTTAAGTAAATTTAGCCATAAGGATTAAATAAAAATTCATTATAAACTAGTTTGGCAAGTTGTTAAAGTTATTAGGCCTAAATTGACACAATTGAAAGGTTTTAGGATTAAAATTGGCCAACATATACTAAGTTCATGATTTTTTAAATAATTTTCCCAATGCGAGGTCCTTTGATCAGATGATTTCATATCTCAAATTAACATTCAAAATCCAATCCACGACCTTCAACTTGTGGATGCTCAATTTATTGAAAGATGGAGTCGATTTTATCAACAAATCATTTTTCAATAACTTCTATAATACTTACTGAACGTGGTCATTTTTTCAATAACTTCTATTAATGTTGTCTAAGTTAACACTTTAGTATAGTCTCCTCAACTCCCCGTACTTCAGATTTCTGTTTAGTAGTATAACAATCACACTTCAATACTTGTTATCTGCAGTATTCTGCGGGCGAGGCTATGGGCATCCGTCCCACATCACTTAGGAGGGAGTCATGGGCTAGCTTATAAGGCTTGGGTCCCTCTAACTATATATATGTGTTTTCTTGAGGTAATATAGGCTGCCCCGAGAAGAACAAAACTATGAGAACTTAGTATCCAAAGCGGACAATATGTGTATAGTGGAGACCCAAGTCCTTACAGGTGGTATCAAAAACGACTCCTGCAGCGTGTGGGGCCACAGCAAGGGCGTTGTGCCTTAAGGGGGAGGGGGGAGAATGTAACGACCCGGACTCAAGGCAGTACGGAGGGACGGACTAAGATCGCCTCGGCATTACGCGGGCAAGGCTAAGGGCATCCGTCCCACATCGCTTAGGGGGGAAGTCCTAGGCTAGCTTATAAGGCTTGGGTCCCTCTAACTATACATACACGTTTTCTTGAGTTAGTATGGGCTGCCCCGAGAAGAACAAAACCATGAGGACTTAGTGTCCAAAGTGGACAATATGTGTACAGTGGAGGCCCGGGTCCTTACAGGTGGTATCAGAGCTAACTCCTGCAGCATGTGAGGCCACAGCGAGGGCATTGTGCCTTAAGGGGGGGAAAATGTGACAACCCAGACCCGGGGCAATACAGAGGGACGGACTAAGATCGCCTCGGCCATATGCGGGTGAGGCTAAGGGCATCCGTCCCACATCACTTAGGGGGGAGTCCTGAGCTAGCTTATAAGGCTTGGGTCCCTCTAATTACACTTACACGTTTTCTTGAGGTAGTATGGGCTGCCCCAAGAAGAACAAAACCGTGAGGACTTAGTGTCCAAAGCGGACAATTGTATCCCACTTTGAAAAGTAAGGGAAAGGTTCTTTTTTATTTTTTAACTTTTCTGTTATCCTCAATAAAGTCCATGTGGAAGTCGGCATTTTTAAAATGTTGCCCACTTTGCATTTCAATGCCGTCCAACGACCACATTAGATAGACATAGCTAGATTTAGTATCGGAAGAAAATGACCAGACAATTTGCGCAAGTAGAAGGATGTGATTAGAAAGATTATAAGTAAAAGACTCAATTAGAAAATCATGAAAGTTGGTAGAACAAGAATGGGAATCTTCTGTTCCGAAAACAAATCCGAATTTGAAGCCATCTTCTTCGGCTGCCGTCTCTGACGCTGCAGAAGACATCGGCCGATCAAGCTGAAACAGTATACTAATCAGACATTGAACTGCTAAAACCGCCGAATTAAACAAAATGCGCCAAAGTCAGCAGATGTTTTCTTGTTTCTTCCTTTGCTTATTTAATTGTTTTGTTCCTTTTTTCTTCCACTTACTGCCATCCCCTTTCCCTATGGATGCGGCATGAGACCTGCTCTTCGAAGAAGTCCAACCGATGCCGTGGCGATATTCCTCAGGCAACGAAGTCTATGTTCAGCGGACGCACCGATTTAAGCTTTTTTAAATAAATAAAATAAAATAAAATAAAATAAAAATCGACTGGCCAACCAACATGCAATCATTTCCACATTTCATGCAGCGAAGCGAGGGCGGAATCCTTTCCGCCGATTTATCTTGACAGCGGATGTGATGATGATCACGGGCACGAGTACGACAGCGGATGTGATAAGGACTCAGGGGCACGAGTACGACAGCAAATGCACCTCGCCTGTTTGAATGGCGTGATAGTAAGTAATTGGGACCATTTCCAATTCCGTCAAGTCAACATTCACTGTCAATATAAGCGTGCAACTCACGACAATCTCAAATCAACGTCCGATTTTGTGCAAATTTCATCATAATAACGGATAATTCGAAGTCAGCAAGCAGAATCAAGGCAGCGTATGATTTCCCGGAACATGCAAATTCAAGGCAGCATGTGATTTATGAAACAAGGTCCATTTTCAACACCAACATGCTAAATATGACAAAGTGCAAGTTATGCATTTTTTTTGTGCTTATTCATGATTATTGACGTACATAATTGTGACATACTTGATTTGAATGTAATTTTCAGTTCATAATGCAAGGGGGCGAAATTGTCTAAAAAATCCTAAACTTATTACATGACAAACAATTCAATGTTAAAACCTTTCAATTGGGTCAATGTAATTCTAAACTATTTTTGCGATTTGCCAAACTAGTTCTAAATCATTTAACAAATTGTCGATTTAGTCATTCTTGATCAGTTTGGCCAAATATCAATAATATGGCAGTCCATTCAACAATAGTCATCCTACATGGCACTACTAGCATAATATAGACAATTTTTAATTTTTTAAAAAATTTGCTATTTTTTTTTCTTTTTTTTCTTTTTTTTTTCTTTTCTTTTTTTTTTTTTTTTTCTCTCTTTTCATACCGGGTTGGTGAGGTCACTAGTTGAGGGTTGGTGACCTTTGCCAGCCACTAGGCAAGGGCCACAAAGCCCTCACTAACTACGAGCAAGGGTCACAACCCTCGCCGGATTTGACTATGGCTCGCAAGCCAAGCCCTCTTTGTGGCCGATGAGGGAGTCATGAACCCTTGCCAAGCCATTGTTGGCCACAACAAGGGCATTGCAACCCTCGCCTGCCCTCGCTAGCCACAATAAGGGCAACAACCCTTGCCCATTGCCAACAAGGGCTTTGTGGCCATTGCCCAAGAGCCAACAAGGTTGACGACCCTTGCTCAGTGGCCGAGGTTGCTGGTCCTCTACCTCGCGGCCTTGTGTTTTTTCTTTTCTTTTCTTTTTGGGGTAAAAAGAGGAAAATAAATAAAATTTTGGAATTTAAAAAAAAATAAAAATTGTTAACGTCAACGATACTTAAGTAAAATTAGCCATAAGGACTAAATAAAAATTCATTATAAACTAGTTTGACAACTTGTTAAAGCTTTTAGGCCTAAATTGACACAATTGAAAGGTTTTAGGATTAAATTGGTCAACATACTAAGTTTATAATTTTTTGGATAATTTTCCCAGTGGGAGGTCCTTTGATCAGATGATTTTATATCTCAAATCAACATTCAAAAATCCAATCTATGACCTTCAACGTGTCATTTTTCAATAACTTCTATAATAATTACTGAACTTGGTCATTTTTTCAATAACTTCTATAAATGTTGTCTTAGTTAACACTTTAGTATAGTCTCCTCAACTCCCCGTACTTCAGATTTCTGTTTAGCAGTATAACAATCACACTTCAATCTATATTAATTTAAATAACGCAAGGGGTTATTTTGTTACAAAACATGTCTATTTCATGAATTAAATTCAATAGAACATCGGTCTTTTTTCTATCAAATTTTATTTCCACATCTAGCAATACACGACAGGACTTCACAATTTCAAAAAATATTTCAACATTATTATGACTATACATGCAAATTTTTTCTGATTTTTTCTTAGAGATCAGTCCCCTGCCCGACGGAGCTTTTAACACCTGCAAGAAAATCACCACAAGAACAAGGAAACATCAAATGTGAGGCTTTTCTGTTCAACAGAGACAAAATCACGAGAGAGACTGCTTAGAGCAAACATTGCTCAAATGAGAAATTTGAAGTTTATGTATAAGCAAATCTTACCTTGAAAGGGCAATGATACATTCCTCAAAATGGCTCATATCATAAACTCATTTCTTAACCCATATGGATATTAAATGGGTCAATTATGTTGAATAAATGGCTCATGAGGTTTAAACACAACATGAGTGTTAAACGGGTTTAAACACAATATAAATGTTAAATGGGTCATTAATGAGTTTACAACTTACTTAAACCCAACTCATTTTTATGACTTTCTTTTCATTCTCTCTTGTCTTCACTCGATTTTGCAACCACTCACTTTGGCTATGAATTTCCTAGATTTGGTTAAATATGGAAGTGTTTTTAACAATATAAGTCGAGTTGGGAATGGGTTGAGTCGAGCATGGGCCACTAGATTTCTATTGTATGAAAATGGGTCAAACCGGTTTAAATAGTCTATTTGGGTCAAAATATATGACCTGACCCAAACGATCCATTTGACGGGTCTAATGATACATAGCATTAGGGAAATGGTGCGAAATTGACATAAATGACTGGAAAGTGTTTAAAGTGATACACAAGGGCAAGGGAACATAGTTCTGGGCTTACAAAGCCCAATCTCACACTATTAAGGCCATTTTGTAGTGTCGTCATAAGCCTCATGTAGCACCTAAGCTCTCATTGGGCTAGCATCAAGCAGCTTGTTACTTCTAGGGGTAAGTGGTTCTAAGTTTCGTACAGGTTCTACATGGAAGCTGGAACCTATCCATTGAAATAGATTCCTTATTTTTTGAAACCTGAAACCCACCCTGCATATTCTAGAACTTGAAACCTATCTTGTCACAGGTTTCAAGATATTGGTTCCATGGTCTACTTATATTATTAATTGATCAAATGCAGCAAATTAAGAGCTTTAATAATCACCACTCGCTTCTACATTTCACTAACCATAAAAACGCACTAAAAATATGAACATTAATAAAGTAAAAATCTCAATCATAAACTAAAAGCTTAGACTTGTGTTTCCAAATTATACATTTATCATCAAATGGCATGAAATATCAAAAGATCATGTGACAACATGAATCAAGAAAAACATTAAAACTCACTACAGATTTTAGGTCACGGGTTATGAGTTCTAGGTTTCAAATTTTTTATTCTTCCAACTAAAAACCTGAAACCCACTCGTCAAAATAGATTTCTCATTTTTTAGAACCTAGAACTTACCTTGCATACCTTGGAACATAGAACCTATAGGTTCCCACCAATCTAATTCTTAAGTTCCAAGTTCAATCCTAAGACCATACTCACTTATAATTGCTTCCACTTAATAACATGACTAGAAAGAACCAGCATTCTTACAAGCCAGTTCGCATGTTGGAACTAGCACATGTTAGCCACTCGTGAAGACAAGCTTGACCAAATTTTATGGAAAAATTGCACAATCAATTCTAATTCTATTGTATTGAAATCAATCAAGTCCACAACCTCTTGAAAGAACCAATTTAGTCCCAAATCTTTGAGGGAAAGTGCAATCATGTTCTCTCGACCAAATCTTGCCTAACTAACTTGAAAGATAATTCAGTTACTTCCGGCTTTCCTACAACTTGAGGTTAAGTACTTGAATAAAGATTCATTTCCTATTCTACAAAGTTTCCTCCTATATATATACAATGTAAATGGGAAGTTTTTGTACATGTGCACCTACTATGCATTATTTCCTTTGATATTTAGGCTCCCTTTGTTTAGGAAAATGTGACATTTAAAAAAAAAAAAAAAAGTACTTCCTTTGAAGTTTCTTTATTTTTCCAATGTTTGGCTAAAATATGAAAGTGAATTAGAAAATATTTTCCATCATTCGATATGAAAATCTTATTCGATTTTCTTGAGCAAATTATTCAATTTTTTAAATTGTTTTTAAACTATTTTTTCTTTTTTTCTTTTTCCTTCTTCATTGACCGGTCACTAATGTGACATCCCAAATTTTCACTACTATTTTCTATTAAATAAATCGGGCATTTCATCAACGCGCCTATAGGGCTGTTCTCAGAGCTAATCACTCTTGAGATAACTAGACTATCTAGGGAAGCCATTAAGGAATTTTAATGCAATAGACTTGAGAATTTGACCAGGGATCAGTTACTCGACTGTGCTCATCTGCCGAGATCATTACGGCACAGATATAAATCAATTAGAGATCAGAGCTAGGTCTGTTCGACAGAGATATGTGGCTAATCGTGGGTGACACTACTAAATTGGAAAATTCTTGTAGACCGACCCTAGGCTGATTCTTTTGTCGTTTTGGTACATTATGTCCATATTTGAATCCGTGAGATTTTCACAACAATCGAGAGTCACCAATGTGTCGAGTGGTCTCATAGTGGTTCGAACAAAATCGATCACGGGTCATTTGCATAAAAAATTTCTGAAGATTATCCGATAGCCTAGATCACACTAAAAACTCCCCGAATAGAAATTAACTGCAAATTCAAGTCCAATTTCAAAAATTGAAGCTCCTGCCATGTTATAATAAATTCTAGGAACGTCGACTCAGTCTCAAAAGATTTTTCTAACAACCAAGACTTTTTAGGAAAAAGTTGGTTTAGGACTATTTTTGGTGCAGAAAAGGCCGAGATTGTTTTTTTATCGCAAATTTAGGAAACATGATGAATATATGGGTGAGGAAAAATATCGATTTCATCGATGGTGGGTCAATTGAATTTATTGAGGCCGATTCATGACAAAACAAACACGAACGGGTATTCAATCGAAGCCGTTTACTATGAAATTCGTATGCCCCCTCTTCCTATGCTCTTTGGACCATTTCAAGGTTGTGAAATGAAGGTCTTGGTGGCCAAATAACAGCCATGGATCTTGGCTTGGAGGGCAAGCCCAATAGGGGACAAAAAGGTGGAAAAAATTGGCATGTGGCCCCTCCATCTCTCTCTCTCTCTCCCTCATCCTCTCTCCATTGCCATCCACCCCTCCTTCTCTCCCTCCATTTGTGCAAAACAAGTAGACCAAGGAAGAGGACAGCAACCGTCGCCGCCTCCACCAACGCCTGGTCACGTGTGCCACCTGCCCCTCTCCGTCTAGCCATGCCATCTAGCAGCTCCTCCCACCGTTTCAGCCCTTGTTCAGCCGCTACAAATGGTTGAGGAAGCCTCTCAAGCCACCGGTTTGGACCCAAAACCACCTCGAAGTCTTCCCCCGAGCCTTGCCGCACCAACCTAGTTGTTTTCCTTATGTTTTGCAACCATTTCCAGCAAGTTAGAAAGTGCGTCTCAAAGGCACTTCCGAGCCCGTTTTGAGTTGCTTGTGGGCCCTGGAGCTTAAGCCCGCTTTGGAGTAAAACGTCCTCCACGACGTTCCCAACGTTTCAATCCGAGTGGATTGTTAAATGGGTGAGTTTAGCTCACTAATCCTTACTTAGTTTGCTAATGATGCTTAAGAGCTTATTAGTGTTAATTAAGCATGATTATGTGGTTATATTAGTTTAGGACAATTAAATTAGTGACTTAATGATGCATGTTAGGCAGTTAGACTTAGTTATTAGCAAGTAGAAAGCTTCTAATATTTATTGAACGAACCTCGGGATTTTTCCCGATTCATCTCAGCTTCCAATTAGGCATTACGGGCTTAAATTGGATTTATTACATTTATTTAATATTTTCCATAATTATTTATTTATTTATTTTCCGGAAATTAGACCGAGATGGTCAACGATCAAAATTTTATGCTAATTATCGTGATGTAATCTATTTAATTTATTGAGTGCAAGATTGTGCTGAATCGATTTATTAATGATTTTATGATTATTTTCCTAATTTAATTAATTTTGAATAATTAATTGGAAAATTACCGGACGTCGGTCTATAGCGTCAAAAATCTATTTTTGTACTACCAAAAGGAGTGGGTGAATAAAAAAGAAATTATTGTATTTTGGCGAAGACCGACTATGTGCCCACACGTGTACTTTTATCAAGAATGATAAAAAGGATAAAATTGAGTGTGTCTTTGAAACAAAAATACTATAACGGCTCGATGATTCGTATGTCATCTAGAGAATTGTATGATCTACTGGCTCAATGACTCTACAGGTTATCTTGAGACAGTACAGTATGATATACTGGCTCGATAATTCTACATATCATCTTGAGACAGTACGGTATGATAAATTGTGTATATACCGGCTCAATGACTCTATATGTTATCTTGAGATAGGACGGTATGATCTATCGGCTCGGTGACTCTATAGGTTATCTTGAGACAGTACGGTATGATATACTGGCTCGATAATTCTACAGATCATCTTAAGATAGTATGATATGATATTGATATACCGGCTCAATGACTCTCTTTGTCATCTCGAGACAAGACGATATGATTGGACAGCTCGATAACTCTATATGTCATCTGGAGATAAGATAATGTACTATCTATATATCACCGAGGGTGAGTAGTCTTGGATGTTGATCAGACTTATAGATAGTATGGAATTGGCCGACCAAGAATTGGTTGTGATGACATGTAATCGATTAGGTCGATTGATCAATAGTTCGATCGCAATTGATTGGGTGGTGTGATGCAATGTGTTCGTGTATATCTGATATATATACTGGCTTGCAGGAAGGAACTGAGGCCAAGATAAGTCTTCTAACTCATGTTGTGCTTAGGCAGCCCTAAGGTGTATTGGCTTCCTAATCCGGTCTTAAGGGGTAGAACTTGTTGAGACGTAGTCTCATCCCGGTTGTGGGACAACATTTCAGGACCTTGATGAGGAATCTGAGGAGAAAGAACCCGAAGAGGAGGACCCTGATGAGAAACCGGAGGAGGAGTCTAAGGAGGGTCCTGAGGATGAGCCGGAGTATGACCTGGATGAGGACTGAGACCTCACCCCATTTGCAAACCCTGAGTGTGAAGTATTATGAGATAGATCAGACTCTTGTTAATAATATTGTAACATATACTATGAGGTTTGCCTTGTATGGAAGTGTGGTTGGGATTTTTTAGTTGAGAAAAATATAGCCTTACTTTTATATCCCGTTGTTTTATTGTCTGGGGATATTTTATCTGCTTCCGCATGCATATTAAAATGAAAAGGGTCGGCGATGTATCCTGGGACGTCGCTATTAATCAACCAAGGTGAGGGATGGGTGCGTGCCCGAGGATCGGAGTGTGACAACTAACCACTATGATTTCTAATGACCAACGACAAACGAGCAATGAGCTTGCCCAAGGTTGGCGAGGCTCGAGCTTCCCAAACTTTGGCAACCCAAGCCTCGCCTAGGCTTGAGCAAGGCTCCACCTCACCAAATCTGGTGAGTTCTAGCTCGCCTTAGCCCGAGGAACTTCAACCTTTCTAGCCTCAGGTGGAGGTCAATAAGCTAGAGCCTTCGGCCTTTGGCGGGGTTGTCCCTCGCCTATGGCTGATTGCCGACTGTCATTATGATTGAAAATCAGCTAAAGAAGAAGGAAAAGAAGAGGAAAGAAAAGAAAAAAATCAAAATCAAAAAATCAAAATTTGATATTTTTTAAACAATAGTTTTTTAAGAATGAATGTTTCATTAAGTAAGGACTCGAGCTCGAGAGCCAAGGACCAATGCATAACCTTTATGGACCCTGTGCTTGAGTTCCGGAGACATGAGCACTGCCTTTATAGACTCAGGCTCGAGTGCTGCGGCAATGGGCATGGACACCAAGTTTTTGGGCCTTGCCACAATGGACTCAATGTGGGCATCAAGGGCCCAAGTCAGGCCTCAATGAACCAGGGCCCGGGTGCTAGAGATATGGTCCTAAATGTAGAGGACCCAAGAGCCAAATTTGGGGTTCTCATGTCGAAGCGCAAAGTTTTAGGCCCAAACACCCATACCTACTCATATATTGAAAAATATTTTTCAATTTTTCAAAGAAAAAATCATTTTCCTAAATTCAAGTAATTTTTTCGTTGATTAAGAAAATATTTTTGTTCACTCATTTTTCTAAACAAACCATATGCCAAAAAATATTTTCCAGGAAGCAAACAAACCATTACTTCCTTTTTGCAACCCCACACGTGTACAATAGATTGCAGATAATTTTACCACGAAAAGGAGGCGTTCCCCCCAATTCGCGCAATGGTACAAGTTACAACTCCACAAATCACATGATCAACAACCATGTAACTTTGGAGGGACCACGTTTAGGTCTTGCCTCTTTCGTGATTCAAGGGTGCTAAAGAAAGACTTGACTTAGTTTTAAAGGGCCATGCATGAGAATCTTCTGCATATGATTGAAAGCCAACAAATTTTCTCTCTCTTGCTTTGAATTAATGTATGTAGGGTTATATGCTTCTTGATCCTACCAAGCCCCAAGATGAGAAAGAAGAGGAATCAGATGAGCTCATTCCGGAGGCCCACTAGCGATCATGTGCAGGCCTCGTTATCTTTAACGTTGTTTATTTGCACGTAACACGACATGCCCATAACCATATATACAAATGCTTTTCTCTCCTCGCCACCTTCCCACCTCTCTCCCGTGAGGACCAGCATGTTCATCTCCTGTCCAGAGTGTGTGACCTGTCAAGAAAAATCATTCTCTAATCCCCCGCCACGTTCCACTGAATCATTCCCACTTCTTTAAAGCCTCTTGGGTTTCTATCAAGATTTTGTGTATAAATAGGTGGCTTAGGGTAATGGGCAACCCCATCGGATGCGTGTGAAGCCAAGACACGAGACGGGCGTCGTCGTCGTCATCATCATCTTCTTCTTCTTCTTCAGACAATGGAGGCTCGTAGGTTTCTCGTGTCGTGCCTGAGCTTTGCCCTTCTGTTGAGTGCAGTCTCGGCTCAGCTCAGGACGGATTTCTACAAGAACACGTGCCCGAACGTCGAGTCCCTCGTCCGGTCGGCCGTGACCAAGAAGTTCCAGCAGACCTTCGTCACCGCCCCTGCAACTCTCCGCCTCTTGTTCCACGATTGCTTCGTCAGGGTTGGTTTTGAAACAAAGTATTCTATACATAATAATGTTGGCTTAATTGTTAATTGTTTGCTTCTTCTTCTTATTTTTCGTTCGTTTTGTGGATTTGATTAGGGATGCGATGCTTCAGTGCTCATAGCGTCGCCCACCAACAATGCCGAGAAAGACCATCCCGATGACCTGTCGCTCGCCGGCGACGGGTTCGACACTGTGATCAAAGCTAAGGCAGCAGTGGATAGTGTTCCTCAGTGCAAAAACAAAGTCTCTTGTGCCGATATCTTGGCTCTTGCCACTAGAGATGTCGTTTCGTTGGTACGATAGGGGCCCTCCACTAAACTCCTTTCCCAACTTTTTCATTTCACGAAATCGAGCATCCATCTAACTTTTTCAGTCCGGTGAAAAGCGAACCATTCATATTGAGCTCGAAAATTTATGAAAAATTACTTTAGAGGCACGTAGTTTTGAACCCTTATAGAGTGCTCGACTACTTTCTTAGAATATGCCAATATACTTTTCTTTTCCACTACATGACGAAATTATAATATGCTTTTGTTTTGTACGAAAGAAAAATAATAGTCTAATCATATAAACTTTTTAGTACAAATTTCTTTTCTTGTTAAACTGAAAATCCATTGGGTCCCTTTCATAACGGCTGTCCTTTTCTCCCTCCTCCACATCAATAGCATGTATGGAAGTTTGATGCAACGGGTTAACAAGAAAGTCGACAACAAGCACCACGACAAGCACCAACCAACGCTACTTTTTCCTGTCAAACCACTCAAAATTGCGATTAATTTTCGTTCATTTTATTCTTTTCATTTTAGCAAATTGATAATGTCGCACGGTCATTTCATAATCACTTGCTATTCTTTGCAAAATTCTGAAATTTTGTGTAGGCAGGGGGGCCGTTCTATAGTGTTGAATTGGGGAGACGCGATGGAAGAATATCAACTAAACTTGGTGTTCAACACAATCTTCCTCAGCCTGGTTCCAAATTGGACCAGCTCAATTCTATGTTCTCTTCTCATGGTCTCTCCCAAACTGACATGATCGCCTTATCAGGTAATTAATTACATCTTATTATGAGATTTGGTGGATTACTAAGCAAATAGATCAAGAGGCCATATAATTACATGCTAATCTCATGTTATTATTTTTTACTTAATCATTTTGAACCCTCAAAGCCATTCTTTTCGAAGAATTGTTTCAAAGCGTGACACAGAATTCTAAATTACAAAATTAATGCAGCATAAGCTCTAATTTTTTTTTTTTTAATGTAATCTGCAAAATATACATGAAAGAGTAATTGGGTAAGTCGTCAAGTAAAGATGCATGACAACTTCCACTTTATGCAACACATCCTTGTCTATCATCTAATTATCATCATAGGAAGCGGAAGAAAAGTGCTCATAGGTACCCAATGGCTTCTTATTGGAGCAATGTGCTCGACAACTAGGCAAGCATTGTAGTCCACTTGATTACCTAAAGATTCCTTTATATAGCATATCATAGCTCAGATGATTGTAGTCTAATGTTAATCATAGTCCAATCATACTCTCTTTCATGATAGAATAGCATATGTAACTATTAAGCCGGTAGTCATCGACAAGTTCACAAAATTATTCAATTTCAAACGCTAAAGTTTGATTTTTCCCGGGTAACTCACATCGGAACCACTGCGTTTGTAGGCGCGCACACGATTGGATTCTCTCACTGCGGCAAATTCTCCAAGCGGATCTACAACTTCAGCCCGAGAAGCTCGATCGATCCGACCCTGAACTTCCGCTACGCCTTGCAGCTGAGGCAGATGTGCCCGATCAACGTGGACCCCCGGATCGCCATCAACATGGACCCCACAACGCCTCAGACGTTCGACAACGCCTACTACAAGAACCTCCAACAAGGAAAGGGCCTCTTCGTCTCCGACCAGACATTGTTCTCCGACCCGAGGTCGAGGGCCACGGTCAACCTGTTCGCATCAAACAACGCGGCGTTCCAACAGGCCTTCGTCACTGCGATCACAAAGATGGGTCGGATCGGGGTCAAGACTGGGAACCAGGGCGAGATTAGGATTGATTGCACTCGCCCCAACTAGGACTATTTCTTTGGTCTATGATTTAATTGTTTTTCCATTTTATGAGTTGAGTTCTATGTTAGTTGGTCAGGATTTCGTGAGAGAGTAGAATAACAGGTTGTTGGCGAAAATAGTGAGATCTGAATCATGGCGACGACCTTGTATTGTAAATCAAATCCCTGACGAATAAGGATTTCCAGGAAATTCACACTTATGATGCATTCTTTGTTGATAGCATGTGCCGATAGGGCTTGTCTGATTCTAATACAATAATATCAACAGCAAAGTCAAACATGAGCATTGCCACATGCAAACTTTAAATTAATGCAGATAGATACCTCAAATTTAAATTGTTCATTCATCCTAGCCAATTGATTTGGGATGCCTTGGATAACTACGATCCTCCTTTTCAAAGAAAGAAGCACCTTCTCAATAGTGATGTCCTTAAAATGAGAAATTATACATCGATGCATTCATCGATTGCATCGATTGCGTTATGAAATTAAACCATCTTCATTTTGGAATTATCGTTGGTTTACAACATGTGTCCATGATAGATGGCGTGACAGATGAATGAAGTGAGCAACTTCTACTTGAGAGAAGTGGATGTAGCAAAATTCTTCGGCTGATAATATAACCATGGACAGGGTATGCATTATAGTAACTTATTACTAAATTCGCATTAGAATCGTCTATGTATTGTCTAATTCATGGAATAGATTATGTTCCTTTTGCCTCCCTAGTCAAGAGAATATTTTCATTACGTCCTATTATCTTTTTTTGTTGGACAAAAAGGTTCGTTTATGTTAAAAGGTTGAGAAGATAAATTTCATTATTATTCGGGATGGCGAGTAAGTAGACGAAACAGGGAAAGAAACGTGAGTTCACGGCTTTATTACAAGCTCAAGCTGCCAAGTTCTCCTGGTGTATGATATAAATACAAGACGCGGCCAATGTAATCATTTTCGCCCTTAGAAAAATAGAATCGTGAGCTTTTCGAAAGTTCATGAAAAAGACAAAGGAGAGACGTCTTGAATCGATGAAGTACCACATTGAAAAGGAACTTTAATTGATAGGGGCTAAGGGGTAGAGCATGCATGTACTGACCCCTCCCAAATTATCATTTTATAATCATTACAGTGTCACACGGCTATTCATACTAATTAAAAAAAGGGGATAAGTGTGTTGATAGTTTTAAACACTATCATAAAAGTATAATTAAGCCATGAAACTTATCAAAAATGCGATTACGTTATAAAACTTGTCAAATTAGTAAAATCAAGTGACTCAATTAAATCCATTCAACTTGACTAATGAAAAATACTAATGTAACTTTTTTTAGTGTTTTCCCTCTCCCGCGTGGCTAAAACATAAAAAAAAATAATAATAATAAGGCTAAAATGACATTATTTTGATCCAAATATGATTTTTAATACAAATGTTATTTAAATTAAACTAAAAAAGCTTTAGAAAAAAGAATAAGAATAAAAAGAAGAAGAAGAAGAAGTTAACCAGGCGACGAGAGCCACACAACTCTCACCACTACCGCCCACCATCATCAGGAAGGGCTGATGATGGCAAGGAATGATTAGCAAGGGTCGTCAGGCCTTGACTAGGGGCTAGTGACCCTCTCTGACCATAGGCTAAGGTCAGTAGGCTCTCTTCGACCATTCCCCAACTTTGTTTTGTTGGAGAAATTATGTGCAAAGATCGATAAGGTAAATTTTATTAATATTTCGGATGACCAGTAGGAAGACAAAATTGTGGAAGAACCGTGAGTTCACGGGCTTGTCAATCCTGCAACTTTCCACGTTCTCCTAGTGTAATATAAATACAGGATGTGGCCAAACTAATCGTTTTTTGCCTTTAGAAAAATAGAATCGTGAGCTGTTTCTCCTAGTGTAATATAAATACAGGATGTGGCCAAAGTAATCGTTTTTTGCCTTTAGAAAAATAGAATCGTGAGCTGTTTCGAAGTTCATGGAAAAGACAAAGGAGAGACATAGCATCCCCATTGAAAGGAACTTTATTGATCAGGCTGCGGGGTAGTGTCTATCATTCGATTTGGGTACTGACCCATCCCTTTCATTATATATTTAATAAATTCGAGTCACATGACAATTCACACTAACTAAAAAAAAAAAAAATTAAAAACTCTAATAGCATCACTTCTCTCTCCCTCTTATTAGCTACGGTCATCACCGACCCCATCAAACCTCAGATTGAGGCCGATCAAGGGTGAAGCGAGCCTTTACATCTAAGGCTCAGACTTGTCACTACCACTGTCTCATATTCATCGTCGATGGCGGCAATGTGAAGGGTGAAAGACTAAGGGCTTAAGGGGATAAAGATAGTTGAGGGCGACGTAGAGAGATGCGGGAGCTTGTATGCCTGTCAAGTTGAGCAGAACCCAATTTGAGGTAGACGAGGTGTGTCAAGGTACAGGCAAGCGGCGGTGTGACAACATAGGCGACAGCAATGTTGTGTGACATCGTGTCATGGTGGCAGTGTGCATCGGAGGGGTGGGGCATGGCCTCTACAGTGCAAAAGAGAGAAGGGAGGAGAGCGAGAAGGTGAGGAGAGTATTCAAGGTTTTGTGTGATTAGTATTAGATGAAAACGTAATAATATTTCGTTAGATAATTGAGTAGAGACCTTATCACTAAATACTAATATATGGGCTCAAATAATTAAAAGGGAAAAGACCACCAAAAAACCCCCAAACATTGCCCAAAGTGACAAATTTATCCCAAAATTTTTTTTTGTGACATGAAAAACCCCAAACTTTTCAAATTATAACACATTTACCCCATCAATGGCATTTTTGTCTTATTTTTTCTGTTTTTCCTTTTTCTTTTTCTTTTTTCTTTTTTCTTTTTTTCTTTGTCTTCCCTCCACCGGCCATGGCAAAGGGAAGCCGGCGTCCAATGAGGACTGCCCTCGTTGACATCGGGCAAGGGCAGCCCTTGGCTAGGTCGGGCAAAGGCAGCCCTCGGCTAGGTCGGCGAGGGATGCCCTTGCCGGTCCTCATTAGCATCGAGCGAGGACGACCCTCACCTGACACTGGCGAGGACCTAGTGAGGGGTGCCCTCGCCGAACTCAGGCGATGGGTGCCCTCACTAGATCTAGTGAGGGAGGCCCTTGCCCGACACCAACGAGGGCCGTCCTCGCCTGTGTCGGGCAAGGGCCGCCCTCGCTGCGTCCGGCAAGGGCCTCCCTTGCCGAGATATGGGCGAGGGCACAAGGGAGGCCCTCGCCCAACCCAGCTGAGGGCCACCCTCGCCCAACGCTAGCAAGGGCGACCCTAGCCAGCCCAGGTGAGGGGACCCTCGCCCGACGCTGGCGAGGGCAACCCAATGCCGAACACTGGCTTTCCTCCACCAGCGGAGGGAAGAGAGAAGGATTAAAAAAAAAGTAAAAAAATTAAAAGTAAAAAGACCAAAATGTCTTATAGTTTTTGGGTAAATGTGTCACCTGACAGAAATTCGGGGTTTTTATATCAAAAAAAAAAAAAAAAAAAAAAGGTTTTGGGTAAATGTCTCACGGTTGGCAAAATGCAAAGTTTTTCATATCAAAAAAAAAGTTTGGGGTAAATCTACCATTTTGGGCAAAGTTTCGGGTTTTCATGGTTTTTTCATGGTTTTTTCCCTAATTAAAATTAAGGAAACAAGTGTTTGGGCCAGAAACGAGAGGCCCAGCTCAACCCTCCTCAGGCCGAATGAGTTTCAAGAAGACTTCTTCCTCTTTCTTGAAATAAAAGACGAGAGGAAGAAACAGAGTACTAAATCAAGAGAAAGAAGAGAGGGAAATCGTAGTGATTGGTCGGGAAACATCGATTGATGCCAGAATACACCTTTTGCATGTAACTGGTAAGTGTTCCTTATTATTTTTCCCTCTTGCAAGTTAGTTTTTGCTATAGGAGTCCAAACTATAGCCCTAGCTATTTTTGGCTTTGCTGGTGACACTATGGCCTAGAATGAAATGTTCAATGATGACAATTAGATGCCTCACATCCCTAGGAATTTGTAGGATTTTTATGGATTGCAATTTGGAATGAAATTGATTTTTGCACCTCAAATCATATTATTCGA
Source organism: Eucalyptus grandis (assembly GCF_016545825.1). NCBI lineage: Eukaryota > Viridiplantae > Streptophyta > Magnoliopsida > Myrtales > Myrtaceae > Eucalyptus > Eucalyptus grandis. The sequence continues at coordinate 37,991,956 of NC_052614.1, forward strand.
TCACTCAATATGCAATAAGTTGAACTTAGAAATTGTGACAAAGAATGTTCCGAATTCTTAGGCATATTAGGTTACATGTTTCAAAAATTAGGATACTTGTTCTGACGGATAGGTTAAGGTCTGCTCACTCCTAATCAATTTTTTGAATATTTTATAGCAGGTGCAAGATTCTTGTGATGGGGTTAAGAGGGAATCTCTTGCATTGGTCACGCTTCCCACCCGTTTCACTGATAAAAAGGAAAAACGAGTTGGGTAGTTGAAATGGGCTTTAAGGCCCAATAGGCCCATTTTGGAAATGCTTCGACGTGGCTCCATTCCTCTCCTCTATCGTTTGTGGGTGTTGTTGGCATCCTATTTCTATCCACAAGATCGTTGGCGCAAAAATCAGTTTGGCAGTTCCAATTTCTGCTTCATCCTCACCCACTCCAAAAACAAGAGAAAAAAAGAAGAAGAAAATCTGTTTCTTTTATCTTCGTTTCAGCCAGTAAAGTGGCAGCAACCAGAGAAGTGACCGAGCAAACACCAGAAACTGCGAAAAGAAATTGACGAATTGAATTGAGTCGGCCATTGCCGGTGCTGTCTTCGCCTGTTTCGATCAGTTTCGGCTTCTTAGCTCTGATGGGCACCATGTTCCAGCAATAAATCATCCCTGGAAAGAAGAGAAATTAACAAAATGCGCGTACTTGAAGCGCCCGTTTCATGTTCTAAGATGGCCTCACCCTGCAATTACTTTCCATCACTCTACAAGGTGCTCTTTGCTTCTTGTTTTTTTCCTTGTTTAGTACTGTAATATGGTCCCATGGTGGTCTTTCCATGCTGTCTTTATGATGATAATGCACTTGATGAATATTGGTACTCTGCTTTAATTTTTTTTCTTTTTTTCTTTTTTTCTTTCTTTTTTTTTTGGGTCTTTCTGCTTCCAGAAATTTGGTGCAGATTGCGGAGGTCTCTCTTCAAGAAAATGCTCCTTTCTTAAAGGTCGTTTTGACACCACAAGGTTGTTCCAATGCAAGTCGAAGCATTTCCGGGGAAAAACGGGAGGTAATAAAACAAAAGGAAGAAATTTGATTTGTGCCCTGTATTGTTCTGTTCGAATTGATCAGAAGTTATATAAATTCTGCACATGTTAAGTGAGTTTTCAAAGATATTGCTCGTCTGCATCAACATCATATCATGTTCCGTTAGGTGGCTTAGAGTGTAAGGCAGGAAGAGGTTTTAGTACATGGATGAACTTTGTTCAAAGCGCAAGATTTTCAGACTGCTTGATTTCAATTATGTAGAAAGAAACGTTGGAGGACGCTGATGCACTAGAGCAGCAGCGCCTTCGGTATTTGGCAACTGAGGCAACTCAAATGATTAAGAACATCCAGTCCAATCTAATCGGATGTATCATTTGCATTTTGGCAAGCATGTGTCAGTAACAACGATATTTGCTGTCTGGTTTTGGCTGGTACACCGATCTCCTGATTCTGGTCACAAATTCTAATGTTGTAGGACATGTCGTTTTGCCTAGGTGCGTTCTCCCGTTGACAGAGGAAAATGTGGAGAAGGTTTTGGATGAGGTGAGGCCTGGTCTGATGGCTGATGGAGGCAATGTAGCCTTGCACGAGATAGATGGCCTTGTCGTGGTGCTGAAACTCCAAGGAGCATGTGGGTCATGCCCGAGCTCGACAATGACTCTGAAGATGGGCATTGAAACTCGCTTGCGGGATAAGATACCGGAAATTATGGACGTCGAGCAGATCATGGACACTGAAACTGGTCTCGAGTTAAATGAAGAAAATATTGAAAAGGTATAATGCAGAAACATACCCTGCATCCATTTTCTTCTGTATGTTCTATAAGTCGTTATTGCAACATCACGCCCAAGCAAAAGGTTAATCATAATTGAAGTTCGCTGTCAACAGTTCTAATTGCCTGGTCCTTTACACTTTTAGGCCTTGTACCTCCGTCTCATGCTTGAGCTAAGATACAGTACAATTTATTCAGCTTCCACAGTCTCGCGTATTAGTTCTTTTATTCCTTTTTTCCCAAAATATATTATTGTGGCATATGTTTTTTTATCTTGAGAATCGGTTAGTAAGAGTTGGAATCATCTATGTTCAGCTGCTGGCGGAGATAAGACCATACCTTGCGGGAACAGGTGGTGGTGTTCTTGAGCTTGTTCAGATTGATGGCTACGTTGTCAAAGTTCGGCTGAGTGGACCTGCAGCAGGGGTTATGACTGTCCGCGTCGCTCTGACGCAAAAGTTGAGGGAAAAGATTCCGGCTATTGGAGCTGTCCAGCTCATGGAATGATAGAATGCAACTGGTATATGTTTGCTATGTTGAGCAGAAGTTGGAGAGCCAACGTGGTGTATGCAAAGTGCTTAGGATCTTGTTTATTCCGTGCTCTCATATACTGGGGAAGCATTAAGAAAATAGACAGGGAAAGACGAGGGAATATTGCTTTCCATGTTGCTGTCGATACCATTGGTAGGGTTGTTCTATGGTTATAGAGTGAACTCTGCAGATTTTCTATTGAAATCTGTATTAATCGTGACATCGACCTCATGTTTGAGCAAGAATGCCATGATCATTGCAAGAGAGTTCAATGGGAAGGGCATGGATGTTCCTTCCTACTTAAGACTGTAAGCAGCAGGTCACAACTCCTAAGCAAGGCTATGAAAGTACTGGCCAGATTGCGATCTTGAACGAGCAAGCAAAGTGCTCCTTCATCTTCATTTTCCTTATGTTTTAGATTGCTGGTTTATAAAGCTGAGAAAGAATGGAAACTAGAAACCGGCACAAATAAAGCCAGAACCAAAGGAGATTTATCTGAGCCGCCGAACCTCCACCTACAGCAGAAATTTTTTTTGGCGTTGCATTAGAGTACCCCTACCATGCAGTTTTCACTTGCTCAGCAGAGAGAAGGTTGTTCTCACCTGCTTTAAAGGATGTAGAGATACCGCTCGAAATATGACTTTCCTAGCATGCTGGTGTATTCATTCGAAACTTGTGGAAACTCTTGCCAGGCAACTTCAATGCCTTTCTGTCCAGTCAATGCCCAACAGAGAGACCATTTCAACAGGAGACCAAAAAGCCTCATCTGAAAAGATTATTTATGACGAAACATGTTTGCCAAATTCAACCGATCTGGGGAAACTTAGAGAACTAATTCCGACAATACATGAAGTAGAACAATATCTATCTTCACTTCAAATCACGTATGGATCAGACAGCAAAAGTTACTTTTATATAATAAGCTCAAACTGTAAGAGTAACTTCCTCAATATAACGATTTACATCACAAGATCTTTTTGAACCAAATGATTAACCATTGTGTGGGTTGCTTCTTGTGGCTTGTTTCAGAATACACAATTAGGCCAACCATACAGATCCTGCAGTTTCTCTGTGCAGATCATACATAAATAACTTGTTGCCACCACAAAATTTCCAGAGTAACTAGTAATCATCTTCATCATCCTGAGGTCCTGTGAATCTCCTCACGACAGCAGCAACAGCACCGAGAATCAGAAAGAAAGCAAGAAGGTCAAACCCGCCTCCTACACCAACAGCAACACTAGGACCCGGAGCAAAGAATGAAAATGGTGACCAACCCCAGCCTCCATAGAATGGCAAGCCATAACCATACCCGTATCCACCAACTAGAGGTGGAGCAACAGGTGGATTAACGTAAATATTTGTCCTGCAAAAGGAACAGATAATATTACTTCCATGTAAAGTAATTCTATGCTTTGTGTCAATGTATTGAGAACACAGGTAGGGAGAGTGGGAGGGAGAGAGCAAACCCTCAGATTTATGGTTATGGCCTAGGTGAATGGAGTTTCAAGGGATCTCTAGGCACAGCCTGGAGATCCCTTCCGTGCTAGAAAACATAACTTTTTTTTTTGGTCGAAATAGAAAACATAACTTCACTTAAAGAGTTTGCACTGCTTTCTACAGGCACACATAGAGATACATTCAGATGAAAATTTTGAGCAGTCCTCTAGGGCAGACAATTCTGCATAATTAAGTCTATGATTGTGTGTTAACAGCTTTCAAAATTACATGGACTACCCTGTTCTTGTTGCTTCATCTACGATAAATATTTCATACACTTCAAGGTGGCGATACCTCTCCTTACGACCTCATAGATGAACTTTTTCAACTTCTACCAACCAAGAAGAAAATCGCATGCAACTTTAGGTGGCACCCTTCTCTATAACTTTGTCATTGTCCTCGTTCCTTTTGTATGCATTCAAGCCTATTTGGCTCATCTGTCAAAGCACTAAACCTCTGTCGAAGCACTAAACCTCTCCATGGTGCATAAAAGTAAATATGAACTATAGAAGGGATATGATCCGTATGGGTAAGAAACTGTAACTCAAATTCTTATAAGCACGATTGAAAAGATGTGCCTTTCACAGAGCTCCTATGCTGTGCCTGTACTCTACTAACTCAACATCAGCATCCCACTTTGCACCAATGGAACTCAAATCTTTTCTTACAAAACTAAGCTAAGAACAAAAACCCACAACAGGTTGGCTCAGGATTCTTCAGGTTGGAAAAAAAAAATACACGGACTGACCGGAACCAAACAGTTGAAAGCCAGGTCGATTATCCTCTTTTGACAGCGTAACTACCACCAACCTCATCATTTCATCCAGTAAAGAGAAAAGCTAAGTTAATCTACAGGACCTAAACCAAGGGAAGGAGGAACCAGACACGAAGTTCATTTTCAAATGGTGATTGCGATCATTTTATCAGATCCAAATTCAAACAAACTATAATACTAGCACACCAAGGATAAGAAAAAACAGCGGTATCGTTGATTACTTACCTTGAATTGTTGCCTCTTGGAGCAGATGACCTCGGCGCCGACGGCCTGAACGCCTGACCACCGATCCTACCGCCAGTCTTGGCGGCCGAAGCATCCTGCACCGACCCAAGTGTCAAAACTCCAGCCGCGAGCGTCACCACAGCCAATTTCGCAAGCTGATTGCCGTTCCTCCTTCCAGAAACAGAGGGTGGCAAAAAAAAAAAAAAAAAAATGAAAAACCAGGAACGCCCATCAATTCAATACACATCCATTTCAAGAATTCAGCCAAAAAAAAAAAAAAAAAAAAGAACAAGAATTCGCCAAAGACTCTGGAGATTCACCTCGAAGAATCATTGGGGTCATCGTGATCGGATGATGGGTGTGCGCGCCTGCAAGAGATTGTGCTGACCGAGCCGAGGAACTTGTTCTTGGGCTTGAGGGTCGACCGAGGGAGGAGAGCGCTGGTGAGGAAGGCTTGCTGAGACGAGGCTACAGACATGTTTCTTCTATCCTCTTCGCTAATCAGCTAGATTCGCCAAAGCTGCTGATGCAAGTTCGAACTGAAACCAGCCTTTGATTTTCTTATTATTTTTTATTTTTCATTTCTCGGGTCTTTGCCTGATCCTCAGACGACCACGTGGCGTCGGCTTAGTCGGTTGATTCGGAGCTTTTCATGATATTTCCCGGCTTAGTTCCTCCTTCTTCCTTTCTTTTTCCCTGTCCAGAAATTGGAGGACATAAAATTCAATCACATTTTTTTCAGGTGGTGAGCAGACTTCCTCCAAGACTAGCCCACGGGGCCGCGGCGGGCCGAGCATGGCACTACCCGCCCGTGCTGTGCTCCGGCCCCCCTTGGGTCCTGATATCGCCTGACCAATTGTTCAAACCTGACAAATTAGCTCAAGCTAAAATTTCCATTCTCATGAGAATATGTCCGTCTTGCTCAACCATTGGGGTAAAGAAGTAAAATGCTCTCTAAATTGGATTTCTTGCATTTTTCTCCCTCACATATATTATTTCCTAATGCTTTTGGTGTTTTGTATCAATTTTGCAATTTATTTTCCTTTGATACCTCAAATATTACACCCACTTTAAAAAAAAAAAAAAACGAACCTTTAAGTTTGACATGGACCAAGATTGACAAACATTTGATTATATTTATGGCATGAAATGCATTTTAAACCTGAAAACGGGCTTTAGTCATGTATTTTGACACTCGTAGGGTCACCAAAATCCAATAGTGAATTTTTTAACATTCATAACTAGTCGCTCGTTTTCTTTTTCTTTTTTTGGTAAGTATTCTAGCGCAACAAAAATTGGATCGATCAGACATCCAATGAGGAAGTAACCATATGTCAAACTTCGGTGAAATAGTCGTAATACTTGGAAGGAGGTCCCTAAATTCGACACCATACCTAGAGGTTTGGAAATTGACCAAAACTTTCCGGGTCTCTTCAGTTGGGTAAGCAATGATTTTCCCAGATGGAAAACTGTATCATAAATGGTTTTGACGCATCCTTTTCCTCAGTGATCGCGATGCCTGCTGCATGCCCGGTTGGGTTGGGTGGAATCCAGCGTAAAACTTATCTGATTTGGTGACGCGTATGGATTGGCCTCGCATGTATCGGATGGATATAGCTTAGGACCTCCTTGTTTCTATTTGGAAATGTGCACGCAAAACATGCCATATAAAGCCCGAGCAATATCTAGATTTGAAGTATTTACAGTGCAGGCATATGCACCTGCCAAGTATAACTTATGGTTTTATTTACATACACCATTGGATTAGGTTGAATCTAAAGTGGGACTTATCCGATTTAATGGTGCATATGAATTTGCCTCGCATGTATCAAATGGAGACAGCTTAGGAGCACCCTTGTTTCCTTTTGCAAATCTACATGCGAAACATACCATGTAAAGTTCGAGTGATATCTAGATGCAAGCATTTGCCAAGTATAGCTTATAATTTTGTCACATACGCCGTTGGATTAGGTGAATCTGACGTGGGACTTATCCAATTCAACGGTGCGTATGAATTGGCCTCGCATGCATCAAATGGAGACAGCTAGGAGCACCCTTGTTTCCATTTGGAAATGCACACACAAAACATACCATGTAAAGCCCAAGCAATATCTAGATTTGAATTGTTTACAATGCAGCACATACACCTGCCAAGTATAACTTATGGTTTTATTTACATACACCATTGGATTAGGTTGAATCTAATGTGGGACTTATCCAATTTAGCAGTGCATATGAATTTGCCTCGCATGTATTGGATGGAGACAGCTTAGGAGCACCCTTGTTTTCCATTTGGAAATGTATATACAAAACATGCCATGTAAAGTCTGAGATGCAGGCACTTGCCAAGTATAGCTTATAGTTCTATCACATACGCCATTGGATTAGGTGAATATGACGTGGGACTTATCCAATTCGATGGTGCATATAAATTGGCCTCGCATGTATCAAATGGAGACAGCTCAAGAGCACCCTTGTTTCCATTTGGAAATGTGCTCACAAAACATGCCATGTAAAGCCCAAGCAATATCTAGATTTGAACAATTTATAGTGTAGGCACATTCACCTGCCAAGTATAACTTATGGTTTTATTTACATACAATATTGGATTAGGTTGAATCTGACGTGGGACCATATGAATTTGCCTTGTATGTATTGAATGGAGACAACTTAGGAGCTCCCTTGTTTCCATTTGGAAATGTACATGCAAAACATGCCATGTAAAGTTCCGGCGATATCTAGATGTAGGCACTTGCCAAGTATAACTTACAATTTTGTCACACCGTTGGATTAGGTGAATCTGGCGTGGGACTTATCCAATTTGACGGTGCATATGAATTGGCCTCGCATGCATCAGATGGAGACAGCTCAAGAGCACCCTTGTTTCCATTTGGAAATGTGCACGCAAAACATGCCATGTAAAATTTGGACGATATCTAGATTCGAGTGATCTACAGTGCAGGCACATGCATTTGCCAAGTATAGCTTATAATTTTGTCATATATGTCGTTGAGCGAGAACTCAGCTTATGAGTTCGACAAGTGGAACTAAAGTTGGGTTCATAACATGTAACCTCCAAGCAACAAAGTTTAAGATGTTGGGAAACAATAAATAAATCATCAAAAACCTAAATAAAGGTTTCATTCGTTTTAACATTTTCTAGATTTTCAACATTCGCTTCATAGAAAATGAATTGATTGCGAAAAACATTTACCATAAAGAGGAAAAAAAATCTTCTAAATTGAAGGAAAATGTTTTCTACTTTTCAGATAAGAGAAAACATCTTCCTTACTCACTTTCTTTTATCTCACACTTTTACTAGCCCCAAATTTATTTATTTTTTAAATATTCACTTTTTTTTTATTTTATTTTATTTTATCTTTCTTTCTTCTTTTTTTTCTTATTTCTTGGCTAGTTGTCGGCCATGACGATCGGCCACATGAGAGCTTAAGCTCACCGACCGCGGATCGACGGGCCTATAGTAAAGCCTAAGTGAGGCTCGGAGCTCGCCCATGCTCAAGAGCTCACCCAATTAGTGAGCAAGAGCCTCTGGCTCACCAATTTGGCAAGGCCTAGGTTGATGAGCTCCAATGTCACCATACTGGCATGCCAAAGGCCCTCACTTGCGCTCACCAATGAGCTTGAGGCTCAGTTCTGGCTGGTTGCCGTGGTCAATGACCGATCGAAGGAGGAGGGGGAAAAGAAAAAATAAAAGGAAAAAATAAAAAAAAAAAGAAAATAAGTAAAAGAAAATAAAAATTTAAAAAAATCAATTTTTTAGAAAAATATAAATATGGAAATAAGAAAATAAAAATTTATTGAAATGAATGCACAAAGGAAAATTGAATTGAATTTTCCACATCGATGGCGAAAAATATTTTCTAGTTTATTTTAAATTTCAGCGGAACACCGAAAAATATTATCATTTTCTTGAAAAATGACTTTTCAAAAAACATTTTTCAAAAACGCCACTTTTCTTTTTGCGAAATGAATAAAGGAGAAGTGCATAAAAGACGGTATATCTTGTATTTTGATGTTACTGGGTGTCCTCTCCTAAGACGTTCTGTTATATTAATCAGCCTTTAGTGTTTCACTTTCCATGTTGCAGCAGTTGTTCCTTGCGTTTCTGGACATGCCCCCTGGCGCTCCGTATGCGGCCCCCCGCGTTTTGGCAACTCTTTCCCACGCTCGGCATGTTCTGTAACTGGTTTGGCGTCGCCTGCCGCCTCTCCACGTCCGCCGACCACTTTCGCTGCGTTTCTGACGGTGATCCCCAGTACTCCCATATTTCAGGGTTGGTGTTAGACTAAGAAATAGCCATTCCTGCATTTTTCTCCAAGTTTAGTCGGTTTGGTATTCATGCCAATCGCAACTTCTCTTATGTTTGCTGCTCGCACATGCCAAGCCTCCAGTTGATCAAACCCCTGCCAATCACAACCCCATCGGCAGGGCCTCCAAGACATCTATCTTATAATTATTGAAGCGATATCTTACTTGATTTTGATCTATTCCTCAAAAACCTGCGTCTCTCTCTATTTGCACCAATGTATGATTTTTAGTTATTATCAACATATGATCGATAATGTGAAAAAATCAACAAAAGTAGAGTTGACAATCTCATATGCAATTGTCAAGGTAAAGGAGTCGAAGAAACTGTCAACATAATGGAGTTTATGTAACCGTTGGTAACCATTCGTAACTTCTATTTATAACCACCTTTTGGAACTTCTCTTTGTAACTTTGGGAAGTTATTTCTTTGTCGTTTTCATTTGTAACCTTCTTTTTGTGACTTCTCTTTTTAACCTCTTGTAAACATTAATAAGTTATTTACTTGAAGCAACTGCTTTTAATCTCTATTTGTATAACCTCCATCAATCAATTGTAGGTTTTAAATAACCACATTGTACTCTTCAAAACCCCTGGCTGTAGCTTTTTTATTTGCATTACCCATTAAATTTCAATGTGCATCTCTATCATGGGTGTCGCATCATGGATTTAATTATGGCATGCATCTCTACCATGGGTGTCACTCTCTTATGGATGTTGTGTCGTCGATTCAATTCCAACATGTATCTCTATCATGGGTGTTACGCCGTCAGTTAAATTCTGACATTACATCTTTGCACGTTTTCCAACTTTGTCGCCAATTGAATTTGGACATAGTTCGTGTATGTGTGTTGCTGTGGAAGTGGTTGTACATTCAAGCTTTGTCATCGATTCAATTCCGGCATGCATCTTTATCCTGGGTGTTGCACCATCGAATAAATTCCATATTAAATCTTTGCATGTTCTCCAGCTTTGTTTGCAATTAAATTCTAACAAAGTTCATGAATGATTGTTGCTATGGAAGTGCTATACTTTGAAGCTTTGTTATCAATTGAACTCCAGCATGATTAGTATGTACATTTGGTTTGAAGTTTCATGAGTGTTGCACTATCAATTAAATCCCAATGTTACATCTTTGCATATTTTCAAGTTTTGTCATTGATTCAATTCTAGCACAATTTGTGTACATGTGTTGTTATGGAAGTGGTTGTGCTTTCAACCTTTGTTGTCGATTGAATTTCGTCATGGTTTGTGCGTACAGTTTAGTTTGAATTCAAAGCAAAGGTTTCTAGTTGTTTCTTGTCCGCTAGATTTTTCCTCTTTGAAGTCACCACAAAACCCATTTCCTCTTATCAAAAACCAAAGGATGACTTTCGGCAAAAGATATTCGTTGATTAAATTCTGACAAAACATTTGGCACACCTAGTGGGACCATTGTAGTTGATTTGAGGAGATATGATTATCAAAACAAGGAATCAACTTGATCTTGATTATGTTGACAATAACAACTCTTCATCACCACTTGGTATTGATAAGACGGGGCATTTTTAGTTGTCGACTACATTACTAGCATCAAAGCATTTTCAAGACCAATGAGGTTGTACCTCTCAGTGGAGGCAATTTGCTTAATCCTATTCAAGTTAACTCCGGTGGTATCAATTTTGGCAATTTGCTTATGACAAGAGGGCACATGATGATTTCTGGTCTCCTAATTAAAAAAAAAAAAAAAAAATTCAAATGATTGATGAAACATTCCATTCTTTTAAATGGGGCATATGTTTGCACCAAAAAATGTCTAATCTTTAGTAATTATCGACATGTGATCGATAATGTGAAGAAATCAATAAAAGTGGAGTCAACATTCTTTGGATGCAATTGTCAAGATAATGGAGTCGAAGAAACCATCAACATAGTAGAGTTTACATAACCATTGATAACCATATGGTGACTATTCGTAACTTTTATTTATAACTTCCTTTTATAACTTCTCTTAACTATTAAGAAGTTATTTTTTGGGAGAAGTACATCCCAAGTGCCAAAACTTGGCACAAATAGACACTTAAATGCCAAAAGTTAGGAAAGTGACACTTAAGTGTCAAAATCGGAAAAAATGGATCACTTAAGTGTCAATCCAGCCAAAATGGTGACGTGACGATTTTCCAATGAGGTAAATGCAAAATGGCGTCGTTTTGCACGCTAACATGGTAAATGCAAAACAACATCGTTTTGTCTCTAACATGGAAAATAATTAATATAAAAATTAATTAAATTTAATTTAAAACTAAATTTATTTAAAACATTTAAAATACAAATATTTAAATAAATAAATAAAAGGGTGGGGGAAGGGAGGCGGAGTTGAGGGCTGCGCCCTCACCGCCACCGGGAAGGGCTAGCGACGAAGGGGGAGGGTTGGTCGGGTCGCTAGCCCCGGGCCGATCGATGGCGAGGGCCCGCGAGCCCTCACCAAATTTGGGCAAGAGTCCCCAAATTTGGGCAAGAGCCTTTGGGATTGCCGGGGGGGGTCGCCTTCAGGAGGCAGCCCTTGGCCAAACCAAGCAAGGGCCACCGATCCTCACCGAATCTAGGTGAGGGCCGCAACCCTCGCCTTAAACTCCGAGCAAGGGCTCATTGCCGATCGGTCGGGGTCGCCGGCCCCTAGCTAAGGCCTAGCCACCCCGGCCGACGCTCCCCCCACCATCGCCGGCCCTTCCGGCGACAACGGGGAGGCGGCAAAGGCCCGTGAGCCCTCACCTAGATTTGGGGCGAGGATCGCGGCTCTCCCAAATACGTCGAGGGCTCGCGGGCTCTCGCAACCGGTCAACTAAGGGTCGGCGACCTTGACCAACCCTCCCCCTCCGTTGCCGGCCCTTCCCGGTAGAACGACGGCAACAAGGATTCAGCCCTCAACCACCTCCCTCCTCCCCCTCCTTTTTTAAATATTTGTATTTTAAAATGTTTTAAATAAATTTAATTTTAAATTTAATTTATTTAATTTTATATTAATTATTTTCTACGTTAGAGACAAAACGACGTCGTTTTTGCATTTTCTAGTCACGTCAACATGCAAAACAATGCCATTTTACACTTACTTCGTTGGAAAATCGTCACATCACTATTTTGGCCGGATTGGCACTTAAATGATGATCCATTTAGGTGTCCCTCCGATTTCAACACGGTGTCCAACACTCATTTTTTTTTTTAAGTAATCATTTGTAACCCTATTTGTAAGCTTCTTTTGTAACTTCTCTTTATGACCTCTTGTAACCTAAGATTTCAACACTCTAAGTGTCCAGCACTCATTTTTTTTTTTAAGTAATCATTTGTAACCTCTATTTGTAAGCTTCTTTTGTAACTTCTCTTTATGACCTCTTGTAACCATTAGGAAGTTATTTATATTGTAGTAACCTCTTGTAACCTCTTTTTGTAAGCTTCCTTAATAACCATTGATTATAAGCTTTAAATAATCACATTGTATTCTTCGAAGAGCCCTCCTACAAATAAATCAAAATGTAATCTTTTAACTATCTTTACTTTCCTAGGTTGTGCTTTATTTTTCCTTAGCTATCAATTTGATTCACGTCTTCGATTAAATTCTAGTGCGCATCTCTATCATGGGTATCACATTATCGATTCAATTTCGGCATGCATCTCCATTATAGTTGTCTCATTGTCGATTCAATTCTGGCATGTATCTCTATCCTATGTGTTGTGCCATCAATTAAATTTTGGCATTACATCTTTGCACATTTTCCAATGTTGTCATCCATTAAATTTTAACACGGTTTGTGTATGTGTGTTGCTATGGAATTAGCTATACTTTCAAGTTTTGTTGCCGATTCAATTCCGCCATACAACTCTATCCTAGGTGTTATGTTGTCAATCAAATTCTAGCATTACATCTTCGCACGTTTTTCAGCTTTGTTGTCAATTAAATTCCAACACAATTCATGTATGTGTTTTATTGTGGAAGTGGATGTACTTTTGAACTTTGTTGTCGATTGAACTTCATCACGGTTTGTATGTATAATTTAATTCAAAGTTTAATGGGTGTGGAACCGTCGATTAAATCTTGACATTACATCTTTGCACATTCTCAAGCTTTGTCATTGATTCAATTCCAGCGCCGCTTGTGTACATGTTGTCACAACCTTAACTCCATCTCCAGGGTCTTGAGTAGCAAGGGTTATTTTTGCGATAACCCGGGCACATCACCATCTCGTTTCTTTTTATCTTTTCATTAAGCACATGTAAAAGCATACATACCACACCCAGACAATTACACAATTACAAAAGTTATATTTACAAGCCCTTTTATCACTGGTCATTATATTTATAACCACTATATGCTCTATATTCAAAAAAGGCCTGGGGCAAACCTTAACTTCTCTAGCGAGACTACAACTCCGCCATACCTATAATTCTGAAAAACAATAGAGTGAGCCATGGACTTAGTAAGTAAAACCCTTAATTCTCTACTAAAAGGACATCTCATCATCAAAATCTAGCAAGTACAACACTCATAATATAATGTTTATAGCATATTAATGGCAAACTTATTGCCACACCTCAACTACATGCAGATGTATGTTACTACATACTTCAATGTATGCTTACCTTCAGCATATCAATAGACACATCAGCATATGCATGTATCGGCACTCATAACATGATTCTTTCATTATTGTCCTGGCTCGACCAGGCCCTCTCGGCTCGACCGAGACTTCCAGCTTCATGCTGGGTTTCCTAGTTCAATCAGGGCATCCCGGCTCAACTGAAACATCTTGACGCTAGCTCACCAAGGCATCCGGACTTAATCCAAGCATCTTAGCTCAACCAAGGCATCGTAGGGCTAGCTTACTCGAGGCATCCAAGCTAAAACCAGGCATCCTAGCTCAACAAAGGCATGTCATTCAATAAATGAGGCATTGCCGCCAATGCTATGTGGCAATGGACACTTTTTTCTCTTTAAGTGCATCATAAAAGTATTCACGCAAGTCCGAATGCATACTCATTCAAATGAGTGTACCATGGCTCTAACATCATATTATATGAAATGCCGAGCATGATCCTTGGTTCATGGTTTGAGCCGCACGCCTACACTAATGTCCGCATCAAGAAAGACTTAGATTCGGCACCCTTCAATACCGATTTAAGCCTCACAGCTTAGGCCATCGTGACTTGATGTCGATTCAAGCCAAGTGAACCTCAACCTTGTCTCGAGGCGTGAACACACTCAATCATGCAAACATGAGTAAACCATACAAAAGAACATTACAATATACATGTAGCTACACGGGTGAGCACACCACTAAATTCAGTGACGTTGATTATCGCCCTGGCCAAGAGTTAGAGATTCTACTTAGTTTCAATGAACCCAAATGAACTATAGGTGGTTTTACCAAGAGAAGGCCGACCGATGAGGTAGTGGGCAAGTAAGGCCGAGAGAGGAAAATGGCGTGCAAGAAAGGAGGAGGGGAAGAAGTGAGCCAAAGGTTGAGAATAAATTAGGTGGTTCTCCTATTTATAGGCCAAGCTTCATTAATGGCCCTAACTTGTTTTTCAAGGAAGATCCTATTGTCATGTTTACTAAATCTTTTCCTTGCCACCTAAGTTAGTGAGTCATACCTTCATTTAATGACTAGCCTCCAACAAACATGTGCTACTAATTCTCCAAGCCACTCCTAATTAGTCAACCTTAGTTTGTGAGTCATCATTTTATCATTACTTGGCCTAATTTATTCTCCAAGGAAAATCTTATAGTAATGATGATCAAATCCTCAAATGACCACCTAAGCTAGTGATTCATCCCTTCATTTAATACCCAAGATATGGCCATCATAAGTCTTGGATTTTTGGCACATGTTTCATGCTTTTTCTTGCTTATTAAGCCAAGCATTCTAAAACCTTCCATGGGTTGGTTCACTTAACCCATAAATTACTAACTTAATCACCAAGGCAAATCTTTTAGCATTATTACATAATCTTAAGACAGACACCTAATATATTGACAAGGTTTTTTGCATTTAATGTTTGGATTTGTGTAATCATTAGATTTGGATATTTCTCACATTGCCTATTTTCAAGAACTTGCTCCCTAAGCTCCCTAAGCTAAGTTCTCTAGAACCTTCCCTTAATTGGTCCATTTGTGCTATGATTCATCAACTTAATCCCAAGGCAAAATCTTTGGTAATCATTACCAAATCTTGTCAAGGCCACCTAAGGTGATGGATTGCCCTATTTAATTAAATGACTAAGGGGTTCTAAAATATTTTATTTTGTCCATTTCCAAGGAATATGGCAAACATAGGAAATAAACCATTGGAAGTGCAACCAGGGCTGAGCAAGGGCTTTTTGTGGACATCCTCCAATGACCATTCCAAGGCACCTGAGGTTCATGGCAAAGCCACCCTTGAAATGCTTGTCGTAAGTCAAAATCACCCTCTCAAGTAAGTTGATGGCCTAGGGCTAGGGCTCAATGGTTGAGCCTAGCCTTATGCTAGTTGGTCGGTCCTTTAGCCGATCCACTGGCCAAGTCCGTGGACCAATTTCTCGACTAGTCCCATGGCCATTCCTTGGCCTACTAGTCAGAACTAAAAGAAAAGTCGAAATCGAGGATATTACATGTGTATTGATGTGGAAGTGGCTATGATTTCTTGTCATCGATCGAATTCTAGCATGGTTTGTACATACAATTTAGTTCGACATTTGAAGAAAGGTTTCTAGTTATTTCTTGTCCGCCTAGATATTTTATCTTCAAAGTTGCCACAAAACCCATCTCCTCTTATTAAAAGTTGAAGGATGACTTTCTGCAAAACATACTCCGTCATTAGTTAAATTCTGACGAAACATTTTGCATGCCTAATGGGACCATTGTTTTGATTTAAGGAGATACAATGGTGAGAAGAAGGAATCAACTTGATCATGATAATGCTGGCAGTGACAACTCTTCATCATGACCTGGTAATGATAAGGCAAGACATTTTTATTTGTCGACTGTCCCACCGATGGCAAAGCATTTTCTAGATCTCCGAGGCCATACCTATCAATGGAAGCAATCAATTATGGTATTGTGCCGATGACAAAAGGGCACGTAATGACTTTTGGTCTCCTAATTTAAAAAATCGAATGATTGATAAATCATTCGATTCTTTACAGGGGTCATATGTTTGCACAAAAAAATGTCTGATTTTTAGTTATTATTGACATGTGATCGATAATAATTGACGAAAGTGAAGTCGACAATCTCCATTGCAAACATCAAGATAATGGAGTCAAAAAAACCGTCAACATAGTGAAGTTTACGTAACCATCGATAATCGTTCGGTAATCGTTGATAACTTCTTTTTGTAACCTCCTTTTATAACTTCTCGTAACTACTAGGAAGTTATTTCTTTGTAATAACCATTTGTAATCTTCTTTTGTAATTCTTCTTTATAACCTCTTGTAACCACTAGGAAATGATTTGTTTGTAGTAACCTCTGTTTTTAACCTCCATTGATAATCATCGATTGTAGGCTTTAAAAAGCCATATTATACTCTTTAAAGAGGCCCCAACAGATCAATCAAAATGTAATCTTTTAATTATCTTTGCTTTCCCGCATTGCACTTTATTATTCCTTAGCTATAGCTTTCCGATTCGCATCGTCAATTAAATTTCAACATACATCTCTATCATGGGTGTCACGTCATCAATTAATTTTGGCATGCATCTCTACCATGGGTGTTCCATTGTTGATTCAATTCTGGTGGGCATCTCTATCATAGGTGTCTCATCATTGATTCAATTATAGTGTGCATATATATCTTAGGTGTTGCGCTATTGATTACATTCCAATGTTACATCTTTGCACATTCTCGAGCTTTGTCATCGATTAAATTTTGACATAATTCATGTATATGTGTTGCTATGGAAGTGTTGTACTTTCAATCTTCGTTGTTGATTCAATTCTGACTTGCATCTTTATCTTGGGTGTTGCGCCGTCGATTAAATTCCAACATTACATCTTTGCATATTCTTTATCTTTGTTGTCGGTTAAATGTTAACACAATTGTGTCCATGTGTTGCTGTGGAAGTGACACTTTCAAACTTTGTCGTCGATTGAATTCCAACACAATTTCTACATACAGTTCAATTCGAAGTTTCATGGGTGTTGTGATGTTGATTAAATCTTGATGTTACATCTTTGCACATTCTCTAGCTTTGTCGTTGATTTAATTCCAACATAGTTCATGCATATGTATTGTTGTGGAAGTGACTATGCTTTCAAGTTTTATCGTCAATTGAATTCCAACACAGTTTGTACGTACGGTTCAATTCGAAATTCGAATTTAAGGTTTCAAGTTATTTCTTGTCTGCTTGGATATTTCCTATCTAGAGTCACCACAAAACCCATCTTCTCTCATCAAAAGCCGAAGGACAACTTTTGGCAAAAAATATTCAGTCGTCAATTAATTCCGACGAAACACTCTCAAAATGATCCATTTCTGTTGTCACAATTTTAAGTCACAAACAAGTGTCCCCAATTACTTACCTTTCACAAAAAAAAAAAAAAAAAAAAAAAACAAAAACAAAAAACAAAAAAACAAAAAACAAAAACAAGTGTCCCCAATGTTCACATGAGAAATGCAATTGACTCATTCAATTCGATGTTTGTTGCCCTCTTAGAACATTTACTCCTAAAGGGTGTAATGGTGGGTCAACACAATTCAATCCTATTTCACATTTGATTCAATTTAACTAGGATCGGTATTAGCTTTTTCGTATTGCATTAAGGTTGGAATTTGTTTGGCCATTGCCTGTTTTAATAACGCGAAGTATTTTTGGCAACGAGTCTCGAGAGTCGTGCAAGGAACAAATTACCCTAGAAAAGAACCAAGATTAAAGCAAATCAGGCAAGACTTGAGGAAGGAAAATCGAAGGTAGGATTATGGATACCAAAGTTACAGTGCTTCTAGGAGATCAGGGACCCCAAAAGGAAAAAAAAGAACAAATAAAGAAAATCAAACATCAGCTCTTCTTATGCTGCTTGAGAATACATGAGCAAGTAAACTTCAAGTAGTAATAGATATCCTCTCCGTATGCACCGAGGTTGAACTAGTTAGGCTTTCTTCTTAGGATCATCTTGGCTTGTAGTTTGCCTCTCAGGCAGTGAGTGCACTGTCCTGAGGAATTCACACCGTGTAATGCTGCTGAATCGTGTCGATGTCCAAGCCCTTAAGCTTCACCACCGACTCCACGTGACCCTTGAGCGTCTGGAGCTCCCGGAGCCTAAAATTGGACAAAGAAGAAAGCGAGACGAAAGGTTTTAGCACTTTTGCTTTTTTGTCGATTCATCGTACAAAATGTAATTTCTCTCTAGATATCATGGGATTGGTTGAACTCATAGTGCTCATGGGCCTTTGGAAAGTGTGTGCATTGCATCATATCGTATGGCACATTGCCTACCTTGCAACCTCGGCTCGTCTTTTGGCCTGCTCTGCAATCTCGGACAGCTCTCTGTAGCTGCTCTTGTCCGAGAAAATGGTGGAAGTCTCCGGTGGCTGGAGGCCATGGAGAGTCCTCTGGGCGAGCGCCCATTGAGCTTCTCTCTCCTCCTTACCGTAATCCTTCTTGGTGGTGAAGGCAGTCTATTTTCACAAGGAGAAAAGGGAAAGGCCGGTGTGATCAATCAATTGACTCGAAATGAGCAAATGAGAATGTGTATCACCCCATATTCCTGAGAAATAAAAAGATTGTACCTTGTTCTCCAGCAAGTTAAGCCATGCCTTTCCACTCAGGATGTAGCGAATCGCAAACTTGATGATGTCTAATGGCACGTAAGCGACTATGCTGTAGACCCATATAGCCCCAGCCCATCCCCAACCGCATCCTTTGATTTCGGCAAAGCCCCAGTTGGCATATACAGCTATCAAAGTAGCCACCTGAAAAATATGTAAACGAGTTCGAATTATGTATATGAACTGCAACATCTGCAATGCTCTGATTCAGGACCATAAACATCACGTGTTTCTCTCAAAAGAAGAAGAGAAGAAGCGCTCGTAGTATCCATACCAGCTGTGCAATTATGAATGCGCTAAGTAGCAGCAGTCCAGGGCGTTCAACATATGACCAGCTTCGAGACCGAGTCACAAAAATCAAAGCCTGGCTCACAATGCTCACTTGGAGATATAAAGCGGCCATCATTTCTTCGGGACTGTCCCTTATTGGTCTCACACCGAATTTATCCTGCATTGGGCAAAATAGAATGAGCATTTGATAAGTAACTCGAGTATGGTGGAAGCTTGAGTTGGGATAGAATTAGCGACAAGGCATCGAGCTCTTACAGGGAAAAAGTCAGTTTCCTTCATTGCCCAGAAAAATATGACAGTCATCAGTGCCAAATAACCTCCAAGAACAACGCCAGTAGCAAAAATCTCTCTCAGCTTCCAACTATCGGGCACAGGAGATGGCTTTACGCGATCCTTTGAGATTGTCATGATTGTTCCTTGAGAATTTGGTGTTAAAGCACAAAATTAGTACCGGTGTTTATCATTCCATGAAGATAAGAGACCAGCATTGAAAGAAGGTCATAAATGTTTATTTTGGTTTGAGTAGCTTCCAAATTTTTGCAAGAGAAAATGCATAGAATCTCACCATCGTTTAGGATTGCAATGATCAAAACCATGAATGGAGAGAAGTCAAACTTCCATATCAAAGCAATGAACAAGAAACCAAACTGCAATAGTTACAACAATCAGGTAAGTCAAAATCATCTATCGATACATTGAAATAAAATCATAAAAGCCACAAAAGTGACATTTCTACTAACCACGATACGGATGGTAATTGACACTGCATATATCTGCAAGACAAAAAAAAAAAAAATTGAAAATTAAAAATCTTTACTCAGAGATAAAACTTTGCATCGTGATGGAAATGCTAGAGTAAAGGGACTAACTGTATAGTTCTTCATCCTTTGGAATATAGCTCTGCTTGTGAGCACAGCACTGATGATAACGCTCAAACCTGGTTCGGTGAGGACAATATCAGAAGCACCTCGTGCAGCATCTGTGGCATCAGCAACTGCAATTCCTATATCTGCCTTCTTCAAAGCAGGGGCATCGTTCACACCATCACCAGTCATTCCACAGATGTGCTTCCTCTCTTTCAACTTCTTCACAATTTCATACTTGTGCTCTGTCAAGAGAAAATAAGGGAAAGGCAATGGTGAGAAGCAAGTTTTACTGAGGGAAGAACCTATACAAGGCAGAGGAGACAAATATATTTCAAGTGACCAAAAGGCAAAAACGGCACAAACCAGGAAAGACACCAGCAAATCCATCGGCCTTCTCAATCAACTCTTCCACGGGAAGAGCTGCTATGTTTGCATCCTTGTCTTGGCCAAGTAAGGAAGCAGACGGGTACATATTTGTCCCCATTCCAAGTCTCCGTCCTGTCTCCTTGGCAATGGCAAGTTGATCACCTAGTCGATGAGATAGAAAAATAGGCATTAGAGCCATTAGCAAGACAAATTGTACTGACTGAACTCATCAGGCCAAAGTTCAAGTAGGCTAAGTACCTGTAATCATCTTGACATTAACACCAAGATTAAGAGCTCTACGAATGGTTTCGGCACTGTCATGCCTTGGAGGGTCAAAGAGAGGCAGTAAGCCAACAAACTGCCAAGGGCCACCAGGACTTTCTTTCGTTTTCTCAGGCACTTCCTGTACGATGTAAAGGTGAGTTTTTATCCATTGATAACAAAAATTATTCGAGAAGATAAAAATATTATATCAAAGTACCTGTCTGGCGACAGCCAGTGACCGAAGCCCACGTTCGGCAAATTTGTCAATTATAGCGTAAACTTTCTTCCTAAGATCATCCCTCGCATTGCAAAGATTCAAAATCTGCACCAGAAGCCAAAAAGGAAATACAGATTACATTGGACAATTGAAGTTTGAAACAATTTTAACTTACTGAAAACATAGGACTAACAATATTACCTGCTCGGGAGCTCCTTTACTTGCCCGGTGCCAATTTCCAGCAGGATCAACATAGGTCAAAGCTGTTCTCTTATCCACCGGATTGAAAGGGAAGAAGTGAACCTCTCTAATGTCAGCTCTTGCCTTCAAGAACAGATATTATAGCAAACGAAATGTCAGGTTTCAGCTCTTGCATATGTAAAGACAGTACCATCAACCGGCAAACATAATCGGAGGATTCACTCCTTATCTTACCTCCTTTGGATCACCAAGCATGCCAACGATGGCTGCATCAATCGCATCTTGATTTTCTGTCCTTGAAGCCCTGGCGGCCAGCAAGATCACATGTTCCTTCTCCACTCCTTTCGCGAAAACCTCTATCAAATTCTTATCTACGCTCAGCTTGTTGAGAGTCAGCGTCCCGGTCTTATCACTGCAGAGGACGTCCATTCCCGCCATTTCTTCAATGGCAGTCATCCTCTTCGTGATTGCACCCTGTTGAGACAGACGGTGGGACCCAATGGCCATCGTGACAGAGAGAACAGTTGGCATGGCAATGGGGATTCCACCAATCAAAAGGACCAAGAGGTTGTTGATCCCATCCCTGTACTTGCGGTGCTGAATTGGGTACATCACGATAATCTCGACCAACATACCAACTGCAATAGAACAGATGCAGAAGTTCCCGATCGCCGTCAGCACTTTCTGGAAGTGCCCAACATTGTTCGTGCTGTCGACGAGATGTGCTGCTTTGCCAAAGAACGTGTGGACACCAGTGGCAATAACGATGGCCTCAATTTCTCCTTGCTTGCAGGTTGAGCCAGAGAAAACTTCATCCGAGGGATTTTTGGTCACCGGAAGAGATTCTCCTGTAAGGGCAGATTGGTCAATCTTCAACGGGTCACCCTCAAGAAGTCGGGCATCTGCAGGGATAATGTCTCCCAGTTTGATGCTAATAATGTCTCCCGGAACCAACATAGCAGCCTCTTGCTCAGACCATTTGCCGTCCCGGAGCACCTGTAAACAATCACCATGATACATCATAAACAGTCAAATAACTCGAATGGTACGGTATGATACGCCAGGCAGAGGTGCTGTATCAGATTCAACTCCTACAGGCACCACAAAGGACCAGAACCTCTCGAATCATTTATCAAGCCAAGTGCAACCTGGCGCCTATCTATTACCTTAGTTTTTGGGGCGAGACCAGCCATGAGAGCAGCCGCGGCATTACCAGCATTGTTCTCTTCTATGAAACTGATGGTGGAGTTGATCACCAACAAGCAAATAATCCCCACAAAGTCCTGCCAATCCGGAGGCTTTCCTTCGCCGTTAGCAAGCACGATGGCCATCAGAGCGGCGGCTTCCATGACCCATGACAGCGGATTCCACATGAACCCCAGAAACTTGAGAAACTTGCTTTCCTGATCGTTTCACGTCGCCAAGACAAAACATAGTCACACTTCCCGATGCCGAAGCACCTCTCGAATCAAGTAAGCAATGAAAGGAATGGAAAGATCGCATACCTTCTTCTCCTCCAACTTGTTGGGTCCAAAGATCTGAAGCCGGCTCTCCCCTTCCTGGGTGGTCAGGCCGTTTGGCGTGCATTTCAGCTGCTCGAACACTTCTTCGATCGGAATCTTTTCCTGTAACCATCACCGTTACACAGTTGAACGCTCCGGAGTATCACTCAGAATGTCAGCTAAGAGACACTATATTTTCTTTTCCTAACAGAATTGCATGTTTTGAAACACAATCCCTATTCGCATCATGACTCGACCCTCTTAAATTAATTACAGAGCATGCTATACGGTGGAAATACGTATACTAGGTTGTCGGGAGAATTCTTCGGAGGAAGTTGGAGTTCTTGTCGTGCTGAAATATTTTTTTTCCAGAGTCAATTCTTTTGTATATTTGTTCCTTTGACTTTTAGCAAGCATTATTTTCTCCCCAAACACCGGCCCAGACAGAACCAATTTCCTGCTAGGCCAGGCCAGGCGTGCGAGCCACGTCAGCATAAAAGCGTTGACGGGGGCCGGGCCGAGCCGTGCGAGGCAGAAAGTGCTCGTGTCGGGTGGGGCCCACCACCCCACCAGGCTCCCTCGTGATCGGCCTGCGGCCCCCGCGCGCCAGGGTTGGCACGGGCGGTGACGCGAAAAATTTCACGAAAGTCACAAAAAGCGCAAACGGTTTCGGAGCAAAAATGGCGGCTCTTCTTTTCTACACGTGAAACGGTTTACTACGTATACGCCCGTGAAATCTAGGTGATGCGCAGGGCTCGTGATGATCAGCTCCTTTATCGTCGAACCACAGTGATTGCACAATCTCTCTCTCTCTCTCTCTCTCTCTCTCTTTCTCTCTCCATATGCTATGGGGACTGCCTCTATCAGTCATGTGAAGGCGACCTTGGCTCTGTGCACAGAAGAGGCCAACTGGGTTTTTTCTCATGTCCGATCACCGACTCGCCCGTATTTCCTGTTCTGTGTAACTATTCAATTCGTTCAACCATGCTAAAAGAGCTAAAAAAAAAAAGGAATAAAAAGAAAAGACGCACTTCGTACTGATTCATTGGCGTTTCGTTCCTACATGATAAAGGTTTTTCTATGATGCATGTCATCAGCGGAGAGATGGGAATTCATAGCAGGAAAGAGAGGAAACACGGAAAGACAGAAGGAGAGCGAGGAGTAGGAGGAGGAGTAGATGACGTACCAGATCAACAGTCTCGTTCTTGATTTGCTCCAAACTTATGCCCTTGTCGCTGGCCATCTTGGATCGACCCAGAAAGCCAGAAAGACACGGAACACAGAGCGAACGCAACTACAAGTCCGGTCCCGCTGTATATGCGAAACTTTCAGTGTTCTTGCGTGAATCTTAAGTTGAGGATACCCCTGGAGAGTGGGTGAGTTGAGATGAGATTGAGATCATCCAATCCCAATGATTCTCTCTCTCTCTCTCTCTCTCTCTCTCTCTCTCTCTCTCTCTCTTTCTCTCTCTGTCCCTCTCTCTCTCTCTATCTCCAATAGGTCAAGAACCAAAGAGAGACACGGGAAGTGACGAGGTTACGCGTGTATGTGGCTCCTCCAAATGGCCCTGCGAAGTCCTCCTTTTATACTCTCCCGGAAGCCCCCTCCCAAAGCTGGTGTAATTATTGAAGATGATGGGGACGATGATGGCACGGTTGAATGACTTTCGTGCTTGGGTTTCCCATGCCTGTTGTAGCCTCCCCCTCACGTACCTTCCCAACAGTGACCGAACTTGTCTCGGTTGGTTAAGTTCGTGCAACCCGGCCATGAAACGTGGCACACGATTCGGACGCAACTCGGGTCTGACTTTGTGTTCAGCATACGCCCTCCCTTTGAACTTTCCTGTGCATTTGAGTCATTGACCGTCCGGGTAGGTTCTGCTTTCCGCACGTTTTAGGTTTTGTTCTCAATTGACTTACTTTTGTCTGGTGAGGATACCTTCCCCTAGGCAAAATTGAGAGACTTTTATAATGCCATACCAAAGACCTCGCGATTCCAATTCATCGAGTTAATGGTTGCCGATTTGGAATGCTGCCCTGCTGGGGGCAATCCAACGGTCCGAGCCCTTGTGACGGCTCGAAAAACTAAGGGGTCTTCCGTTCGAAGTTTTCTATCCAAAAATTGCACAATCTAAATGGTAGTATTAATACGAGGCATCATCTCGGGGAGGGCGAATCAAAAGTCATCATCTACCTTTCAATTGAGAAATTATTTCAAATGGATTACTTCACTTGCTCAAGTCATCCAAAATTTCTAAACTTACATAACATCAGTATCATGAAACAAAAGAAAATATAATCTCTCCATGTCAATCGAAAAGTCTCTATCTTCCTAACTTTGATGCTAGAGACTTTGGCTAGCAACGCCACATGTCATATCTCTTGGCAACCCTACGCAATCACTGATCTTGCTACCCAATACATTTAGTAGTTAAATATAGGTCCTTTCTATTCAAATTCGATCAATCCATTCGAAGGTGAATTTAAAGCTCTCTATCTGCATTTTAGATCCACTTCTTCTTTTTCTTTTTTCTTTTTTGAAACACTTGTTCTTCTCAAATCCCTTTGCAAAATGTTGGGGGAAACTTGTCTTAGGCTGAACAAGACTTGCTAATGAAATGGAAAGAAACCGACGACTTGGACGGAATGGGGCCCCTAATTGACGTCTAGGGATGCGGTCGGGATTCCAAACTAGAGGGCGGGGGGAGAAAGGGCAGTCAATCATGGATTGCAACAAACTGTCGGAATTAATAATATGAATTATTGGGCGGACGATCCATAATTGGATAACTCGTCAAGACGCACATGCTTGGAATTATTTTCTCAATAAAGTAAAATAAAGATACGTAACGAAGGGGAATGGTATAATAATCGATTTTTTTTCTTTTAACGGAAGAGATCGACTTTGATTTGGGGGCCGCCGGCAGCCAGAAACCTAGGCGATCTTTCTTGAGCTGTTGTTTAATAAAAAAAATAAAAATAAAAATAAATAAAGAGGCGTTTGAAGCGATACTTGCATGCGCCAGATTTATATACCTTGAGATGGATGCATGGAAAAGAATGTAAGCCGCACCCCGGTCATGCAAGCCCAACTCATGTGCATTGGGCGCGAATGACTGCCTACTTCAATGCATGAAGCCATATGGAACATGTGAATATTACGTATAGAGATGATCAGTTCCAAAGTAGATTAGAACTTATCTTGTTAATACCGGTTCCCAATTTTTGAAACCTAAAAACTACTATATTTTTCTTGAAACTAATTGTGGAAGGTACCTTGTTTTTCTAGTCTGATCCCAGGGTCTATCTGAGAATCTGTTTTTCTTTTGTCCATTTTTTCTGGTTTCATTTTTTACAGCAAAATAATAAAGTACTAAAACGATTCAAAATGAAGGATGAACAATAAAAATCCCTATCCACCAAAAGCGACAATCCACATAAAATGAAAACAAACAACATAGGTAAATTCACAAGAGATTTATATAAAACCTTGGTCTCGAGGTTAGAAAACAAAGAAACTAGGGTTTTTACTTTTTTTTTTAGCTTCATGAAAGCGGTTCTAAAATTGGTCCAGTCAACCCAGTTCTCAAATGAATCTTAACTTGAAACTAAGAGCCGAATGTGTTTTCAAGGCAATTCAATCCAATTTCCGAATAGAACCGGTTCAATTTCACATCCCTAACCATGTGAGACCCACTAACTCCGATGGCTTGCAGAAGCCGATCCTACATAAAGGTTAGTGGTCTTTTACTGATTTACGGATGTCGACACGACATCATCGTTTAAGAAATATCATACATGTCAATCTTCTCGTTTTATGTCCTCTGTCTAGTATTCCAAATACATAGCAAACCGATAAGACTGTCGCTTATCCATCGACTGTTTCCTAATTCGAGTTACGTGCGTTAACATCAAACCGAATTAGGATATCCGATTGTCTATGAGCCCCGTATCACCCTGTCTCATGTGGCGTGACAGAATTAACTCGATTTCCCCACTCGAAATCGCATGCAAACGAGCAGCCACGTATCGAGATCTTTAAACAGAGTGAATTAAGCTTTACTTAATTAAGGGAATTCTAAGTCCGTCGTCTTACGCGATCCTTATATAAAAACGTCAAGGTGCGTAGGTTTGTGAAATAGAACATCCAACCCCGATGAACGGTATGCCGTGGCGGAGTCAACTTCTGCAATCGATTCATAAATCATTTGAGAAATCCATAACTTGACTTTTGAACTTTACCAAAAAAAAAACTTGACTTTTGAAGTGAAATTGTATTTGACAAAGCATATTAATGGATTCGGACTCAAAAAAAAAAAAAAGGACATGTCATATAATTTGGGGCAATATGCATATCGTTCATCATTTAAAATGGTCTACTTGTTTCGTGAAAAGATGAATAATTTGAAAAATATATTCGTAAAATTGATCATGTGTATCACTTAAAATAATTAATTCATAAAAAAGTATTTTCATCAATGGTTTATATCTTAATATTTTAGTGGATGATGAAAAGAATTCGGTCATTTGCTTCCGTAAGCGATGCGATCATTTTTATTAATCATTTTTCGCGAAATATATATGTATAAAGAGATTTTGCCTGGAAACTGCGTCAAACCAGCCAGGTCTGGCCTTGACCGTTAGATCCCCTAGAGCGTTGAATCAGCGGTTGAAACAGTGAGTTCGCGTTTGGCAGCAGACAATCCGACGTTGTCAGGCTTAGCGTTTTGCTCTTCTTTCTTTTTTCTCTTTTTTTTTTCTTATTTTAATTTTTATGTCGTTGACTGCGCAGCCGTTGGCATTACATGAATGCAGTCGAATTTGGTAAGTTTTAAAAATTATCGAGGTTGCAATAGAATAATGCCATCGATCGAAAAGGGAAATTTTTCAAAAAGCCTTCTAAAGCAGGGTCCATTTTCTTAAAATAATCCTCAGAATGAAGCTCGCTTTGAATAAGCTCTAAACCCCTTTTGATCAGTGGCTGCTTATATCTTCGTCGAACGATAAGCACGTTTGTTTCGCATCCCCACTTTCCTAGTCAATGCCAGAGGCATTTTCGTCCCTAATGTTCTGAACTCATTTTTCATTTTTTTCCAAATTTCCCAAATTTAACCAAAATACCCTGAACTTTCAAATAGAGATATTAGACTTTTGATCAAATGAATTAATCTTCACTTGTGAAATCCTTACGGTTTTTTTTTTTTTTTTGCAAGATTGATTGTTCTAAACAAATAAGCAAGTTAATTAAGTTGTATTTTAATGTTTAAATAATTTATACCTAATCTAACGAGTAATTCACATACAGTTGAGATTGGTACTAATATGCTAAATTATAATGATAAATAATGGGAGGCAAAATCAATAGTCTGAAAAATTGTATACATATGATCAATTTTAATACCATGTTGAATTTTTGTGTTGCCATGGTCAGTCACCTAATTCTTAATGAACAAAAACTATTCCACCAGATTGTCAAAATCATGTTCTGACGGATTTTGTGGGATTAATTATTCTAAAATCTTATATTATTAGATAAAGACGTATTTTAATATTAATATATTCTAACACATAGATTGATGGATTTTTGGGCTCCCAATACTTAAAGAAAAAAAAATGCATATTATCCCTGAGATGTGTCTTTGTTCGTTAGCTTAAATATAGTGAATACATGAGTAAAGTATGCGCACGTCCATCTCAAGGTCAATGGGGAAGTCCATTCAATTACTCACAAATTCCGTGTCTAAGCCATAATTCAATATTTTATCATGAGGACATGTACTCGTGAGAGGTGGGGATACCTCCGGCCGTCCATAAGTCCCAAGTTTCCAATCGACAACAAAGCGGCCATCCTTTTCTTGCACGTGTCACGAGAGTCTATGCAGCCACATCGGTTGACGTTATGCACACAAAATTTGTAAAATATAGCAGCCGTAGGCAACATATGTATGTATTGTGCAATTGTCACAGCACACACGACATCGATAATTGAGAAAAAATATTAAACTCCGTAAACCTAAGAAGAAATCTTGTGGGAATATGCACTGCAGTAAAAATTTACACTTTTAACTAAAGGTACGATGAAATATTTAATTATTTTAACACTTTGAAGTGAGGAAATATAATGAGGTGTCGGAAAAATGCTTCTATAAGATTTTAGGTGAAGGTATATTTTAATATTATTTGTTCCGGCGTTTTAGTTTCTTTTACGGAGGATGTAAATATTCTTTTGAAAATTGCGATTCAACTGTTCTATCATGTTACTGGGAATGGAAAATCTTGACAAAAAGTATATTTTCGCTGTTGCCACGGTGGGTCCACTATTTCAACGTGGGTAGCCCAATTTGGATTTTGAATTGGGTGACGATCAGACTGGCCAAATACGACCTTCTTGGGGCTGTACGCGTGCGTCGGAAAGGAGGTCTTCCGTTTGAATAGTACAAATCAAACCAGACTTTGAATAATTTCTTCCACGCATAGAAATTCATTAGCAAAAGGAGACACATCCTTTATTATAAAGAGATAATTGGACTTTTGATGCAAGTGCTAAAAGCAGACTTTGATAATTCCTTACAAGTGCTAAAATGAGACTTTGATAATTTCTTCCAAGCATAGAAGTCATTAGAAAATGAGAGACATCAATTCACTCTTATCAAATATTGGACTTTTGATGCAAGCGATACATGGCCAGTAATTCCAATGTACACCCGCGATGTAAAAAATATTTTACGCAAGTGGTGTCCATTAACCCTAAATTTGAGAGATTTAACCATTCTTTAACTAGTCTACAGTACGTTCGAGAAGTAATTCTATGACTTCTCTCAGATTCGGCAAAAGCTCTCCTCTTTCGATTTAGGTCTAGATCTAAATTTGAGATTTCCTCTCTCAATCTAGATCTAATCTAGGAGTTTCTTAAAGGTGTTTGACCTATAGTTGTGTTGTCTCCGAACAACGATGGTGCTTAGGATGTTGAACCTAGATGTGCATAAGAAGCTGTAATTCTAGAGGGGAAGATCTCGATGTATGCCCATCACAGATGATTCTGGTGATTGATCACTAATTATTTTTTTATGCTGTGACAAATCTGGTCTTTTACGGGAACATGCTTATAATTGTAGGCTACTGTGCTTTTTTTTTTTTAGTTCATTTTGTTTTATAACTCTTTGAGATATGTTTGTTTGGAGGCTTGTTATGTTCCTCTTATGTTTCATCTTGATAAATAAATGAAATTTTCTTTCGAATAAAAAAACAATGTCTATGTTAACTTTCTTGAACATTTTTAAATAAGGGTTTGAAAATGATAATGTATTTTTAAAAGATGATTCAATATAGACATTATTTCAAATAGGCCTTTAAAATGCCGCAACTTCACTCAAATAACGGGCTAAGCTCACTAGCCGACGAGCAGGGGCTACTCACCTAGCATTTTTCTAGCCACAGCCAAGGAAATATTCGTCCAGGGGCTTGCTTTCTGTTTTCTTTCTTCTTTTCTCTCTTTTTCATTTTGTTTTCTTTTATTTCTTATATTTCTTTCTTGATATTCCTCACAACAAATACAACGACACCATGGTTAATGGTTGGAGAAGAGCATTTTGCACCTCTATCCCCAAAGACGATGTTGACTCCCAAAATAATCAATTTTTTATTATTATCAACAAATAACAAACTAAGTTGAGACATATAAGTCAGAACAATCAATAACTTAAAAAAAAAAAAAAAAAAAATCGACAGCTTATCAATAAAATTATCAATAAGAAACATCAATTATTGACTAGGAAGTATTGACACTCTTCAAAAGTTTTCGTGCCATGTCGGAGTATCCGACACATGTTCGACACTTTCCAATACTCTTTGATACTCTGTCAACACATGTAGAAAATCCAACACTTGGTCAATTCTCCCAACACTCTTTAACATACAAATCCGACATTCCAACATTCAAGTTCAGAATTCCAACACGTAATTCCACTATATATGAGTTAATTTTAAAAGATTTCAATAAATGAGGAATCAAAATGTACATATATATCTGACAAAAAAATGTAAATATGTAAAATAATTAAAAATAATAATAAAGGACTAAAAGAGAAAAAAAAAAATAGTCTTCTCTTCTTTTCTAGCTCTCACTTCCCATAACACACAATTAATCCTCCAAGTTCATTTTTTTCTCCTCTCTTCTAATACACTTTGGCACTCAAGTCTAAAATGTAAATTACTCGTTTTTTCCTTCAAGTTTTATGGATTATTGGAATGAAGTTGAATTTGTCTAATTGAAACAATAAATGATATTAACAAATGATAGATTAATTTTTTTTAGTATAAATTTATTCTAGGCTCTTTTTATTACTTATTTATTTGTGAATTTAAATCAAACTAATTTTATTAAAATACCATAAAAATTATAAAAATATAGATTTAATATACTACGTGTCCCAACATGTCGGAATTCTCTATTCTTTGAAAAGTAATATGATGGTGTATCGTGTCATGTCGTGTTGTGTATCAGTGCTACTTAGATTATTGACACCAACATGTAATTGCTACTACTTTCAGCTTCAACGAACTCCTTTTATATAGAGATCTTCAATCTTTCCGTTGGAGATTGTTTGAATGGGCAAGTAGGATTCTTCTAGCTGCTGTTCTGAAGATAGACCATTCAAGCAGTCCCTTCTCATGAGCATCAGCATGCTTTCCTGAAGTTGTGACATCATTGACACTTCTAACAATAGTTGTTTTTATTTTTCTGACAATTTCCAATTCTTCTACCGTGCTCTTCTGGTGACCAACGACTATAATTGATATGCCAACAAACATCCTCAAATGTTTATTATCCCACCATCATGAGTGATTCTATTTTCTCATAAGTGACATCAAAATCATCACTAGCCAATTTTCATGGTTGGTTGATATTGTTTACAAACAAGCCATGCAAGGACATCTTGCAATCTTCTTCTAATGAATCACATCATGAATATCACACACTCCTCAATAATTATCACAAACATTTACATTTTATCATAGCAGATAGCATATTAGGGATAGTTTGAAAATTATCAAAATTCCTAGGGATGTTTCTCCAACATAAGGAAGATTTGCTAAATTAAAAAAAAAAATGTCAATAACAAAAAATATTGCAACAATATTTATAGAGCCATAGCATTATTAGTTGTATTGTTTTCAAGAAAACAATTCAAGAAGCAATTCAGTAAGGTAGAGTCAAATTTGCCGATGACAAGAGGGCATATAA
Source organism: Eucalyptus grandis (assembly GCF_016545825.1). NCBI lineage: Eukaryota > Viridiplantae > Streptophyta > Magnoliopsida > Myrtales > Myrtaceae > Eucalyptus > Eucalyptus grandis. The sequence continues at coordinate 38,023,831 of NC_052614.1, forward strand.
TGACTCTTGATTATCCAATTTAAAAGAATCGAATGATCATCGATTATTCAATTTTTTTAAAAGGAGGAATATGTTGACACCAAAAAATTGACCAACCTTTTGTTATTATCAACAAGCAAAAATATGGAGTCGGTAAAAATAGTTTTGTCAAAACAATCGACAACTTGAAGAGAATTGACAACTCTCCAATAAAATCATCGACAACAAACATTATTTACCAACGAGAGCTTTCAATAGGAATAAAGTCATAGACACTAGCATATAGCTATCGAATAACGATATTTTCGGATATGTATCTTCTTTTTATTAGTCTTACTAGAAAATAAGAGATTGTGGATAGTGTCACTTTGTGTAACCCCAATAGGATTAGGAAGTTATTTTTTTATTTGAATTCAAAAGTTCTAATCATCGATAATTGAAAAGAAATAGCTCAATTTATTTATAAAAAAAATCAACATTCTCACAAATCTGTCTTTAGTCTTTACTTTCCTGCAATTTACATGGTTGGCTACAATTGCTTATGTTCTCAATACCATTAGATTTCTTGTCATCTCTTTTACCTAGGAACCACCGTACAGCCGGCAGCCGGCGACGTAAACCCGAGGTGGCACTGCAGGGACTCACCTTCCACGGCATCGTAGGTAAGTTGTGCAATGGGGGTGAAAAGTTTGGAACCTCTACCCTTCCGGCTGAGGGGTTTCTTGTCATCTCTTTGTTTTATCAAAAATAAACAAAGGACCATTTGTGACCTTTATCTATTGATATCCATTCATTCACATTTTGAAAGGATATTTCATCATTTTTTGTGAAAGAGATGACGACACCACCGCTGCCAAAACATTCTCTGCCAAGCTTTCATGACTCAACAATGGCGGCACTGCCAGAATAAGCCCTAGAATCTGCTCTAAATATGATTTCTTCTCCAATCCCTCCATCCCTCACTTGCAGTCTCAATTGCAGTCGCAGCCAGTGCCGAGAAATAGCCCGATGTTGTCCAATCTATCGAATCCTTTGTCCCCTAGACCGTAGTCCAACTTCTCTCTCCTTAAGGCGAGCCTCCGTCTCTCCAGAATAAGCAACCGTCTCATCATTGCTCTCACTACTAGGAATCGTGATTTCATTTTTATTTTATTTTTTCCCTTTTTCATTTCATTGCCTTTTTGTGACACTCATTGTTGTCGTTGCAAACAAGACTAGAATCTGCTTGTAGAATGTGAATTTGATCGATTAAAAAAAAGGGAAAATTTTCAAAAAGCCCAGGGAGACAAGGTAGATTTTTTTTTTTCAAAAGAAATCCCTAAAATGGAGCTTGTTTTAAGTGGACCTCTGAAGTGGATAACTTAGTCTCAATTCATGTCCAGAACCACTGCCCCTCATGTGTCACTTTTGGCATCAATGCCAAAGGCATTTTTGTCCCAGATGTTTTGCTCTTAATCTCCACTTTCTCCAAATTTCGCAAATTTAACCAAAATTCCCCAGGTCTATAAAAAGAGATGTTAGAGTTTCGATCATATGAATTAACTCTCATTTGTGAAGTCCTTGTGGTTCTTGTAAGATTGATCATTCTAAAAAAATAAGCCAGTCAGTTAAAGTTTACTTTAATTTTTAAATAGTTTAGTACTCCGTCTCTGGAGTATTTTACACAGTTGAGATTTGTATGAAGGATCAAATTACAATAAACAAAGGATTAGTCTGAAAAATCTTATATAAATGATCGATCCTAATACCATGTAGAAATTTGTGTTCCCACTGCCAATAACCTTATATTTTAATGACTGAAATTTAATCCCATTGAATAATTGTCAAAATATCTTAAATCTATTGTGGCAACCACTTTAGTCTTAAAAAAAAACTCAATTTTTCAATTTAATCCTTAACCTTTTAATGATTTGTCAATATAGTTATTTTGATCAATTTTAGTCGGAAATTGCTGACATAGATGCTAACTGTCCTATATGGCACTACCCCGTCACATTAGCGATTTTCGACAAAAATTAATTGGAATGGCTGCATTGGCAAATTATTAAAAGGTTTAGGACTAAATTGGCAAAATTGAAAAGTTTAGGACTAAATTGGCCACCACACAATAAGTTTATAACTTTTTAAACACTTATCCCCTAACCCATCAGCCGGTCATAATTGTGTGCACAAACTGATATATTTTCTGAGTTCCCATTACTAAAAAAGGCAAATTAGCCATGAAGTGTATCTCATTTTGTCAACTTTTTTTTCTTATAGTAAATTGATAAGTATAATATCTCAACTTGTCAAGTGTACGCATATCAATCTCTAGGTCTGGCGAATGCACTGTCCACTCTTATTCATCAGGCACTTAATATGGAGCATCTTAAAGGAATTCAGTTTAACAGGTTTTGCCCTACACTTTCTCACTTATTTTTTGCGGATGATGCTATATTTTTCTTAGATGCCAAGTTGATGGAATGTCAAAATCTATCCAATATTATCAGTCAATATTGTCTGGCCACTGGATAGGAAGTAAATGGAAACAAATCTGGAGTCTTTTTTAGCAGAGATTGCCCCATGAGCCTACAGGAAAATTTGGTCAATGAACTTAGAGTTCCCTTGATGATTAGAACAGACAAATACCTGGGCATACCCTCAGATTGGGGTAGATCAAAAAAAGAGATGTTTGCCTGGATTTTGGCCAGAGTTGATTCTAAGCTAAATGGTTGGAAAGAAAAGCTTATCTCCAAGGGCGGTAAGGAAGTTCTGATCAAGGCTGTTGTCCAAGCAATTCCTTAGTATGCTATGGCTATATTTAAAATCCCTACTTCTATTTGTAAATCTGTGGAAAGGAAAATTGCACGCTTCTAGTGGCAAAATAATAGCACTAAACCTGGTATTCACTGGACGACTTGGGAAGCGCTTAAACAAAGTAAAATACATGGGGGCCTTGGCTTCAGGGACCTTTTGGCTTTTAATAGAGCCTTACTTGGAAAGCAGGCATGGCGTTTAATTCAGGGACCTTCATCCCTGTGGAGTAAGCTATTTAAAGGTCTCTATTTTCCATCATGTGCATTTACACAAGCTGAGAAAGGTTGTAGACCGTCCTGGGGTTGGCAAAGCCTGTTAGGCGGAAGAGATGTTATTCTACCCAATCTTAGATGGGCAGTAGGAGATGGCCGCACGATCAATCCGAGGACTGATCCTTGGTTACCAAGAGGAATATTAGGTGGTCCAGTTCAAAGAGATGAACCTCTGTTGTTAGCAGATTACATGAATTTCAGTCACAATACATGGAATGATTCTCTATTATGCAGATTTTTTTATGATTCCATTGTCGCAGAAATTCTGACCATACCAGTCAAACCTAACTATATTTCCAATCAACTTGTCTGGTCTGTATCTACTGATGGAACATATAGTGTTAAGAAGGGGTACCAATCCATCAGACAGAGCCAAACAGCCCTAAGTGGCATTTCTCCCAATGTAGCCACTGTTTCAACCCATGCTCGGGAGCTGCTATGGAAACGAATATGGAAGTTGCAAATTCCTCCAAAGATTCGCCTATTTCTATGGTCTATCAGCCATGACGCTCTACCGACCAAGCTTAATCTATTTCATCAACACATCATTCCGGACAATATATGCCCTCTCTGTTCTACAAGTACACCAGAAACAACAGCACATATTTTTTTATACTGCCAATGGACAACAAATATCTAGTCTCATCCCCAAATCAATATCTCGATCCCTACAATACACATAACTCATCTTCGAGATTGGCTTGGAAATTTGCTGTCAAATAATCAGAACTTACCTGATTTCGGAGTGATCGTTGCAATCTTGTGGAACATATGGAAAGCCATAAATAATTTCATCTTCCGGCACCACCTTCTTGATCCACGTAGGGTGGTAGATCAGTCTCTTGCAACTGCTCAGGCAGCGCCGTCGTCCTCTATCGCAACCGGCACCACGAATCAATCTCATATCAGTCCAGCAGAACTCTGGCGACCCCCAGAACCTGGAGCCCTGAAAGTTAACATAGATGGGGCATTTCAACTGGGAGGTTCTGAAGGGACTATGGCCTGCATCTTGCGGGATCATCATGGGAGTTTCATCAATGGACTTACCCGAAGTTTTCCAGCTTCGTCGGCTTTGCAAGCCGAATTCCATGCACTGTCGATAACTCTTCGCTACTTGATGGAGAAGAAGCGAGCCTCTGATCGACTCGTGATTGGATCAGACTCCAAAATCCTCGTTGATTCGGTGATGCACCTACTGGATCCGCCATGGGAGGTTCGATCTCTATTTGCTGAAGCTGCGGCTCTTCTTCGTGAGTTCTCCAATTTGGGAATTAGGTTTTGTGAAAGAGGGGCGAATTTTGGGGCGGATTGGGCTGCAAAGGCTCATAAGTCCGGTTCTCTTCCCTCTAACTGGGCCTCCTCGCCTCCTTCTACTTTGTTAGATATCTTGTATGCCGATGCTCTGGCGGCTAAGTGTAATATTCACTCTTTCTAACTAATATTAGTTGCTTTTCCGACCAAAAAAAAAAAAAAAAAAAAATCTCTAGGTCAAGGTTGGAAGTCCGTCAAATGCTTACCAATTCTATGCATGAGCTATAATGTCCTTTACCATATATTCACCTACTTTTCCAAAATGAGATTAAACTAGGACGCGATCATTGGTCGGAAATGTTTGGCATTCGATTGGTCCACTCCCAATTATGTCAGCAGAGGCGAAGATCCTCCGCACCGTCCATAAGTTCCAAATTTCCAATGCAATAGTCATTCTTTTCTTACACGACTCATGAGCGTCTTAGTGCGTATAATATTTATATCCAATTACTACATCACACGACATTGATAAATGAGGGGAAAAGAAATTAAACTTGTAAGCGAAAAAAATCTATTTTCTTTTGGGAAATTTAATGGGATTGCTTTGACTATCGTAGACATTTAAATCGTGAGCTGAATATTTGATCATTCTAACACTTCATGTCCATCTAACCATGGTTAGATCCAAGCCACCCAAATGGCCAATCACCTATCCAAAACACTCAAAGTCAACCAATGTGGCTTTCCATAGCCATAAAAATTAAATTTGGATCCTAGGATTAAAAACCTATATTTGATGGCTAGGATTTAGAGGCAATTCAAATATCTCTCGAAAATTTTTCCTCTTAAACTTCAACGTGGCTATAATTCATGGATATACACTCGTGTTTTGCTCTGAAATATTCAAGCAAAAAAAAACGCTCTTAAACTCTCTCTCTTTTCCCTCTCTTTCTTTTGGCGCACACTTGCTCCGCCGGCCACCATACCATTCCGGCAATTTAACCATCACGCTGGAATAGCTCCGCCGTCGCTTAAGCCTCTCTGGAGATGATCCCTATTAGTCGTGTCTCTCACGGCCAATGACAAAGGCTCCAGTCGCCAGAATCCCTCACTATTCACCGGTTCCTCTTCTTCTTAATTCGAATTTAGGTTCGATTGATTGTTGATATGAAACTCATAGGATCATCCAAGGAATCTCATAGTAAACTGGATTATGGTGAAGACCGAAGCATGAAAATACATAGTTAGGAAGGTAAATGAGGAGCTTAGAAACATTCATATTGGAGACTTCTCCGTGCATAATTTTGTGAAATTATTGTCAATATAAAAATAAAAAAAAAATCATTCAGCACATAGAGGAAGGCGTAATCCAAAGTACATAAATTATATTTTCTTTGCTGACGCAATCGATCCATTTTGTCAACGTGCGCACCCCAATTTCGCTTTTGAGTTGGATAAGGGGCAGACTGTCCAAATGCGACCTTCTTCGGGTAGTGCGGGTGCGTCAGAATAGGGTCTTACGTTTGAATTGTGCAACTAATACCGGACTTTGGTAATTTCTTCCCAGCATAGAACTCATTAAAAAAGGAGACAAACGAATTCACCATCAACAGATATTGGACTTTTGATGCAAGTGATATATACCCGGCAGCCGTGCCACGCCGAACCTGGGTCCCCCTGTGGCGGGGCCCAGGCCCTTGTACCCCCAAGGCTAGGCCCGCACCCTAAGCAACCAAGCCCGAGCTTAAGTTTCATAAGAGGACAATAAAATAAAATAATATGTGTACATTCTATAAAAGTATTTACATTATAAAATATTTAATTCGATAAGAACTTTGCTAATGATCAGACTGTCCAAATACCACCTTCTTGATCCAATTTCTTCACCATAAAGAGATTTGGACTTTTGATCCAAGTGATGCTAAAACAAGACTTTGATAATTTCTTCCAAGAGTAGAATTCATTAAAAAAGGAGACACGAGAGTTTAGCCTAAACAAATTTGGACTTAAAGCTTTATTTGTTTCACAAAAAATGAATAATTTGAAAAGATTTTCTTAAAAATGATTGCTCGTTTTGCTTATAAAAATGAACAAACAAAATTATTTTCATTGTTTACGAAAACAATTAGACATAAATTATTGTCAATAATGAAAATACTTTTCATTAACTAATTATTGCCAAGTGATACAAATGATCATTTTAAAAAAATATTTTTCAAATTATTCATTACATGGCCAGTATTTCTTGCATATACTGATCTCGTAAAAATATTCTACAAAAGTGGTGTTATTAATACTTGTTTCGAGAGTTTTAACCATTTATTTCCTCACCAACTCTCAAATCAAAAGGGTGGATGAGACTACTTGTGCAGGTTTTCTTCATGTTGACAGCGCACAGTCTAATTTCCGTTAATTAATACTTAAAGAGAACCGGTTCAATATTCTAATTTAACTGTGAAAGGCATAATTAAATGGAAGGAGAGTTTAGAGAACCATCAAACTTTTTTTCCCTCTTTTCTTGACATTTAGGCTATATTTGGCAGTCGGGATAAAATTTAAGATAGTATAAAATTTTACCTTATCCTGTGTTTGGTGCCTGCTTAAAACAGGATTAAGTTGGATTTAAGGGCAGAATAAAATTATCTCATAAATGAGGTGAAATAAAAATGGATAGAATTTTTAATATCTATAATAGAAAAGTTATTTTCTCAAATAACAAACTTCTTAAATTAACAAAATTAAAATTACATTTCAATATAAATAATATTTGAATTCTAACATAAGAAGTTAAAAATAACAATTTTTTTTAAAATTTAATCTTATTTTTATTTATATATTCCAATTTAATTTTATCTTATAATATAAATTCAATATATAAATATAAATATTACATATTTTGGATATTTTAGGTATATTCGTGTAATTTACTATATAATAAAATAAATTTAATTAGTGAATGATGGAAGGGGAAGATAAAAATAAAAAAAATAACTAAAAAAGAGGAAAATAAAATAAAATAAAGAAAATAAAAATAAAGTAACAAGAGTGTCAAGAGAGGTTTCTATCATCTCCATTTCTAAAAAAATTTGTTCGTTTATATGGATATGTTGTTTATATAAAACAATGTATATAATATAATATGAATATATTCGATTCTATTACTGTAATTATCAAACAATAAATAGAATAAACAAAATTCTCAGATTTCATATCATATTCTGTTCAATACTATCCTAGTTAAAAATCTAGATAACTAAACGTAGCCAAGAGTAAAACAATCGATTTGGAAAATGAATGGCATTTTACAAATTATGTGGAGAAGTTCCAGGTAGTGCATCAATGCCACTACGTTAGTTCCAATTTCACATTAAAAACCCTCAAAATATTATTATGAGCTTGGATATTTAACAACATAGTGGTAATTTTTGGTCCATTATTAGTAAGGAGAGACAAAATAATGCTTGGGTTTGTAGAAAAATAAATGATCGAGTAAATTCTATTTTGTACATAAATTTTACCAAAGAAAGTCTATAATGTCTGTCGTGTCTTTTTTTTTCTTTTTCTAAAGGCGAGTCTGCCATGTCATATGGCATGTGGATAGTCATAGAGGAAAATAAAATAAAAAAATGAAAAAGAAAACAAACTCTTATTAGGCAACACTAATTAAAAGAAAACAACATTTCCTTTTCTACAGTGACACATTTCTTTGAAAATACACTGAAAAACAAAATTTTTAATTCAGCAACTCGATTAGACAAGCTTACATTATTATTTTGACTGTAGACTTGCATCTCTTTTAAACTAAAACACTCTTCCCTTCATTTTCTTGGCATATCTCTCCGTCGAAATTCAGATTAGTAACCTATTACACTTCAATGATGGGAAAATTGATCATTTAATCCTAAACCTATTATATGGATGCTAATTATTCTAAACTTTTCAATTTTACTAATTTACTCCTAAATCTTTACACAAAATTATAATATAATCCTTCCAGTTAATTTTCGCCAAAAATCACTCACTTGACAATCTAATAATCGCCGGCCATCTTATATAGCACACCACCACATTTAAAGAAAACGTTATTTTCTTTGATCCGTCTTACTTGATATGGGCTATATTTTCTCGTTTCAATATTTATTCTTTTTATCAACTGTAATAATGATATATAAATGAAGAATTAAAATTGTCTAAAAGGTTCTAAACATATTGCAATTTTATCAATATAGTCCTAAACCTTTCAATTTTATTGATTAAGTCATATATTTTTTCACTTTTTACGAATTGAATTCATCTTATCAATTTTAATTTAAAATCACTAATATAAACATCAACCGCCTTATGTGACACAATTGATACTAACATTGACAAATTTTAATAATTTTAATTGTTTTTTAATTTTTATTAATTTGTATTAATTTTTTTATTTTTCCTTTATTTATTTTCTTCTTTTTTTCTTTTTCCTTTTTTCTTTTCTCTTCTTTTTTTCCCCCTTTTTCCCTTTGCTGGCAATCATTGAGCCTTGTCAATGGCCGGCAAAGTTCACTGGCCTTGGATACCCGAGCCTGGGTTGGAAAGGGCAAACCCTCACTCGATCTATCAAAGGGTTACCCTCACCTAAGGTTGTTGATGGCCAACAAAGGGAAAAACATAAAAAGAAAAGAAGAGAAAAAGGGGAAAAAAAGTAAAGAAGAGAAAAGAGAAGAAAAGAAAAAAAAAAAAAATTTTAATAAAAAATTCAATAAAAATATTAAACTATTATTAGAATTGTTGATATGCTGATCATGCCTCATAAGTGGCCATCATCTACATTTATGATTTCTGACTAAAATTAACTAGATTGACTCAATTGATAAAATTTAAAAATTTAAAACTCACGCCACAAGATTTTGCCATATCATTTAATATTTAGTATAATTTGGTAAGCATAGCATCACTCTATAAGAAGACCCAACGGATCTTCATGTCTATCTCTTATATAGTTGAAAAGAAGAGTTAGAAATAAGAATACGGAAGAGAGAATTGAGAAATTTTTATATAATTTGATATATAATAAAATATATTTGCCTATTTATAAGCCTTATGAGACACTATCAAGGATTATACATATCAATTAAGATATGCACAATCAAAGGAGATATCGCACAATCTCAAAAGACACATATAATCAATAGAATTACTCTAATTATTTTTAGTATAGGAAAATATTCTAGACAAGAAGATAACATGGAACAAAGAAAAATGATTTCACATTTTAGCAAAACCCATGCCGTTATGAGGTAGAAATCAATGGGATGGGTGGTGGAGACGATGCGGCGAGAGGCACGAGCAGTATGGGCTTGACAAGGCCGACGGTGGGGGAAGAGAGTGAGAGGGAGAGAATTATTTATGTTGGCCAGAATTGGAATTTGATCATGTGCAGTGAAAAATAGATAAAAATGACACGTGTCTATTCTGAGTCGCATCAAGTTTCGATGTTCTTCCATTGTATTTTTCTCCAATCGAGAATTGCCTCTTCCCACCGCGGCAGGATGCACTTCCGTGGTCAAATCTACCTGATGAAAGACAAATGCAACTTTGCCTCTTCTCTTTCCTTCACACATAACTTTTGCGACTATTCCATTTGCTTCTTGATTCTTGATCAAGATAAGATCGAAGTCAAATGAAGCAAGCAAACCGGCCATACGATGACTGCAATAACTGCTCAAAAGCTTCCACGAATTTGCTGGCTTTCCATCTGTGAACCGCCCACCACCATGGTCGTGCATTTCCTTTCAAGTGAATTACACTTGAACATCCACATGAAACCCGGCGGGTGTTTATCCAAAAAGTTTTAATCATACTATATGGCGGTTTATTCAGTTTTAAATAATTTTAAATTTAACTAATTTAATTTTAAATTTTTTAACGATTTTCTAATGTAGTCATTATGGTCAATTTTAGCCGAAAATTGTTGATATAACTATTGTTCATCCTCTACATGGCAATGCCAACATTGACATAGATTATTTCTATAGTTTTTAAAAAATCTAGTCTTTTATACACTATATTCTTTTTTATTTTATTTTCTTTTCTTTTGGGGTGCCCCATCAGCTCTTCTAAGAAGATGAACAATGGAACAAAAAAAGAAAATAAATAATTAATTAATTAATTAATTAATTAAATCTAAAAAATTGTCCACATAAGCGTAGTCATGCCATGTTGGACAATTGGCAACCACGTCAATGATTTCTGACTAAAATGGGTTATGAAGGTTATATTGGAACATTATCAAAATATTTATGATTAAATTGGTCTAATTAAGAAGTTTATAACTGAATTAACCACCACATAATAAAATTTTTGGACAACTTTTCCAAAACCTAATGCTACCCGTCCACACCTTTAAACAAGTGTAGACTGGAAATATAAATTTGGCGGCCCATAGTACACTAAGGAAAAAAAAATCATATGAAGGAAATTTCGTGAGATAATAACAATATTAATATATTAAAGAGAGTGATTTATGAAATATTTTGCACCAGATAGATCTACAAAATATATATATATATATATATATATATATATATATATATCCTTATTTTTTAAGTAATTGACAACATGTTTGAATTATGTTATAACTTTGAAATATAAACATCATTTTACCTGAAGAATGCACAAACAATATACAAAAGCAATTGTTATATAACTCATGTAAACTTTACACACTTTAACTTGATGAATTAAGCATTTTGGGTTTATAGTACACTACAATGAATAGAATATGATACCTTCATTTTGGGTGTCTAGAGCTTTTTAAGCACCCAAATACAATACCTTTACTATTCTTTATCTTCTTATATTTATCATTTAATGATATTAAATCATTATATTCATATTTCACATGAAAAGCATCATGCTAGAGAGATTTCGCAAAAACTTCCTTAATTTTAGCAAATAAAGAGAGTTAATTGTCATGAGATCATTACCAAATAGAGAATTGAGAATTTCCTTTTTTATGAACAAAGCGAACTTATTTTCTTTTATTTTACATTATTAGGTAATATAACAAATATTATGGCTTTAAAATGCTGCATTACCAGAGCCATTCTTTTTTATCCACGATTTGAGAACTTTAGTTCAACTTTTGTGGGATGAGAGAGAGAGAGAGAGAGAGAGAGAGAGATGTTCCGACAAAGAAATTTCTCTTCAAAGTTCGTGTGCAATGATCTCATTGCTCAATGTATAATTGAGATTTTTATCTTCAAGGTTGTTGGTACCATGCATTTTTTTATAGTCTATGTAAAAAGAAAAAAAAATCTGGTTATATTCATTTTGTTTAAATAATTCTCAAGCAAAAGTAACGTCTGGCTACTCCATATGATATTGATATTTTCAAAAATTATGATTACAAAGAATGTTAGACATGAGTAAGTGCTAATGGTATTTGTCTATCGCGTTAGGCAGTCCTTTCAACAGCCAAAAGTAAATTTCAACTCGCTAAAACCAACGAAAGCAACACATAATTTTCCCTACAAGAGAATAAAAGCAGTTCTGTTATGTCTGGATGACTTTTTCAAAGAAAGACCACATTTATATTCTAGTTTATATGACAATGCCATCACTTTTTATTAATAGTAAGCAAAATTTTTTAGTTACAAAATGGATAACAAAATTAAATAGAAGAGAGATTCGTTCATTTTACCTCCAAATCTTCCTCCCATAGTATAGAATCTAAGAGAAACCGTCGAAAAGCATTTCCCCTTTTCTTTTTCAAAGCAATTGATTATTATGCTAGCCTTTATTTCTAAAATAACTTATTTTACCCGTAGTCATTCAAATATCTTTTTCATATAAAAACTCTTCTCAGAGACAGAAAAAGGAATTTGGATCTTTGTGTATCATGATCAATGAATTTCAAATCTAATAAAATTTAACTATAGATGTCGGAATCTCTTATGGCTCTTTTCAAAGTGATTTAAGATTCTCCCAAGAGATAAATTCTGGATTTGGAGTGTCTGGATTGATTGATGCGTCTAGATGGACTCCTATGAAACAATTCGGATGTCATTCATATGGAAGGGTTCTTATGCATCTCTGCTAAGTCAATTAGAATGAAATCGCATCCTTTTCCTTTCCTTCTTTTCTAAACTTGATCATGGGTCTGGGGCGCTGGGCCCGCCTTTGCACACCACACCCAAAAGTGCGATTCGAGTGGATGTGAGCAAGAGCACTTCTTGGGTGAAGGCCCGCCCACTTAGGCTTCGTCACGACCCGTCCCGAGCAGAATTATCGACCTCGCAATGACAGAGCACGCGAACTTCGTAAGATGGAACACCCTGGATGAGAGGAAAAAAGGAAAAGAGAACCACGGACACCTGAGGCATGGCTGGCACCGGCGAAGGGCACCCTCAAAATCAATGTAGATTGCGCAAAATTGAAGGATTCACTGGAATGCTCGATTGCTGCAGTAGTTCGTGATTGGAAGGGGCGCTAATTCGTGGGTTTGCAAGATCAGTCTTTGCTGAGACTGTGCAGGCCGCGGAAGCCCTGGGTGTTCTTCAATGTCTTCGACTTGTGGATACAGAGCTTGACCGAACAGTACTTGGTGTTGGAAGTAAAGAAATGGAAAGTGATTGCACTCCTCTGGTTGAATGTCTTCTTAATAGGGAGCACGGTGTAAGAGTTTTCCTAATGTAGATTATATTAATTGACATTGTAATTTACCGTTTTTATGGGATTGGTTTAATGTGAAATAAAAGGTTTATTAATTAGTCTAATATGAACTGACAAGTGTGGGCAAGTTAAACCTAACCCATAATGAAAGGCCTAGTTGGAGACTCTATAAATAGTTCAAGTCTCCCTTTAACCCTAATTCTCACAAGTATCCTTATAAAGCGTTTACCTAATGCTAAAGGTGATGTGTCGTCTTTATAAATAGTACTCAAGTCTCTCCTCTAACTCTAATTCTCACAAGTATCCTAACAGAGCGTTTACCTAGCCCTAAAGGTGAAGGGCCATCTCATTGAGCTAGTTATACATAGGACAATAGAGGAATGACTTGTCATGGAACATCGGTTTTCCGCTTCAAGAACGATTGATCTCAAATCAAAACAAGTGTGTTAATCTTTCTACTCAATTATGTGTATTCTTTTTCTGGTTATGAAGATCTTGGAATTGCACGTTTTGCATCCAACACATGACTCATGGGACATGAGGGCTAGGACTGAAGGAATGCAAGACAATTTTGGCTCGACTCGATTTTGTGCAAATTACCCTTTTTCCAAAGGAGGCAAACGAGCTGGCGGATCAGGTGGTTAAGGCACAACGGAAAAAGAACTCCCACTCCAATTGGCTGTCTTTTCCTCCGCAATCAATGTTGGATGTTTAATTTCTGATGTTAACAAAATTGTTTTAAGTTAATGAAGTTTCCAGTTTTTTCAACCAAAAAAAAAGTCCACCCATTCACACCGGGGCTTGAAGCGCAATTTGAGCAGCCACGAGACCAACGAGTTCACATTTTGCGATTTTCTGGATCCTTGTCCGAGAACCTGTTGATGGTTGTCCAGAGATTTCAACAGTGGCCAATTTCTTTCTGCTGATTGATTATTGACAAAATAAAAAGACGTTGTTGACTTGTGTGTTGGTGGGCGGTGGAGGTTCAGACTTATCTGGCGTAGATTAAGCGCGCGTCATAATTCGACTATGACTAAGTTTGATTGATTTCATACTTTAGTAGGTCACCCTTGCAGGTTCTGACTCGCATCTTTTCTGATTGATAAGATTAGCGGGCATCCCGTGGACTTTAATGTCCAGCTATCCAAAGGAAAAGACACCTGAGCATGCAAAAGGAATGAAAACTTCTTCCGGAGCCATGTACGAAGGAATAAACTGGATAATGTCATTTTGATAAGAAGGTTTCTGACCAAATACTGTTCGCGTGTCGTGATGAGGGATCTGAAATTTTAGATTCTGAATCACACCATAGAATATTCGATTGACATTAGACACGATCATAACAAAAGTCCCATGACGAAAATGCACTTTAATAATAAAACTTTGATGTGGTACTTGTTAGCCCTTCCATCAACTCGGTTAGCTTTTCTTGAATAGAATATATAATATTAGTTCTTTTTCTCATTGTGGCAAATCATCTATAATGTCTTTAACTTGATCATTAAGGATGCTAATGATAATCATTTTAGCTAGAAATTAATTTCTCGAATATTAAAATTTTCTATTTTTAATCCTAGATAAGTTTTTAAATAAAAATACACGCTTGATAATAACACAATTTTTATTCTCAAAATAAAAGTTCGTTTATAATGACACAATTTCTCTCTCTCGGACGACGGCGGGCAACCAATGGCTGACAACGATTGGTGAGGGTTAACAAAATGGCAAACAACAAGCAACGAGGGCCGACAAATAGCGAATGGCGACTAGTAGGCAACGAGTAGCTATGGACGGCGAACAATGGGTGACCAACGAATGAGGAGTGATAGCTGTCAATGGCCAATGACTGACTAGCAAAATACAACAACATCTAATGGTGGCAAATGAGCGGCCAACTAATCAAATAGAGAGCGATGAAAAGAGTTTTTATTTTTCATTTCCATTTCAGAAATAAAGAATTAAAAAATTCATACTTCTTATTTCTGTTCCGCACCTATTTTATTAATTAAAAATTTGTTCTAAAAAAAAATGAAATTGCATTACAAAACGAATTTTTATTCTAAATCTAGTTTTAGAACAAAAATAATAATTATAGAATAGAAATAAAATGGTTATCATGCACGCCTCCTTAAAATTCATTTGTTGTTCAAAGCAAAATCTTGATTCTTGTGCCCCCGGATGTCTTGTGATGGTTCAGGAAACTCTAGTCAATTGGTCAAGGAATTAACACGAAAATAGGGGAAAGGAAAGGTCCCAAAAAAAATGAAAAGGAGAGACGGTTTCTGATGCCACAACGCGTGACTATGATATAATTAATGACCAAGATATAATGCCCAGCAAGGGATTCCACTCGTGACGTTTTTCAAATTCCTACTTTTCCGAACAGAAGAAGATATCGATACCGCAGAAGAGATGGCTGCATGCAAATTCGCCAACAATCACAATTCACGTAGTGGGACTTGTATCAGAGCCAAGCTGCATCGCAAACTCTAAACAATTGCAACAACCTTTCCAAATGTCTTATTACATCATCCATAAAATGTGGATAGCGTGCCAAAAATTCGGCAGACAATCGATTTCCCTGCAGCAGTCCGAGGAATACATCGTTTAGAAAGTTGTCGCCACAGAAGTCACTCACCTCACTAAAGGGATAAGCAAGTACTCGGCATAAAATAGCTGCACCACCACAAGAACATCAGAGATTGGAGCAGTTAGGAAGTAGAAAATGTCGAGAGAATCCCAGTACAGCAAAAGCACTAGCAGAAAAAAAAAAAATTGTGAAGCTCGTTTAGGATGAGAACACCCAGAACAGATATCGTGACGATAACAATACGGATATGGATGGGAAAAATGAAATTGCTATGGCCAAGGAGGTGCAAGCATGTCGCTTGTAACCCCACCTGTGCGCAAAAATGAGCTTCTCAGTCACCTGTCACGACACCTTGCACCTCATGATACATAGCGCTATCAAATGAGGTTCGGTGATTACCTTCCAAATGAACATGTAGAATGATGTTATTGCAGCTTTGCTCTTCAGATCAACGGACTTGGCGCGACTCCATAACACAGAGCCCAACAGAGCATGACCAAGGACCTGATCCAAAATTCATGGCAGTCAACTTTATATTTATTGCAAAGTAGGTCCTTCTTAACATTAAAGCAAGAACTAGGTCCCTCAATAGCTTTGCTAGTTTCAAGATCCAAAATTTCATTAGATCAGGAGTAGTGGGACTTCTGATAGATTTCAATACTGCTTGGCCATTAACAAAAGTATAGCATGAGAAATGAACTTAGGAGGCCATTTAAGAGAAGGTAGCTGGAAGTTGAAACTCTCCTGGTAATTGTACACATCCATATTTCATCTACCGTTTGAATAGACTGAACATATTACCGTGAGGACTTTACTCCATAGACACGAAGAGACGGATCCAACAAGAATGGCCACACCATAAGCCACTTCAAGCAGTGTTATGCAAGTCCAGAATACCTGCCCAAGATTGAAACGCAAAGTTAAAGAAATAACCTGAAAACGAGCTGCCACAGAATGGTCGCACTTTGTATAAGAAACTACCAACCCGCTCTTGACCCAAGCGAACAGTGAATGATCGGATACCAAATATCTTGTCTCCATCAATATCAGGTATGTCCTACACAAACACAGACTGAAGGGTGAAACAAAAGCTAAATCTTCAAGTGTCAAGCCAACTAGTCTTTACAAAATTGTTTGGTAAGGATGTTTCTGTTACCTTAAATAATGCGATAACCACAGAGAAGAAGCTCATAAATGCAGTTGCAAATATTAGTGGCCTCGAGAAGACTGGTGGTCTTTTGAACACATGGGTCTAAAGATAAAACATGTCATTAGAATCAATACCCAAAAAGTGTGACAGGTCATAAGAATTGAAACTGAAATTTGTACCATAATTAAACAGCAACAACTGCAGACAACATGAATTCATGATACACTTCCAAACATCCATGAAAGTACTGCTACTAATATCAACAAAAGAATAAAAAGATAGCCATCTCTCAGAAGAATGATTGCAGCAGTTAATGTATCATGTGCAAAAACAGGTATGGCAAAGAAGAGCAAGGTAAAAAGTCTTCACAAAGTTATTCATTCTTCGTCAATTTCTGAAGTTTTGAAAGGATAAAATAGAAATGGAAAAGGCCCTTCTCAATTCTGGGCCACTAGGTGGTCAGTGCAAACCAAACTTTGCATAAAAAATTATCTGGTGCCCTCAATTTAAGTTTCTTCATACACAGTCCAGTTGAATGAGTTATCTAAGTGTCCAAAGAAAAAAGAACAGAGTAATGATAAACTTCCACAAATGGGAATATCTTAACAAGATTGTCCAGAATCCAGAGAAACCTGCATGTGCAGAAAAAATGCCATCTGAACAATCACTGCCCGGACAGCCAGAATACACATTGCCGCAACAACAGCAGACCTCTTCCATCTCAACATGGGTAACTGGAACATTACAATTCACAACTTAGTAAAAAAATCGATCATGGATTCAATCATGCAGCTATGTTGTAACTAATGACAACTTGTCAATTGGCTAATACAAACAAAAGTGACAATTTTAATAAACGGGATATGAAGGAAATTGCATCTTGGACACCAATTGCATCTTGGACACCATATTAGTACTAGATTCGATAAGCTTTTTTAGCTAGCATCAAACAAGAGATAAATGCAAGATAACAGCAACCTTTTTTTCTGACATGAGATGTCAGTGGAAGCAGGTTGTCCTCATAGCTAAAGGCTATTCACTTAACTAATCTGTTAATCCTTTTACATCAAGTGGAGATGCTTAATAAGTATATGATAAGAGTGCTGCGAATATTGGTGATATTGCAATAAAATTTACCAAGCTTATGCATTTATAAGCTAACCTTTGAGAGATTTGAGATATAAGTCTGTCTAAGAAAGATCCAGATATGTCTACAAGGAAACTCTTTTCGATTTGTCTAGTGCTTAAAAAGAGAGGGTTCATTTACGAAACTTATACTTCCAGTAGATTCATGACCTATTTCTACAATCAAAAGCATGATGATTGCTTATGCTTATATTGTTAATGCATGAACTACTTACATTCTGATAAATCATGAAAAGTGAGTGATGAGTAATGATGTGATGTCTATCTGCTACATCAGAAATATAAACTGTATACCGTGAGAATTGCCCTATAAAAGGATTGTGACCATGGAAGCTTTTGAGATGAAATCATTGATGTAATCACCCAATAAAGTTTAGAAGATGTCAAGAGCATAAAAAAGGACTTGAAGGCTGTAATATCTTACTAAAGCAAACTGTTTTGTTTTGGTCAAGGTTCCTGATGAGAACATGTAGCAAGTAGTGACAATGGTAAAGAATGATGCATCCAACTTGGGGAAGGATGATGCCAAATCGTGTAAGGATGATAGGTTTCACTATGAACCTTCACATACAAGTAGGATCTTTAAAGGAAAATGCCTCTCCAAAGTTCTAATTATTGTGACTTTTATTCTTCCCAGGAAGTTGGTATTCATGCACTAGCTTCTTTGAAATGAAGCATCTTAGTCAAGATAATAACGCTTCTTAGAAGTGAGACAAATGCAGAAAGAACTTTGAAGCAACATAAATGTCTGGCAAAATCTTTTGTGAAGTATGGCATATAGGATCAATTAACACTAATATAAGAGCATGCTGATGTTTCTAACCACCAAGAGGAACGTAACAACCACATAAGTCTCAATTCCACAGAACTGTTCCCTCAAAAAAACATGTTCAGTAACTTACAGACCAGTTCAAGTAAAAATTCTCCTGTAGGAGGGGGATGAAGAAAGAACACACTTCCTCCAGGGCTACGCAAGAGTTAAAGTGACACAAGTACTCACATTGATAGAATAAGCCGTTCCAAGCAAAAAACTGATAAATAGAGCCCAAAACAATGGCCATGAACCAACGATCCATCCAAGCCAAAAACTCTGACAATAAAGAATGATAATTGCATAATTAGTTAATTGTAACGTCAAGAGAAATATTCATAAGTCTAGAATCAAAGGAAAGCTGATAATTAGGTGATTGAACAGAACAAAGGAGCACATTATCTAGCTTTAACCATTCAGACATGCACCACAGATTTTCAACAATGAACTCCTCAAACAAATAAACATTAAGAAGCAGAGACAATGTAATGGAAGAAGATATAGCAAGAAACTTCGAAGCAAGATGGCCATCGCAAATTTTCCAGGACCATACCTTCAAAGTAGCACTAATCTTTTCATACTTTCCAATTAGTATACTTGAGAAGCAAATAGCTTGCTATCCTTTGGTATCACTCACAAATAAAACTAGTAGTCTTGTAGTCTTCCATAATACTCTTGAAGGAAACCTCATGCAAATTACTTTAATTATTTAATAACATTTTCAGCAGGGATAATATGTGAAAGGTAAAAGGTGAACCGGGCAAAACTGTACACAGTACACCTAGTTGATCCCAACATTCAATGGCTGATATTTATCATCGTACAAGCAGAAATTTCTGCTCATGTACACGACATTGTGGAAGCAAAGGTATGTATTTTTTGAAGTAAAGCAAACTAAGGGTTAAGTTCTGATACCATAATGGAAAAAGATGTAACAATCATGACGCCAGTTCCAACCGTGTACTCTCCTGATGCAAGCGGAAGATACGGCTTGTTGACCTGCAAGAGACAATGATGACATAACAATCGAGTGAGCTATGAAAACATTAGCATATATCTCCTATGAAGTCCAGTATAAGAATTGCATCAAGAGAATTATCATAGGTGCTCAGTCTATGTACATTTGACTATAACAGGATGTGCCCAATAAAAATGAAAAAATGTACTTTTTGACTTCTCATCAAAGTCATGGGATCATGGCTGGATGAGCGAGCATCTAGGTGCTTCAATTGGAATAGAATTAGTGCTGGACCCATAATGTATTTTTTACTTATCCTCATTGAAGTCATGTGTTCATTGCTAAATAGAAGTAAGGGTCAGCAGCTAGTAAGTAATACAGACATATAAGCCAGCAGGACACAAAAGTAGCTCTGAGGAAATCTCAGTACAACTATTTCAAACTGTCCAATGGTAAAAAAAATAAACAAATAAAACCACAACTAATACTATTCCAATTGATGAACTTCACGGAATCCATAGAAATGCAAGATGATAATAAGGTGCCCACGTTAACACACCTTGTCTATGTCAATGTCAGAAATCTGGTTTAAACCCACAATGTAAATATTCATGAAGAGGGCAGCAACAACGGCCTGAAAATTTGCAGATATCAAGGTTGTAAGTTGACTAGATCTCGGATGACAATGAACTATGCAGAGTTATAATGACAGTTAATCTTCACCTCCAGCACCCCTGTGAAAAATAAGGGAGAAATATCTGACAACTTCTGAACCGCAAGCAGAGAAACTGATATTATGCTCAATGCCTGATCAAAACAAGTGATGTTAGTCAATCACAGAAAATTCACAGCTTTATCCAATTGGAGCAAAATGGCCATAGTTGACCATTTAACTAAACAAGCACTTAACTGTGCCAATAACTGTGTGAGGACGAGAGAACCGATAAAAAGCATCAGCAGCCGTTTTTACAGAATCCCAGATACGACCGGAATTATAAGCTCCTGGCCCAGACTCAAGTGGTTGTCCAGAGGCCGCATTCACAATCCACTCATTATTCCTTCTCCGGGTAAGGGCAAGTTTTTCCTTAATATTTGTAACATGAGATCTAGTATTGTATGCTCTGAGGATGTCCCTTTCTCTGCTCTGTGAAACTTGTGCTACACGAGAAATTGCAATTCCATTAGTAACATTACGGAAAGAAGGTCTAAAACTAAAAAGGAAAATTACATGAAGTTCTGAAAAATTCAAGCAGGAACCATTTGCATGAACTAACGCCATGTGCAATTTACAACACAATATGCTCAGAAAGATGAAAATTTCTAACATGGTTAAATTGCCAAAAGGCGTGTAAATATGCTTGCTTTAGATCCTAAACTGATGCTAACCTTATTTCAAAAGTATCAAGAATATATTGATTAGATTTTTCTTGTTTTTTCCCCTTTTTCAGGCACTAGATATATCAAGCAGATTTTTTTTTTTAAACCAAGTAACTACTGGCAGACGCTGGGGTTAAAACACCCAACGCAGATGTTCACCAAGATTAAGTTAAGTTACAAGCTATACTGACACATCAAGCAGATTAAATCAAAATTCTTTTGCATCTTTTTACCTACAACAATAACCAATTTGAGGTAGACTAGGTAATTTTAGAGGAGGAAGAAAAGCAACAAATTAGATACTGAAATCAGTGAGTCGTACCAGGAAAGCAGAACTTCGTGAAGTCGTCCCCTCTCCAATTTTTCCTGCCTACATTGACCATTGAAACAAATCAGACAAAGTACTCTCAAGCAGCTCATAAATCAGCAGAAGAACAGCTCTCCAAGTGCTACAAAAATTAAAAGAAGAGCCCCACTGAGTACCCTTGAAAGATAGCCGCCACGAAAAAAAAAAACACTGATTTCACACGAAATCCAAGATTGTGGTCTAACACAGAAAAGCGACCCTGATCAGGAAAAGGGCCGTGAACTCTTCCCAGTTAAACTGACAGGGGCACTCGAGAAAAGCCAAAGCACAATCAGCAGAAACCCAAAATCGGACCGAAGACACGTACCCGTGGAGAGCACAGAAGGCGAGGCAAACGAACGGACAAGCGAAGACTCCATTTTTAACTCCTGCTCTCTTCAAGACAGCGCGGAACTCTGGAAACTCCCGGCGCGACAGCAAAATGCAGACCAAGAAACGGACCGAGGGGGCTCTCTCCTTCACAAATTGCAGCAAGCAAAACAAAGGGTTCCAGCAGAAACCCCGTAACAAAAACGGGATTGTATCGGCTTGGAATTCTTGGGATCTTTCCTCCTTCGTTTTTCCTTTTCTTGTTCTGGGTCAGCGCCCTTTCTCTTGCTCCGGGCGTGTGGAGGTACAGGCAAGTGGAAAGCGCACTGCTCTCTGTATTCATGCGCTGCAGGAAACGAAAGAAAGAGAAAAGTTGCAGGGTCCGTGCACGGTTTTGGTTCTTTCGGGCTGCACTGAACTGCTGTTGTCTTCATGTCTTCGGGGTCTAGGTACGAATCGTTCAAGAATCAGGGCGTGTCGCTTTCGTATTCTTTTTCTTTGCCAAGGCGGGTACGTCATGTCTCCAGCACGAAAATTTCTCTAACACGAAAAAACCAAAAATATCTTATTTCGTTTGATTTCTCCGCCGAGAAGGGAAAAGAAAAACTTATGATATTTTAGGAGCTGTGAGAAAATAATTCTAGCTGTGGGCAATCATAAAGCTTGCTATCCTTGGTTACAAATTTCAACGACACGACACCAAATTAATAGATTCTGATTGAGGCTAATTAAGTTCGAGTCACTTCTTGTCGATTTGCAAGATTTGATCAACAATATAGTAATGTTCATGTCAACATCCTCCCAGTGACAGGCGTTGGGCACAAAAGTAATTTGCACAAAACGCTCGAATTAACAAATTAGTATTGATAGATGAACCGTTTAGACTTGATTATTCAAAGATTGCTCGATTTATTTTATTTTCTATTAGGATTTTAAATTGATAATTTTGGAAAACTATGAAGATGGTGTTTGTTTTGATTTGGTGATGCTTTGTGGACAGATTAACTTCAATGGTAAATCATTATCAGAAAAAAAAAATGAGCATATTTCCTATCAGGATCAGATTGGCAAATTGATTTCATGGAATGGTGGGCCATGTAGTCATGATACACGATTCGCATTGCCTTAAACTACAAATTGTGAAGTCGTGTTTTTGTTTGGTAAGTCGATACAATTAGGGGAATTGACTTACCTGATTTTGAAGTTGGACCGGATTGTACAATATGGTCGAGTTTCCAGGTGAATCCAAAAACCAGCATTGATGTCTTTTCCTTTTCCTATTCTCTATAAGATTATAAGTATTGTTACATAATCTAAACTCTCATTATTTAGTGTTTTGGATCTTTAATCAACGAATCTCGATGGAAAGACGTTAAAGATATGATAAAATATAATCAAGTATCATTAACTTTCTACTAAAAAAGTATCAGTCTATCTAGTGATTTAGTTTCACGCCTGAAACAAAAATCGGATCAACAATCACCAGCTCTAAATATTAAGAATCAGGAATCACTCAAAATTAGCCGATTTAGTACTCTTAAAATACTAGGGCATTGCTTCGTACTCTTTTTCTTTCTCCAGCATGAAAACCGAAAAATATTTTATTTCAATTGATTTCTCCGTTGAGATCAGAGAAAATTTTGGATTTTTTAGGAGGAGTTGCGAGAAAATAATTTTAATTATAGGCAATAACAATCCTTACTTTTCTCGGTTACAATTTTCAATACCACACAAAATTAATAGATTCTGATCGAGGTCAATTGAGCTCGAGTTTACTTCATGTTGACACACCAAGTTACGATTTGTGTCAACCCCCCTCCCTCTCCAAGTGCCAAGCACAAAAGCGATTTATATAATCCGTTCGAATTAACAAATTAGTGTTGATATGTGAACTGTTTAGACTCGGTTCACTAAAAGATCGTTCAATTCATTTTATTCTCTATTAGGATTTTAAATTAATAGTTTTCATGTACTATAAAAATATATTTTATTTTGATTGGGTGATAATTTGTTGACAAATTAACTTAAATTGGAAATGCATTGCAGGAAAATGTGAGCATATTTCCTGTCAGCTTCGCGTGGGCAAGTTGATCTCGCTTCGAAAGGGTTTATTTCATGTCATGGTGGGCCATGTTATCATGTTACACGATCTGCTTTGCCTCAAGCTACAAATTGTCAAGTCGTGTTTGTGCTCCATAAGTTGATACGATTTAGAGGTGAGTAGTTATGGGGTGAGGCCCGCCTTAAAATCAGATAACAAGATTTTTTTTTTTTTTAAAAATCTTGTGGAAATGGGAACTGACCCACCTGATCTTGAAACGAAATCGGACCGACCATATGGTCCAATTCCATAGATGGATTCAAGAACTGGTGATGATATCTTTTCCTTTTTCTACTCCCTAGAAGACTACGTGTTGTTGCGTAGCCTAAACTCTCATTCTTTAGTATTTTAGATCTTTAATCAATGAAAATCTCAACAAAAAGATGCTAAAGATGTGATAAAATATCACCAAATATTATTAGCTTGCTAATAATAATAATAATAATAATAATAATAATAATAATAATAATAATAATAAGTATCGATTCGAGTGGCGTGGAAAACGGATTCCTGAAAAATCAAATCGATACTTTGAACAATCAAATACCAAAAACGAACGTGGAAATATGCCCGGGAAAAAACATATAACACCGATCGAAAGATATATTACAGAGACGGACATACTTTGTTTGTCATAGATTAAGTACTGTTGCAGTATCAGAGGAATCGTTTAAAGCCCTAGAGTTCCGTTCTTTAAGAGGGAGTATATTGTTTCTAAGGGAAGGAAGAAAAAAAAAGCGTACTTTCTCTCTTAAACGCTACTACAGATGTGTTTGGGAACTACCTTCTCAAAGCCCCTTGAGCGTGTAAAGGCCTTTGAGCTAAATATTTGGTGTTTGGCAAATTTTTTTTACTTGCTTTTGCCAAATGCAAGCCTTCAAAAGGATGAAAGCCTAAGGCAGATTAGGGGCTACCTTGGCTTTTGTTGGCTTACAAGTTAGTGAAAATTTTCTCTTGAAATTGTCCTTGCTAATCTTTTGTTTTTCCAATTTTACCCCCAATAACTATTCATCATCTTCATCTTCTTCCATTCTATCTACTAAACATGACCAATGTCTATGTGTGGTCGCCAACGAAGGGTAGGCGGTTCAACAAAAGGCGGGCGGTGCAGTGAAGGGTAGGTGGTCTCTAGGGTCCCACAATCCTTCGACAAGGGTTGCCATGCGGAGGATGCGGCGTGGTGAGGGTCACGACGACCTAGATTGTGCATAGATTTTGTGGCGCAATCTATTTCGCGGCGACCAGATCGAGCACCCCTACCACCTCTACACGGAGGTCGTGGTGTGGTGGGTTGTGCAGCCGTTTGATGAGGGTCGCCACGACCAAATCAAGCGGCCTCGGCAACCCTCAATCTAGGTCATTGTGATCCTTGCCGGAAGGTCGCACGACTTGCCATGCCGCAACCTTTGCGTGAAGGTCGTTGGGACCGCTTGATCTAGTCGCGGCGACCCCGATCGCGACTAGATCACGTGATCCGCGTTGTGGTGACACTTGCTATGCCACGTCCTTCGCACGGCGACTTTAGCCAGACGATTGCCCTTTGCTGCATTGCCTGTTGCCAGACCACCTACCCTTTGCCGACAACTGTTAGCTCTTCGTTGGCAATAACCAGCCAAGCTCTTAGTTGGCCAACTCTCTCCTATTTTTCTTTTTCTTTTAATAACAAAAGTCTTTTGCAAATTTAATTTATCCAAACACTATTTTGCTCAAAGATATTTCACAATGGACTTTCACAAATACGATTTACTAAACATAAATTTAAATTTTGAAAAACTCCTTTAATTCAAATGTCTTTGTATTTTCTCAAGGACTTTCCCCAAGAGCCTTCCCAAATGCATTCTACTAACGTTCTTCCATTTTTTATTTTATATAGTGTAGTTATTTTCACTTAAAAAATGACAGCTCCCTTCCTGTTATGAACTGGGTTTGGCCCAACATGGGCAAATAAGCTTGACTTGGCTCATCAAATCAAAAATCCATTAGGTGAAACAAAAACAAGATCGACAATATCCAGTTCCAAATTTGAAGAATCCACACCAGCCTAGAATTGGTCAGTTCGGTCCAATTCCCAATTCCTACTTTCAGTGATTACCCCTATTGTGATTAACTAACCACATATGTTCAAGTCAACCTTTTCTGTGATATACCACTCTACTAACATGATATGAATGTCTTAATCATTGAGAATTGACAAAATAATAACAATGAAGAGCAAACTTGAAAAATTCAAGAAAACTGATGAACCATGATCGAATTGAGCTATAGTGATCGAATTGAGAGAACTTACGTATCTACATAAAGAGAGGAAAATAGGCGAAAAGAACGTATGAACCGTGATTGAATTGAGAGAGTTTCATGAAAATAGAGCAAGACAAGGACTTGCCACGGTTGAAACGTGATAAACGGAGGGTACCCACAAGCCAAAGTGGCCGCCTCAAGTCGAGGCTTGAACGCCGCATTTCGGGGGTGCATGCTCCTTGACTTGGACGGGAGGCCGCCTCGAGTCCAGGTAGGCCCGCCTCGTCTCGAGGCATGAGTGTTTAGTAGCAAGGCGTGCCATTTCTCGGGCCTATAACTTCTCCATCGCACATTCAATTCACGCGATTTTTGGGGTGTTAGAATGCTAGTGTCAAGAGCTTTCCGACGAACATAGTATTGCTAAGCAAAATCGTGAAATGAAGGACCCGAAGTTTTAACCCGTGTCGAGTCTAAATACTCAAGTCTACGAACCGAACTTCCTTTCAATGACTTGATACTTTTCAAAAATCATCATAACTTCCAGGTCTGGAAAGTTTTGTTCGAGCCTGAGACGTACAACTAGAGGTACGATTTTGGGCTTCAAAGGGAAAGTTTGACCGAAGTTTGGCCGGCTATTACTTCCTTGTCTTGCATCTATCGGCCCGAATGCTTGTGATCCCCAGCTTCCTGATGTCTGGAAATAGCAAATTTCTGGCACTGTGAAAAAAGGATGAATAATCTCGTAGGGATAAACATTGACTGCCGAACTCATCCGATATATGGATGTCAAAAGACTCATTTTGACGAGCAGAACTCACTTTTAAGAAGGAAAATGTGTTTCATGCTTTTTCATATTATCCATCAAACCTTGATCAACTCTAGATTGACCCTAAGTCAAAACTTCATGATTCCTTCAAGATGGGATTAAAATTTGAGGTGTCGACGTGTTAAAGCCAACGAACGGTAGTTCTTTTCTTCCAATAGAAAAGAAGATTTGCTCCAGTAGGGTGTACTCTTTTACAGGATGGTTGGTAAATGGCGTTATCAAATTTGACCCCTAAACAAAAATATGATATTGCATAGTTCGCATTCTTTACTATATTTCTCCGCACTTAAATACTAAAGGCATTCATGTTTAACAATGACATGTCCATTCGCATAATTTTCATTTAAACTTCGCCCAATCGTGAATTCCATTTATATTGGCCTAATATGATAAATGGTCCTGCAATTAGGCCCTAAGCTTATTTGAACTTTCACATTTAAGCCCATTCAATCTAAATACTCAGTGAAATTCGAGCAAGCCCACATGCATGTGTCATAATTGGTGATTCTCTCATACTCACGAACCCTTGTGGGGTTATCAAGTGAAGAGTGAGTGATGCAAAGAGGATTAAAATACCCAATCTATAAGAGTGGCATCGGGACCATTGGTATAAAAGTTTTAGGATAGAAAAATTATATTATTTATAAGCTTCAAAAGTGGGGTTGGCATTTCATACACAAATTGATAGGGAGTTGATGCCACTCTCTTGATAAGATTATGGCAGGCTGAAACCAATTGTTGAGTTTAAAGTAATATGTTGTCTTGCTTGATAGACTAAACGCCTAAGCTAAGTTGGGTGTGATACAACTTGATACGATGAAGTTATTCGTGTATTGTTTTCTAAAACAACTATGAAGGAAGAGCAGCCTAATATTGTCCACTCACTAGGGGCCGCACGGGCTATTTCATGGCTAAGGAACTACCGGGCCATGACAGATGGCATCTAAGTAGAGTCCCTCATGTAAGTGAGTTGAGTTGAAGAAAATCTATGGTCTACCCGGTCTCACAAGGATGAAAAGTGAATCATTGGGGCAAAAAGTGCTCGAACAGGGTGTAGCTCTCAACTATCTTCTAGAATAACAATACAGACACAAGAAAGATGGTGTTGCTAAAAGGTGTAATTAGTCGAAAGGTCACCGGCTATAAACTAGTCTGGGCGAGGCTCGCTTGTTGGTTAGTGAGGGCCGTGATGCCCACACCCAAACCAAGGAAGGGCATCATGACCCTTGTTGACCACGAGTGAGACCCTTCGTGCCTTCGTCAGCCACAAATAGGGGTTTCAACTCTTGCGTGGATTTAGGTGAGGATTGACGCCCTCACCTGTGGTCGACGAGGGCGTGGAGGCCCTCACCCAAACTAGGCGAGGCTTGTTGGCCCTCATTTTATGGTCGATGATGGTCGTTCGGCGATGTCACTGGCCAATAGTGTACATGAACAAAAAAAGAGAGAAAAGAAAAGCGATAAAAGAAAAAATAAAAAAAATTGAAAAATGTTTAAAAGTTATAAATTTTGTCCATATTAGTGCCAATTGTGCCACATAGGACCGCTAGCATCCATGTCAACAATTTTGCCTAATTTAGGCTAGATGGACTAAATTAATACTAATACAAAAAATTTATAATTAAATTGATTCAATTGAAAGATTTGTGATTGAAATGGTACTAGTAAAATAAGTTTAAGATTTTTTTTGGGGTACTTTTCCCTTTTTTTATTTCCTTTTTTTTTGTTCAATATATTTTTTTGCTTCACTTGGTGCTCTATGTTTGACTCTTTCTACATGGGTATTCAAATAGTTCTTTAAAAAATAATAATTCATTTGCCCGATGATTAAAAAAGGGTTAATACCCTAAAAAACTCCAAGTTTATGTACCTATGATAAATTTACCAAAAATTATTTTTTTTAGCTATAAAAAATCCCAAACTAACACACTTATGACAAATTTATTCCGACTGATTATAAAAAACCTTAAACTTGTACATTTATGATAAATTTACCAAAAACTAATTTATTTAACAAAAAAATCAGAAACTAGTAAATTTGTAACAATTATACCATTCGCTAAATTGAATTAATATTACAAAAAAAATCACAAAAATTGTAAAACTGTGACAAACGGAGTATAAAATATACCAGTCAACTGTCACGTGTTATTTAACTTAATTAAACTTTAACGAAAACTAATAGAGGGACCACCGCTTTGGTAGCCGTGATGGTTTGGGCTCTCTCTCCCTCACGAAGGGGAAGAGTTCAATTTCCTTCATGGTCGCTTGGGGTCTTAAGTGAGACGTCGGGGGTGGGCTTGGGGTCTCAAGTGGGACGTCGAGATGGTGGGTCCTCCCGTTTAAATGTCCCTCGGGTTTGTGTCCTCCCAGGTTTATTCGCAGATTCTGAGTCGAAAAAAATAATTTTAGATAAATTTATCATAGGTATATCGGTTTGTGATTTTTAGGTGTTAAACTTAAAAAAAAAAAAAAAAAAATTCTCTTTTATAGTGGTCTTGGCCCTGTTGGGGTAACCCCGGTCCTGTCACTGACAAACCGGTCCGGTTCTCGTTCTGTTCCCCCTTTCTCTCTCTCTCTTTGAGCTCTGTGGTGGTTCCTCTTCCTCACAACTCATGTAATCTTCCCAAGTCATCACAACCCCCATCATCCTCTCCCTCCGCCTTTCGAATAACCACCAACCATCCTAGATTGCCCTCCTCTCTCTCTCTCTCTCTGTCTGTTTGTCTGCGCAGAAGCAGAGCAGAAGCCCGGATGCTCCCTCCACTTGCCTCCCCTGCTCAAATTGAATCCTGCATCTCCTGCTTAACCTCCGCCACTTCGGTCCGTCAATTCTTGCCCTCGTCCCCGCAGTTTCCCAGCACGTAGCTCGCGCGGGCGTGTCAAATGGAAGGAACCCTCTTCCCGAACAGGCCGGTGTACCCAGCCCCGGCGGGCAGGCCGGCGGCGGCCCCGAATTCGCCCTTGAAGTTCAACTCCGCGACGCTTCCGCTCCCGCCTCAATCCCCGTCTCCTCCCTCGTTCCCGCTCGACACCCTCATCCAGCACCTCCTCCACCTCTCCACAACCCCCGTCGAGGCCAAACCCGTCGCCCCTCCTCAGCCTGGCTCTGCCCTCGCGTCTTCTCTCCACGTCGCCCGCGATGCTGCCCAAGAACGGCTCCGAGATGCTCCTCCGAAGAGGCCCGCTCCTGTTTTGCCCCTGCATTTGGATGGTTCGAGAGGTAAGGGCCAATCGGATGATGGGTCGGTTGAATTCTTGTCCGGGAAGTGTAAGTTGATGTTCGGTTCGATTGTGGATCGGCCCCTGCATAGTTTGAGTGGTTTCTTTGATTCTGCCAAGTTCGACTTGCTCGATGTTGATCTGATAAGTTTGTTGAAAGCACTAGATTTGTCCGGAAATTGGGCGAGGGCGGTTTCTCTGTTTGAATGGCTTGTTTACAACTTGAATGATGAAAATGTGCAGCTTGATTATCAGATTATTGAACTTATGGCTAGGATTTTGGGGAGAGAGTCCCAGCATTCTGTTGCATCCAAGCTGTTTGATTTAATTCCCATTGAGGAGTACTCCCTTGATGTTAGAGCCTACACGACCATCCTTCACACGTATTCTAGGACTGGCAAGTATGAACGGGCCATTGCGTTGTTTGAGAATATGAAGGGCTTGGGACTTTCTCCAACTTTGGTGACTTACAATGTGATGCTTGATGTGTATGGGAAGATGGGCCGCTCGTGGTCGAAAATTTTAGACCTCTTGGATGAGATGAGAGGCAAGGGACTTGAATTTGATGAGTTCACATGCAGCACTGTGATATCTGCTTGTGGCAGAGAGGGTTTGTTGGAGCAAGCCAAAAGCTTCTTCACTGGACTGAAGTTACAGGGCTATGTACCAGGAACGGTTACTTACAATGCATTGCTGCAAGTTTTCGGGAAAGCTGGAATTTACTCTGAGGCCTTGAGCATTTTGAAAGAAATGGAGGAGAACAATTGCCCGCTGGACTCTGTCACTTACAATGAGCTCGTGGCAGCATATGTGAGGGCAGGTTTCTGCGAGGAAGGAGCAGCTGTTATAGACAGTATGATTGGTAAAGGTATAATGCCGAATGCTATTACCTATACTACAGTCATAAACGCCTATGGGAAAGTGGGAAAGGAGGATAAGGCTTTGAATCTGTTTGACAGGATGAAGGAAATGGGTTGTGTTCCTAACGTGTGTACTTATAATGCCGTCCTTGGGATGTTGGGCAAAAAGTCTCGATCGGAGGAGATGATAAAGTTACTGTGCGACATGAAGACAAATGGGTGTTCTCCTAACCGTGTAACGTGGAATACTATGCTTGCCATGTGTGGAAACAACGGTATGCATAAGTATGTAAACCGCGTCTTCCGTGAAATGAAAAGTTGTGGATTTGAACCTGACAGAGACACATTTAATACTTTAATTAGTGCATATGGCCGGTGTGGATCAGAAATTGATGCAACAAAAATGCATGAGGAGATGATTAAAGTAGGGTTTACCCCATGTATTACCACTTACAACTCTCTTCTGAATGCTCTAGCTCGAAGAGGGGATTGGCATGCAGCAGAGTCAGTCATTTTAGACATGAAGAAAAAGGGCTTCAGGCCGAACGAAACCTCTTACTCATTGATACTCCACTGTTATGCAAAAAGTGGAAAAGTGAAGGGCATAGAGGAAATAGAAAACGAGATATATGCGGGCCGTATTTTTCCCAGCTGGGTGCTCTTGAGAACCCTTGTCTTCGCAAACTTCAAATGTAGAGCACTAGCCGGCATGGAAAGAGCTTTTGAGAAGTTGCGAAATGGTGGATACAAGCTTGATTTGGTTGTGTTCAACTCAATGCTCTCAATGTATGCCAAAAACAACATGCATGAACGCGCGAATGAGATGCTGCACTTGATACGGGAGAGTGGGTTGGAACCGGATCTTGTGACCTACAATAGCTTGATGGATATGTATGCTCGATATGGAGAATGCTGGAGAGCAGAAGAAATCCTGAAACGACTACAAAAATCTGGTGGGAGACCTGACCTCGTTTCTTATAACACTGTCATCAAGGGATTTTGCCGACAAGGGTTAATGCAGGACGCCATCAGGATTCTCTCTGAAATGACCACGAGAGGTATTAGGCCATGTATTTTTACGTACAACACTTTCGTAGCGGGCTATATGGGTAGGGGAATGTTTCCGGAAGTTGATGATGTCATCAGCTATATGATTCAGCATAATTGCCGGCCTAATGAACTGACTTACAGAATTGTTGTGGATGGCTTTTGCAAAATGGGGAAACATAAGGAAGCCATGGAGTACTTGTCAAAGATAAAGGAGCTTGATAGTTCATTTAATGATGAATTCATAAGACGGCTTGCTTCTCGGATTAGGGCAAGCTGAAAACATAAATGTTCTCTGCACTCCTATCGATACCTTCCGTTAATAGACTTGTGATCTTGGGAACATTAGGAGATTGTAACCATAGCTTGTATCTGATCTAGCTCAGGTGTCTGGTGTAATAGTCCTGTAACTAGAGGCCCCTGCTTGTAAATGCCGTATCAGCTTCACAACCAAAGGCAATCTCGAGAGTTCCAATTTATTCTGCAGCTTTTTGTTCATATCCAGTTCGATAGACATCAATAAAAAAATTATTTTTTCGATGGTCACTTCTGTTCTGTAGTCAGATGGTTGCCACCCGATTCTGTCAAAAACCATTGTGTATCATTTGGATCAAAACCAGAATACGATGCCAATCAAACATTGCGATTTCATCAGATTACTTGCCTTCTGTCATTTGGGTCAAAACCAGAATACGATGCCAATCAAACATTATGATTTTCATTGGATTACTTGCCTTCCTGCACGTACATTCTGCAGCCGATGAGGGCGAGCCAGTGAGGACGGATTCCATCTTGAACTTAATAGACTCTGGACGAAGTACTCATTGCAACTTGCACAGCCAAAAGCCCCTCCTATCCGGGGTTTGGCCAAAACCCTTTCAACGGTTTCGACGACTGCAGAAGCTTTCAAACATTAAGATAATTGAAAACCAGATGAACGTAACACTGTGGACAGCTCCCAATTCGTCCTAATTGTATCGATCTGAAAGTTACTCCAGAAACCAACTTCATTTATATACAAAACTCATATACATAAAAAGGGCATCATATGTTTAATTCACTTTATACATACGATTTAACAACAAGAAAATGGAAAATTTGAGCGTTGGTCCTCAATCTGGAGTAATTTCCATCATCATTACTTATCCCTCCTTTTATTTTGAGCCAAAGGGTTAAGATACACAAGGCGAATCACACCCAGTTCTTCATGTGGCTGAAAATGGGCTTAGCCAGGACACGTGTGCATCGGCGAACCAGAACTCAACAAAGCCAAGAGGATCTCCCTGAACTGCGAAGAACTCTTCGGTGCGAATTCCCCAAGAACTCGAAACCCACCAAAACTTTGACAGCCTCGAATTGAATCGCCGGCCGAATCCAAAGCGGGGTCTGAACTGAAGAACCTTTTCAGGGGGGTCGGCGGACGGATTTGATGTAGTCTTCGAGGGCTTGGAGCTGTTCCTTCGAAGGGGGAGTCTGGTTGTTCTTGATGGATCTGTGGACGTCGTAGGTGGTCGCAGCCAAGAAGAGGAGCCTGCTTCAACCCCACGCACATGGTCATCCCATCGAAAACAACATCATTCGCGAGCAGATGATCAATGAAAAAAGAGAAGAAAGAAAAGAATGCGTGCATACCCTGAGCTGAAGAGCACAATTTGCCGCGGGAATACGTGCTTCCCGAAAATCTTCATGGCGTCTCCTGGCCCTTAACTCCCTCCCTCCCTCTCTCTCTCTCTCTTCTTTCCTCCCCAAATGCATCGGATGGACGATGTTACTGGGTTGTCCGATGTCCGTCCGATGCATGCGAGCCGACAGTCCGGCCTCGTTTGGACCCTGTTAATGATTTCAAAAATAAATAAATAAAAGGTATGTAAAATTATTCGGAAAATATTAAATTAATTATGAAACGATATTAGATTAAGATAATCATGTTTGTCAAGTTAACCATATCATGATGCTAATACTTTTATATGTAGGGATTGCAATACCTTATTATAATAATATATTCTAGTACATAATAGTAACTATTCAAAATTTCATTTGTAATTATTTATTTATACGGTTTCAAATAATTTTTGGCAAATTATTTTTATGTTACGATAATAACCATATTCTTCATTAATAAAAAATAATATTAATAACACAAGTGTATTATAATTTTATGTAGAACCTATTAGGATCCTCATTCAAATTTGTTTGTGCAATTTAGAGAGAGAGAGAGAGAGAGAGAGAGTTGAATCATGAGTCCCTCTTGTCGTACCAAATGAAATGGTATTACAAGCTACTTTTTTTTTTCCTTTACTTCTTATTCATTAACTGCATATCAATTCCTATATTTTGTCTTTTAAAACGGTGACGGCCTTGTAATGATAACAAATTTACTCATTAGGCACGAGCATAGCATGGTACAGTTACAAGTTGAGCATAGCACGGTACGGTCACAAGCACAAGCATGACATGGGACAACCCATATTATACATAGACATGAATCCACTCGTGACATGATAGAAGACATAGTTGCCATGGCACTGTTTATTAATATTTTCTTTTTTTTTTGGTCAGAAGGAAATTTTTTTATTTCACATGAAAAGATAGATACATAACTTCAAGACAAAACCAATCCTAAGAATTTAAAGTCTAGTGCAAATCTAAAAAATGAAACAATTTAGAGTACATCTTAGAAAGACTCACTCATTTCACAAGAATGAATTCATTGTAACTTCAAAGCACAATCGGCAACCAATAACTAAAACTCGCATCATCATCAGTGACAAGCATTTACTGAAATTTCCTTGTACCAAAGGCGATGCACGCTTAGTATCGGTGTCTTTAGCACCATTACTGTATAAAGACAACACCACCACCAATAGTTTGAAAAAGCACAAATAATATTGGAAAAAATGATGAAAATAAATAAATAAATAAATAAGTATATAAATAAATAAATTTGTATAAGGCGTACAAGCACCATCCTTAAGGACCCTCGGAGTACGAAACTTGATGCGATAGGCTTTAGCGGCTATTCTCCCAAGATATAACAAATCTTTTATGTTTCGTACTGAATATTAGAAGGAACAGAAACAATAATATGTTTAACCTAGCAAAGAAAAATGAAAGGAAAGATTTTTAAGATAAATGATATACTTTTTCATTCGGTGTATATATCAAGATCGTTTTTGAGGTTATATATTTATATTTAGACAAAACAGAGCGTTAAGAGACCTTTACAGAGCCGTTAAGAAATCATTATAGAGTCGTTGTAGAATAATGGAGGGTTTATTTGAGAAATAAAATAAACATTACAAAGTGATAGAGAAACTATTATACAAATTGTTAAAAAGCTGTTATAAATATTTCAAAAACTATTGAAATATTCAACAATCCCCTACATTTTTTTAAAGATTTTGAAAATAATTAAAAAATAATAATGATGTTGGGTTATTGGAGTATAATGCATTAGAATTAGTGCTTGTTAGGCTATGAACTAGCCCTAGAAACAATAAAATATAATTCACAAAATCATTGGTGAAGTCTGAAACTTCCATAAATAAAGAATTTTTTTTTGTAAATTATAATTTTCACTAATCATATTGTATTTCCATAAACTTTGTTGTTCAATGCAGTTTAGCGGTAATAGGCCATGCGTTGCTTGGTTTATTCATAAGTGCTCTACAAATTTTCACCAAAATTCTCAAAGCTACCCCACTCCACATTTATATAGGTGATTTCATTAAGTGTAGTCTTCAATTTAATGCACCACTAATAATGGTTATGAAATTCATTAAAAGCTTAGCTCAATATCTTTTTTCTTGCAATTTTGCACTTTTCTCACCTTAGGAGGGATAATAATTTTTAATAGTGCATCATTAGAACAACAAGTGACTTATTATTATCCATATGAACCCAATGCATGGGATTGTCAATTACATAGGATGGGTTGCCGTCAATGCTGTTTTTACTTAACTGACTTGTCCCATTCCCCTAAATGCATCAAAAATTAATTTTCTTCCCATAGATTTAGTGAGAGGATCGGCCCAATTCACTTTTGACTTTACATAATCGATGGAGATAAGCAGTTGCTTAAAATATCACGACCTTTCAACTTATAATAAGGTGGCACCCAAATTTCTATTCTTGCTTCCACTTTATTTTGCCATTGATCATCCTTTCATTGACCACTTGATGTGTCATTGAGAGCTTGAGATAGCGCTTAACATAATATTCTATGGGGGTAAGAACTAGGAGTGAGCGGTTTCAAGTTCCGTACAAGTTCCATCTAGAATCTGGAACTTATCTGTTGGAACAAATTTCTCATTTTTTGGAACCTAAAACCTACCATGCATGCCCTTGAATCTAGAACCTACCTTGTCACAAGTTTTAACGTCAGTTTTAGGGTCTACCTAAATTTCACATATATTATTAATTAAACGATTGTAGTAAATTAGAATCTTTAATGACCACCACTTGCTACTACAATTTACTAACCATAAAGACATATGGAAAATATGAACATTAATAAAGTGAGAGTGTCAGTCTTAAAATAGAAGCTCGGACTAGTGCTTCTAGATTATACACTCATCATCGAACAATATGGAATATCGCAAGATCACGTGAAGGCATGAACCGAGAACGATATTAAAACTTGTTCAAGATTCCAAGTTACAGGATATAGGTTTTGTCACACCCCGATCCTCGAGCACGTGCCCATCCCTCGGTGGTCGATTAAATTGCGACATCCTAGGACGCGTTACCGACCCATTCATTTTAATGTGCATGTGGAAGCGTATAAATAAATCCTTAGACAACACAAAAATGAGATAGAAAAGTAGGGCCAAAATTTTGAAAACCACAACACACCTTTATACACAGCAAACTAGGTCATATACAATACTAGTCCATATTCACAAGTCTACAAAAGTAGACGGGCTACAAGTCTTCTAAGCATTCGAACCCTCAACCGAAGACTTTGGGGTCTCCTGGGGATTTGGGTACACCACTGCACCACTGAGAGGGTCAGCTGTACCCTCGCCAAAAGTGGCCTCTAACACCGACATAGGGATCTCAGACTCTGGTAGGGGACCTTCTTTGGATCCATCTCGCCTGTGATGATACCGCGATCTGAATTGATGGGGTACCCTTCGGGGTAGGCCCGCATCAAGCCAGACAATAGATCTCACGAGTTTGTAGACCCAGGCTCCTTGGCTCCCATGGAGGGGAATCTAAGAGATTTGTTCGGTGATCTTTTTGGGCTGGCCAAAACGCTCAGGAGAAGCAGTCATCTAAGGACCTGAAAATGTTAGCCCACGACAGGGTGAGACGATGTCTCAGCAAGTTTACCCCCAAACTCCGACTAAGAAGGAAATACGCCTAAAGACTGTCTATGCATACACAAGATAGAGAACTTACTTCACCTCGGTTCCTTCCTACAAGTCTGTACAGTTCATATATCCAACCAATCAATTCAAACCATCGATCCACTCAATCAATAAGCTCAATTCAACACAATTGATACCATATGTCGATCAATACTATCTATCAATCTGAACCATATATAATTCAATTCCGTCTATCGATTCAATTTATACAACTACAGCTCACACAAACTAAAATAGACGGTCTTTGCTCTCACAAGCTGCATTATATGGTCATAGCTCTCGTAAGCTAATATAGATAGATAGTAGCTCGCACAAGTTGATAAATACATAGGTCATGCTCGCACAAGCTGATAAAACGATCTTAGCTCATACAAGCTGATAAGGTATACTGCTCTCACAAGTTGACGTATCGAAGCACGTAGGCTGATATAGTATACTGCTCTTACAAGCTGATATGCAAAGGGTCTCAAAAGCTGATAAAATATATACTGCTCTCACAAGTTGACATATCAAACTCATAGGCTGATATAGCATACTGCTCTCACAAGTTGACGTGAAAAGGGTCCCAAAAGCTGACGATAAATATGCTCGCACAAGCTGATAAAACACCGAGTTAAAAATACCCGATGAAAATAATCGTGTGTGGGTACACGGTTAGCTTGAGCCAAAATTTTAATATCTTTCTTTTAGAAAATCCCACTATTTATAATAGTCCATAAACACTTTTTTTGGCGTTGTAAACCGACACCTGTTATTTTCCAATTAAATTTGGGATAAATATCCAAATTTACCAATTTCACTCAATTTGCACAATCTAGCATTTAATTAAATAAACCAAGCATACCATTGCAATCAGCACACAATTCCGGTCACCGACTATCTCGGTATAATTTTCAAAAAATAATAAATAATTAAATAAATACAACTAAATGCCATAAATAAAAACTTAGGCCGGAAAAGCCTAATTAAATATCGAAACGGATCCAGAAAAATTCTGAACCTATCTAGATAAATAATACAACCTTTTTAGTTGCTAATTAAGCCGATCTAACCACCTAAGATGCAATAACGAGTAATTAAATCGCTAATCCATTGTAACTAACCATCTAAACTATATTTAGCCTAAACTAATCAACTCTTAAGCATAATTAACTCTCTAAGCAGAGTTTAGTGAGTAAACTCACTGGTTTTGAAATCTGATGAGTTCACGGCGACAGTGTCATAGAGACGGGTGACAAACTCTGAAGCGGTGACACTGACGAGGCCGGGAAGTGGTCCAAAATGGGCCTTGAAGCCCATAGAGGCTTGCTAGCTTGCGGTTCTGGTTGCTGGGCCGAGAGAGAGGGCTAAGTGATAGGCTGAGCTGGCAGTGGCAAGATGGGATGGTGGAGGTTGTTGCGGGCAATGGCGACGCTTGACGGTGACTGGATAGCGATAGGGACGACTCAGGCGGCTGGAAATGGAGAAAGTAACCGGCTGGAGAAGAAGAAGGAGAGCTGCACAAGTGGAGGGTCCCAAGCCAAAATATCCTCTAATTTGATCATTAGATGGCCCCCTACCTTATCTGGCCCATCCTCAGCCAAAATGCAGCCAACAAGCTTCTCTAGGAAGCCATTGAATTTGTAACATTTTCCCCCAAATTCACTTCAATTTCTTCTTAAATTGATTCAATTCGGCCCACATAAATCCAAATAAGATGTCCACACTTAAATTTACATTTTTCCTTGCTAATAAAATGAACTTGCCTCCCAAAAACTGTCCCCTGAATTTTCCAGTCGAAAATGACTCTATATTGAATTTTTGCCGAAAATCTTGGTTTGCAGAAAAATCTTCAGAGGATAAGTTGACGGTCCTAAAATAAATCATGACATGATAGAACTTTCAATTTTTGAAATTGGATTCAAATTCACAGTTAATTTCAATCTAGCGCGATTTTAGTGTGTCTAGCCTACCGGGTAGCTTTCAAAATTTTTTAGTGCAATTGACCCATGGTCAATTATTTTCGAGCCACATTGTACATCTTCAACACATTGGCGACTCTCGGTTGTCGTGAAAATCTTGAGATTTCGAATGTGGACATAGGGTACCAAAATGACTGAAAAATCAGTCTAGTGTCAATCGATGAGAATTTTGCAATTTGGTGGAATCACCCACACTTAGTCACATATCTTAGTCGAATCGACCTATCTCAATGTCGCGACCTAAAATTTTCAGGGCCAATCCTAGAAGTTTAGGTTAATGGATTACTAAGTCGAAGACTTGGCGCGGACCCTCCAGGAGTCCTACCAATCGCGACTTGAAATTAATATATTTAAACATGCAATTCTATTCAATTTGGAGCCGCCACTAATCAATTAGGGTTGATTAGAAACCCAAATAAAGTATGGGAGAATACTTTATTTTTGCGAACAGAGATTCAATAAGTCCAGGGGACATGATTACGCTAGATTAGTCTAACGCCCTTTCGGTACCTTTTATTTCAATTTCAAAAATATTTAGCGAGGCAATGTTGATTAATTTAAACCTAAACTACTAACATGC
This sequence comes from Eucalyptus grandis, assembly GCF_016545825.1. NCBI lineage: Eukaryota > Viridiplantae > Streptophyta > Magnoliopsida > Myrtales > Myrtaceae > Eucalyptus > Eucalyptus grandis. The sequence goes on from NC_052614.1 coordinate 38,063,699, forward strand.
AAATGGTGATCATGCGGGTGCACAATCAATAAAATAACATTCAATAAAAAATGTTAATAAAAATGCATGCCCTAAACATGATTTTCTAAATGACATGACACCTAATTTTTCTTTTTCTTTTTTTAAATGTTAATTATATGCAATCTTAATCTAAATTTGATATGCATGGATTTTACTTTAATGATATGTGAGATGCAATTCATATGGTATGACTTAAACTTATTACTATATGTATGCAATCTAATTTTTATAATCCTAAATATGCATGTGCTTCATGACATGAGATGAATGACATAATAATTCTATATGCATGTTCTTTTTGTGATTTTTTTTATGATTTTTTTATTACACATATGCAACCTATATTAAACAATGATGACATGACATTGGATTAATTATGAACTAACCTGTTAATTAACCGGGTAAAAGACTTTTGTGTTTTCTTTTTTATTTGAAATGACCTAGTAATTTTCATTAAAAAAGGTGACATAATGATGCAATGCTAATTTTTGGCATTTTTTATTTTTATTATAAAAAAAATACTACATGATGAGAATGTTAAAACATTAACCTATAACCTTCTAATTAAAACGCAACATGTAATATGTGCATTATAAAATCTATATAACCTAAATAACATTTTTGTTTTTGTTTTTTTAATATTCTTTTTGTGTTTTGGTTTTATTAAAGGAAAATCATCCTAATTCTACATGAATCTTAAAAAAGAAACTAAAATACGTTGCTTCAAATGTGAAATGAGTATAAACCTAAATATCTAATATGATGCATGATATGTGATGAGCAAATAATAACACGCTAAAATAAAATCCATCCATGTAAATCAATGGCATTTTAATATGAATCAATGATGCAAAGAAATTCATGAATTTTGCCATAAAAAGTTGAAATAATCAAAAATCTAACCCGACGTCTCGCGGGTCAATATTTTTTATTATCATAACTTAATATGACAAATTTCCTAACGATAAAATAAATCAAAACAAATCAAGTTAGAATAAAAAAAAACATGAAATCAAATATCTAGAAAATCACCTAGTCCAACTCACGGTTGGCTTGAGGAATGGCGAGGAGCAGCTGGTTGAACTGCGATGGTGGCTCGCCGTTCGGAACAAGGGCTATCCGTCGGAGCTCCGGCGAGGTTCGGAAGTAACCAGACCTGCAGCAAAACAGAGGAGGCAGCAAATGGTCCTGTTCGGGCGTGGAGCCGCAAGCAGAGGAGCAGCAACGTCGGGCTACTGGGACTGATTCGGGTTGAGGCAGAGCACCAGTGGAGAGCTCCCGGAGGTACGGTGATGGTCCGGCAATTCGGAGGGGGGTGCCGCTGGTGCTCGAGCAAATCTGGGCAGAGGATCTGAGCGGATCGGACTCCAGTGGAGGCGCTGCAGGTGTCGGGGCAGAGCAGCAAGGGCAAGCGGGACCGGCTTCTCTGGCGTTGGTGGTGGAGTCCGGCAGCTTGATCGGCGTCTGGACGGGTGATGGAGTGGCGAGGGCTGGCGTCGGCCTCCTGGGTCGCAAACAGCAGCGACTTCGCGGGCCGGCGCGGGCTTTCAGATGCGATGGCGCTCGGAGAAGGGACTTCGATCGCTGGTCTTCGGGTTGAGGCGGACCAGCAGCGAAACAAGGAAATCCGGCGTCGCGGGGGCTGTAGGCGGTCACCGATCTGCTGGTGACGAGCTGCGGTGGTACTTCAGAGACGGCAAGCGGGCGGTCGAAGGCGTGGTGGTCGCTCGGGTCGTCGTGCCGTTCGGCGGCGTCAGTGCAACACGGGCCGCCGGATCAGAGGGCTTTCCATCGGGTTCCGGTATTGAACTCGAGCATCGCCGGATTGAAACAGAAATGGAGCCGGCAAGAGGAGGGCCGAGACGGAACCAGCAGAGGGAAGAGGGTGATGAACAGTAAATGTCCAATCACCTTCTTTCCCTTCTGCTCCCTTTTTCACTTTTCTCCTTTCTGCCTTTTTAACTTTTCTCCCTTTCTCTTCTCTTTCTCTCTGCAGAAGCGAAAGCTTCTCTTGACTTTTCCTTTTTTGTGTTTTCTTTTTCCTTCAAAAACTGAAACTCTTTTCTCTGTTTTCTCTGTTTTCCCTTTTCAATTTCTTTGACCACCTATTTTTTGGACGAACAATGAAGAGAAGCCCCCCTACTTATAAAACGAAAACTCGAGTTCGTTTCGCCCGTGGAGATTTTCGCTCAACCTCTCGCCGGTGGAGATTTTCGCTCAACCTCTCAACAACAAAGTGGCTCCAAAATCACACGGTTGAGTTTTGAATTCAATTTTTCAAATTTGTTTTTTTAAATTTTCCTATAATCAAAGATTATTTTCTATTTATATTTTTAAAATTAGGTGTCAACAATTTTGCCCCCTCTTTGAAGAGAAGCTCATAGAGGTTTCCTTCAAAGATAAATGACACCTAAATTTAAATCATGCAAAATGAATATGCAAATGCTAATTGTAATGACCTTTTTTTTTTTTTTTTTTTTAAAGAAATGGACTCAAATAAATGCAATGTCATGCAATAAAGAATGCCATGTAAATGCAATGATTTGGTCAAAAACATATATTTCAATGTGTCTATGCTCAATGAAATGCAAATGCAAAATGAATATGGAATGTATATGCAAATGTTAATAACCTCTTTTTCAAATAAATTTAATTTTTTTGAAATGCAAGGTCATGCAATAATGCAATGATTTGGTCAAGAACGTAGATCTCAATGTGTATGCTCAATGAAATGCAAATGCAAAATGAATGCAAAATGAATATAAAATGCATATGCAAATGTTAATGGCCTCTTTTTCAAATAAATTTAATTCTTTTTGAAATGCAAGGTCATGCAATAATGCAATGTAAATGCAATGATTTGGTCAAGAACGTAGATCTCAATGTGTCTATGCTCAATGAAATGCAAATGCAAAGAAGAACACGTACTGTCATACTTATCGGAGATTCAAAAAGTATTATCGGGTGTGAAATGATTCCTACGAGACCCGACAAACATCCGGAAATCTTTTCAGATAATTGAAAGGCTTAAAGTCTTTAGAGATCCGGAACTCTCATCAGATCCCAAGCACCTGGAATAACTTACCTTCAAGAAGGATAGAGTAGTTCTAGGCAGTCGGTGTTACATGTCCAGGACCCGTACCATTCTACGGTCGCCTAAAATAGTAACATAACTTTATAAAGAAACTGTTTTCCCAGGACCCGTACCATTCTACGGTCGCCCAGTGTGACAGTGTTTGGTTGTGTCTAGGACTCGTACCATTCTACGGTCGCCTAAACGGGATTTACCTTCCAGACCCGTACCATTCTACGGTCGCCCGAACGGGATTCACTTTCTAGGACCCGTACCATTCTACGGTCGCCTAAAATAGGGAATAGGTGTTGTCGAGGACCCGTACCACTCTACGGTCGCCTTGACGGAGAATTGATTTTCGGGACCCGTACCATTCTACGGTCGCCGAATGGGGAAACGCTTTTCCAGGACCCATACCATTCTACGGTCGCCCTGTTAGAGCAATAAATGTTGTTTTAGGACCCGTACCATTCTACGGTCGCCTAAATCAAGCGAATCTGAAGAAAAATCTTTGGGGGATTTGGGACTCTCATCAAATCCCAAGCACTGAAATTGCATCAAGTACTTAAAAATTCAAAACATCCGGAAATCACATCGACGCTCGAAAAGACAAATACTTGGAAGTCACATCAAGCATTTTAAAGGTTCAAATATCTCGAGTTCACACTAGACATTTGAAAATATTTTACTAAACATCTGGAAGTCACATCAGACATTTGGAAAGACAAACACTTGGAAGCCACATCAAGCATTTAAGGGTTCAAATATCTGAAGTTCACACTAGACATTTGAAAATATTTTATAAATGGGTACTTGGAATTCTCATCAAGCACCAAGATGACTGAACAAACTCGGGGTTTCAAAGCCAATTTTTTGGTCTTTGAGGAAAAATTCAATGATGGCTTTATCAAGCTTCTACTTTGGAAAAATTATCACAAGGACAATTTTCAGTTATAATGTGAATCTCTTGAACATGCTAAATGAGACACTTTTGGTGTGAAATTGCTTTTTCACTCGCTCTCATTTAGGAGGGGTTATTTGTCCCAACCATTGATGCGGGAATATATCACTCAATCTTATCATCATCTTGTCGACAAGAGTTCAAATTTTCTTGCAATCGATACGATCTTACCAATCCGAGAGGTCTTTGACAAGGATTGTAATGTGGGCTTGGTCAATGGCTTAACAAAGGGATTCTTTGAGTCAAAGCAATTGAAAGAACAATTCTCGTAATCATCTCCGGGTTTACAAGTCAAGAACCCCGCAAAATGAGAAAGAAATAATCTTGCTCGCACTTCTTCGAGCAATGCTTAAAACATATGAATTCCTATGTTAATTCAAGTGCCCTAATCTGAAGAGACTTTGTAAGGGACGTAACATAGGCTTGGTTCTTGGGTTTGAGAAACGAAAGGATCGTTAGGCTCAAAGATGTGTGTAATGGGTAAGAGTTGGTGATCATCTTGACATTACCACCAGTTTTCTTCGCCACGGATTGTCTTTTTGACAAATTTCTTTATTGGCTCAAGAGTTTATCATTGATGCCAATGATTGTTCAACTAGAGATCTTTTCTAAAAATCATTTTCTTTGATGATAGGCATCGATCAGGCACACTGCTTTTTACATGCCCCTCAATTCACCAGTCATTTTTTTTTTTTTTTTTTCTTTTCATGGGCATTGGCCTTGCTTTTACCAGCACACTACTTTTTCATGCCCCTTAGTTCTATTTTGATTTCAGTTCTTGCGCACAATGTGTGTCAAGTATACCTTAAATGACACTCGAACCTTCAAGGGTCTTCATCTGTCTCTTGCCTTGCCCCAAAGTGTGGGGGATGATCACCAACCGGGTTTAAAAGAAACGAAATCACAGGCTCAAGTGGGCTATGCAAAGGATATAAGTGTGTAGGATAGTGAAAGAAACGCTCTTCGTCATCCTTAGGCACTTAAATTACCACATGAATTCAATGTAAAAGCACAACTTGAAGATTAATGCAAGTGAGAGCAAGAAAATTTCCATTCATTTCACTCTCCTTCAATGTCACCTTACCTCCATTTGCCCCGATATGAGGTGGTTCTTGACAGGGTAGTATGAAAGAAGTTCTTCAAGTGTTTAGGCTCAAAGAAGGGTTAAACAATGGTTCATTGTAAAGAAATGAACTGCCCCTCATCATTTTAGTTGTCGTACTTCATGCAAGAAAACTCTTCATCTTGAAACACAAAATGTTTCCATACTCACCTCACAATGTATAGACGGGGATTTGTGTATGGGATTAGGCTTGCCTTTCACACTTCATTTAGCATGTTCAAGTAACTCGGCATCTTTCACTGAATTATCCATTTTGATAAATTTCAAGTAGAATCGACGAATTACACATAATATTCTGAAATGATAAAAATGCCATGCTCTATTCTTGCACATTAAAAGATAAAGTCAAAGATGTTAAGTGTCTGTGTCTTGCCCCTCTTTGCAAGGGAACTCATAGAGATTCCTTAAATGTGCGCAGAGCTGCACCTGAAACATAAAGCGAGATAATTAAAAGAAACAAACAGGGTAAATTAAATGCATGCTGGAAAATTATTTTATTTTGAATTTTTTTCAAGGGAACATGAAGAAGCCCGGCCTTCGTAATTAGCTCCTTACCGTTTTCTTTTTGGTAGGATTTCATCACGGGGCTAGTTTGGTATACTTCAACATGCCCTTAAAACATGAAAAATCTCCATGCGTTTTATTGGATGAAAAGCAAATTACATTACCGAAATGAGGGAAATCCTAGAATTGAAAATGCAAATACGAAAAGCAATAAAGACTCTAACGCGAGAGGAGTGTCCTACTCTCGAGCTTCATCGATGAACAATTCAGTCATTCCTTCAAGTGTGTGCGGGATCATCTATGCCACCCCATCCATCTGGGATGATATCATGTGGGTTGAGGTAGGAGCTGGAAGGAGCTGAATACTTTACATAGTAATCGAATTTGCCACTTGGTTGCCCCAGGGTGTCCATCACTTCGCTTCCTTATGCATCATCCGAAACATGGTGGGCTCAAAGCATCAAAATTAAAAATGGCATTCACGAACACGGGTGGTCAATGAGTGGGTTATTCGGATGTTCGGCTGTGCATTGCGGAATGAGACCACATTGGCATCCAAAAGATTTTGGATTTTGTGTTGCAAAGATATGGCAATCGTCAAGAATGCCCCACCTCTCCCATATGATAAGCACATGTCTTGGACGGATCATAGTTGGGGAAACGTTCGGGATTAGATCGCTTAGGCTCCTTAGCGAGTAATCCTTTCTTTTGAAGGGTTGGCAAGATCTTTGACAATGGCTTAGGAAGATGTGTAAATTGACGCCTGGAAGAGTTCTTCTGCTGGCCAAAGAATGGTCGTGCTCCTCCCTGATGGGTGTTCGAGGTAGGGCGAGGTGGTTGCATATAAGCTGCATTAACCTCCGCTACAAGTTCCTTATCCTTCTTGATTGAGACTCTTCCATATGAGCTGGTTTGATCAGACGCCCATCCATCACGCAATGCTACTTCAATTCGCTCACCAACAGGGATTAGCTGATTGAATGACTCGGCAAATCGATCCCAAAGATTCGATTTCGATACTCGGGCGGGAGTGTCTTCATGAACAAATCCATCAGCTCCTTTTCGTCGGCTCGGAGTTATCCGAGCGGCTACGAGTCCTCCATCTTGTGACATATGCCTTGAAAGATTCCGTCCTCTTCTTCTCGGTCGAAGTAAATCTTCTCGAGAAGGAGTGACATCAATATTATACTTGTATTGCTTGAAGAAGGCATCCGTCAAGTCCTCCCAAGTCTCCAGCAGATTAATCTTTTTCATGATGTACCATTGCAGCGATGGTCCCTGTCGAGCTTGCTTGAAATTGTTGAATCATCAAGGGGATGTTATCAACATATTGGGTCATCCTGACCACATAAGTCTGTAGATGGATCTTTGGGCAAGAGGTGCCATCATACTTCTCAAAGTCTGGCATTTTGAACTTCTTTGGCATCTTGATCTTTGCATAATGGGACAGATCGGTCGGGTCTTGGCTAAATGAACCCCGCAATTGCTTAAGTTTCTCCTCGATTTTTATCAAGCGTTTTCCTGCTCGTTTTGGTACAGTTTGAAGGTATCACTTGCACCTCATCATCAACAACAATTTGAGGCACGTCAGTAATTTTCTCCTTGAAGGAATCATCGAGGTAGATGGGCCACTTGTGGATGTATTCTTGCCTTTATCTCTCGGATCAACCTGTATTCTTGCCTTTATCTTTTGGATCAACCATGGGAGCTGTTGTGGTAACACCACTTCAACTTGCGGGGCTGGTGGAGCAAAGTGTTTGCTTGGAGAGAATCGATTTGCTTAGAGAGCCGCTCAAGAACATTCATGACTTGTTTCATCTCCGATTCAAGGGCAGCAACGCGAGCTTGTTCAGCAACATGTGTTTGTTCGGTGTTATCAGCCATTGTTGCTCTAGAACGGGTACGGATTGGTGATCTTGGATTAGCCGTGTTGTCACCTATCAATGTAAAAATAATGCAGTAAGTATCACAACAAATGAGATTGGTCCATGACAACGGTCTAATCGCCTCATTTTATTTGGAATTTGAATAAAATTTTCTAACTAAGAATTGAAATTCAAGTCCCTAAACATTGAACTAAGAAACAAAAACCAAAACATTTTATATATGCTTTCTGGAACCCAATGTCTTGCGAAGCTTTTTATTTTCGACTTCAATCATTTCCATTTTTTGCTCAAGATGCTCAATCAGTGCCTGCTGAATGGGCTTCTTAGTCACATCAGGGACCACTGGACGTAAGGCCTAGTCACCTTGATCTAATTGGTCCAACCACATTTTGAGCTCTTTTGGGAGAGGAAATAAATTGTACGTTGGTTTTCCCCATTGCACATAAAACAAGATTGACCACGAAACCTATTGTCATGGACCAACAAAAATGCAAGTAAGTAAATTGCAAAAGTGAGAATTTAAACAACTTACTTTCACTTTGGGAAGGGATGACAATCACATAGACACACACATGAAATGTGAGGCTCGATTTCTATCTAGATGGCTTAACAAAATGGAGCTAAGAGGATGATCCGACCGTTGCGAGTCTCGCATTAACGTGTCGAGTCCTCCTAACCCGGCTCGTCGAATGGAATGTCTAATATCACGCAGTCTCGCGGATATGGACAAAGACATTCGACACCATGAAGAACTTTCGGGAAGAGAAGGTCAACCTCTATATAGCAGTCTCGCTTTAGAGGAAGTATCCTTCTCAACACCATCCTAAGAATCCTATCGCAGCCAGTCCGGCAGCAGGTCGTGTGTGTAATAGTGTAGTGCTAAAAACAATAAAACATGCACAACAGTTTAATTGCAAACGGCACTTCTATAATTTAAATTCAACCATCCATCCTTAACTCCAACCTGCAACACAAGGGTTAGCAAAGACTACTCCCCTTATACCTCCCATCTGCAAAAACATTTAACACTTCATGTTAGGAGCGTACCTTGTTTCCATGTTGCCAAACAAAAATATTTTTCTTAAAAAAATAAAACAGGCCTATGTCCACTATGAGTTTTAACTCGTCCCCAATGAGTCGCCAAGCTGTCGCGACCTAAAATTTTCAGGGCCAATCCTAGAAGTTTAGGTTAATGGATTACTAAGTCTACGAAGACTTGGCGCGGACCCTCCCAGTCCTACCAATCGCGACTTGAAATTAATATATTTAAACATGCAATTCTATTCAATTTGGAGCCGCCACTAATCAATTAGGGTTGATTAGAAACCCAAATAAAGTATGGGAGAATACTTTATTTTGCGAACCAGAGATTCAATAAGTCAGGGGGACATGATTACGCTAGATTAGTCTAACGCCCTTTCGGTACCTTTTATTTCAATTTCAAAAATATTTAGCAGGCAATGTTGATTAATTTAAACCTAAACTACTAACATGCAAATGGTGATCATGCGGGTGCACAATCAATAAAATAACATTCAATAAAAAATGTTAATAAAAATGCATGCCCTAAACATGATTTTCTAAATGACATGACACCTAATTTTTCTTTTTCTTTTTTAAATGTTAATTATATGCAATCTTAATCTAAATTTGATATGCATGGATTTTACTTTAATGATATGTGAGATGCAATTCATATGGTATGACTTAAACTTATTACTATATGTATGCAATCTAATTTTTATAATCCTAAATATGCATGTGCTTCATGACATGAGATGAATGACATAATAATTCTATATGCATGTTCTTTTTGTGATTTTTTTTATGATTTTTTTATTACACATATGCAACCTATATTAAACAATGATGACATGACATTGGATTAATTATGAACTAACCTGTTAATTAACCGGGTAAAAGACTTTTGTGTTTTCTTTTTTTTTATTTGAAATGACCTAGTAATTTTCATTAAAAAAGGTGACATAATGATGCAATGCTAATTTTTGGCATTTTTATTTTTATTATAAAAAAAATACTACATGATGAGAATGTTAAAACATTAACCTATAACCTTCTAATTAAAACGCAACATGTAATATGTGCATTATAAAATCTATATAACCTAAATAACATTTTTTGTTTTTGTTTTTTTAATATTCTTTTTGTGTTTTGGTTTTATTAAAGGAAAATCATCCTAATTCTACATGAATCTTAAAAAAGAAACTAAAATACGTTGCTTCAAATGTGAAATGAGTATAAACCTAAATATCTAATATGATGCATGATATGTGATGAGCAAATAATAACACGCTAAAATAAAAATCCATCCATGTAAATCAATGGCATTTTAATATGAATCAATGATGCAAAGAAATTCATGAATTTTGCCATAAAAAGTTGAAATAATCAAAAATCTAACCCGACGTCTCGCGGGTCAATATTTTTTATTATCATAACTTAATATGACAAATTTCCTAACGATAAAATAAATCAAAACAAATCAAGTTAGAATATAAAAAACATGAAATCAAATATCTAGAAAATCACCTAGTCCAACTCACGGTTGGCTTGAGGAATGGCGAGGAGCAGCTGGTTGAACTGCGATGGTGGCTCGCCGTTCGGAACAAGGGCTATCCGTCGGAGCTCCGGCGAGGTTCGGAAGTAACCAGACCTGCAGCAAAACAGAGGAGGCAGCAAATGGTCCTGTTCGGGCGTGGAGCCGCAAGCAGAGGAGCAGCAACGTCGGGCTACTGGGACTGATTCGGGTTGAGGCAGAGCACCAGTGGAGAGCTCCCGGAGGTACGGTGATGGTCCGGCAATTCGGAGGGGGGTGCCGCTGGTGCTCGAGCAAATCTGGGCAGAGGATCTGAGCGGATCGGACTCCAGTGGAGGCGCTGCAGGTGTCGGGGCAGAGCAGCAAGGGCAAGCGGGACCGGCTTCTCTGGCGTTGGTGGTGGAGTCCGGCAGCTTGATCGGCGTCTGGACGGGTGATGGAGTGGCGAGGGCTGGCGTCGGCCTCCTGGGTCGCAAACAGCAGCGACTTCGCGGGCCGGCGCGGGCTTTCAGATGCGATGGCGCTCGGAGAAGGGACTTCGATCGCTGGTCTTCGGGTTGAGGCGGACCAGCAGCGAAACAAGGAAATCCGGCGTCGCGGGGGCTGTAGGCGGTCACCGATCTGCTGGTGACGAGCTGCGGTGGTACTTCAGAGACGGCAAGCGGGCGGTCGAAGGCGTGGTGGTCGCTCGGGTCGTCGTGCCGTTCGGCGGCGTCAGTGCAACACGGGCCGCCGGATCAGAGGGCTTTCCATCGGGTTCCGGTATTGAACTCGAGCATCGCCGGATTGAAACAGAAATGGAGCCGGCAAGAGGAGGGCCGAGACGGAACCAGCAGAGGGAAGAGGGTGATGAACAGTAAATGTCCAATCACCTTCTTTCCCTTCTGCTCCCTTTTTCACTTTTCTCCCTTTCTGCCTTTTTAACTTTTCTCCCTTTCTCTTCTCTTTCTCTCTGCAGAAGGAAAGCTTCTCTTGACTTTTCCTTTTTGTGTTTTCTTTTTCCTTCAAAAACTGAAACTCTTTTCTCTGTTTTCTCTGTTTTCCCTTTTCAATTTCTTTGACCACCTATTTTTTGGACGAACAATGAAGAGAAGCCCCTACTTATAAAACGAAAACTCGAGTTCGTTTCGCCCGTGGAGATTTTCGCTCAACCTCTCGCCGGTGGAGATTTTCGCTCAACCTCTCAACAACAAAGTGGCTCCAAAATCACACGGTTGAGTTTTTGAATTCAATTTTTCAAATTTGTTTTTTTAAATTTTCCTATAATCAAAGATTATTTTCTATTTATATTTTTAAAATTAGGTGTCACACAGGCTTTGCCCCTCTTTGAAGAGAAGCTCATAGAGGTTTCCTTCAAAGATAAATGACACCTAAATTTAAATCATGCAAAATGAATATGCAAATGCTAATTGTAATGACCTTTTTTTTTTTTTTTTTTTTTAAAGAAATGGACTCAAATAAATGCAATGTCATGCAATAAAGAATGCCATGTAAATGCAATGATTTGGTCAAAAACATATATTTCAATGTGTCTATGCTCAATGAAATGCAAATGCAAAATGAATATGGAATGTATATGCAAATGTTAATAACCTCTTTTTCAAATAAATTTAATTTTTTTTTTGAAATGCAAGGTCATGCAATAATGCAATGATTTGGTCAAGAACGTAGATCTCAATGTGTATGCTCAATGAAATGCAAATGCAAAATGAATGCAAAATGAATATAAAATGCATATGCAAATGTTAATGGCCTCTTTTTCAAATAAATTTAATTCTTTTTGAAATGCAAGGTCATGCAATAATGCAATGTAAATGCAATGATTTGGTCAAGAACGTAGATCTCAATGTGTCTATGCTCAATGAAATGCAAATGCAAAGAAGAACACGTACTGTCATACTTATCTGGAGATTCAAAAAAGTATTATAGGTGTGAAATGATTCCTACGAGACCTGACAAACATCTGGAAATCTTTTCAGATAATTGAAAGGCTTAAAGTCTTTAGAGATCTGGAACTCTCATCAGATCCCAAGCACCTGGAATAACTTACCTTCAAGAAGGATAGAGTAGTTCTAGGCGTCGGTGTTACATGTCCAGACCCGTACCATTCTACGGCCGCCTAAAATAGTAACATAACTTTATAAAGAAACTGTTTTCCCAGGACCCGTACCATTCTACGGTCGCCCAGTGTGACAGTGTTTGGTTGTGTCTAGGACTCGTACCATTCTACGGTCGCCTAAACGGGGATTTACCTTCCAGGACCCGTACCATTCTACGGTCGCCCGAACGGGATTCACTTTCTAGGACCCGTACCATTCTACGGTCGCCTAAAATAGGGAATAGGTGTTGTCGAGGACCCGTACCACTCTACGGTCGCCTTGACGGAGAATTGATTTTTCAGGACCCGTACCATTCTACGGTCGCTGAATGGGGAAACCGCTTTTCCGGGACCCATACCATTCTACGGCCGCCTGTTAGAGCAATAAATGTTGTTTTAGGACCCGTACCATTCTACGGTCGCCTAAATCAAAGCGAATCAAGAAAAATCTTTGGGGGATTTGGGACTCTCATCAAATCCCAAGCACCTGAAATTGCATCAAGTACTTAAAAATTCAAAACATCCGGAAATCACATCGACGCTCGAAAAGACAAATACTTGGAAGTCACATCAAGCATTTTAAAGGTTCAAATATCTCGAGTTCACACTAGACATTTGAAAATATTTTACTAAACATCCGGAAGTCACATCGGACATTTGGAAAGACAAACACTTGGAAGCCACATCAAGCATTTAAGGGTTCAAATATCTGAAGTTCACACTAGACATTTGAAAATATTTTATAAATGGGTACTTGGAATTCTCATCAAGCACCAAGATGACTGAACAAACTCAGGGTTTCAAAGCCAATTTTTTGGTCTTTGAGGAAAAATTCAATGATGGCTTTATCAAGCTTCTCTTTGGAAAAATTATCACAAGGACAATTTTCAGTTATAATGTGAATCTCTTGAACATGCTAAATGAGACACTTTTGGTGTGAAATTGCTTTTTCACTCGCTCTCATTTAGGAGGGGTTATTTGTCCCAACCATTGATGCGGGAATATATCACTCAATCTTATCATCATCTTGTCGACAAGAGTTCAAATTTTCTTGCAATCCGCACGATCTTACCAATCTGAGAGGTCTTTGACAAGGATTGTAATGTGGGCTTGGTCAATGGCTTAACAAAGGGATTCTTTGAGTCAAAGCAATTGAAAGAACAATTCTGTAATCATCTCCGGGTTTACAAGTCAAGAACCCTGCAAAATGAGAAAGAAATAATCTTGCTCGCACTTCTTCGAGCAATGCTTAAAACATATGAATTCCTATGTTAATTCAAGTGCCCTAATCTGAAGAGACTTTGTAAGGGACGTAACATAGGCTTGGTTCTTGGGTTTGAGAAACGAAAGGATCGTTAGGCTCAAAGATGTGTGTAATGGGTAAGAGTTGGTGATCATCTTGACATTACCACCAGTTTTCTTCGCCACGGATTGTCTTTTTGACAAATTTCTTTATTGGCTCAAGAGTTTATCATTGATGCCAATGATTGTTCAACTAGAGATCTTTTCTAAAAATCATTTTCTTTGATGATAGGCATCGATCGCACACTGCTTGCTTTTACATGCCCCTCAATTCACCAGTCATTTTTTTTCTTTTCATGGGCATTGGCCTTGCTTTTACCAGGCACACTACTTTTTCATGCCCCTTAGTTCTATTTTGATTTCAGTTCTTGCGCACAATGTGTGTGTCAAGTATACCTTAAATGACACTCGAACCTTCAAGGGTCTTCATCTGTCTCTTGCCTTGCCCCAGTGTGGGGGATGATCACCAACCGGGTTTAAAAGAAACGAAATCACGAGGCTCAAGTGGGCTATGCAAAGGATATAAGTGTGTAGGATAGTGAAAGAAACGCTCTTCGTCATCCTTAGGCACTTAAATTACCACATGAATTCAATGTAAAAGCACAACTTGAAGATTAATGCAAGTGAGAGCAAGAAAATTTCCATTCATTTCACTCTCCTTCAATGTCACCTTACCTCCATTTGCCCCGATATGAGGTGGTTCTTGACAGGGGTAGTATGAAAGAAGTTCTTCAAGTGTTTAGGCTCAAAGAAGGGTTAAACAATGGTTCATTGTAAAGAAATGAACTGCCCCTCATCATTTTAGTTGTCGTACTTCATGCAAGAAAACTCTTCATCTTGAAACACAAAATGTTTCCATACTCACCTCACAATGTATAGACGGGGACTGTGTATGGGATTAGGCTTGCCTTTCACACTTCATTTAGCATGTTCAAGTAACTCGGCATCTTTCACTGAATTATCCATTTTGATAAATTTCAAGTAGAATCGACGAATTACACATAATATTCTGAAATGATAAAAATGCCATGCTCTATTCTTGCACATTAAAAGATAAAGTCAAAGATGTTAAGTGTGCGTGTCTTGCCCCTCTTTGCAAGGGAACTCATAGAGATTCCTTAAATGTGCGCAGAGCTGCACCTGAAACATAAAGCAGATAATTAAAAGAAACAAACGGGGTAAATTAAATGCATGCTGGAAAATTATTTTATTTTGAATTTTTTTTCAAGGGAACATGAAGAAGCCCGGCCTTGAGAATTAGCTCCTTACCGTTTTCTTTTTGGTAGGATTTCATCACGGGGCTAGTTTGGTATACTTCAACATGCCCTTAAAACATGAAAAATCTCCATGCGTTTTATTGGATGAAAAGCAAATTACATTACTGAAATGAGGGAAATCCTAGAATTGAAAATGCAAATACGAAAAGCAATAAAGACTCTGTGTGCAAAGGAGTGTCCTACTCTCGAGCTTCATCGATGAACAATTCAGTCATTCCTTCAAGTGTGTGCGGGATCATCTATGCCACCCCATCCATGCGGGGATGATATCATGTGGGTTGAGGTAGGAGCTGGAAGGAGCTGAATACTTTACATAGTAATCGAATTTGCCACTTGGTTGCCCAGGGGTGTCCATCACTTCTGCTTCCTTATGCATCATCTGAAACATGGTGGGCTCAGCATCAAAATTAAAAATGGCATTCACAGCTTCTGGGTGGTCAATGAGTGGGTTATTCTGGATGTTCGGCTGTGCATTGCGGAATGAGACCACATTGGCATCCAAAAGATTTTGGATTTTGTGTTGCGGCGTATGGCAATCGTCAACGAATGCCCCACCTCTCCCATATGATAAGCACATGTCTTGGACGGATCATAGTTGGGGAAACGTTCGGGATTAGATCGCTTAGGCTCCTTAGCGAGTAATCCTTTCTTTTGAAGGGTTGGCAAGATCTTTGACAATGGCTTAGGAAGATGTGTAAATTGACGCCTGGAAGAGTTCTTCTGCTGGCCAAAGAATGGTCGTGCTCCTCCCTGATGGGTGTTCGAGGTAGGGCGAGGTGGTTGCATATAAGCTGCATTAACCTCGCTACAAGTTCCTTATCCTTCTTGATTGAGACTCTTCCATATGAGCTGGTTTGATCGGAGACGCCCATCCATCACGCAATGCTACTTCAATTCGCTCACCAACAGGGATTAGCTGATTGAATGACTCGGCGATCGATCCCAAAGATTCGATTTCGATACTCGGGCGGGAGTGTCTTCATGAACAAATCCATCAGCTCCTTTTACGTCGGCTGAGTTATCCGGCGGCTACGATCCTCCATCTTGTGACATATGCCTTGAAAGATTCCGTCCTCTTCTTCTCGGTCATGAAGTAAATCTTCTCGAGAAGGAGTGACATCAATATTATACTTGTATTGCTTGAAGAAGGCATCCGTCAAGTCCTCCCAAGTCTCCAGCAGATTAATCTTTTTCATGATGTACCATTGCGGCGATGGTCTGTCGGGCTTGCTTGAAATTGTTGAATCATCAAGGGGATGTTATCAACATATTGGGTCATCGACCACATAAGTCTGTAGATGGATCTTTGGGCAAGAGGTGCCATCATACTTCTCAAAGTCTGGCATTTTGAACTTCTTTGGCATCTTGATCTTTGCATAATGGGACAGATCGGTCGGGTCTTGGCTAAATGAACCCCGCAATTGCTTAAGTTTCTCCTCGATTTTTATCAAGCGTTTTTCCTGCTCGTTTTGGTACAGCTGAAGGTATCACTTGCACCTCATCATCAACAACAATTTGAGGCACGTCGTAATTTTCTCCTTGAAGGAATCATCGAGGTAGATGGGCCACTTGTGGATGTATTCTTGCCTTTATCTCTCGGATCAACCGTATTCTTGCCTTTATCTTTTGGATCAACCATGGGAGCTGTTGTGGTAACACCACTTCAACTTGCGGGGCTGGTGGAGCGTGTTTGCTTGGAGAGAATCGATTTGCTTAGAGAGCCGCTCAAGAACATTCATGACTTGTTTCATCTCCGATTCAAGGGCAGCAACGCGAGCTTGTTCAGCAACATGTGTTTGTTCGGTGTTATCAGCCATTGTTGCTCTAGAACGGGTACGGATTGGTGATCTTGGATTAGCCGTGTTGTCACCTATCAATGTAAAAATAATGCAGTAAGTATCACAACAAATGAGATTGGTCCATGACAACGGTCTAATCGCCTCATTTTATTTGGAATTTGAATAAAATTTTCTAACTAAGAATTGAAATTCAAGTCCCTAAACATTGAACTAAGAAACAAAAACCAAAACATTTTATATATGCTTTCGGAACCCAATGTCTTGCGAAGCTTTTTATTTTCGACTTCAATCATTTCCATTTTTTGCTCAAGATGCTCAATCAGTGCCTGCTGAATGGGCTTCTTAGTCACATCAGGGACCACTGGACGTAAGGCCTAGTCACCTTGATCTAATTGGTCCAACCACATTTTGAGCTCTTTTTGGGAGAGGAAATAAATTGTACGTTGGTTTTCCCCATTGCACATAAAACAAGATTGACCACGAAACCTATTGTCATGGACCAACAAAAATGCAAGTAAGTAAATTGCAAAAGTGAGAATTTAAACAACTTACTTTCACTGGGAAGGGATGACAATCACATAGACACACACATGAAATGTGAGGCTCGATTTCTATCTAGATGGCTTAACAAAATGGAGCTAAGAGGATGATCGACCGTTGCGGTCTCGCATTAACGTGTCGGGTCCTCCTAACCCGGCTCGATCGAATGGAATGTCTAATATCACGCAGTCTCGCGGATATGGACAAAGACATTCGACACCATGAAGAACTTTCGGGAAGAGAAGGTCAACCTCTATATAGCAGTCTCGCTTTAGAGGAAGTATCCTTCTCAACACCATCCTAAGAATCCTATCGCAGCCCAGTCCGGCGGCGGGTCGTGTGTGTAATAGTGTAGTGCTAAAAACAATAAAACATGCACAACAGTTTAATTGCAAACGGCACTTCTATAATTTAAATTCAACCATCCATCCTTAACTCCAACCTGCAACACAAGGGTTAGCAAAGACTACTCCCCTTATACCTCCCATCTGCAAAAACATTTAACACTTCATGTTAGGAGCGTACCTTGTTTCCATGCTTTGCCAAACAAAAATATTTTTCTTAAAAAAATAAAACAGGCCTATGTCCACTATGAGTTTTAACTCTGTCCCCAGCCGGAGTCGCCAAGCTGTCGCGACCTAAAATTTTCAGGGCCAATCCTAGAAGTTTAGGTTAATGGATTACTAAGTCGAAGACTTGGCGCGGACCCTCCCAGTCCTACCAATCGCGACTTGAAATTAATATATTTAAACATGCAATTCTATTCAATTTGGAGCCGCCACTAATCAATTAGGGTTGATTAGAAACCCAAATAAAGTATGGGAGAATACTTTATTTTTGCGAACCAGAGATTCAATAAGTCCGGGGACATGATTACGCTAGATTAGTCTAACGCCCTTTCGGTACCTTTTATTTCAATTTCAAAAATATTTAGCAGGCAATGTTGATTAATTTAAACCTAAACTACTAACATGCAAATGGTGATCATGCGGGTGCACAATCAATAAAATAACATTCAATAAAAAAATGTTAATAAAAATGCATGCCCTAAACATGATTTTCTAAATGACATGACACCTAATTTTTCTTTTTCTTTTTTAAATGTTAATTATATGCAATCTTAATCTAAATTTGATATGCATGGATTTTACTTTAATGATATGTGAGATGCAATTCATATGGTATGACTTAAACTTATTACTATATGTATGCAATCTAATTTTTATAATCCTAAATATGCATGTGCTTCATGACATGAGATGAATGACATAATAATTCTATATGCATGTTCTTTTTGTGATTTTTTTTATGATTTTTTTTATTACACATATGCAACCTATATTAAACAATGATGACATGACATTGGATTAATTATGAACTAACCTGTTAATTAACCGGGTAAAAGACTTTTGTGTTTTCTTTTTTTATTTGAAATGACCTAGTAATTTTCATTAAAAAAGGTGACATAATGATGCAATGCTAATTTTTGGCATTTTTTATTTTTATTATAAAAAAATACTACATGATGAGAATGTTAAAACATTAACCTATAACCTTCTAATTAAAACGCAACATGTAATATGTGCATTATAAAATCTATATAACCTAAATAACATTTTTTGTTTTTGTTTTTTTAATATTCTTTTTGTGTTTTGGTTTTATTAAAGGAAAATCATCCTAATTCTACATGAATCTTAAAAAAGAAACTAAAATACGTTGCTTCAAATGTGAAATGAGTATAAACCTAAATATCTAATATGATGCATGATATGTGATGAGCAAATAATAACACGCTAAAATAAAAATCCATCCATGTAAATCAATGGCATTTTAATATGAATCAATGATGCAAAGAAATTCATGAATTTTGCCATAAAAAGTTGAAATAATCAAAAATCTAACCCGACGTCTCGCTGGTCAATATTTTTTATTATCATAACTTAATATGACAAATTTCCTAACGATAAAATAAATCAAAACAAATCAAGTTAGAATATAAAAAAACATGAAATCAAATATCTAGAAAATCACCTAGTCCAACTCACGGTTGGCTTGAGGAATGGCGAGGAGCAGCTGGTTGAACTGCGATGGTGGCTCGCCGTTCGGAACAAGGGCTATCCGTCGGAGCTCCGGCGAGGTTCGGAAGTAACCAGACCTGCAGCAAAACAGAGGAGGCAGCAAATGGTCCTGTTCGGGCGTGGAGCCGCAAGCAGAGGAGCAGCAACGTCGGGCTACTGGGACTGATTCGGGTTGAGGCAGAGCACCAGTGGAGAGCTCCCGGAGGTACGGTGATGGTCCGGCAATTCGGAGGGGGGTGCCGCTGGTGCTCGAGCAAATCTGGGCAGAGGATCTGAGCGGATCGGACTCCAGTGGAGGCGCTGCAGGTGTCGGGGCAGAGCAGCAAGGGCAAGCGGGACCGGCTTCTCTGGCGTTGGTGGTGGAGTCCGGCAGCTTGATCGGCGTCTGGACGGGTGATGGAGTGGCGAGGGCTGGCGTCGGCCTCCTGGGTCGCAAACAGCAGCGACTTCGCGGGCCGGCGCGGGCTTTCAGATGCGATGGCGCTCGGAGAAGGGACTTCGATCGCTGGTCTTCGGGTTGAGGCGGACCAGCAGCGAAACAAGGAAATCCGGCGTCGCGGGGCTGTAGGCGGTCACCGATCTGCTGGTGACGAGCTGCGGTGGTACTTCAGAGACGGCAAGCGGGCGGTCGAAGGCGTGGTGGTCGCTCGGGTCGTCGTGCCGTTCGGCGGCGTCAGTGCAACACGGGCCGCCGGATCAGAGGGCTTTCCATCGGGTTCCGGTATTGAACTCGAGCATCGCCGGATTGAAACAGAAATGGAGCCGGCAAGAGGAGGGCCGAGACGGAACCAGCAGAGGGAAGAGGGTGATGAACAGTAAATGTCCAATCACCTTCTTTCCCTTCTGCTCCCTTTTCACTTTTCTCCCTTTCTGCCTTTTTAACTTTTCTCCCTTTCTCTTCTCTTTCTCTCTGCAGAAGCGAAAGCTTCTCTTGACTTTTCCTTTTTTGTGTTTTCTTTTTCCTTCAAAAACTGAAACTCTTTTCTCTGTTTTCTCTGTTTTCCCTTTTCAATTTCTTTGACCACCTATTTTTGGACGAACAATGAAGAGAAGCCCCCTACTTATAAAACGAAAACTCGAGTTCGTTTCGCCCGTGGAGATTTTCGCTCAACCTCTCGCCGGTGGAGATTTTCGCTCAACCTCTCAACAACAAAGTGGCTCCAAAATCACACGGTTGAGTTTTTGAATTCAATTTTTCAAATTTGTTTTTTTTAAATTTTCCTATAATCAAAGATTATTTTCTATTTATATTTTTAAAATTAGGTGTCAACACTCAAATTTCTGAAAGTTTAATTGTGCCGTAATGACCCCTGTAGACTAGCACGGTCAAATTCTCAAATCCATTACATTTAAATCCCTTAACGACTTCCTTAGATAGACTAGTTATTTCGTGAGTGATCAACTCAGAGAATAGAAACTATAGGCACGTCGATGAAAAGCCCAATTTATTCAATTGAGAGCTGAACCTGAAATTTAGGATGTCACAGGTTTTACGTTCCACGCTCCTCCAACTGAAAACCTATAACCTACCAGTCGAAACAAGTTCCTTAATTTTTGAAACCTAGAATTTATCTTGCATACCTTGGAACTTGGAACCTATAGGTTCCCTTTAGTACGGCTTTTGGGTTTTAGGTTCTCCCTTGTAACCATGCTTACTCTCAGTAAGAATAGTATGGGTGTCTAAACTTATGTATGACGCTTTCTTGAATGCCATTTTTTTTTTGCTCACCTAAGTACCATATCAGAGTAAAATCGCTCACTTAAATGCCATTTTTGGCAAATTATCCTACGTGGATTTTTTTTATTATTGATTTCTCATTTTGACATGGATTTTTATAAAATAAGTCGAATTCCTACATAAAAACTTTTGTACACTCGAAGAGAAACGGCGTTGGTTTTTATGTCGATAAGATATGTCACACTTTCTCTTTAATGGAAACACCGTCATTTCTAAGCGTAAAGCAACCTCAAACAACATCGTGGGACTTCTCATTTGCATGACGTCTTCCACCTTTCTCTCTCTGATCGCAAAATTGAGGTTTCCATCTTCGATTTCTCTCTTGATCCCTCACTAACACTCTCTTCCTTTTGTTCATGTCTGAATCTCAATATGCCCAAAATCCCAAATCGATTTGTCTTTATAATCACGAACTAGGGCTTCGAGTTTGTTGTTGCTCATCATCCTCTCTCATTGGATAGAGGCCAAAAAAGCAATAGCTTGGGTGGAAATAAAAGTTAGGGCTTGTCATGTGATGAATCTTGATTGATAGAGAGTAAATGTTAGTGATTTGTTATTTTGTCTTGACTGACCGACAAAGTGAGAGAATACTTATTCAATTTAGTGTTGTTTGACTGAGTGTAAAAGTGTGAAAAAAGGTGAGATCTTAGAGGGAAAATAGAAGGGTTTGGTGCCAAAGTGTAAAACTGAGTGCTTTAGTTTATTCATCATTAGATTTTATCCTTTTGTGTTTATTGACCAATACTCAAATTATATTTAATGTGATTGTGGGGACCGATTTTTGTTATTATTTGCTTGAGTCGTGGGGACTTATTGCTGTTCTTGTTTGTTTATGTTATGGTCCCATAGTGCAAAAAAACCTTATATTGTATTGAGTGCAATATTAACATGGGCGATACTAGTGCACCCATTGAAGTTTGCCACGGTGTAAAGCTTGTTATTTGGGGAAGAGTGAGAATATGTTGGTGGATAAGTCAAATTTGTCCTTGTCAATCTCAATAAGCTATCATGTAAAAACTTTAAAAAGGATACAACAGATCACTTGAGATGCAAAATAGCGCAATTGCATTATCTCATACTTGGTAAGAGTCTTAAGGATATTTTGAGATATCTTTATGATGATAATTGTGTGAGTGATCTTGTTTATCATTATCTTCATGATCATGATGCTTATGTTTATGTTGAACATTAGAGCTATGAAAATGAGTAAGCAGTGTTAGAAGCTGATATTGAAACCTAGTTGTTTTAGAAGGAAATGCAAGAATAAAGGATACTGAGGCTTTACATGTAGCTCATGTGTTAGAGCTGTTTGAGCAACTTAAATACCGGCGTCATATCTGATGGTGAAGATATATTGATTAAAGAATCGACTAGAATAACCCTGGGCTCTCGGGAAGTTACACTCTCCAGTGATGAAAATGACGTGACATTGGTGCATACCATTTGCACAAGTGATGTTCATGATGAGGACATTGCATAAGTAAGGGCAAAAGTGAGGGCATTTCAAGAAAAGAGAAAAGCATCATTTGGGGTAGTAAATGAGGCATTTTAGTAAATAGGGATGAAGGAGCTCCTATGGCTAATAGTGATGATACTAATCATGATGAAAGTGGTTGTGATGATGACGGTAGCTTAGAGGATGATGGTGAAGATGGTATAGTGCAGCATAGATGAAGAAGTCAGTATCCTTTTTATAAGTCAACTGATATGAATCCTACATGTTATGTATCAATGACATTTGATGATGCCAAGTAATTTGGAAATACTATTATTAAGTACTCAATCACTCAACAAAGAAATGCTAAATTTATTATAAATATCGGCAATTTTGTTAGAGTGAAATGTGTACAAGACAATTGTATATAGAGAATGTATAGTCATTAAGTAAAAAAAGTGTTATTCCATATTCGATCACTCTAGGAGGAGCATAACTGTTGTATTATGTTTGATAATAAAAGAGTAACTAGTGTGTGGTTGGTCAAATACTTCTTTGATGTCATCAAAACAATGCTAGAAATAAAAAGTCCTCAATAAAAATAGCTAGTGAAAGAGCAATTAGGTATTAACATTTCTAACAATTAGTGCAAAAAGTACAAGGTGATGAGTACATCGATGGGTACATACAAAGAAGAGTATGCAAATATTTAGGACTATGCTAGGAAATGTAGGCTTCAAAATCCACCTAGTAGAATTCATGTAAAGGTTGTGGAGAAGCCTTTACCTGATCATGAGACACAATTTTGTAAAACGTACATATGCTTTGATGCATGTAGAAATGGATTTTTAGTTGGTTGTATAAAGGTGGTAGGATTAAATTGATGTTTTTTGAAATGGTTATGCAATGAAGAAGTATTGGCTGTTGTTGAGAAGGATGGAAACAACCAAATGTTTCTAATAGCTTGAGTTGTAGTAAAAGTAGAGAACAAGCACAATTGGTCCTGATTTCTAAAAAAAATTGATGGCTGATTTAAGATTAACTGATGGAAGAGGTTGGGCATTCATGAGTAGTCAACAAAAGGTATTTGTTGAATTATTGTCTTGCTCATATCATTCATGTAACTTATAAATGTTTGCTAGTTTTATAAAGACTTGCTCCAGCCATAACCAAATTAATGTAGTATGCTAAGCACATAATGTGTGCTCAATATATATATATATATATATATATATATATATATATATATATATATAGAGGTGATCAATTGAGGTGATCAATTGCAGAAGCAATTTGGGTAAAGAAACATAGAGGTGATCAATTGCAGAAGCAATTTTTGCTGATTACAAAGAGCACAAATATGACAATTTCATAATTCACAAAGAAGCTCTAAATGACTTGTCAATTGAAGCTTGTGAAGCATTGTTCCAAACTGAAGCAAGCCATTGGTGTATGGCTTTTTTAAATGAAGAATTCACGCACAATAGCGTTGATAACAAACTTCACGAGGCTTTCAACGTTAGGATTATGGAAGCCATGTGCAAATAAGTTGTTAGTATGCTTGAAGACATCAAAATTATGGTTATGACGAGACTACAAAGATAGAGAGTTGAATGTTCAAAGCGGTTGAAACAATGTAAGCCTAAGATTGTAAAGAAATTGGAAGACAACATTACTACTAGTAGGTTTTGTCATCCAATTTGGAATAGGAACAATGGACATGAGATCATAAATAATGGTGATAAGTATGTTATCCATTTAGAGAGAGAAAAATATTCTTGTCTAGCATGGCAATTGATCGGGACTACCTTGTTCACATATGATTTGTCATCCAATTGAAACAATTCAATCTATAGGATTACGTAGAAGATTATTACAAGAAAAGCAAGTATTTTGCTGCAGCCTATGAGAAGTAGGAAGTTTTGGAACAAAATAAACCATTAATCTCAAAACATTTACCGCTTAAAAAGCAAGTTGGCAAGCTTAAAAAGAAAAAGGAGAATGCAGGAAATTGAGAGTAGTAGTAATAGAATGAGTAGAGTTGTTGAATGATTTGATGCTTACATTGCTATAGCGAAGGACACAATAAGACCAGTTGTCTAACTAATAAGCAATAACATCAGCAATAGCAGGTGCCAACACAAGCCAATGATGTAGTGGTACGTTAGAGCAACACATAAAGCAATGATGCATGACTACCTACAAGGCCAACTGAGTCCTATAGTATATAATAGAGGTGCTTCATTGCTGTTGTTTGTACCTCTTGGTACAATAAATTCATTCTATTATGTCATTTTGCAGGTTAGAGATAGAATAATTGAAGAGGTTTTTGAAAATTTTGAACTACGACATACATATGTTGCAATTGGGAAAATGATAAAAGAATATGGTTATGGATTATTTATAGACATAAATACTAGCATGATAGTTTTGAATATTAGTTTTTTAGTCATTATGCATTTGATGTATTCAATTTTATTGACATGGTAATTAATCAAGTTTATATGGTTGTAGCTTGGGAAAAGTTCTGTAGTGTTGATATCTCAAGGAGGACCGATTTAAGAATTGGCTACATTTGCAAGAAGAAGCTAAGGGCAAATACTAATAAACCAATCATTGGTAACTCGAGCACAATCAAAGAAGTAGTAGCCGATGGTTGCTTCAAAACAAATGATATAGAGGACGGCTTGAAAATAGGCACTAAAAAAAATTTCAACATCAGCTCCTTCTCAATTGAATGATCTTAGAGCATCGCAGCCTATTGTCACAATGCCAACACCAATCACAAAAAGGTCAACAAGAGACAACACTGAAACACATGAACTTTGAGGGAAAGAATTGATCATCCAAAAGATAAGACATAAAGAAGAGGAACATGAGTGAATGATGTACTTAGAATTCCAGTTCGGAAGAGTGCATAAATCATGAATCATATGAAGAGTCTATTTGAAGAAAAAAGGAAATGACCAAATTGTTTAGCTTGACTGATGGGAGGAAGCCGTCTTTTTATGTTTGTTATTAGGTGTCAAGATCTTTTTAGAATTTTGTTGTAAGGCTTTTGAGATTATTGCTGCATTTTGACTAGTGATGTGTTTAGGAGAAATGTTGTTAGTTATTTGAGATTATTGTTGCATTTTGGATGGAGACGTACTTAACAACAATGTTGTTTCGGACTTGAATATAATAAAATTGATGTTGATACAAAAGACCAGGATTTTCCTGGTATAATATTTGTATTTAGTGTAATGTTATTTGGTGTTAAACCATGCCAAGACTGATGGCATTTGTAGAATAATTCTTCTTTAATATGTTGTTACAGGACGATAAGAATGAGATAATATTGCTTAAGCTATTATAGGATGTGTTTGAGAAAAGCGAAACCAACAACTTAATTAAAAAGTTGAGGAATGCAAGCAGTTACTTTTAAAAAGTTAAGGAACCTAAGTTGTAAATTTTAAAAAGTTAATGAACTAAAGTGTTTACTTAAAAGAATTTTGTGGCACTCAAATGATCATTCATAAAGTTATTGGAACTTCTAGTCTCCTTCAACATCATATAAAGAAAAACAAAAAATAAGCAGAAAATGCTGGACCATCTCTACTTTTGTTGCAGATGCTACGGCTTGCAAACCATCTATCTTTTGTGTAAACTAACAGTAATGCACAAATTGCATCATAAAATGCCTTTCACCAAAATTGACTAAGCCATTCAATCTTCAAGTAGACATAAACCATGCCATTCAACTCATATACACAAAATTGTCATTGTAACAATATTCCAACATAAAAACATTCCAATAATTAATATTCATTGCACCAAATATAACAACACACTTCATTATTCTTCAACTATGATAGACTCAGTAGCTTCTTTTCATTACTAGGATTATATATTACCACAAATCAAACTCGACAAAAACAAAATAAACAACATTTGATAAATATCTCTTTAAATTTTCATCATTGAAACTTCCTTCTTTAAATAGTTCACCAAATATTCTAGACCTTTAATTTCTACTTGCAATGTGTTGGCATCGTCAAACTCATCTTTCAATGTAGGTGGAGGTTCATGTCGTCCTTGAAGGAGCTCTGTGATCACCTCTGTTGCTCGATTAAAATTTTTTACATTAGCCCACCTAGAATATCCGCAATTGAAGCTTTCTCTATACCTAGTGCATCCATGGAACCTTCTCCTAGGATTATCTTTCGTCTAAGCAATTTACTACTTGATGCAGGGGACCATCCAACTTAACTCCATCAATCATCTCAACACTATCAATGCTTATTCAAGCCAAGATACAATTTGGGCATAACATGCTACAATAAGTCGATCCGATTAAAGAGGTATTGATCCATTTCCTAATAAAATTACCAAGAAAACGGCTATGGATGGGGTTACCAAGGAAGGAGTTACGGGGGATTATAGAGTTATCGACAATTAAAGAGTTACTGATTTCGATTCACTATATTAGTTGCTGAAATCGAAGATATTCAATAATAAATCAATGGAAGGCAATTATAGGCTAAATCTGCAGGTATTTGATGAACTTTTAAGGTGGATATATTTTGCTCAAGGATGATTGATGAATTTTGAAAATAAGGCACAAGGTTGAAAAGTCAATAATATAAGTTCCCATTTTATTAAATGTATGTCTAAGTTTCTATAGGTCTTTATTGTTATCTAAGTTTTAAGAGTCAAAGTTTTTAGTTCCTAGGTTATTAATTGCTTTCTAGTTCCCATGTCTTTAAATGTTTTAGTAGTTCCGTAGATATCATCTCTCCTATAAATAGAAGAAACCTCTCCATTGTAAGACTATATAGTTTTGTTGAACGAAAATACATGAGATTTTTCTCTGATTGAGTGATTATCTTTGGAGAGTGGATAACTCCCATTTCTGTCTCTTTATCCTTGGAGAGTGGATTTCTCCTTGGTAGTAAGCAAAGAAGCACTTTATCCTTGGTTGGTGGTTTTCCTTTAAGCCTTGGTGGTAAGCTTCTCTATCACAAAGTCCTTTATTCTTGGTAGGTTGCTTGTTCTTTAAGCCTTGGTGGTGAACTTCATCTATCATGATTTTCTTTCTTAGTTGGTGGCATGTCCTTTAGACCTTAGTGACGATCATAATCTATCTTGCATTTGCATTTCATCCTTCAACGACCATTATATACACATCTTTTCCCATACACTTAACCCCTAAAATCCCCTGTTCTTAGAATCACTCGCCCATGCTTGCATCATTGTTGGAATTCATAGTGCATAAAAGCAAAGACATTGACTTTCATCCTCGCTTTGTTCAGAAATTCGTGAGCCGCTTCTCCTATTTTTGCTCCTCAATGTAAGTTTGATGCCCAATTTGAAGAGAGTTTTCGGGCCCAAGGTAGGGTTAGGGTTCATGAAGATGAAAATTGGATTTTGTCCTAATTTGTGAAGTAATGGAAGGGTTCTTATAATTAGATAGGTGAACGATGTCGTTTAGCATCTCATTTGCTAACTCAACTTGCTAGCAAGACATGATGGCTTGTTTAATGTTATTTTAATGCCATATGGTACTTAAGTAATTGATTTTTCAAATTTGTGACACTTAAGTAAGTGAAATTTTTTTTTTAGCACTTAAGTGAGTATCGTACGAAAGTTATTGTACTCTTGCTATTCTTATCTTTATTTTATATGTCGGGCTAGGCATAGGTACATTCCACGCTAGGCATAGGTACATTCCACACTAGGCATAGGCAATAGGCTCATTCCACGCTAGGCACAAGCATTCACCATGTAAGCCCATAACAATCGTTGCTCGAAATTTGTTTATTTTTTATATTGTTTTTTAGAAAAATTCCCAAAATAAATTTATAAAATCTCAAATTAATGAATTTTTTTTTTAAATTATTGAGAATAAAATGTAGTTTATTATTATTATGGAATTAAAATATGATACATCTACAATAACTTTAAAGATCTCACTAACACAGTTCCACTTAAGGGTGAGCGCGGTTCCCGGTTCTAAAGAAGGAGGTTCCAGTTTCCAGGTCCATTTTTTTGGAAACCGGCGGTTCTCGGTTCCTATAAGAATCAGAACCAGAACCGGGTTCTAGAACCTAAAAAGTGAAAGCCCTAGATTTCAATCTATTTCTTCCCCTTTCCCCTTTCTATTTCTTCCTTTTCCCTCTTCGCCTTGTCCTTGACTCCCCCATGTCACTCTGAAATCTCACTTCGACGATTTGACTCACTCCTCTCGGTGATGCCCCTTGATGACCTTGACTCCCCTTGATGCCCCTCGTCGTCACTTGCCGCCCTCGACACCCTTCAATGCCGCTTGACCCTCTGTGCCGTTGGATGCCCCTCGACGCGGCTTGCCTCTTGACGCCGCTCGACCCTTGGCACCCTCGACGCCCTTCGACGCCGCTCACCTCTCTTGACGTTGCTCAACCTTCGGCGTTGCTCGCCCTTCTCGACGCGGCTTGACCCTCGCGTTGCTCGACCCTCAGCATGTGTATGCATTCTTTAAGTCCCAAACTACACTTAGATGCCTATGCCCATGAGAAAATAAACAAAAAAAGGAGAACAATATGTGAGAATGCTCATTCTCTATATCTGCATGTTTTAGAAAATCCATACCTTTGAGCCTAGTTTGTTTGACCGTTTGACAATGCGATCGAGCCGCATTGCGATCGAGCTGCATTTTTAACAATTCAAGGCATGTGAATTATCACTATTCTCTACAATAGCTTCCAGATTTTTAATGGAACCTACTTTTCCTTTAGTGATATTTGAAGATGCGATTTGTGGTCTCCTTTTTTCATGCACAGGGGCTATGAACAATATCTGGACAAGGATTGGTGAAAGAACTACATAGTTTTGACAAGTGATCTGATTTCATTGTTTTTTCCTTCTCAGTTGATATATCCACTGCTCTGCCCACTCTATCATAAGTCTTTCTTCTGAGTATGTCTTCTTGGGCAGTGATGCCTAGAGATTTTTGAATAAGACGTGTAGTATGCCAGGTATTTGCAGCTCTTGAGATATTTGAGTTGGACTACACAAAAGTATATTTCTCTGGAAGAAACATTTGACATGACTTGGGGGTTGGTTTTTCCTTTGAATGAAAAAAGTGAGCTACTCAATCATCTATCCTAAATTTTCCCTAAGAGATACAAGCTATATGAACAAATGTATAGATATTCTGTAGTTGTTACGAGAAAATAACTTTTAATTTGAATATCCTTCTGATTGCACTATTCGTTTGCTGTTTTTATGCATGTGAGAATTTTTTTAAGGCCTCAATGTCATAATATAAAAATGGTTGTTAATGGATATCAATTGGACTCTGCCATATGCTAATATAAGGTGGTAATTGTTTACTTACAGGAATAAGGCAGTGAGAGTAACAGGTGAGTTAGCTCTGTCACCCTATTTTGATCTGTTGAATGCACATTCAAAATTATCTAGCAAATGCTTTTTCATTAGAGTTTTTGAGCATTTTCTAGTACTAGGCGTAGATATTATTTTATAGTTGCTGCATATTTGCCTGCATAGAAGGACATCTGTAGTCATTGAGAGTTCACCTTAATAGGTTCAGACACACATAGGATGACACCAATTACCCTTGGTTTTAGAGCTCACTAATATTTCCCTTTAACTTTTGGTAGCATTGTGAACATCAACGACCCTAGCATGGCAATGAGGTCTTAGTACTGTAATTGTTGGACCCCTTAAGATTTACTTGAATCCATTTACATACTATATAACATGGAAGTAAACAAATTTCGAACCCTTAATGATGGTGCAATCACAGTAAAATGCACAGTAAATGCCTATTTCTACTCATATGCAACTTGTTCTTCTACTTTGTTGGGTGGGTAATGGTGAACTTTCGTTACTTCTGTAGCTGTCCAAGCTAAACTTCTCGGATCAAATAATCTTCAATTGAACTGAAATCGTAACCAAACCAAGTGAGGGATCAATAACTAAACTGATCCATTTAATGAATGTTCGGATAGTAATATGGGTTTTAGATCAGTTTACCTTCTATAATAGATTTGTAGATTTGCCTATTGAGGACGAATGTCTAAAGTGTTTTTTTGTTGTTGATAAAAGTAAGAATATATTGAGCTTTAAACCAACTATACAAAAGATCCGGTGCCAAAAACTTTCACTCATAGTGACAACAAGTCAGAACAAGTGGAAGGGAGCGGAAGTAAAAGAAAGCTAGCCGCAAACAAGGCAGTCGATAAAACAAAGAAACAGCCTAACCCACAGGCACAAACAACAACAAAAGATCTGCCACTAAGGTAGGAAGGAAGAAGCAAGAAATGGCAGTCTTCATAGTAGGGAGAACCATTGCAGCTCCTCACAGCAAATGAAAGCTAGCCACCTGCCGAGCAGACAGATCCAAACAGCAGCACATACCAGCCCTTCGAAGTCACCAACATCGCAAACAAAAGCTTCTAGCAACAAAACACTAGGAAGGTAGGAAAATCGATCCTCCAACGTAACTTCGAGCCCGGAAAAAGCACTTGCGAAGCCATGCAATAGGACCAGCAACCAAGGCAAAGAAGGCAATTAACACTAATTAGGAAGGACTAGCGTCGTATAAGAAAAAATGGAGTAGCTACGTTGGAGCCTCCTATTTCTTGGGTTATCGACCACATTCTTGAAAGTGAAAGCCTTGTCCCTGACCACTTTAATAAGATGGTTTTTCAAAGCCGACACCACCAGCTCTTCTCCCCTAAAAAAAATATTATTCCTCTTCTTCCATATCAGATGGCACAGGGCACCAAAGGAGAATCGGGCAATGGAGTGGAGGAAATCCTTACCTGAAAGGAACTTCAAAGCCTATTGGAAGTTCTCCGACCAAGACCTATTTCACCACGGAAGATTGCATCTAGCAGCCTAGAAAAAAGCAAAAGTAGCTGAGATGCAACAACCAAAGAAAAGGTGGTCGATAGAATCATGCCTAGAGTTACAAAAGGCGCACAACACACTATCAAGTCTACCATATGAGAGGAGGAGAACTTGGGTAGGTAGACGGTTTCTAGTAGTCAGCCAGAGGTTGAATTGAAATCTCAGAGCGATTGAATTGTTCTAAATAAGCGAGGCCTAGGGGACACGGTCCTTCTTCCTCCTAATGGCTTCCCAAGCTGAGGCAACCAAGAATACACCGGAAGAGTTCCCAAGTCAGGTAAGTTGATCAGGGGTCTGAGATAGTGTAGGGAGGGAAAACTCCTACATCTCCGAAAAGGTCTTGATGGTGTGACCAGAAGGGGAGAAAATGTCTGCCACTATCGCTTGCCTAGATAGCCCCGAGCTATAGATAAGAGAGTACGATATAAATAAGTTCAACAGGCCTCTCGGGTGCCAATGGTCAAACCATAAAGACACCGATAAGCCATGACCAACTCTCCAAAAAAAGGATAATCGAAACTCCCTCATTAGCTGCAGGATCTTCTTCCAAGCCCACGAAGAAAAGGTTGGTTTGCTGGCCACCCAAATTTTTTTTCTTTTCAAGAAGGTGGAGTGAATCCATTTGCATCACAATGATTCTTTGTTCGTAAACATAATCCAAATGTACTTGAGCATGGCGGCTTTATTGTAATCACGCAACCTACGAATACCTAGACCTCCCTCATCCTTCGGGAGACACACATCTTCCTAGGAGACCTTAGCCCCACCAACACCAAGGCCAGGGCTTTTCCAAAGAAACTATCTTAAAATTTGTTCTATGTGATCCAACACAGAACAATGAATGATAAACACACTAGCCCAAAAAGCTTAGATAGAGTGAAGGACAGACCTGATCAATTGAAGTCGTCTTGCGAAGGAGAGGAACCGTTGGGCCCAAGATTGGACCTTGGATGTGATATGGTCAATAAGGGCAATGCAATCTGCCTTCCTAAGCCTCGAGGAGATAATGGGCAACCCTAGATACCGCACCGGCAGCTTCCCTTTTTGGAAGCCAAGGGCCAGAAGAATATGATTCCGTAAGGAAGATGACCCACTTGCAAGAAAACCTTGCTTCATTAATATTTGGTCTCATCCCACTCCAGGATGAGAAGGTATCAAGGCCTCCTTTTAAAAAAGAAACCGATGCCAAATCTGCCTCATAGAAAATGAAGACATCATCAGTGAAGACACGGTGGGATAAGTTCAAAGCTTTGCATGTCCAAAAATATTTTAATTCCGGTAGCCTAGTGCGAGAGCTTAGAACCCCAAAAGAAACCTCCATTACCAATGTAAATAAATAGAGAGACATAAGGTCCCCTCTATCGAAGGCCTCGGCTACTAGGAAAAACCCATGTAACTCCCTATTAATCGAAATGGAATACTTTGGAGTATGTACACAAACCATGATGCGCTGAATCATCCATTCAAGGAAACCAAAAGTTGTAAGAGTTAGCTCAAGGAAATCCCAATCAATTGTGTCATATGCTTTTTGGGAATCCACCTTAATTGCACACTTAGGCAAATAAGGGTCTAGGTGGAATCCAGCAAAGAGCTCCTGGGCCAAAAGAATATTATCCATGATTCTCCTACCCTTGACAAAAGCATTCTGGGAGGGGCTTATTAGGTCATGAAGAACAACAGCTACTCGGTTAGTCAGAATCTTAGTGATAACTTTGTAAATGGTATTACAGCAAGCAATGTGCCTAAAATCGGAGACTGCACAAGCATTGGGAACTTTAGGCACCAAAGTTAGAATAGTTATTTACCTCTTGTAAGAGACGGCCCGAGGTGAAGAAATCCTTCACAGCCACTAGAACCAACGACCCCACTATCTCCCAATTACTCTTGAAGAACTCAACACTAAACCCATATGGTCTAGGTGCCTTGCCTCGAGCTAGAGAAAAGAGGGTATCGTGGATCTTAGAATCGAAAACCGAACGAGAGAGGGTACTAACCTGTTCACCAGTAAGTGGACATTGAATGACCTCCTGCAGCTCCTACAAAGAAGGCCTTGAAGGGACGGTCTGCGGTGCCAGAAGATCTCTAAAATAGGAGATGAAGACCTGCTGTACCATTTCTGGTTCCGTGACCAGGGAGCCGAAGGAATCCATAACAGAGAGGATCCTATTCCTTAGTTGTCTTCTATTGACAGAATTGTGGAAGAACTTGGTGTGGCATCCGGGAATTTCAACCCGAAATATTGATTTTGAGGGAAACAACATTTGTCTTTGAATGGCCGTAGGGACAATTACATCATCGGCCACGATATTTTATCTCTTGGACCGAACCCCTTATGAAAATGTTAATTGATTATGGGAATGTTAATTGATTTCTATAAATAAATAAATAAAATCAAAATCAAACGCCCTAAAGTGGTGTAGGAATTATGGGCTTATTATTGATATTTTTCTATGGGCTATTTAAATTGGACATGGGATAATTTGGCCCAAAATTTTCGGGCCCAAAGCAGGCCAAGAGGCCCAAACCGTCGGCCCATGGAGCCCATGGGGTAGCCAACGCATGAAGGAGGTGAAGCATGGTGGATACTTGTCTTTGAATTGCCTCCACTTGTTCATTATTTGAAGCCACTTGTCCATGCATCTTCCACTTGTCCCTTACATGCAAAAATAGAGATTAATTGTTAATCAAAGAGCAAAAAGGGAGGGGGATTTTGACTAGAAGGGAGAGAAGAGAGAGAGAGAGAGAGTACCGTCCAAAGAAAGAAGAGAGAAAGGGAGGAAGAGAGAAAGAGAGAAAGAGAGGAAGAGAGTTCGTCCGCCTGTTTGTCCGCTGTTCGTTGCTGCTTTGCTTCTGTTTGCTGCTGTTTTGTGCTTGAATCTAAGGCAAGTGAAGTCCTAAAACCTACTCTTTGCGTTGCTGTGTGTATGTGTAGTAGATGGTAAGTCTTGGTTGTGGTAGATGGGATGAGATTTCGGAGCTTTGAAGAGAGATTCGTTGGTCATGCATGCTGATTTCGGAAAGACCAGTCTGACCGTCCGCGAGTTTGTGTGTTGCATGTGACTTTTTAGTTGGAATATTGTTTCGACCTTTTCATGAAAGTTGTAGAGAACA
Source organism: Eucalyptus grandis (assembly GCF_016545825.1). Taxonomy (NCBI): domain Eukaryota; kingdom Viridiplantae; phylum Streptophyta; class Magnoliopsida; order Myrtales; family Myrtaceae; genus Eucalyptus; species Eucalyptus grandis. The sequence goes on from NC_052614.1 coordinate 38,098,097, forward strand.
TCTTGAAGTATAACATAATAAAATTTGAGACAAAATGGACAAGTATTGAGGGGTGAAACCCTTTTTCTACGAAAACATTAGATCTGGAAACTGTTTTGTTGACCTCTTGGTGATTTCATGTGTTGCATGTGACTTTTTATTTGGAATTTTACTTCGAGATCTTCATGAAAGTGGTAGAGAACATCTTGAATAATAACATAATGAAATTTGAGATAAAAAAAACAATTATTTCTTGGTGAAATGATTTTCCTTTGGAGAGACTAGATCTGGAATTCGTCGTGATGACCTTCAGTGGTTTCATGGTTTGTAAAGTAACTTTCTTGTTGAAATATCGCTTTGATCTCTTAACTAAAGTTTTAATATACTTCTTGAGTAGAACATATCAAAAATTTAGAGGAAATGAACGAAAATAGGTCGGTGAAACCGTTGTCTTTTGAAGAAACTGAATCTGGGAAAAACGCTGCTTCGACCTAGTATGTTTTTGGGATTTTTATAAAATCATACAGTTAATATTTGATCATGTGTCCTTAATTAAAGTTATAGGTAATATTAGGAGGAACAACATACTGAAATTTCAGAGTAAATAGACCAGTAATGACCAAGGAAACAATTTTCCTTCAACACGGGTAGATCTGGAAAATGAGACCGAGAATAGGAAAAGTAAATCGATTTATCTTGTAATCCAGAACGAATTGGACTACGATTTCTTCATAAAACTTGTACTTCTAGGTCTTAAATATAGTGTGTCCAAATTTTAGAATTTTCTGAGTTTATTTAAGGGTTTAATCGAAATTGTTTTCAAAACTGTGCATGGATGATGTTAAAATCTTTTTTCGGTGATGCATGGACCTGTACGTATTCTGTGAAGCCTTTTTTGATATGGTGTTCTTCACAAAATGTGTTTTCTTAGATCTTATCTACATTGTGGTAAATTTTCAGAATTTATTTCCATCGTTTGCTAATTTTCTAGAATTTTTCATGAATAGCACGCATTCTGTTTAAGCTGGAAATTGTTTTATTTACTGTTTATTGGATTCATTATGTGAATCATGATATCCTGGATTATTAATCGTGCAATGACATTATGACATTCATACATTTCGTATGACATCAAAGGATTGATGGATTTTCATGAACTCAATGAAGTTTTCAAAACCATTGCATCAAATGATACTTTTCCAAAGGCATATTATATGATTTTAAAAAGGGCTGTTGTCAAATCATTGACATTGTTGCATCAAATGTGAAATTAAAAATGAGATGTATGGAAATATGCATTGTGGTGATGAGAATGCCGTCGGAGGTGTGAGCCGACGATGCCCCGGGAGTGTCGGGATGCTCGGAATGTGGGGGTGCCGGATGCCCGGTGGCTTAGTGGCATAATTCCGGAGGGTCCTCGAGAGTTTCGAGATGCTCGGTGGTATACGGTACGTAATTCCAGAGGGGGGGGGAATCCTGGTGGTATGTCGGTACGTAATTCCGGAAGCCCCAGAGGTTTGTGCCTGGGGGGATGCCTCATGATACTAGTTGGGATGTGAGATGCCTGGAATGTGGGGGGCCGGATGCCCGGTTGTATTTTGAATACATGCTCAGAGGTTCCTCGCGATGCTTGGTTGGATGTGAGCGATAAATTGTGGGATGCAAACATTGGTCCCTGGAAAGAAAAACTGATGAGATCCTTGTGAAAGATGAGAATTGAAAATTAATCATGTGCATGGGTGTATGCATATGGCATGATGCATGATCGGCTTATGAAAATAAATTGATGCTATTTGATATTGAAAATGCGATCATGAAGGCATAAATGGATCTCATGGTGATGTATGCTTGATAGCATGGATGATATGAATCATGGTGTATGTGCACATATGGCATGGTGATATATGCATAGATGCATGATGGTAAGTGCATGGATAAATGTGCACCTATGGCATGATGGTATGTGTGACATGATAATGGTAAGTGCATGTATGTATGTGCACATATGATGGTACATGTATGATATGATGGTGATGATTACATGAGGATGTGTGTACATGTGGTATGATGACATATGCATGGCTCCAAAGTAAATTATGCATGGATGCTTGAATGATATGTCTTATGCTATGATTGTTATGATTGTATTGTGTGATGCATTGAGTGGTTTATTGGGTCCTTTACCTGCTGAGTGGTTGTACTCACCCCTTTTGGGGAATAACATTTCAGACTAGATAAGATTCCTTTGTTGCCACTGTCATCGGTAGATGGATCAAGTGATTGGATATGACCGCGAGGAGGAGGATAGCAAAGGAAGGAACTTTTGGATGCCGACACTGATCGATGGACTTTAAGTATACGACTGTTGGAGGAGATGTCGGTCATCTTTTGAAGTATAGCCAAGTATAGAAAACCGTGGCATTTCGATGTACCAACTAAAGATGTCCATCTGCTTTATGTAAATAAAAGTGTTCGGCTTTAACTTATATAAAATGTTTAGTTGGTGTGCATCGTTTTTTGAATATAGGGAAGGGAGTCGTTGGATGTGCTTCTGTATATGAACTGCGCAAGGGACCGATCTAAAAGATGTAAACCCCCATGGTTGCATGGACCTGCTGCAATTGAAATGGTATCAAAGTGACATGTTATTAGGGAAAGTGAAAGGTAAGCGAACCGTGGTGACCCTAACAAATCGGGGCCGTCGAGGGGTGCCACACTTGGTATTCCAATCTCCTTCCTGAAGCCACATAACTCTAGATTTTTGCATATAAAAGGATTCTTCCTGACTTCGTAGGTCCACAAAAGTTTGACGTTGAGACTTCTCCAGTTCTGCAAGAGCATCACTGGTCAGGTCCTGCTGGAGGCCAATTTAGGTAAGCTGAAGAGCCTACCTCGCTTCTACTGTCCTTTTAGAAATATTAGAGAACGACTCTCAATTGAGCAACTTAAGACAACCTTTAAGGGCCTTCGGCTTGCAAATTAGTCTATACATGGGAACACCTTCTACCGAGCACTCTCATACTTGGTCGACGATAGAATGGAAAGCCGAGTGCTTTGTCCAAAAGTCAAAAAACTTGAAAGGTTTCCTCCTATGAACCGGTTCAACACTCTAACAACCATGAGGGTGTGATTAGAGATACCCGGGGTAAGGAAAGAAGCTTCCGAGAATGAGAAATCCAACCTCCATTTCGTGTTCATTATAACTCGATCTATCTTCCTTAGCTTACGACTAGCTCTAGAGGAAGTGGACCAGGTGAAACGAAGACCAACATACCTGAGATCTTCTAGCTTCGTCTGAGATAAGCATTGGATGAACTCATCAAAGTAGGGGATCCAATTATCTGAACTACCAATTCGGTTGGACGGGTCTTTGATGGCATTGAAATCGCTAGCCACAAGCTAGATCGAATCCTGCAAGAGGATATTCTTTTGGACGATATCTGCCTAAAGAGGCCGTCGGCCTATAAAGGTATGTTCACCACAGATCACATAAATGCAGCAAACCAAACCGGAAGAAAGAACTTTAGGCTCCCATGGACTGCCTGAGCATTAATTGATGAGGCTTCAAAACTAACCAACTCAGGGTTCCAACCAACCCAAATTCTACCCGTGGGGAAAACTCATAATTAGCTAACCAATTCCACCCCATCAACAGGCTCGAAGAGATGGATTGGAAGAAAGACTCCGGGACTTTAGTCTTAAGGAGCCCAACAAAACAAAGATTATTTGAAGAGATGAAACTCCTGATTTCAGCTCGCCTGATAGGGGTCAATGAGACCCCTAATGTTCCAAAAAAGCTATATACATTCCCAAAAAAGAGCAAGGAGGGAGGGTTACCTTTTCTTGGTAGACCTACGCCGACTGTATGCCGAAGCAGGTAGAGCAGAAAGGGGCGGATCCGGGTAGAGAGTCAGCAACTTGTCTTGCATGGTTTCAAGCTTCGCAAGAACAGGAGGGGCTCTCGGAGAAGAGGGACAATGAGAGAGTAGGTCCTCATCATCCGAGCTGTTAAAGACGCTCGTTGAGCCACTGAAATTGTCACCCAAGCTGGCCGGGGCTACGCAAGAGCCGACAGGGTCAGCCCTATCCACAACCGGGATGGAACTAGTATCATCTAACTTCGGAAGGTTCCTCGAACCTGACTGGGCCTTACGAGAAGAAGGAGTAGGCATAACCTTCCTAGAGACGTAATCCTTCAGTTTTAGGGACTGCCCACCTTCACTGGGAGGTATTGGACTAGACATAGCAGTAACCTTCTTTTTTCTTCTTACCCATTACTTGCTTCCATCCTGGCTCAGCCCCTAGAGGAGGCTCTGCATTTGCCGGAGCAGGGAGAGGACCTACTTCAGGAGCAACAAGATTGTCCATGGATTGGACCTGCTTCCGTCCAGCATCAAAGCAAGCAGTAGTACACCTGCTATCATGCAAGGGATGAAAGTATCTCCCACCCACAACTTGACTCCTACCGGCCACCACAGCTCCCGGAGCTTCAACTACACCACTAGCTGGGGCCAAAGCCAATTCCTGAGGAGCAGGGAACACGCCAACAAGAACCTAATGGGCAGCAACTTCAGCAGTTGGAAGACTGGAGGGCGCTGCACACTTATGGCCGAAGGTGTTATAGCTTGGGCATGCAATAGGCCTCTACTCATACTCCACGACCACAGAACATGATTCACCTTGATGGACAACTTCAATAGTGTCACACCTTGGTTGCTTAGCTGAGATTTCAACACAAACTCTGGCAAAGGTGAGCATCTTCATTTGCTTAGTAAGCAAGTCAACATAAAGTGGTTTTCTAACCACACTAGCAACAGCGCTGATCCCCTGCGAAGACCAGAAAGCAAGGGGAAGATTCCTTAGCCTAATCCACATTGGAACAACTAAAAGACTATCTTTCTTGAGTTCCAACGTGGGTTTCCATTGTTGCAAGATTAAGGGAACTCTTGCAATCGCGAGAGGCCCTCCTTCCAAGATCTTCCTGCGAAAATCGCTATCTGGAACATGGAAGAAATAGAACCCCTGGCCATTTGCCATTACTTCCACCAGTTTCCGACCCCAAGCATTCTTAAGGGCTGTTTCGGTTAGTTTGAAATGTAGCTTCCTCCCAATAAAATAGCCCACAAGACATTCATGCCACTTAGGATCAGTAGCTTCTAGAATATCAGCAGACAATTCAACAACAGGTTTATTATTCACAAAGGAAGGAGGAATGAATTCCAAGTCATAGCCTTTCGCTGGAACACTTGCGACACTAGCCCAAGAACAAGAACGGGCAGGAGGGGCTTTCGAATCCTTTCTTTGCTGATCTATTAGTTGAGGGCATGAAGAGCCTGACCTTGCTCGGCTTCTACCTCGAGGCCTAGCAGGGGCTTGCAGGGGACGAGCCACCGATTGGTCTTCCTTTGTGAAAGACGTGGATGGAGCAACTCGTTGCGAGTTTGCCTTTTCACCACCAACAAAAGGCAAATGGGCTTGGGCCGAGGAGGGGGGAGACGGGCTTCGACCACTAGGACCATTTCCAACGTTGTGGGCCAACACTGATTTGCTAGCCATCATAGCAGAGAATCCGCGAAGCAGAAACCCGCAGAAGATTGCACAAAACACTAAACCAGTAGGAGCATCTTAGTACAAAGAGAACGTACCAGGGTGATCGCTCTTGAGGGCTTGAAGGGGCTAATGAGGCTATATTCTAAGGCCCAACAACTGGCACTTCCACCCAGCTCGAGCAAAGAGACTAGGGCGGGAAGACCAGCACTCCAGTCGCGCGCTAAGGAAAGCCAAAAGCGGACTTACAGCCCAAGTTAGACAAAATGGCTCAGTGGGAATGAGGAAGGAGGTCAAGCGACCCACCCCTCCAAAGCTCGACCCAAACGACCTGCTACAACTCTTGGGCTGAGTAGAAACTCCAGACGGGAAGAGACAAGAACAGTACGACGCCCTAGGTTGCACCAGAAGTACAAATGCAGCTCGAGCTTGAGGAAATAGCTTAGTGAGGATAGAGAGGGAGGTTAGATGACCCGATCCACCAAGAATTGGCCCAAACGAATGACACAATCCACCGAGAAGCGTAGAAACACTAGGCGGGATGAGTAGTGCTCAATCGCACCCTTGAGAGCATCTGGTGAACAATATAGCGAGAAACACCAAATGGCCAAAGCTTCTACCTTGCGTAATCAATCGACATGTTCCATGAAAGATTCTAGCTAAACCTAACATTGGATTGAGTCATAGATTTCATGTTCCATTCTCTAGTTAAAAAAAATATGAATGTCAAGTAATTTGGGTCATAAAAGTAGGGTTTGACTGACTGCTGCGTCAGTAATTGAGTTTTCTTCGAAGAAATAAACTTGAGTCCATACAAGCAAATTACAAAGTGAGAAATTGTGACATTCTTATATTTTGTTCCAGCAAATGAGCAATTCCCCTTACATGGAATGTTAATCTCCAATACGGCAGGACCTGTTCATTTGTCCCATGCATGAGAAGCACTAAGAGCATCCATCACTTTCATCTTTATACAGCTTCTTTTAAAATAATCCTCTGACAATTACAAATATTGGGCTCTAGAGATTTTAAACTATTATTTTTTATGACTTGCAGGTGTCTGATTGTTATATGTTACTCCATCTAAATTATTAATGCATTGAGATTGTGGAGCTTTATTGGGACATTCTTTAGCAACCAGATTGAGAATATGATCCTTAATGCTCTTGTTTTTATGGTCTAGTTTGTTCTATGGTGTTATAATTCCCTGATATAAAGTTCCAAAACAAAATTTATGGTCTAGTGAATTTTGTTCCATTTTAATGCAAACTTTTGTTCAATTTCCTCTTTTTTATCTAGTTGAATTCCTCACCAAGAATTCCTTTTCCTAAGTTGATAGTTTTGTTCGTGTTGATTCTCTTTGATGAATGACAAGCTTGTTTATTATTGTTGCGTTCATTTCATTTTTTTTAAAACTATAAATGAAACCGAAAAAAGAAAATAACCTGTTGGAACTTGGAACTGATCCTAGAATCTGTGACAGGGTAGGTTTCAGGTTCTTAGTTTCAACGAGTAGGTTCCAAGTTCCAAAAAATGAGGAACCTGTACTCAAGGATAGGCTCCAGGTTTTAGGCGGAACCTATAAGGAACCTGGAATTGCTCACCCCTAGTTCTACTAAAGGTGTATTTGGTGCAGTTTTCCTAAGAAGCTTTTAGCTTCCATTGCCCATTGGAAAATGCTGCAATGTTTCACATGCATTTTGAAGTAGCTTTTGATCAAATGTTGGCATTAGGAATGATGAAAGCCTAAAGCTACTCTCAACCAACCTTCCAAAGTAGCATTTGCATAATGTTGAATTATGATTAAAATATTTTTTTCCTTCCAAAACTACCTTAACCAATTCTTTAGTTTTTTGACTTTTCCCTTCCTCGTAATTGTTCATCTTCTTTGTGCAAGGGTGGCTGCAAAAGACCTTCATTTTTCCATTGACAGGTTTATATTTGAATGTCTATCCCATAGTAGACATCTTTCTTAGCTAATCCAGGCGAATCTAGCTTGGGTTCGTCGGGTAGGGTTTTCATCGGACTTCTATTAGCGCTCCCAAATATTTGTCGGCAGTGTACTCTCGTTGGACACAATGCTCCTCATCAGCCTACTCCTAGTCGGTCTACTTGTGCTCATAAGGTTGGCGGCTCATTGTATTTGTGATTGCGAATGCGATTAATTCAAATAATTGGAAAAATTTTGAGGGTTGGCCGAGAAATGGGGGGAACTAGAGAGAGGGAAAATGGTCACTCTTCCAATTATTGTTCAAGGCCTCAAAGGGCTCTGACACTATTGGAAGTGGCCCTTGAAGTCCCTAGGCCCAAGGTGGCCCTCTAGGCCCAAAATAGTTTGGGCCCAAACCATGTAAATTTCAAGAATTTTCATATGTCCTCTAAATGAACCGGTCCAAAATAGTTTGGGCCCAAACCATGTAAATTTCAAGAATTTTCATGTCCTCTAAGTGAACCGGTGTATAAATGTTGATATTTTAAAAGGTTAGGTCTTCAACATCAATCAAAATCCGAATTTCATGAACCGCAAAATGATCAAAGAAGACAAAAGAAGCAAAATATGTGGATTGACATGCCTTAAAATTCAGTCGAACCTCAAGGAGGGAAGGTTTAACCATTACATGAAACTCTTTCGCCCAATTCGTTCACATGTGTACCTTGATACCAATGACCTTAATGGTATTAATTTGCATCTTGATATAGTATTGAAAACTAAAGTTCGTATTTCTTTATATATTACCTTCAACTGCGTAAGAATTTCCTTTATCATTCATAATTTCTCTTTTAATTGTTGCAACTTATTGATTAATTGCTATGGTTGATCTTTGGCACACAGGAGCCATGCCAATTTCTCTGGCACCAACGAAATGAGGAATAAAGACTAGTAGAAAACTCAATTGAAAATGGATCATTATTAGGTCCACAGACGTTCTAAATTTTTTTCACATGATCTTTCACATAATTGTCAGTTTGTGGCTAGAAGGACCATTATCACATCCACATCATAAAAAAAGAAAAAAGAAATCTCACTAATTGATCTTTGTATTGGTGATATGTGGATGAATTTGATTACATAATTATTTCTACGTATATATCATCAATTCAACGGTGGATGAGAAAAACGTTTGATCTAATAAAAATCCAATAACGAACAACATGAGGAAGTAACAATGCCATGCGTCCCACGGGATACTTAATGAATCGTGGCAGATTGCTATTTGTCAGTAATAGTCTAATTCTAGAATCACGAGTGATGTCATCAAAATTGAACGTTATAGTGAAAAGTTTCAACGTGATGTGAATCCACAAGTTGGTGGAAAGTCAATTGATATGTCTTTAGGAAGCTCTTTGTCATACCCAATCATGGATACCTAAAATTTATCTTTTTTTTTTCTTAGTCTCTTTTTTTTTTTTTTTTTAAAAAAAAAGACTTTTGAAATAAGAACCCACATCCAAACCGACGTATATTATCTGATGATAAAGAGAAAACTTAACTTAGAACTTATTTGATAACTCTAAAAAGTGCTGAAAGATAATTCATTCAACATTTAATAAAATTAAGCACATTTGATAATTATAACTAGTTCTAATATAAAAGATTCAATCAAACCTAAAAAAAAAAAAAACTTAATTCACTGATGAAATTATTTTAAACTATTTAGTAGAGAAGGAATTCAGATAGGTGATAAAATCTTGTCTATTACACTGTTAAAAGCATAAGATCTACCAATAATATTCACAATTTGATGTTTGGCAAAACTCACAAAAGTTTTATAGCATACAAATGTTGACATATAAATTTATTTATAATTTTCTGAAATATGATTTATAAGAACGATATGCACGTTTTGATTGTTCTTGTCAAGATCAAAATGTTGAATCGAATCAATCTCTCTCTTACTGAGAAAATAGGTGTCGAGAGTTGACTTTTACAGCGAAGAGAAAAAGCCAAAGTACTTTGCCCCAACTATAGGGGAAAATGTTAGGTGCTCCAGCAGTGCGGTGCATTATGCTTGAGCACCATTGAGAATGGGACACTATCTCCGCAAGAAAAAGCTTTGCAAATATTTTTTTTAAAATTTTTTTCCCTAAGCCTTGCCTCCCAAAACCATCTTCTGCTGCAAATCTTTCCCATGGGAGACGAATTTCTAGAAATGATTTTAGAAATATTTTTTTGATAGAAATCTGAAATTATGCTCCTTTTTTTGGTAGATGTGACATGTGAAAGATGCTTTAGAGTTTAATATCAATGGAACATTGTCAATTGCTTTAGCTAGCAGCTAGATGTCATGACATGTAAGATGAAAACTTGAACTAGACTCATGTAATTGAAGCAAAGTCAACACAACTCAGCTATGATTCCCCCGTCAATACGAAATTCTCTTTCGGTGCGGCTCAGAAGCAATAGAAACCAGCCCATATGTTGGCCTTAGTAGTATCTAGATTCAATATTTTCAATTCAATACCGATCCCACTTGACACGAGTCGCATTTTTGATGGTGCTCAAACACCATTGTCATGGCACTACCAAAGCGCCTAATATTTTCTTGAATTGGACTTGAAAGGAGCTCTAAACGGATACTCGAGAAACTCAAAATTCAGATTGGGAATTGTTTAGTGCGACAAATCCATGGGTCAATTCCTTCTTTGAATTTTGGTCCGGTCAGTTTCATATAAATTCACGAAGAATTACAAAAATAGTCTTGTACTATTGTCCATATTCAATTTTGGTCCTCGTATCTCGTCATGTGACTAATCCCCAATCACGATTCCTGGCCGACCCTTCCATTACTGTTCTAATGTCCACGGAAAATACTAATTAGGCATTGGAGTTGAAATTGGTGTTTAACACGTGGCGTTGGTGTGGAATTAACAAAAAAATTGAGTAGAAGTTACAAAAAGGGTCCCCATCCTATTGCCCATGTTCGATTTTGTGACAAGTTTGGTTCACAAACTAATTTTTATCCTCAAGTATTTTTTTTTCCATCCAAATGCAGTTAGAATTTGCTGACTGAGTGTTGGACGTCGATGTGTTGTGTCCATATGGAATGACTATGAAAAAAAATTGATGATTGACTCCGTTTATTTTGCAGGAACTAAATAATTTGAAAATTATTTTTTATAAAAATAATCACTTGTATTACTCATAAAAATGAATAAATGAAACATATTTTGATCATGTACAAAAATACTTATACATAAATTGTTGTTGATAATACAAATATATTTCATTGACTAATTATTTCAAGCAATACAAGTTATCATTTTTAAGAAAATACTTTCAAAATCATTTATTTTTCATGAACAGTCTTAAGTTTAGAATGGTTTAAATTTGTCTGGTCTTTAGAAGCCAAGTTCCTTAAAAAAGATACTCAAATATAAACCATCTATGGAGAACTGCTACTAGGTCACTGATTTACTAAACTAAGTATAAACATGTGACTCTCTATGTTATTCTTTAGCAATTAGCTTTTTTGTTTGTAATTGGTGGACAAATAAAAACTTCTCAGAGGTCATGTTTATCAAAACGTTATCAGGAAGGCATAGCCAAATCAGGCCTCATGCCCTTCGATCGCTAATCTTCCACTCCTTCAATTCAGTAGATGTGGATTCCTTTGCCTTGTCCTCCTTCGACTTTCCCTTGGGGTTTTCCTTGGGTTTATCTTCTTCAATCATGTGGCACAGATCTCTATCTACAAGCAGAGCCTCCATCTATAATTTCCATAACTTGAAACCCATTCCTCTGAATTTCTCTACTTCAATCCATGATTGACCAGATGACGGCATCTTCCCAAGATTTGATTTTTCTGGAACCCTCTTCACCGAGAAACCCTAACCTCAAACTTGGCTCTGATTGTTAGAAGTATGCCCTAAAATTAATTAACTAATTTTTAAAAAAATTAAAGCTTCATGCATGTGCACGAAGCATAATGGTCAGCGGTTGCTGACCATTATGCACGAAGCATGGATGGTCAGCAACCGCTGACCATCATGCCAAGATCGTGCATGAGCAGTTGCTCATGCACGATCGTGTGCTTTGGACGATTAGCAACGGTTGCTGATCGTCCATTGATTAGCAACCGTTGCTGGTCAGTTTTTAGTATAAAACAATTGAGGGATGAGAGAAATGAGCTGTTGAAAAACAGAGAAAAGTGTGGGCGTGCTTCTTGTGTTTTTAGAGACATACGAGAGTAATTTCTTTTTCTGAAAAGAGAGAGCAAATTGTGTGTGTGTTCTTGTGTCTTTGAGACGCAAGAAAGAAGAACGTTATCGCGTTCGGGTCATGACTATTATACATCAAGGATACGACGGTTTGTTTCCACGTGATTGCTAGCACGATCGAAGTGGAGAATATCCGAAGGTTCTCTCTTCCGTTCGACGTTCGTTGTTGGTGTGTCCGAACTAGAGGTCCGACGCTTGTGGGACTCGAATTGTAGAACATCCGAACCGACTCGTTTCAAAGCGCGCTTCGAGAGGTAATTCGTTTAACTCCCTTTTATGATTAGATTTTTGATTAAAACGCATGAACAACACCTTAGGAGAATCATGTGTCAAATATATATTTGTTTCTGCTGCGTACTTTATGTTAATATTTCTTATACATGATTCATGAAACCCCAACAGTGGTATCAGAGCCAACCTTAGGTGTTTTTTGTGCGTTTAATTGATTTATAGTTCAAATATATTTTTGCATTCTAATGGCCAATTTACTTTTGTTAAGAGAATTGGTTCTCTTGCTCTTATGTGGCCTATAGAAGTTGATTGATTTATGTGATACATTTAATCAACAAAGCAAAAAATTAGAACTAAATCAATTTTGAATCAAAATCTGTAACTTGTTATACTTGATGTTTATATTTTGCAAATGATATGCAGAATTTTATGCATGTCTTTCAGAGCTTTAAATTTTGAATTTATGGCTCATAAGGAAGGGTGGTGATCATGGAAAAATCCCTAATTGTTGTGATTGTTGTATGGATGAATGTATGATGATTACAGGTATTCTTTTTGAGGATGTAATTTTTAAATGGAGGCTACGTCCTTCCTTTTATTTTACTTTAATTTTTCTTGATATGTAATTTTAGTATAGTTTAGTATTTCAATTGTTGATGTAAATACTACAAGAGAGGAGGAGCCATTGGAGGAGCCATTAAACCGGTGAGCTCTTTGGGCCCGGTCTTTGAAGAGTTCAAAGATTGAAGAAAAAGTGAAGAGCAGGTCCATATAATTAAAACATTAAAATGGCTAAATGGGTCTCTTTGGCTCGAGACCCATTGAACCATAATTCCATGATCACCACATAGGATAGATATTATGTGATATCTATTTATTTATTGTGTTTATGATATCGTGCATGTTAAACTGGTTAATGTGCAAAGTGAGACCGTTAATAACGACCCAAATCTCCTTACAATGAATATTAAGTCGAAACGGGTTTCGGACTCGTGGCCTTCCATCGTCGTGGTTTGATCCAATATTATAGTGGTTAACTAACCGGTTATGGATACATAGGGGTTAATTACCATTTATAATATTGGACCACTCCATTATGCATATGATGCTGTGGGGTTGGAGCCAAATGATTTCCAATAACTGTTAGGTGAGGGAATCATTTGTGTTTTCAATACTTGCATGAGACGATGGGCTAGACTTAACTATGATCATGATGCCAATAACTGTTAGGTGAGGCTTTCATGGTCTAGAGGTCGAAGTTATGATTGGGACTCGCATATGATGCGTTGAACAAGCTGGTTCACTCACTAAGTTCATAGGACACCAATAACTGTTAGGTGAGGTGGACTTTGGACTAGTGAGACTCCAATCCCCACTAGTAATCTTTACCCAACAAAGATTACCGCTTCCCATCTTAAGGAGTATGGGATTCGAATATAAATTTAGTGGGAGGATCTATTTCATTTAAAGGCCAAAATGAAATAGTTACTTTGAAAGATACAACGGCTAACAATTTATTTTCTGCAACAGATATATTATTACTCTGAAAATGGTGATCACAAACCCACTCGCTTCTATACTTGACAAGAATTGTTTGACTGGACCCAATTTCATTGACTGGGTGAGGAATTTGAGAATTGTTCTCAATTCAGAAAAAATTGAGTATGTGCTTGATGAAAAGATGCCAACCTCCTTTCCTGAGGGTGGGACCCAAGAGGAGCGTGTCACTTATGATAAGTGGCGTGATGATGACTTAAAAGTTAGGTCATATATGCTTACTTCTATGAATAATGAATTACAGAAGAAGTATGAATCTATGGAAGATGCTGCGTCGATCATTTTGCACTTAAAGGAATACTTTGATGAGAATGGTGGAACCTCTAGATATGAGATATCTAAGGCATTGTACCGTATGAGGATGGCTGAAGGATCATCTGTTAATGATCATGCTTTGAAAATGATCGGCACATTGAAGAATTGGCTAGGCTGAATCTCGTTATGGACAATGAGTTAGCTGTGGATTTGATCCTCCAATCTTTACCCGATTCCTTCTCTGGTTTTGTCCAAAACTTCCACATGCATAAAATGGAGAAAACTCTTGCTGAGTTACATAGCATGCTGGTAGTTTATGAGAAGGAAATGCATAACACGAGGCCAAATGTAGTGGCTATGGCTAAGGCTTCTTCTTCAAAGGGTAAGACCATTTTAAAGAAGAATAAATGGAAGAGGCCTGCCAAACCTGTTGTGCAACCAAAACCCATGATTAATAAAGGGAAATGTCATTACTGTGGTGTCAAAGGGCATTGGAGGAGGAACTGTAAGAGGTACCTCGTAAGCTTGAAGGTCAAGCCCAAGAACCGACCTTATGAAGGTATGGTGTCTATGCTTATTGAAACTAATCGTATGGTTAGTGCTGAATCCAGCTCATGGGTTCTAGATTCTGCTGCAACTTCACATATTTGTATGTCTTTGCAGAATGAAACAAGCGAGGATGCTAGGGCGAAATGAGATTGTCTTGACGTTTGCCAATGGAGCAAGAGTTGCTGCATTAGCTATAGGGACTTTTCATTTATGTTTGCCTTCTGGACATGTAATGGTTTTAAAGAACTGTTTGCATTACAAGAATGCTGTTAGGAACATCATCTCTATACCTCGTTTGGGTAAAGAGAATTATGAATTTTCTTTTGCTGATGATGTATGTTCTATTTATCATAATAGAATATGTGTTGGTTCTAGCTTATTAACCAACAATCTTTATACAATTACAATGTCCGGTAATGCGATTACCAATGTCAATAAGCAAAATAGAATTGATATAAATGCCATAACTAATAAACGCCCTAGAGACGGTCCAAATAAAAAGTATGTTTGGCATCTCCAATTAGGTCATATTGGAGAAGACAGAATTAACAAGTTGAGTAATGATGGATACATTGATCCTTCAAATTTTGAGTCATACTCGACTTGTGAGGCATGTCTTCTAGGAAAAATGACCAAAGCGCCTTTTGTGGGACAAAGTGCGTGAGCTGCTGACATATTAGAATTAATACATACAGATGTATGTGGACCAATTAATGAATCTGCTAGAGGTGGTTATAATTACTTCATTACCTTCACTGATGATCAGTCATGGTATGGTTATTTATACCTCATGAAGTATAAATCTGAATCCTTTGAAAAGTTCAAGGAATTCAAGGCTGAAGTTGAGAAACAAACAGGAAAATATATTAAGGCTCTTCGATCGGATTGAGGAGGTGAATACCTTAGTATCGAATTCTTGGACTTTCTTAAAGAGAATGCCATTTTATCACAATTGACACCTCCTGGAACTCCAGAACATAATGGTGTATCTGAACGAAGAAATCGTACTTTATTAGATATGGTACGATCTATGATGAGTTACACCGATTTGCCAATATCCCTTTGGGGATATGCCCTTGAGACTGCTGTATATATACTGAATAGAGTGCCGTCCAAATCTGTTCCAACTACGCCCTATGAGATATGGCATAGTAGGAAACCTAGTCTTAATCATATTAAGATTTGGGGTTGTCCAGCTTTCGTGAAAAAGCTGAAAATGGAAAAATTGGAGGCAAGATCTGAACAAGGTCGCTTCATTGGATATCCAAAGGAAACTCTTGGATATTATTTTTATTTTCATTCAAACCAAAGAATTTTGGTATGCAAGCACGCTTCTTTTTGGAGAATCAGTTCATCCAAGAAAGTGGTCTTTGGGCGGAAAATAGTCTTACAAGAAGAAAATAATGAAGTGCCAAACAACCGAGTTCAGATACCAATCTCTGATTCAGTGGGAGCTTCTGATACACAACCTCTTAGGAGAAGTGCGAGAACTTCTCGCCCACCTGCTCGTTATAGACACTCGGTTGATCATATTGAACCATTATTCATTGTGAATGATAGTGATCAACCCGGTAATCCTAAAACCTATGAGGAGGCGATGTTGGACATCGATTCGGTAAATGGCTAGAGGCCATGAAATCCGAAATGGATTCAATGTATTCCAATGAGGTTTGGACCTTGACTGACCTGCCTGATGGTATTGTACCAATTGGCTGTAAATGGATCTTCAAGAGGAAGATGAATGTTGAAGGTCAAATTGGAATTTACAAAGCACGGTTGGTGGCGAAAGGATATGTCAAAAAGAAGGAATTGATTATGACGAAACTTTCTCACCTGTGGCCATGCTAAAATCCATTCGGATTATGTTGGCTATAGCTGCACACCTTGATTATGAGATATTCCCGGATGGATGTCAAAACGGCTTTTCTAAATGGTTTTCTCGATGAGGACATCTATATGGAACAGCCACAGGATTTTGAATCCAATAGTGAAAAACAGAAGGTGTGTAAGCTTAAGAGATCCATTTATGGACTCAAACAAGCCTCCAGAAGTTGGAACATTCGTTTTGATGAGGTAGTCAAATCGTTTGGCTTCATCAAAAATCCGGATGAACCTTGTGTATATAAGAAGATCAGTGGGAGTGCAATTGCATTTCTGGTTTTGTATGTCGATGATATACTTTTGATTGGAAATGATGTACCAATGATATCATCGATAAAACTATTCTTGTCACAGAAATTCTCCATGAAAGATTTAGGAGAGGCAACCTACATTTTAGGTATCAAGATCTATAGAGATAGATCAAGACGATTGATTGGCCTCTCACAATCTACGTACATAGACAAAGTGTTAACACGGTTTAACATGCAATGTTTCAAGAGAGGATTATTGCCTTTTAGGCAAGGGATCCGTCTTTCTAAGGAGATGTGTCCTAACACTCCTGAAGAAAGAGAGCGGATGGCAAAGATACCATATGCATCCGCTATTGGAAGCATAATGTATGCTATGCTATGTACTAGACCTGATATTGCGCATGCTGTAAGTATTACTAGCAGATATCAGTCTGATCTAGGAGAAGAGCACTGGATAGCAATCAAGAATATTCTTAAGTACTTGCGAAGGACTAAAGATTTATTCTTGATATATGGAGAAGGAGAATTTAAAGTTGTAGCTTATACTGATTCCGATTTTCAATCGGATCCTAATGATTATAAGTCTACATTTGGGTTTGTCTTTACATTCAATGGTGGTGCAGTTAGTTGGAAAAGTTCCAAACAAAGCATAACGCCGATTCCACCACCGAGGCGAGTATGTAGCTGCTTCGAAGCAGCAAAGGAAGCCGCTTGGATGAAGAAGTTTATTTCTGAACTTGGAGTCGATCCTTCAATTGAGCAACCGATCACATTGTTTTGTGACAACAATGGGGCGATAGCTCAAGCTAAGGAACCAAGGTCTCACCGAAGTCCAAGCATATTGAGAGACGCTTCCATCTCATCAGAGAAATTGTTGGGAGAGGTGATATCGCCTTGCAGAAAATTGCCTCAGCAGAAAACGTGGCAGATCCCTTCACTAAGGCCTTACCTCAGTCTTCTTTTAAAAGACATATTGATAAAATGGGTTTGAGGTACCAGACAAGTTGGCTTTAGTGCAAGTGAGAAATTGTTAGATGTATGCCCTAAAGTTGCTATGTAATAGTTACATATTAGGGATTTCAGTTGTACTTTCATTATTATTATTAATGGCAATGACGTATTCATTCATTTGTCCAATTATTTTATATTAATGAATGATTCCATAAGATCAGTTGCAACTAGACCTGTTCTTGAGACGTCAAGAATATATGTGACTGGTTCATAGTTAGACTGAATCTTTAAATCGTTCCCGGTCGATGGATTATTGAGTGGATATTAATAATCCTGTTGAGGCCGGTGTGTTCTTAACTTCGCCATTAAGTATTGGATACTTAAGGGAATGATGAGTCACATGTCATTGGGTATTATGATGCCTGAGTTAGAACACAGGTGTTTGTATTAGACAAATTCACTGAACGTGATGCATATGGAACGATTAGCGACATGGAAGCTTTTAGCGTGGTCAATGTCTAATTGTTCATGCTTTGGTCTTGTGTAAATAATCCTTAGACCAGAGGCACAGTGTTAACTTGTGTATCGAACAACTATGGTTCACGGGTGCACATAATGCCGGGTCGTCGATCCGTCTTTATACTTGATGGTCATAGTTTGTTCATATACGAAGTTACACGTGTGCGCAATATGGAATCTGTCTCCTTGTTATATGCAAGGTATGATAATGATGTCCTATGCGATCTAATTGTGACACTGCATTGAAATCCTCGGCCGGGGTTGTAACCGAGAATAAATTATTTATGTCTCGAATAAAATACATGTCAATTAGATTTGTGCATATGATCGAATTAATGACTTGACAAATATTCCATGGTCTTTGTTTGATCGGGACATAGTAAGACAGAGGGATTGAATTACACTGTAGCCAAAACTGACAGGTTCATTATGTTCTTAAAGTATTCACACTATCTGGGTAGCCATGACATATTGCTAGATGTCAATCGTGGCTTGTAGGATCTAAAAGATTAATCGGGACAATTAATTCTTTTGGAAGTACTAATTTGTTAGTACAAGTCTTACTACCAGTTTAGTGATGAACCTAGGGATGTCACACACCATAAATAATTAGGATGATGTGGAACAAGAGAGAAATATTATTGCAAATGTGTTTGCAATTACTGCAATCGAATTGAGTCGATTTGAAATTAAATTAAATGAGATTTAATTTAATTTGTATTATAGTCACGAGCCTACTTGCATATGATGCACACGCATGCCCAAAGTGGATATATGTTAACATACCAAACAAGTTGGCTTTAGTGCAAGTGGGAGATTGTTAGAAGTATGCCCTAAAATTAATTAACTAATTAAAAAAAAAATTAAAGCTTCATGCATGTGCACGAAGCATAATGGTCAGCGGTTGCTGACCATTATGCACGAAGCATGGATGGCCATCATGCCAAGATCGTGCATGAGCGGTTGCTCATGCATGATCGTGTGCTTTGGACGATTAGCAACGGTTGCTGATCGTCCATTGATTAGCAACCGTTGCTGGTCAGTTTTTAGTATAAAACAATTGAGGGATGAGAGAAAATGAGCTATTGAAAAACAGAGAAAAGTGTGGGCGTGCTTCTTGTGTTTTTAGAGACATACGAGAGTAATTTCTTTTTCTGAAAAGAGAGAGCAAATTGTGTGCGTGTTCTTGTGTCTTTGAGATGCAAGAAAGAAGAACGTTATCGCGTTCGGGTCGTGACTATTATACATCAAGGATACGACGGTTTGTTTCCACGTGATTGCTAGCACGATCGAAGTGGAGAATATCCGAAGGTTCTCTCTTCCGTTCGACGTTCGTTGTTGGTGTGTCTGAACTAGAGGTCCGACGCTTGTGGGACTCGAATTGTAGAACATCCGAACCGACTCGTTTCAAAGCGCGCTTCGAGAGGTAATTCGTTTAACTCCCTTTTATGATTAGATTTTTGATTAAAACGCACGAACAACACCTTAGGAGAATCATGTGTCAAATATATATTTGTTTCCGCTGCGTACTTTATGTTAATATTTCTTATACATGATTCATGAAACCCCAACATTGATACCAGATGTTAGGATTCATTGCACAACCACAAAGAAAAAAGAGAGTAAAAGTGAGAAAGAGAATTCGAGACACAAGATTTTATCCCAGTTCACCTTTAAACTAAGGCTACATCCAGCTGAGGATTCCACTATAATTAGCATCTTCCACTTCTCTATTACATCCCTTAATTACAAGAGAAAAAGGAATATATAAATATATCAAAATAAAATATATATTTAGTTGCTATTCATGAGTCTAAGCTCAAACTGTCAATAAAATATAAAAAGATAATATATATATATATATATATATATATATCCAAATGGTATATATAAATTTGGTAGCTATTCACGAACCAAAGTCCAAACTACCAATAAATATGAGCTCATGAGTCGTAGGGGCATTGCCCCTACACAGTTGATGAGGAGTATGAATCACACCCCAACAAAATTCAATGGCCAATCGACCATCACATCACATGATTTATCAAATGATTTAATTGCGCTACTAGATGTTAAGCAAATAAATGAAGTGAGACTTAAATATAGGGCCTATTGAAATTTGATGCTTTAATATCCTTTGTCATGTACAAGTCAGAGGGGAGCGCGCATATGAAAAATTAATCAAGATGAAACTTGATTCTGATATCTTGTTGAAAGGTTTAACCCAAAACTTAATCCAAAAGAATAAGCTAATAGATGATGGGACAAAACTTTAACACTCTCAAACTCTATAAGAGTCCACTTGAAATTTAATGCATCTATACTGTCTTATCAAGAAAAAGTGAGACTGAAATTGAGGGAAATGATCATGTGCATTTTTTTTTCCGCAAGAGACTTTGACTTTAGGATCCTTTATCCTGTACGGGTTTGATGAAAAATCTTCGGTGTTTTCCAATTATGCAAGTAATCTGATCTCTATGTAGAATATTTATCCATTTTAATATTAATTTAAGTTGACATGAGGACACAATTAACCGAGATGTTAGTTAACCAATTTATTGCGGCCACGCTAGTTTGACTAAGCTTTTGATGGGATGGATAACTATCTCACACGGGGAAGATATGAAGCTACTCAGTCCACTTGCTTTGCTTGATCAAAGCAAGCAACATTGTCATGGATCGACATGCATGACACATAAGGGAACGATGCATACATAGGTAAATTCACAAAAAGACAGCTATATTTCTGTTATTCTGGGGAAAGGTTAAAGTAATTGATGTGAACAATAATAAGGTATGATGCGTGTGTGGGCAAGTAATAGCGAGAATGGGGAGGTAATGTGTATGGATGGGTATGTGTGAGGATGATTGTCAATGGGTAAAATGCAAATGTAGGATAGAATATAATCAACCACCAAGACCTTAAAGACATGCCACCAACCAAGGATGAAGATTGGGGTTGATGAAGTTCACCACCATGGCTTAAAGGACAAGCCACCCGTTGAGCATATAGGACTTTAGGATAGGAGAAACTCACCACTAAGGCTTAAAAGAAAAAGCAACAATCGAGGATAAGGCGTTTCTTGGCTCACCACCGAGGTGTAATTTACTCTCTAAGGATAGAAAGCCAAAATAGAAGCTATCAACTCCGGAAAAATATTCACTTATGTGTATTTACATTCACTAAAGTCTGCATTACAATTGAGAACTCTTCCCAATTTACAGAGGGACCAAGACATAGGAGATAGACAAACATTAAAAAGACATGGGAACTACCCAAACATTAAAGGCATGGGAACTAGAAAGCAATTGAAGACCTAGAAACTAGCAAATGCTTTAACACACATAGGAAACATGAAATGCAATAACGACATGGAGACTTGAAATCATGACTCTTCAGCCTTGTGGTTCATCTTCCAAAATTCCTCCTGCTTCGACTAGAGAATAACCATCTCAAGAGTTCAGCAAATATCCAAGGAAATTTCTCAAAATAGGCTCCCATCGATATGTTGCTGATTAACTTCGAA
Source organism: Eucalyptus grandis (assembly GCF_016545825.1). NCBI lineage: Eukaryota > Viridiplantae > Streptophyta > Magnoliopsida > Myrtales > Myrtaceae > Eucalyptus > Eucalyptus grandis. The sequence continues at coordinate 38,119,563 of NC_052614.1, forward strand.
ATTAGCAACAAAAATGGTGAATTGCTAACTTAATATTTGAATGACAAGGGAAGAATTAATAATCCCTTAATAATTGATAACCTGGTTGATAGTCTTCTCATTGACGATTTCATTCTCGATGCACTGAAAAAGTTATGACCGAAATCTGCCTTATCTTGAATGAACATTAATTGTGTTGAGTTCGGTGATGGAGCTAAGTCGAATGCTCCCACATCAAGGTAAAAAGCAAGGTGAATATCACCAAAGTGAAGGTTCGTATACCCTTTTTGGAGTCACCGATAAAGAAATTTAGGAGGAATCTAAAAGTTGACAAAGTGTCGTTGTTGAGTAGCTGGAAGGAGACGTTGGTCAAAGCATGTTAATTGGACATATTTTTTTGACATCTATTGGAGTATGATGGATGAGTTTTCTTATGGATTTTTTGGGTGAAAAAGAAGCAGGTTTAGCAAAGACGGAACATGGACTTTACAAGAGGCAGATGAATACTAGAGATCTTCTCATCTTCATTGAGGACAACAACCTCATAAAATAATAAAAAGACACGGATTTACAAAAAGGGATAGGGGAGTCCAGAGTAAAAGGAGCATCGATACATACAAGAGTATTAATTTCGGAGGGTTCTGTAATCTGTCATGATAGAATGGATCTTCCTCTCAACACTAAAGCACTATAATCTTAGCTAAAGGGATGGCGACCACTACTAGCCTTCTTTTGAATTCCCCCTAGATTTGCTATGCAAGTTGCACTATTAAGTTAATTGCTTAAAAAATGGGACTGACATTCGCGTTGTTGGCTTAAATTGACGTAATTTATAACGCTATCTTGAACTTAGTCGGTATACGTATTAGGTGTTTTGACCGTTAGTGTCTGTTAGTAGATAATTATGTGGTAAAATAATTAGTAAGTAAGTTTTAATAGGAAAATACTCGACAGATTTAGAAATCTTACTAAAATCTATTTACTAAGTGCCATAACTAGCTTCGATTGGGTATTGACATAAATTAAATATGCATTGAATCGTTGGCTTTATTGAAATACCCAAATATAATTGCCACATTAGTTAATAAATTTTTTCATTAAGATTTCTTTATATATGCATAGCATTGCTCGTTTTATTATTGGATTTTATGACCGCAATACCCTTAAGATATTTTTTAACCTTGGATTAATGTGCTTTGATATTGCAAAAAAGATATATTTAATTTTTATCATGGTGTTTGACTCCGTTATTTACTCATTTTGAATATTTTATAGCTTGAAAAAAACACGTTCAAGACACATGTTAACAAAATTACACATATTACAAATCGTATTTCTCCATTTCAACAAGGTTTTCCAGGAAAAAAAAATGTCCATAGATATAACAAGAAAATCAAGGCATATGGAACTTTAAACATACTTTCATTTGCAGTTCTAATCACACATGAATAAAACCATTTAAGCAGTTTATGACATCTAACAAAGCAAACGAACATATGAAACCTCGAATCAATCAAATCGACAAGCAAACCATAAGGGACGATAATCTTCATCGGTCGCACTTCTCATGATCACAGGCTTAGCGAAATGAACTGTAGCAACTCATCGTTGCGGTCGAACTCGATCATGTCGTGCTCGTGCAATGTGATCCAAGCTTCGATCCCATTCCCGCACCTCGTTCCCATTAAAAACACCATATTTCCTATCGGAAAACCGGTGGTGCACAGCCAAGTGGGCCTTCCCAAGCCGAAATCCACCTCGTAGAAAGGAAAATTCACCCAACTGCTGAACCCGTAGAACTCCATCTTTCCCCCAGACGACTCCGCCAACTTCCGTGCCGCCTTGAGGCTTTCGTAGGCCTTTTCCAATCCCCTCTCGCCTTGAAGCACGCTCAAATACTCGCCATCAATTGCCCTTATTGATTTCCTGAGACTGCCTGCAAAGTCCTGCAATTCAACTCCCTTGTTTGTGTCTATCAGTGGTGCAACAGTGGCCCGCCACAGATTGCCAAGGGCATGCTCAGGCAATGGTTGTGGCCTCATCCTGCTTCTGATGTTCACCACGTGGGCCGCTACTGATGAGGGATACTTCTCGTTCCACTCTGGCCTTTTCCTCGCTGCCTCCACAGCGGATTTCCAAATTAGGGCGGTCACTGCCTCGACGCGAGTAGGAGTTGCACTACCAAACCTGGCCCGGAGCCTTGCCAAGCTCTCACCGTCGAAACGAAACCTCTTGGTCAAAAGCTTCTCTCTGCTGGTGAATCCGTATGGCATTTGGAAGTTTACGTCCTTTGGTGGGAAGAGCTCAGATGCTTTCAAGAAGGGAGTGATGAGGCTAGCTTTGCCGTTGATGCCATTGAGGGCAATTTCCGACCATGCAGTGAGGAAAGCAGAGACTGACGCAGCGTCAGCAATCTTATGAGACATGCAGATGCCGATCCCGATGCCGCCACAGTCAAAGAAGTTGGCTTGGACCCCTACAATGACTTGTTCCTCAATGTTGGGAACAACTTTGTCTGAAGAGAACGGGAGGAATTGCTGCAGCTGATTCATGTCCGGGTTCGACAGAACTTCGGACAACTCGAAGCGAGCTTTTGCCTCCAAATAGAGTGCCCCCTCGTCGTTGCAATCGATGGCAGTGTTGCCTTTCATCCTTCCGCCTAGAGGGTAGAAGAGGGAAAGCGCCTGCGAAAGCGAAGTTTTCAAGTTTCCAGTGACGGAGGCAGAGTTCGCTGCCACCTCGTTGTTGGAAGCCGAGTAGAACAGGATGACCGGAACCCAAAACGGGGGAGCCAGTTGGTCAAGGAGACAGAGCTTGAAGTCCCTGAGGTGAGATGGAGTTGGAGAGGAAGGCTTGATGGTCTCAGTGGAGACAACCTCAACTTTCATGGCCATGTTTTGTTGGAAATTGAGAGATTTGACAGTGGGCTTTTGAGATTCTTTCAGTAGAAAGTGTGCTTCTTTGGTGCTTTTTAATTGCAAGATCTTGTTGTGTATATATAGAAAAAAGAGAGGAGAAATTTGCAATTTTTGGATCATAGGCTGCGTCATAGGCTGCATCATGGCTAAATAAATAGTACATGCCGGTCTCTTGTGGGAGCTTACATTTTGAAGGATAGAGCAGATATAATGTAAAACCTAATTTGAAAAATTTCTCAAGCTTCTTTATTTGATATAAAAATATCATATAATTGTACACTTACTCTTCTTCTATAAAATGATTGGCAAAGTTAATCGCACAATGCTTAAAACATATTGGATCCATATTCTTTTCACTGAATCCAAGTGCGTGTGTACATATCCTTAATTCCTCAATCTATTCAAAGATAGGTCATCCATGCCAAGATTATTGATTTTACAAGGAATTGTTTGCTTGCAGCGTGATTATTACCAATTGTGTTAAAGAGACATTGTATAAGAACTTTCGTACTATTTGACATACCTGGTCGGGAATATAATTTGGGGATTGGGATCTCTCAGGCGTAAATAAAAAATTTTGGATTTTTATGAAGGGTAATTTAGGCATTAAGAAGGCCTATTCATTCATGAAAAGCCTAATCAAAAGCTAACAGAGTAACGTTTTATTTGCTTAGTAATTCTAGCCTTGCCCTAGCATTATATGGTTATTTATTTATTTATTTTTGTTGTTTGGGGAGGGGGGTGGTTGGTTGAACCCTTGCCAATCGTTGGAAGAATTGTCTTCAATTCATACCATCCTGAGATCGCCGCAAATCTACGAGCCTGGATCTCATTGAGATTTCCTCACAAATGAGAAACTTGAATTTGAGAGAATATAATAATTGAATAGGGGAGTTTTGGAATGAGTTATCCTGTTAAAAACAAGCCAATGTACCCTTTCTTTACTGAAAATTTGATTCTTCCTCTTTTTTTCTCAAACCTCTCAAAGTCCTGACGTGTCACGGGGCGATCTCAATATGGAATCATTAGCTTTTTCATGCTTCAGGTAACGTTTTATTTTCAACTGAAAGAGAACTTCATTCAGTTCGAATTTTTCTTGCATCTTTGATTTCGTAGAAGAGTCTCATTGCCCCCTACACATCCTTTGATCTTTTCTTCGAGGCGGGGCTGATCTTTTCCTTTCCTCCTCTCCCCTTTCAGCTTCTATGGTTTATCAAACGGTGGCATCCTGGTTTGATCGGGTCCAATTCACTTCTATCACGTCTGGAGGTGTATCATCAGCAGATTGCTCGGTTCCAGACAGTTAAGTCATGTTGCGAGCCCACTCAATAAGCATGGCCCAAAATTCATGGGTGGTAGCTGGATAGACAGCGAGAAAAAAAAACTTTCACTGGCTACATTCTTTAATGAAGAAGACTTTCCTCTCATGGCATTGAAAGGGAGTTGCATGAAGACAACCGAGAAGAAAAATTCCTTCCCCGCACGCATAAATCAAGGGGGGTTTCGTCTTGTCAAAGATGAAGGAAGATCTCCTTCAATTATGGCTTGTCATGATGGCCACACGTGAATGATAAGGGAGCCCATGCGGTAGATGGAAAAGAGAATGGCAAGAAAGTTGCAATGATGGCTTGTGATTATTCATGATGGCCATTCACTGTGACTTTCTTCTCTTTCATGGTAAACCTCTCTATATAAGAAGAGGAGTTCTCGTCTGGAGAATACATGCGAAGTTAGAGCATGAGGATGAGGAATAGGTATCTCTGAACACCCTGTATTTTGTGCAGTATATTTACATCCATTTTGAGTGTTTTAAGTTAGACTAAACACTGTAGATTTAGGGTGTGAATTATAGGACTAGAAAACACTTGAGCACGAGTGATTGTAACTCTAAAATTATTCGTTTTATAGTGAATTATTTGCGAACTCTTCCTGTAAACATAGATTCTGACATTCGAGTTGAATTACGTAAATTTTTTTTGTCCTTTATTGTTCTTTGTATTATTGTCCCTTATAATTTAGTGTCATGATATAATTACGAAAATCGGGTTGGTGTGACAACACAGACCGAGTGTCCATCTTTGCAGGAGTGTCGGCCATCATTTTTAATATCTAGGTGAATTTCATCAGGATCTGCTTGAAAGCGAGAAAGTGGATGTCGCCAGCCGTCTGAGGAATTCTCTTGTGCCATTCGTATCTCAAACTTCTTTGGAGCTATGCTTTAGAAGCTGTTAAATAAAAAAAACATAACTCACAAGTCAAAAATACAAATTTACCTGGATGAAGATCTATATAACATTCAGAATGATATAATACAAGTAAAAGCGGTGCTGAAGCCGGGGTAGTGTGCATATACATAGCTTGGAATCCCCTCTCCACAAAATGTCCAACTTGTCATATTCAATTCTGTGAATCTCCCTCACGTAGCCCACAGTCAAGTATGTATTCGCCTCATTAGCGAATGACCCTGAAGAGCTAGGAACTTCCCTTTGCAGTGTTCATTTTATGTACCAAACTCCATGCGCTCGACGAAAGTGCCAAAACTGGCTATGGGGCGGAGGTTCTCGCACTAAATCGGGCGGCGTTCGCATCGTGCATCGAGCATCGAGTGCTTTAATGTCTTTCCCATCACCATGATCTCATTCCCATTTGGACCGCTTTTCTTACCCCCATACTTTCGTAATATAGAAGGAGCGCAGCTGTGATCCCTTCCACTTGCTGTCCCCGGTCGAGTACAGCAGACAAAAGAAACGCAGAATGTCCATGTTGTTGGTGAGAACTGGGCAACAATTCATCAAGAATTAATCCAATCCAGAATCAATTTCTTTCCTAAAACTAAACTGACCAAAACCGACATAACCCTAGCCACAACCAGCAGTATATTCCAGTAACATAATGTGACATCCCAAATTTCACCGACCTTCATTAGTGTAATAAGAATCATTAGGAACTTAGATTAATTTAGATTGGGCCAGAAAGTGAACCCGATGGACCGTGAGGAATGTGTGGGCTCGAGAAGTAAGTGGGCCACATGAATTTTAGAATTGGGTTTGATAAGCCGAATGGAAGAGTTGGGCTTGGGCTTAGCTTAGAGCAGGCCAAGATTTAGAATTGTTAGACTGATAAATTTAGTTTAGTGGGCTGGATTGTTATAGATTGAGACTGTTGGGCCAGAGGCGGATATTTAGGCTCGAGCGATTTTATTTTCTATTTAGTTTATAGATTATAGTTATGATAATTTGATTAGTGATAGTAAATGCTAATATCAATTTTTAACTTTAGCATTTCTTGTGATGAATTCTCTATAGACTAACACTAAATAGTTAATATGTCATATAATTTCATAACTTTATATGATTATAATATAATTGAAATCTAATCGAAAGGGAATTAAGTGAAAAACATTAGATACAAGTAAACCGACTAACGACATGGATTAGAGATTAATTAAGATCGAGTGACAAATGGCGAAAGAGATCATGCATGGAAGCCACGACACCCCCTCCTCTCTTTGCATCACCCATGGTTTTCCATCCCTGAAAACCGAAACCTAACAAACTCAAAAGACATAATCATTAGCAAAATCTCATGATTAGGCTACCCTAGGGATTAGACTTGTAGATCTATTCCCCTCTTAAATTTCAAAATTCCTCTCTTTTTCTCCAAAAAACCCGAAACCCATCTTCTTCTTCTTCTCGTTTTCTCTCTCGGACGAGCAGCAACAAGTGAGAGAGAGAGTTCTTGCGAGAGGGCAAACGGCGAGAGGAGAAGAGGAGAGAACGATCATCCTCTACCTTGCACGTGCTACCGCCGTTGACGCCGTTTGCGTTCGCCGCCGTTGAGCTGCATTCAAAGACCCACGAGCTTCCCGTTCGGTTTTTCGATTGAGCTTAGGAGTTGAGGCAAATAGAAGTTCATCAATCTATGTGATGTAGTGCTGTTGCTGTCTAGTGTAGTGCAATAGACTTGAGGAAGGGTTGAGATGAAAACTGAATGCCAATCTATGGAGGATTGAATGTGAAGTTGCTGTTTTGTGTTGGACTGAACTTGATGAGTACTAGATTGAGTTAGACATCTAGATATAGTCATATGAATGTAAAAACATGAAGATAGAAGTGTACCTATTGAAAACAGTAAGCTGTTTCGTAGAGAATAGCTTGACCTTCAATGATTATGTGATTTTTCTGTAATTTTCTAGATAGAATTGGACTTCGAATCCTTAATGAAAGTTGTAGGACATATCCTTAGGAATAATATATCAAAATTTGAGAATAAATGGACAAGTTTTGGTTGGTGAAATGATTTTTCTTGTAAATGTTAAATCTGGAAATTATTACAGAGTGTTAGTAAGGAATATCGAAATTATTGCTCTTGATATACAATGAATCTGACTTAGTGTTTTTCATAAAACGTTTTCCTTTAGATCTTGTTTACAACATATCCAAATTTCAGAATTTTCTGAGTTCATTTAGGGGGTTATTTCGAAATTTTAATCAAAGCTGCATATTTTGGTTTTTAAGCTGTTTTACTCCGACTTTGCTCAACTGATTTCAAAAGTGAATGCATCTTGGGTTGTTATGTGACATGATGATACATGCATTGGCATATTATGCAATATTGAGATGTGATGAGACTCAAGAGACATTTTGTCATTGCATTGAAAAGTGTTTTTGGAAATTAATATGTTAATTGTTGCCATTGGACCCTTGGGTCAATGATGCCCCAGGAGTCAGGATGCCCAATGGTTCGAATGAGTCGATGCCATTTGGATGCCTGGTTGTATTTTGAATACATGCCCAGAGGTTTTTCCCTGGGAGTTTTGGGATGCTCGGTGGTATGCTTGTCGGTACGTAATTCCGGATGGCTAGGGTAACCATTTTCATGGGAGGCCCTCAAAGTTCCTCCTGATGCCAGGTGGGGTGCGAGATGCCCGGAGGTGTGTGCCGGATACCCGGAGGTGTGTGCCAGAGGTTTCGCGATGCCAAGGTTGGGTGCGGAATTTCATAAGGATGCAAATATTAGTCCTCTGGGGTAATGAAACCTTTTGAATGATAACACGGATGATTATATTAAGTGTGAGTGTGGTTTGGTTATGGGACTAAATTGTATGGCATGAAATGAGACGTGTCATTACAGTTTGGCCCTATGATTGGGACTGGTGTAACTGGACACGATGCATTTGAATCTTTTGAAATTGCATTCACCATGCATGAAAGGATTTCATGATTTTGATGTATATTGATCCATTGACTATCTGATTTTGTCTATCATGCATGAGTCTAGATATTGATGGTACTGCTTGATATAGCTTGATGAATCTTTTATTGCTGAGTGGTTGTACTCACTCCTTTTGGGGACTGACATTTCAGACTAGATAAGATGCCTCTGTTGTCACCGCCATCGGCAAATGGACCGAGTGGTTGGATATGACCGTGAGGAGGAGGACAGCAAAGGAATGAATTTTTGGACGCCGACACTTATCGATGGACTTTAAGTATACGACTATTATAAAAGATGTTGATTATCTTTTGATACATAGCCGGGTATAGAAAACCACGGTGTTTTTGATGTACCGACTCATGATGTCCATCTGGTTTATGTAAATAAAGGTGTTCAGCTTTAACTTATATAAAGTTTTAGTTGGTCTGCATCGCTTTAATTTCAGGACGGGGAGTTGATGGATACGCTTCCGCCATATTTCTGCGCAGGGACTGATCTAAAAGATATAAACCCCCAGGAGTTATGGGCCTATTATGATTCTATGGTATCAGAGTGATATATTATCAGGACAAGAGAAAGGTAAGCACACTGTGGCGACCTCAACGGATCCAGGGCCGTTCGAGGGGTGCTACACATAACCTCAAAATAAGTAAATATCATGTTGACATGTTACAAAGAGGCAGCAAGGACAAGACTAGGATATTTACGTGGAAAACTCGATGCAGTAAAAACTCGGACCACTCAAATTTTTTTTACCGATCATCAAGAATAGTAGGATACACAAAGATTTTGTCTAGTCACCATCAAAGACTCAACACCAACAATACAACAATATTTCATCACTATGAAGGTGGATTAATATAAATGGAGTTAAAAAATCTTACTATGGTTGAAGATTATGAAAGATAACTTGGAGAAGTTCTCAACAAATGAAATCAATCAAATTAAAGGTCTCAGCTCACGAACAATATACTAAAACTCGAATTAATTTTGATCATGTTTGGCCGTCAAATCTTTGAAGCCATTGCCTCTTTGTCTTCTTCTTGTGCATTCTCTCTCTCTCTCTCTCTCTCTCTCTCTCTCTCTCTCTCTCTCTCTCTCTCTCTCTCTCTCCACTCTTCTTTTTCTTCTGCACAAACATGCCTTCGTTTCTTCTTTTGCATTTTGACTTTAACTTTTTGTTTATGTTAGTTAAGCCCCACAAAGAGGTAGACCTAGCCAACAAATCTCATCCTTCACCTCATGTGGAAAAATCCATCGCGCCCTCTTTGTTTTTACAAGAGTTAAGTTTCATCATGGGCAATGCTTTAGTCATCATGTTAGATCCATTATAGGTGGTGTAGACTTTCTCAAATAGAAAGAGTTTACCTTTTAATTTTTCTCAAATCTAATGATATTTTGCATCAATATGCTTTGATGTTGAATGCAATGTCAAATTATTGCTAAAATAGATAACATTTATACTATCACAATACAAAAGAATCTTCTCTTGCTTCATGTCCAACTCTTGTAGGAATTTTTGCATCCATAAGAGTTCCTTATCTCCTTCGGTAATTCCAATATATTCTGCTTTAGTCGTTAAGAAAATAACACATTTTTGCATTCTTAATTGGCACAAAACTGTTCCACTTGCAAAACTCATTGTTAAATTATTCTCAAGTCAAAGCTTGTATAAGATGTGCTTACTTCTAATTCAAGGTGGCCGTGAGAGGGAACAAAATAAGGGGTATACTTGTCTTTGTAATATTGAAGTCTTCTCCTTTAATAGTCCCATAGTGGGGGCTAGAGAAAAGAGAACAAAAGGAAAACAAATATATGGTTTCTTGGCTTAGCCCTAGGTTTCCCTTTCATTGAAGAAGTGGTTTGCAAGAGTGGGTTCTTTAAGTGCACAAAAGCTGCACAAGAAGGTCAGAGGTTTCAAGGAGAGAGCATAGTAGCTCTCCTTGAGGGATCATCTCACAAAGAAGGCAACCACACAATGAGCTCTTGATGTAGAAGAGCGAATGGAGAACAAAAGTGAAGAAGATGTCTATAGTTCTTGTTTCTTTGGCCATACGGATGTGTCTTAGACATTGTGATTTGTGCCATGAGTTTTATATCCATTTGAGTTGTTTATTTGTGAATGACTTGGGTTTGGGTATAATTTAGATGTAGGAAATATTTGAGCGTGTGAGTGATTGTAATATGGATTCTCTGATTATAGTGAATTATTATCGATAGCTCTCCTTGTAGATGTAGATATTGACATTCGAACCGAACCACGTAAATCTTGAGTATCCTTTACTGTTCCTCATTTATTTTCTCTAATTCTCTCATGTTGACATAAATTGTAAGATCCCAATTAAATTTCACATTAATATTACAACAATTGGTTTCAAAGTTTGATGATAAGATTTTTTGGATTTTGTTTTGGGGCTTTTACTTGTTTGATTAATATTTGGAAATTCAGTTATTGCAATTATGTCGACAACAAAAGTAGAAATTGAGAGGTTCAATGAGAGGAACCACTTTGGGTTATAGGGTGTTAAGATGGAGGCACTAGTAACAACTCTAGGTTTGATCAAAGTATTTAAAGGGAAGAATAAATTGCTCGAAATAATGAAAGATGCTAAAAAGGACGTGCTACTAAGGAAGGCAAAACGTATAATCCTATTGAACTTGTCAAATAAGGTGTTAGTAGAGGTAGTCGAGGAGCAGGATGCTACAACGTTGTGGGCAAAACTACAGGGACTTTATGTGATAAAGGGTTTGAACAATCGTGTGTACATATTGAAGAGGATGTTTTAGTTTCGATATACTTAAGGTACATCAATCGGGTCCCACCTAGATGAGTTGATAAACTCATGAAGGATTTAAAGAATGTTGGTAAAATTCTCAAAGTGAAAAACAATGCATGATGTTGTGAGCTTCCTTACCATAGTTATAGGAGCACTTTACTAATTCATTACTACAAGGGTATACTATGATTACCTTGGAAGAGGTAAAGTCCACTTTGTTTTATAAGAAGTAGCAGAGAAAGTTGCGTTATGATGGCTTGATGCAAAATATAGCACGAGGATTATTGATTCAAGGTAGTGATCAATGTCAGGGGTCTTGTAGCAACAGAGGTTAAAACAAGTCAAAGTTACGCCACAAAATGTCCAAGGGACGCATGAAGTGATTTTTGTGCCACAAAGAGGGGCATATTAGGAGAGACTATTCAAAGTTGAGAAATAATGGTGACAAACAAAATGCCACAAAAAGTGTGATGAATGTTGCCAAGAAGAGAACCGATGATGCAGAGGCTATCTTGTGTGTGATTACTAGTTCGTCATGAGATGAATGGGTGTTAGATTCGAGATGTTCTTATCATATGATGACTCATAAAAACTAGGTTACTACTTACAAGACTGCAGATAGTGGTAGAGTTAGAATTTGAAGCCTATAAGGTTGTGGAGATATGGACAGTTAGGATTCAGATACATGATGGGGAGGTGCACACATTTATAGACATGAGGGACGTACCAAAGCTCAAGAAGAACTTTATTTCTCTAGGGACACTCGATGACATCGGGTATAAGTATGCCGCTGAAGGTGGAGTATTGAAGATCTCTTGAGAAGTCATGATAGTGATGAAAGGTAAGAAAATGAATACTTTCTATCATCTATTGAGAGAGACCGTGATAGAAGTTGTTGTAGTTTCATTAGGTGAGTTAGACTTTAACTTGACTTATCTATTGCATGTACTCTGAAGGCACCTGAGTGAGGCAAGTATGACAATGTTAGGTAAAAGGAGGTTGTTAAAGGGTCAAAAGATATGGAGTGAAAGGCTATCGGCTATGATACACTGATCCCAAATCACTTGGTTTTCCAATCAGCAGAGATATGATCTTTAATGAGATTGCAATGCTTCAATAGAGGAGTCTTGAGACATTATCAACAAAGCAGATGGATTGTGGTGTCGATGTTAAGGTGAAGTTTCAAGTGGAGGCTCTAGAGATCTTAGAAGTAACAAAGATTGAGATTAGAGATGAGGCAACAGTTCCTAAATTCAATAATACTGAACAACTAGCACTACGCAACACATTATAGTTTGAACAAATAGAAACGGTTAATCAAATCATTAGTACATTATAGTTACACAAATATTGCTTATGCATTGACTGTAGGTGACGAGGTGGAGATTGATGAGCCTTCATCTTACTCTAAGGCGATGGCTAATACTAGGTCGTTGTAGTGGCTAAGAGTTATGAGAAAAAAGATGGAATCACTCGTTCAAAATCAAACATTGGAGTTGGTCAAGATAACCAAGAGCAAGGAGATTATCAAAAGTAAATGGGTTTATTAATGGGTTTATAAACGGAAGGAGTGTCACGCCCCGATCCTCGAATATGTGCCCATCCCTCACTTGGTCGATTAATAGTGACGTTCTAGGACGCATCGTCGACCCTTTTTAATTTGATATGCACACGTGGAAGCATATAATAATCCCCAAACAATAAGACATTTGGGATAGAAAAGTAGGGCTATATTTTTCACATCTGAAAACCGCAACCACACTTTTATACAAGGCAAACCACATGATATATATTACAATACTATTTGTTAAAGGCTGAACTATCACACATCAGTTCTCGACCTAGGTTTGCAAACAAGATGAGATCTCAGTTCTTATCCAGGTCGTACTCAGGATCCTCCTCAGGATCCTCCTCTTCTTCATAATCTTCTTCATTTGGCTCCTCATCAGGGTCTTCTAGCAAGTAATCCTCCTCTTCAAGCCCTTCTTCTTTAGGCTCTTCCACCTCTGGCCATTTCCACTCCTGATCCTCCTCCGGTCCCTCCTCTTGCTCGACTATCTCCCTTAGCATGCTCCAGTTGGAGTTTGTTGTTGATGGCTAGAGGGAATCGTGATTGCTCTCGAGCTTAGGGTCTTTTGCATCCACTACCGATCCATCCTTAGGATCTATCGTCCCTAGCCCGAATGCTACCTTGAGGACATACAAAGTCACATCGCCTTCCGAGACGGGACATTCTCTTCGCCCATCATGGTAGTGATGATACCACGATCGATACTCATGAGGCACCAGGTCATTTCTACTCACATCAACCCAAACCTTGGACTTTATCAACACATACTCTAGCCCTTTTGGGTGGGGGTGTATCGGAAACTGATACGCTACCTCGGTGATCTCTTCAGGGATACCAAAATGCATAGGAGGACGGGAAGGTGGAGGTGCTGCCATCTGAGGGCCTGAAATGGTTATACAATAACCACTGAGACAATGTCTTAGTAGTATCTAACCCCTAAGACCCGATTAGTAAACAAATACACTATGGGCTGCCTATGCACACACAGGTCGAAGGACTTATCTTAGCCTCAGATTCCACCTGCAAATTAGTGCAATTCAAATAGGCACCTAAGCAATCATAGATCAATATCTTGATCAATCGACCTAGTGGATTACATGTCAATTACACCATCCCTCAGTCATTTCCATCCATACTATACAACTCCCAGTATAATATACCTAGTCACCTTACTATGTGTATTCTCTAAAGTGCCATTTTCGCCAAGGTGATATAAACAATTTACGTACATGCTCTTGAGTATCGTTTTCACCGGGGTGATATACTTAATCACAGAGCCAATATAAGCAATTTATGCGCATGCTCTTGGGCGTCGTTTTTGTCGGGATGATATACTTAATCACAGAGCCAATATAAACAATTTACGCGCATGCTCTTGGGCGTCGTTTTTGCCAGGGTGATATACTTCATCATAGATCCAATATAAACAATTTATGTGCATGCACTTAGGTGTCGTTTTCGCCGGGGTGATATACTTCATCACCGAGCCACGCACTAACTATATCTTTCCCATCTTTACCATACTTGATATTAACGTACCCGATTGGTCTTAGCCAAGAGTATATTCAGTTCACTCTCACAATTTTCTCCATTTAGTAGCCCATCAAAGCATTATTGGCGCTAAATAATCATACTCGGCCATGTACCAATCAATTTCTCAATTTCAATCAATTTAGGAATAATTCCTCAAATTGTACAATCAATTCAATTCAACACAACGTAGAGCTCAAATAAATCAACAGACTGTACCATGACAATCAGCATAAAATTTCGGTCGTCGGTTATCCCAGCCTAATTTCCGAAAAATAAATAAATAAATAAATAAATAATTTCGAAAATTAAAAAATAAATACTAAAAATCCAATTTAGGCCCGTAATGCCTAATTGGGGCCCGAGAAGGATCGGGAAAAATCCCGAGATGCATTCCATAAATAATATAGGCTATCATCTAGCTAATTACACTAGTCAAATGCCTAACGTGCATCATAATTAATTAATAATCACTAATTTACTCTAATCTAACCACTTAATCCTACTTAATTAATACTCATCAACCATTAAGCATCATTAACAAACTAATTAAGGATTAGTGAGCTAAACTCACCCGTTTAACGATCTGCTCGGATCAAAACATTAGGAATGTCGCGGGGGACGTTTAACTCCAAAGTGGGCCTAGGAACCAAGGCCCACAAGCACCTCAAAATGGGCTTGCAAGGTGGCTGGAAACCCACACAAAACCTAATTTGTTCTTGGCTAAAAAAAAAGGCAAACAACTCGGTTACAAGTAGAGATTGATTGGGAAAGAGGAAATAGGCCAAACTGGGCCTTGGCAAGGCTTTACTGGTGAAAAAACGGTGAAAGGCAGCTCTAATGGAGCTTCCATAGATTGGAAACAATAGTTGGATCGAGTGAGGAGAGAGAGAGAGACGATGAGGTTGGGTAGTGGCGTGCACGGGCAAGGCGCCACAGCTCCGGTGGAAGAATGGCGACGGCATGGGCAGTCTTGGCGATGGCGAGCTGCTGGTCGCACAATGGAGGGGAGAGGGAGAGGGTTCGGCTGGTTGAGGGGTGAGAGAGAGAGAGAGAGAGAGGATAAGAGTGAGGGGGATGGAGGGCTCCGCTTGGCCAATATTTTCCATAATAATTATCTTACAAAGCCATCCTAAGCCAAGCATTGGTCCTTGGCTCATATTGAGCCACATGCACCTTCTTGGACATGCCAAAAGGTCCAAAATGCAAGGGGAAGGGGGAGCTACGAATTTGGGAGAGGATGGCTTCAAATCGCTTAATTTCTTGCTCAATTAAATCTTAATTGGCCTTAATAAATTCAATCGGTCATCCATCGATTGTCTAGGCATTTTTCCTCATCCCTACATTCATCATGCTTTCCAATTTTGTCATAAAAAACAATCCACGGCTTTTTCTGCACAAAATGGTCCTAAACCGACTTTTTCCCAAAAGTCTTGGTTGTCAAAAAAATCTTTTGAGACTGAGTCGTGGGTCCTAGAATTTATTGTGACATGACAGAATCTTCAATTTCTAAAATCGGACTTAAATTGGCGATTAATTTCCAATCGACGCGTTTTTAGCATGACCTAGGCTATCGGGTGGTTTTCAGAACTTTTTAGGGCAAATGCCCTGGAATCGATTTTCTTCGAGCCACAATGAACCCACTCTACACACTGGCGACTCTCGGTTGTCATGAAAATCTCGAGGATCCAAATACGGACACAGGGTACCAAAACGATAGTAAAATCAAATTAGTGTCAGTCGATGAGAATTTTCCAATTTTGTGGAGTCACCCACGATTGGCCACACATCTTAGTCAAACCGACCTATTTCTAATCTCAAATCAATTTTTAATTGTGCTTTAATGGCCTCTAAAGATGAGCACGGTCGAGAAGTCGATTTCTGGTTGAATTCTCAAGTCTATTGCCTTAAAATTTCTTAATGGCTTACCCAGCTAGTCTAGTTATCTTGAGAGTGATTGGCTCTGAGAACAGTCCTATGGACGCGTCGATGAAATGCCCGTTTTATTTAATAGAAAACAGGTTGAAAATTCAGGATGTTACTATTCTTCCCATCTTATAAAAATTTATTCCTCGAAATTTAAACCTTACAAAACTTTAGCAAAAATGTGGCGGTTCAATTCTCTTATTGACTCTTTAGTCTCCCATGTCGTTCCTTTAGTACCGTGGTGTTGCTAGACCACTTTGACCAACGGGATGATCTTTGTACGCAAAAGTTGCTTTTTGCGATCCATAATCTAAACAGGGGCATTCAACGTATGACACGTGCTCATCCACATCCAATTCCTTGAAATTGAGCATGTGGGTCGGGTCAGGCTCATACTTCTTTAAGATCAACACGTGAAAGACGTCATGCACTTGCGCTAATCTTGGCAGCAATGCAAGACGATATGCCAAGGTCTCGATTCTCTCAAGAATCTTGAATGGACCTACGTACCTCGGGCTCAATATGTATTTCTTTCCAAAGCACGAAGTTCCCTTCATTGGTGACACTTTCAGAAAAATGTGATCACCAACTTGGAATTCCAAAGACCTTCGACGTTTATCTGCGTAGCTTTTTTGCCTACTCTAAGCGGTCTTTAATCTGTTTCTGATCACTACCACGGATTCCACTGACTGCTGGACCAACTCTGGGCCTATAATCTTTCTTTCTCCGACTTCATCCCAACACACTGTGGCCTGCACACTCTGCTATATAACGCTTTAAATGGAGCCATTTTGATGCTTTGTTGATAACTGTTGTTGTAAGTGAACTCTATTAGGTGTAGCTGATCTTCCTAACTTCTTTTGAAGTCTAGTACACAAGCTCTCAGCATGTCCTCGAGAGTCTGAATCTTCCTTTTAGACTGGCCATTCGTTTGAGGATGATATGCCGTACTGTACTAAAGCTTCGTACCTAGCACACTTTGAAAGCTCTTCCAAAAAGCAGCAGTAAATCTCGAGTCTCTATCAGAGGTTATCGTAACCAGCACTTCATTCATTCGAACCACTTGACGCATGTACAAGTCTGCATGCCTATCCAAACTGAGGTCCTCTTGAACTGCAATGAAGTGAGCCGACTTCGTCAGTCTATCGACTACCACCCAAATCGAATCATTTCCTCTCTGACTTCGGTAGTCCCATCACGAAATCTATCGTGATATGTTCCCATTTCCATTCTAGAATCGTGAGAGGTTGCAAAAGTCCTCCTAGCTTGCAATGCTAAGCTTTTACTTGCTGACACGTCAAACACTTGGCGACATGTTTGGCAATATCTGCATTTATACCTGACCACCATTAGTATTGGCGCAAGTTCTGATACATCTTAGTGTTTCCAGGATGAATGCTGTAACTGCTACAAAGTGCTTCAGATAAAATATCTTCTCTAAGCTCTACATCGTTAGGTAGAACCAAACGTCTTCAGAACCTTAGTATTCCATCATCAGAAATCTGAAAGTCAGCCGTTCTTTTCTCGGTGTCCTCTTGTAGGATTTTCTGCACATCTGAATTTGTCGATTGGAGTAACTTGATTCTGACCTGGACATCTGGTTCAATTCTGAGGGTGGCCATAAGACTTAAGAGGTGGCTTACCTCAAACTTGAATACCGAATCTCGAGCTCTCTCGATTAGATTCCACTCCTTAATCAGTATATGAGCAACTGAAGACTTTCGACTCAAAGCATCGGCGACCTTGTTTGCCTTTCCTGGGTGATATAGAATATCACAATCATAGTCCTTCAGCAATTCCATCCATTGGCACTGTCTCATGTTCAGCTCCTTCTAAGAGAATAGGTACTTGAGACTTTGATGATCCGTGAAGATCTGAAACTTTTCCCCACACAAATAATGTCTCCAAATCTTCAGGGTAAAGATAATTGCCGCGAGTTCTAAGTCATGCGTTGGACAATTTTGCTCGTGAGTTCTCAACTGACGGGAGGCGTATGTAACAACCTTGCCTTGTTGCATCAACACGCAACACAGTCCTCTAAATGATGCATCACTATAGATCTCGAATCTTCCAGGATCAGATGGAATCATCAGAACATGTACGATAGTCATCTTTTTCTTAAGCTCTTGGAAACTATCCTCACACTTGTCCGTCCACACAAATTTCTCTTCTTTCTTCAGGAGTCTTGTCAAAAGCGATGCTAACAATGAGAATCCTTTCACAAACCATTTGTAATAACTTGCTAAATCCAGAAAGTCTTTGATCTCTGTTACTGTTATCGGTCTTGGCCAATTGATCACAGCTTTTATCTTGCTCGGGTCCACGGAGATTCCTTCTTCGGAAATCACATGACCTAAGAATGCAACACGAGTCAACTAAAACTCGCATTTGCTAAACTTAGCATATAATTGATGAGTTCTTAAGGTTTGGAGCATTAATCTCAAATAATTCTCGTGCTCTTCATCACTTCTCGAATAGACCAAGATATCATTGATGAACACAATCACAAACTGATCTAGGTACTCCTTGAATACCCTATTCATCAAATCCATGAAAGCAGCAGGAGCATTCGTCAACTTGAATGGCATCACAGTGAACTCATAGTGACCATATTTAGTACAAAATGGTGACTTAGGAATATCCTCCTTCCTAATTCTCAGCTGATGATATCCATTCTCAAGTCGATCTTTGAGAAAATTGACACTTCTTGAAGCTGATCAAACAAGTCATCAATCCTTGTCAGTGGATACTTGTTCTTTATCGTTACCTGATTGAGTCGCCGATAGTCGATACACAGACACAACGAACCATCTTTCTTCTTGACAAACAGAACTCGTGCTCCCCAAGGTGATGCATTGGGACGAATGAATCCCTTATCCAATAACTCCTGGATTTTCACTTTCAGTTCTTTCAACTCAGATAACGCCATCCGATAAGTTGCCTTTGAGATTGGTTCTGTCCCAAGGGCTAGCTCAATCATGAATTCTATTTCTCTCTCTGGCGGCAAACCTGGCAATTCCTTTGGAAAGACGTCTGGAAGTTCTTGTACTATTGAGATGTCCTCAACCTTCAGTTCTCCAATCTGTCCTACCTATGACAATTGCCAAGCAACCTTGGCAACCTCCGTCTAACAAACGGGTTGTATTCAACCAACGAGATTAATGAAATTAAAGATTCTTTTTGACTCCCAATAATCTCGACACTTTCACATGCTGCTGGACTAAGCTGGATTACTCCATGACCATAATTCATTACCACAAGACACTCCATGAGCCTATTCTACTCATGTGGCATCCAAATTATATCTCGGCAACTAGTTAACCTGACTATAGCTAGCGTTTCCCCTTTCTTCCACTTTATTTTAACTAACTAAAATTCTACAAACGCAGTCCAAGGCTTTGCTGCGCTACTCTGATAAAATCTCCCCATAAACATTCTTCTTCTGATTGGGGTAGGGTCGGTTCCATTCCTGTCCCTTTTGACATCCTAGTGGCGTCCTAGCCATAGTAGCGGTGTCTATGCTACCTTAGACTTTCACTAACAGTCCCTCACCTGATGGCCATGCTGGTCATCATCACAGCACGTTCTAGCCATACCCGAACACTGGATTTATCTACGATTCCTTCCATACTTTTGGCACTCATCTAGTGAGTCTTCTATCTCTTGTCAAGTGACAACATGCACTCTTTCTAGTTGTCCCCTTGATCTGCTAGGACCACTCATGACCAGATTTCCTTGTTGGCTATACTCCAAACAATTTCTTGTCCTAGGAAAGACATAAGATCGATCTCCGTCATCATGCCTGAAAACAACATGATCTATTTGACTCGGTGCTGACCTGACTGTCCCACCCTTCCTATTGGGTGGAATAGAATACTTTTCTCTCGAGTCACAGAGGCTACTGCCCTCTTACTGGGAGTCCTCAGCTCCTGACCATTCATGGTTCAGCTTTTATATTGAAACTTGTCTTCCAAATCCACATTGGATTAGAAGATGAGCGATCCACACAAAACAAACAATTCTACCAATTAGTTACCAACAACATGCACCGGCATGAATTTAAAGGTCTTTTTTACTACTATCCCAAGACCCATCGCTCCTTATCACTCCAATCTTGAACTTCGCTTTGATACCACAAAAAGGGGATGTCACATCCCAATCCTCGAACGCGTGCCCATCCCTCACTTGGTCGATTAATAGTGATGTCTCAGGATGCATCGCCGACCTTTTTTTATTTTAATATGCACATGAAGAAGCATATAATAATCCCCAGACAATAAGACATTTCGGATAGAAAAGCAGGGCTATATTTTTCATATCTAAAAACTACAACCACACTTTTATACAAGACAAACCACATGATATATATTACAACACTATTTGTTAAAGGTTGAACTATCACACATCAGTTCCCAACCTAGGTTTGCAAACAGGATGGAATCTCAGTCTTCATCTGGGTCGTACTCAGAATCCTCCTCTGGATCATCCTCTTCTTCATAATCTTCTTCATATGGCTCCTCATCAGGGTCTTCTAGCAGGTAATCCTCCTCTTCAGGCTCTTCCACCTCTAGCCATTCCCACTCCTGATCCTCCTTTGGTCCCTCCTCGTGCTCGACTATCTCCCCTTCTTCTTTTGGCATGCTCCAGTTGGAGTTTGCTGCTAATGGCTGGGGGGAATCGTGATTACTCTCGAGCTTAGGGTCTTTTGCATCCACTACCGATCCATCCTTAGGATCTGTCATCCCCAGCCCGAATGCTGCCTCGAGGACATACAAAGGCACATTGCCTTCTAGAACGAGACCCTCTCTTCACCCATCATGGTAGTGACGATACCATGATCAATACTCATGAGGCCCAAGGTCATTTCTACCCACATCAACCCAAACCTTGGATTCCATCAACACATACTCTAGCCCTTCTGAGTGGGTGTGTATCGAAAAGTGATACGCTACCTCGGTGATCTCTTCAGGGATATTAAAATGCATAGGAGGACGAGGAGGTGGAGGTGCTACCATCTAGGGGTCTGAAATGGTTATACAATAACCACTGAGACAACGTCTCAACGAGTTCTACCCCCTAAAACCTGATTAGTAAACCAATACACTATGGGCTGCCTATGCACACACAGGTCGGATGACTTACCTTGGCCTTAGATTCCACCTACAAGTCAGTACAATTCAAATAGGCACCCAAGCAATCACAAATCAATGTCTCGATCAATCGACCTAATCAATTACATGTCAATTGGACCATCCCTTGGTCATTTCCATCCATACTATACAATTCCCAGTATAATATACCTAGTCACCTTACTACGTGTATTCTTTAAGGCGTCATTTTTGCCAAGGTGATGTAAACAATTTACGTACATGCTCTCGGGCATCGTTTTCGCCAATCACAAAGCTAATATAAACAATTTACGTGCATGCTCTCAGGCGTCGTTTTCATTGGGGTGATATACTTCATCACATAGCCAATATAAACAATTTACGTGCATGCTCTCGAGCGTCGTTTTCACCGGGGTGATATACTTCATCACAAAGCCACGCATAAACTATTTTTTTCCTATCTTTACCATACTTGATATTAACATACCCGATAACATTGTACCCGATTGGTCTTAGCCAAGAGTATATTCAATTCACTTTTACAATCTTCTCCACTTAATAGCCCATCAAAGCATTATTGCGCAAAATAATTCATACTTGGTCATCTATCAATCAATTTATGAATAATTCCTCAAATTGCACATTCAATTCAATTCAATACAACGTAGAGCTCAAATAAATAAATGGATTGCACCACGATAATCAGCATAAAATTTCGGTCGTCGACTATCCCAGCCTAATTTCCGAAAAATAAATAAATAAATAATTTTGAAAATTAATAAATAAATACTAAAAATCCAATTTAGGCCTGTAATGCCTAATTGGGGCTCGAGACGAGTCGAGAAAAATCCCAAGATGCATTCCATAAATAATATAGGCTATCCTCTAGCTAATTACAATAGTCAAATGCCTAACATGCATTATAATTAATTAATAATCACAAATCTACTCTAATCTAACCACCTAATGCTACTTAATTAACACTAATCAACCCTTAAGTATCATTAGAAAACTAAGTAAGGATTAGTGAGCTAAACTCACCCGTTTAACGATCCACTCGAATTGAAACGTCGGGAATGTCGTGGGGGGACGTTTAACTCCAAAGCGGGCCTAGGAACTGAGGCCCACAAGCACCTCAAAATGGGCTTGCAAGGTGGCTGGAAACCCACACAAAACCTGATATGTTCTTGGCTGAAAACATAAGCAAACAACTTAGTTTCAAGTGAAGATTGACCGGGAAAGAGGAAATAGGCCAAACTAGGCCATGGCGGGGCTTTACCGGTGAAGAAACGGTGAAAGGCAACTCCGGTTGAGCTTCCATAGACCAGAAAAAATAGCTAGATTGAATGAGGAGAGAGAGAGAGAGAGAGAGAGAGAGAGAATGGGGTTGGGCGGTGGCGCGTGTGGGCAAGGCGGCGTGACTTCGGCGGAAGAACGGCGACGGCGCTGGCGATCTTGGTGACAGTGAGCTGCTCCTTCTTCCTTTGGTTTATGCTTTAGCTATTGATTTTCTTTTAAAACCGAGTGCTATGTGGATGGAAATGTATCTTGTGTTCATGGGTTATTAAAATTAGCATTATAGGATAATTTGATAAGAAGAATTTGTTCTTGGCTATGCGCCTCATAGATTTGATTGTTATAGTTTAATGTTACAAGTTTTATGGCCATATGAAATTGTAAATTTGGAATTTATAAAAGAGGGGATTAAGGTGAATTATTAAGAGTAAACATGGGCTACTTAAGTTTGGGTCTTAGGCCCAAGAGGGATGGGCTTAAGATGGGCCAAGCTGGCCAGCCCATGGAGCCCATGAAGGCTTGCCGTCGACCACAAGGAGGGAGGGGAGAGGCCGGCCCATCTTCAAGCCCATTGTGTGCATGGGGTTTGCCAAGTGGCAAAAAGGGGAGTTACACTCATTGGCCACCTTGGGAAGCTCATAATCATTACAAATGATTGAAAAAAGGGAACTAAAGAGAAGGAGTGGCCGGATTAGAGAGAGAGAGGGAGAGAGAGAAAGCTGTTGAGAGAGTGAGGGAACCGAGAGAGAGGAGGAAGAGGCCGCGCGAGGAAGGAGGAAGCCGCTTGTCCATCGCTCATAGCCGCCCGTGCGTCTGTCGTTTGCCGCCGTTGTGCTCGCCGTAGCTCGATTTAGAGGCAAGTTAGATCTTTTGATCTACTCTTGCATGTTGTGTCTAGAATGTGTTATTGAATCGTGATGATTTTCGGATGTCTAGGGCGTGAAAAACCGAAGTTTTAAGAGGGTTGTTTTGAAGTAGTAAACTGTTCTCGAGTAAACAGTCTGACCCAGAATGTTGTAGTGGATTGCATGTGATGTTTGAGTCGGATTTTGGCTTTGACTTCTTCATGAAAGTTGTATATAGAATCTTAAAGCATAACATACTAAAATTTGAGACAAAATGGCTGAGTTTTGAAGGGTGAAACCCTCCCTTTATGAGAATGTTAGATTTGAAGCTGTTTTGTTGACCTCTTGGTGATTTTGTGTGTTGAATGTAACTTTTTACTGAAAATTTCACTTTGACCCCTTCACAAAAGTTGTAGATCACATTTGGAAGACTAACATACTCAAATTTTAGGTAAAACGAACAAGTATAGCCTAGTGAAACGGTTTTTCTTTTGAAGACGTTAGATCTGGAAATATTGTACTGAACTCCAGTGACTTCGTGGACTATAAAGTGACTTTCCTTTGAAAATATCACCTTGATCCCTTAATGAAAGTTGTAGTAGACCTCTTGAGGCAAAACATATCAAAAATTCGGAGGAAAATATGGAAGATAAGTGGGTGAAATCGTGATTTTTTTGGAGACGGCTAAACCTGGAATGTTCGGTGCTAGGAACAAAAGCTTCAACCGTCCATAATTGATTTTCTAGGACGAATCTGACGTCAATGTCTTCATGAAAAATCTACTTTAGGGTCTTTACTACCACATATTCAAATTTCATAATTTTTTAAGGGCATTAGGGTATTTAATCGGAAATATTTCAAAAACCGAGTAATCTGACGCGTTTGGGTTTAGTCAGTTTCAATGCATGTGTCATATCTTTTTGTATGAAGCTCTTTCGGCAAAGTGTTCTTTACAAAGTATCTTTCTATATGTCTTCTCTGCAACATATTCAAATTTCATATTTTTTTAAGTTCAACCAAAAATGTTTCAAAAACTGTGCAAGCTGTATTGATAGAATAGAAATGTTGTGATGCGTGATCTATATCAAATTGTATGAGGGTTTTTTGGTGCAGTGTTCTGCATGAAATATCTGCCATTATGTCTTGACTATCACATGTTCGAATTTCATAATTTTTAAAGACCATTTGGGTATTTAATGGAAATATTTTCTAAAATTGTGCAAGCTGGATTGTGCGAATTTTAAATGCTGAAATTTATGATTATTCTGTTTTGGATGAGCCCTATTAATTATATTGGTTGAGGTGATTGAATCTTGCCGAGCATGTGATGATATTTGGCATTACATATAGAATCAAATGCTGAATTTGACTCTGTTGTAATTACATCATGTGCCATGTTGATTGTGAGACATAAATTGGTGAATATGAATTATGATGAATGAGGAAACTGTTGGAGGTGGGTCGATAATGCCCTGGGAGTGTCAGGATGCCCGGGATGGGGGGTGCCAGATGCCTGGTTGTATTGTGATACATGCCCGGATGTCCTCGGGAGTTTCGAGATGTCCGGAATGGTTGGGTGTCGGAAGCCTTGGAGGTTTGTGCCTGGGGAATGCCTCGTGATGCTAGTTGGGATGCGAGATGCCTGAAATGTGGGGGTGCCGGATGCCCGGTGGTATGTGCTGGAGGTTTCTCGCGATGCCAGGTTGGGGTGCGAGTGATAGAATGTGGGATGCAATTACTGGTTCCGAGAAAGAAAGATGTGGTGATCAAATTGAAAGATAAAAGTGGAAATTGAATCATGCACATATGATATGGTGATATATGCATGGCTATATGATATGATGATGATGAGTGCATGGTTGTATGTGCACCTATGGCATGGTATATGTATGATATGATGATGATGAGTGCATGGTTGTATGTGCACCTATGGCATGATATATGTATGACATGATGATGATGAGTGCATGGTTGTATGTGCACCTATGGCATGGTATATGTATGACATGATGGTGATGAGTACATGAGGATGTATGTACATATGGTATGATGACATATGCATGGCTGCAAGGTAAGTTATGCTTGGATGCATGAATGATATGTACTATGCTATGATTGTTATGATTGTATTGTGTGATGCATTGAGTGGTTTATTGGATCTTTTATCTGCTGAGTGGCCATACTCACCCCTTCGGGGACCAACATTTCAGATTAGAAAGATGCCGCTCCCTATTGTCACGCGGGGTACCTTCTATGGCCTCCCATTTGACGTGGAGGTAAAGTGTTCGGAGATTGATTGCATTACCATCCCTGGTCTGACGTTTGTTCGAGTTCACGTGCTGGTTATATATGATGTGGGCTTGGCTGGGGGCTCGGTCATTTAGGAGTTCATATCTGTCCACGTCCGTTGTGATGGAGTGATGTGGGGGATGTTGCCGCCGCCACCACCTGATGCACCGGGATGGGTGTGACGGCCCGCGTGAGGAGTGGGAGCTAACACTTTTTGGACATAGCCGACACTTGTAGATGGAGGATTATACATGATCGACATAGAGGGTCGAGTTGTCTCTTTTTGAGTTGTGGCCAAGTCTAGCCAAGAGTCTTGGCTTTCCTTTTGGTTGTACCGACTCGTGAAATCCATCTTGAAAAATATATAAATAAAGAGTGGCTCGGCTTTATCTTTCTTATGGTGCTTAGTGGTGTGCATTGTATCATGATTGTTGGAGGGAGAATTGGTAAGACTTGATTATGCTTCCGCAAATAAGTCACGCTGGGACCGTTATATAAAAAAAATAAAATGCCTATGATCGTTCTCTCACCAGTTCCTGCTCTACCAACTGTGCCCTCTCATAAATCTCATTATAATCCCTTATATTTAGAGGCACTAGTTGTTTTCTAATATCAGTCCTTAATCCTTTCAAAAATCTCTTAGCTTTCTCCTCATGATCCTCAATCAACCTAGGAGCATACCTTGACAGTTCAGAAAATTTTGCCTCATACTGATCCACTGTCAGCTCCCTTTGTTCCAACTGAACAAATTTAGTGATCTTCCTATCCTTGGCACAATCAGAGAAATGCTTATTATTAAAAGCTCTAATAAACTCATCCCAGTTTATCTCAGTACCTGGTGGAAGGATTGTATCCCTCGAAGCTCTACACCAAAACTTTGCATTTCCCTCCAGTTGGTACTCTACCAAAATTATTTTCTCAGCATCACTGCAGTCCAACAACTGGAAAATCTGTTCTATCTCGTCAATCCAATGTTCCGCCTCCTCAGGACTTCCCATTCCACTAAACTTAGGTGGTTTCAACTTCAGAAATTGTTCCACCAGTCCTTGAGGGCGGCGTTCCATTCCAAGTTGTTGCTGCGCTTGCCTATTCATCAGATTTCCAATATTGGCCAATGCCTGCAGGATGTCTTCCATTCGGGGTTCAGCCCTTGCAGCAGAGGCTTCAGCCCTCGATGGATGAGCACTACCAGTTCGCACCATGATTTTTCCTGCAGTTTTCCAAGCATTTGCCTCAAGAATAATTGCAACTCGATGTCATTAGTCAGATCATTAATTAAGGTTATTACTAAGGTTACATAAGTAACATAGAATGTTACTGACACAAAAGCAACATCACACTAGTTACCAGGGATCTATGAGTGAATACCCATCGCCCGTTGTTCAAAGTTAGTTAACCATTCAAGTTAGTATCCTATGGTGTGCATCATTCTATCCTTATTTCCATCTGAGGCACCTTATCGCTCCAAATAGACCATAGCTCTGATACCAATAAAGAATGTGACACCCCTCGACGGACCCCCGATCCATTAGGGTCGCCACGGTTCGCTTACCTTTCAATTTCCCTAATAACATGTCACTCTGATACCATTTCAATTGCAACGGGTCCATACAACCTGGGGGTTTACATTTTTTTTTTATCGGTCCCTTGCGCGATTCATATACCATAAGCATATCCAACAACTCCCTTCCCTATATTCAGAAAATGATGCACACCAACTAAACATTTATAGGTAAAAGCCAAACACTTTTATTTACTTAAACCAGATGGATATCATTCATCGATACATCAAAATGCCATGGTTTTTTATACATGGCTATACTTCAAAAGATGACCGACATCTCCTCCAACAGTTGTATACTTAAAGTCCATCGATTAGTGTCGGCATCCAAAAGTTCATTCCTTTGCTATCCTCGTCCTCACGATCATATCCAACCACTTGATCCATTTATCGGTGGTAGTGGCAGCAATCCCCAAAAGGGGTGAGTACAACTACTCAGCAGTAAAGATCCACCAAACTATTCATTGCGTCACATAGAACAATCAATGCGTCATAACAAAGCACGTATCATTCATGCATTCAAGCATAACTTACCTTGCAGCCATACATATGTCATCATACCATATGTGCATATACCATCATGCACTCATCATCAAGCATTTATGCATATATCACCATGCCATATGTGCATATACCACCATGCACTCATCATCAAGCATTCATGCATATCCATGCCATATGTGCATATACCACCATGCAGTCATGCATATCTCACCATGCCATCGTGCATGTACCACCATGATTCATATCATCCATGCTATCAAGCATACATCACCATGAGATCCATTCATGCCTTCATGATCGCATTTTCAATATCAAATAGCATTAATTTACTTTTATAAGTAGATCATGCATCATGCTATATGCATACACCCATGCGCATGATTTATTTTCAATTATTATCTTTCACAAGGATCTCATCAGTTTTTCTTTCCAGGGACCAATGTTTGCATCCCACATTTATCGCTCGCATCCAACCGGGCATCGCGAAGAACCTTCGGGCATGTATTCAAAATACAACCGGGCATCCGGCACCCCCACATTCCGGGCATCTCGCATCCCAATTAGCATCACGAGGAATCCCCCCCCCCCCGGGCACACACCTCTAGGGCTTCTGGGATTACATACCGACATACCACTAGGAATCCCCCCTTCTGGAATTACGTACCGTATACCACCAGGCATCTCGAAACTCCCGAGGACCCTCCGGAATTACGCCACTAGGCCACCGGGCATCCGGCACCCCCACATTCTGGGCATCCCGACACTCCCGGGGCATCATCGGCTCACACCTCCGACGGTCTTGTTACCATCTCAATTCTCATTTATACATGCATCTCAATTTCAACATGGCATTTGATGCAACAATATCAAGGATCTCAACCACTTTTCATGCCAAGTAACATGCCATATGCCATCACATATGCAGCACAATCAATCACTCAAAGTATTTCATCACATGGAGAATTTGATTTATTTTCCAAAACACATCAGTTTTTCGAATAAATCAAAATGCATTCCTCTAATTAAAACTCCAGAAAAATTAGTAAATGACATTAATAAATTCTGAAAACTTGGCACATTATAGACGAGACCTAAAGGCAGATATCTCATGAAGAACACAACACCACCAGAATTCATACAAAACAAAATAGTCCATGCATTACAGCTTTTGAAATTTGCCCAATCCAGCTTGCACATTTTTAGAAATTTTTTTAATTAAATACGCAAATGACCTTAAAAAATTATGAAATTTGAACATGTGATAGTCAAGACATAAAGGCAGATATTTTATGAAGAACACTACACCAAAAGATTCCCATATAATTTGGTACATACCATGCATCACAGCACTACTATTCTAATAGTTGAACTTGCACAGTTTTTGAAACATTTTTAGTTAAATAGGCAAATGAACTTCAAAAATTACGAAATTTGAATATGTTTTAGGGAAGACATAAAGAAAAATACTCTAATGGCCTTCAAAAATTATGAAACTCGACTATGTGGTAATCAAGACCCTAAGGTAGATTTTTCATGAAGGAATCAAAGTCAGATTCATCCTAGGTAATTAAATATAGGCGGTTAAAACTTCTGTTCTTTGTACCGAAATTTCCAGATCTAACTACCTCTGAATAACCATGATTTCACCTACTTATTCTTGTTGGTTTTTCTAAATTTTTGATATGCTAAACCTCAGGATGTCATTTACAATTTTCGTTAAGAAATCCAAGTGAAATTTCAACAAGAAGGTTGCTTTACAGACCACGAAACCACTGAAGGTCATCACGACGAATTCCAGATCTAGTCTCTCTAAAGGAAAATCGTTTCACCAAGAAATACTTGTTCCTTTTATCTCAAATTTCAGTATGTTATTCTTCACGATGTTCTCTACAACTTTCATGAAGAGGTTAAAGTGAAATTCTAACTAAAAAGTCACATGAAACACACGAAATCACCAAGAGGTCAACAAAATAGTTTCCAGATCTAATGTTTTGGTAGAAAAAGGGTTTCACCCCTCAATACTTGTCTATTTTGTCTCAAATTTTAGTATGTTATACTTCAAGATGTTCTCTACAACGTTCATGCAGAGGTCAAAACAAGATTCCAACTAAAAAGTCACATGCAACACACAAAATCGCGGACAGTCAGACTGGTCTTTTCGAAATCAGCATGCATGACCAACGAATCTCTCTTCAAAGCTCCGAAATCTCATCCCATCTACCACAACCAAGACTTACCATCTACTACACATACACACAGCAATGCAAAGAGTAGGTTTTAGGACTTCACTTGCCTCAATTCAAAGGAAAACACAGCAAGAACGAAGGCAAGACTAGGCGGGCTCGACGGCATCTCCTCTTCCTCTCTTCCTCTCTTTCTCTCTTTCTCTCTTTGGACGGTACTCTATCTCTCTTCTCTCTCTTCTGGTCGAAATCCTCCTCCCCCTTTTCCTTTTGGGTTGAATAAAACCCTTGCATTCTCCCATTTTTGCATGGAGGGACACTTGGTTACAAAGGGGCAACACTTGGCAAGCTTTTCTTGCCACTTGGCATTTTTGCCATGCACATGATGGGCCTTCAATGGGCCGGGCTTGGGCCAGCCTTGGTCGACCACTTGATGGGCTCCTTAGGCCGGGCCTCTTGGCCCACTTTAGGCCAACACTCTTGGGCCTAAAGTCCAAACTTAAATGGCCCAAGTTTATTTTTAATAATACAGCTTAATCCTCATTTAAATAAATACCTAATTGCATAATAAAATGGCCAAAAGACTTTGTGACATTAATCCATAAAATCAAATCTATAAAGTGCATAGTCAAGAACAAAGTCTTCCTTATCAAATTGTCTCAAATTGTCCTATAGCATAAACCTTGATCATCCATTAACATAAGATGTATTTCTACCCAAATAATTCTCCATTAAAATACTCGGCATTAATCTATTAAAATTCTTTCGTCTAAAGGCCATAACATAAATCAATAACACTTCCATCATCTTTTCATAGGTCGTAATGCATCCAGAGGTTGCCATGAAATTTTGGGATGCCACAGAATTGCCCACAAGAAAGGTCGCAAATGAGTGTTGGCTCGATGCGATAGGCACAGCAGAGTGCTATTAGACCAAACCTACCAAGGAATCCTCAGAGGGCACCAGCACAAGGAAGGGTGTATGCGGTCACCCATGAGGAAGCAGAAGCTTCTAGAAATGTTATATCAGGTACAATTTTCATAAATGGCAAGAAGGCATATGCATTGTTTGATACGGGTGCTACGCATTCATTTTTGTCTAAAAGATATAAACAGTTGAGTAAAATAGAAACTACGTCTCTTGAGACGCCTCTTTGTGTTTCTACGCCTTTAAAGAATATGGTATTGTCTACGCTGGTGTGTAGAAATTGTAAGATAACAATGGGAGGAAAGGATATGGAAATAAACTTGGTCGTAATGGCTATGTATGATTTTGATGTTATCATAGGAATGGATTGGCTTCATAAGTATCGGGCCAAAATGGACTGTTATAGAAAAGTGATCCAATTTATTTTACCTAATCAGTCTAGTTGTGAATTTTTGGGAGGTTAGACCAACCTATCTATAGCACTTATTTCAGCAATAGAAGCTCGTGCGTTACTTGACAAAGGATGTCAAGAGTACTTGGCTATGGTTAAAGATTATACTAAGGAAGAGCCTAAGCTTGATAAAATTCGAGTGGTTAATGAATTTCAAGATGTATTTCTTGAGGAGTTGCCTGGATTACTACCTGAACGAGAAATCGAGTTTGAAATTGAATTAATGCTTGGAACATGACCAATATCGAAAGCCCCGTATAGGATGGCCTTAATGGAACTGAAGGAGTTGAAAGTGCAACTACAGGAGTTGCTTGATAAATGATTCATTAGGCCAAGTGCTTCACCTTGGGGTGCACTAGTCTTGTTTGTGAAAAAGAAAGATGGGTCGATGTGCTTGTGCATTGACTATAGGCAACTGAATCAAGTGACCATTAAAAATAAATATCCTTTGCCTAGAATTGATGACCTAGTTGACCAACTCCAGGGATGTTCGGTCTTCTCTCAGATTGACTTAAGGTCGGGATACCATCAGTTAAGAATTAAGAAAGAAGACATTCCTAAGACTGCGTTTAGGACTCGTTATGGACACTACAAGTTCCTTGTGATGCCATTTGGATTGATAAATGCACCGACTGCATTTATGGATCTAATGAACATGGTATTTAAGCCTTATTTAGACCAGTTTGTGATTGTTTTTATTGATGATATCCTGATATATTCAAGAGGGCCTAAAGAACATGAACAACACTTGAGGATAGTTTTGCAAACTCTGAGAGATCATAAGCTGTATGCCAAATTGAGCAAGTGTGAATTCTGGCTAGACCAGATAATATTTTTGGGGCACGTGGTATCAAGAGGAGGAATTGTAGTGGACTCGGCGAAAGTTGAGATGATAATAAATTGGCCGAGACCGACAACACCCACTAGAATACGGAGTTTCTTAGGACTGGCTGGTTATTATAGAAGGTTTATTGAAGGATTTTCACGATTGGCAGGTCCTTTAACAAAATTGACTCGAAAGAACGCAAAGTTTGAATGGAATGGGGAATGCGAAAGGAGTTTCCAGGAGCTAAAAAGAAAATTGACCTCGGCTCCAATCCTGACTATACCAACTGGATCTGATGGTTTTATGGTGTATAGTGATGCATCTCACAAAGGATTAGGATGTGTTTAATGCAGCATGGCAAAGTCATAGCCTATGCATCTAGACAATTGAAACCCTATGAACTAAACTACCCAATGCATGATTTAGAATTAGCGGCTATAGTGTTCGCTTTGAAGATATGGAGGCATTATTTATATGGGGAAAAGTTTGAGATTTATACAGATCATAAGAGCTTGAAATATCTATTCTCACAAAAGGAGTTGAACATGAGACAAAGAAGGTGGATGGAGTTGTTAAAGGATTATGATTGTGAGATACGACACCATCCAGGGAAGGCGAATAAGGTAGTTGATGCTCTTAATCATAAGTCAGCTATGGAGATGGCCAGTTTAAGAATGACGGAATGGAGCTTGTTAAAGTTCGTAGCGGACTCAAAGTTTAAATTAAAAGTGGATTGTCTTACCGGTATGCTTAGTGCATTAAGGATTGAACCTAAAATTATTTAGAAAGTTAAGATTTTGCAAGAGTCTGACTCGGAAATTATGAAAGTGAAAGATGCAGTGTCTTTAGAAAAAACACCAAAATTTCAAGTCTCTGAAGATGGAGTGGTAAGATGCCAGGGACGACTCTGTGTTCCCGATAACGAAGAAGTAAAGAAGGAAATTCTGTTGGAGGCACATAAGAGTAATTATAGTGTTCATCCGGGTAGTACAAAGATGTACAGGAATTTGCGTAAGCAATTTTGGTGGAATGGTATGAAAGCAGATACGGCTAAGCACGTTTCTCAATGTTTGACGTGCCAACAAATAAAAGCGGAACATCGCAAACTTGCAGGACTCTTGAGACCGTTAGACATACCAGAATGGAAATGGGAACATATAACAATGGACTTTGTACAAGGATTGCCAAGGACATCAAGTAGTCATGACTCTATCTGGGTAATAGTGGACCATTTGACTAAATCTGCTCATTTTCTAGCAGTTCGCATAGACTACCCAATGGACAAATATGCAGATATATATGTAAGTCAAGTAGTACGCTTACATGTTGTTCCAGTAACTATTACCTCAGACCGAGACTCGAGATTTTTACTTCGAACTTTTGGCGAAGTCTTCAAATTGCCTTAGGAACTAAACTCCAGTTTAGTACTGCTTTTCACCCTCAAATAGATAGACAAACAGAAAGAGTAATCCAGACATTAGAGGATATGTTAAGGGCTTGTGTGATTGACTTTAAAGGGAATTGGGATGAAAGATTGCATTTGGTGGAGTTTGCTTATAATAATAGTTTTCAAAAAAGTATATGCATGGCTCCCTATGAAGCATTATATGGAAGGAAATGTAGGACTCCTGTCTGTTGGAATGAAGTAGGTGAAAAGAAATTAACAAGACTTGAACCGGTACAAGTTACCACTGAAGCTTTCGAAATTATCAGGAAAAGACTTAAAACAGCTCAGAGTAGACAGAAAGACTACGCAGATAGGCGTAGAAGGCCTTTGGAGTTTAATGTGGGAGATCATGTATTCCTTAAAGTATCTCCAATGAAAGGAATATCTCGATTTGAAAAGAAGGGTAAGTTAAGCCCTAGATTTGTTGGACCTTTGAAATACTTGAAAGAATAGGAGATGTAGCTTATCGTTTGGCGCTACCTCCTAAATTGGGAAATTTACATGATGTGTTTCATGTGTCGATACTGAGAAAGTACCAGCCGGATCCTAGTCATATACTTGATCATGAAGCCGTCGAAGTAGATGAGAAAGTGAGGTACATCGAAGAGCTTGTGCAAGTGCTGGACAGAAAAGAGCAAGTCCTTAGGACCAAGATAATCCCACTGGTTAAGATATTATGGCGACATCATGATATGGAGGAAGCCACATGGGAGAGTGAAGATCAGATGAAGGAAAAGTACCCCTACTTGTTTCAAGAGGCATGAGTGATGTCTAATTTCGAGGACGAAATTCTCTAAGGAGGGGAGAATTGTGGCATCTTAGAATTTCTTGTCAATCCTTAGAGGTGTTTTAATTCATGTTTTGCATGGAGATTTTGGCCAAGCTTTCAGTGGGTAATTATTAGATAGGAAAATTTTATTTTTGGCCATGTGATTTATGGGTTGGAATTTGTTAAATTAGGTCACAAAGTTTTGTGAATTATAAATTTCAATTAGGTGTTTATAAAATTAAGGTTTAAGGTGGATTATTAGGATGAGGGTGGGCTGGACATTTAAAGACCAAACCAGCCCATAGCCCCACCCCATTCTCGGCCAGCCCACGAAGCCCAAGGAGAGGGAGGAGCTACCGTTGGCCAAGCTGGCCCAAGCCCAGCCGAATTGGAGGTCCATCTTGCATGGAAAATGCCATGTGTTCCTTCCTAGTTGCCAAGTGTCACCCATGCAAGAAGTGATGATGGCTAATGATGATGGGAAGGAAATTACGGGGAATGATGGCTGGTTTAAGTGAGAGAGAGGGAGAGAGAGAGGAGGGTTCGTCCGAGAGAGAGAGAGGAGAGAAAGAGAAGGAAGAAGGGAAGAAGGAAGGAGGCCGTGCATGCGAGAGGAAGGAGGAAGGGCTGTGCGTCACCATCCGTCGCCGCCGTGTCCCGCCGCCGTTGTGCTCGTTGTTTGCTCGATCTAGAGGCAAGTGGGATCCTTTGATCTACTCTTGCATGCTGTGCTTAGTGTGTGTGATTGAATGGTAACAATTTCGGATGTATAGAATGTGGAAAATTGAAGTTTTAAGAGTGGTGTTCTAGGCTAGTGTATTGTTCTTGAGAAAACAGCTCGATCTTGGATGTTCTAGTGACTTGCATGTGATGTTCGAGTTTGATTTTGGCTTTGACTTCTAAATGAAAATTGTAAAGGACTTCTTGGAGTATAACATACTCAAATTTGGGACCAAAAAAACAAGTATAAGTGGGTGAAGTTTTAACCGCCTATATTTAATTACCTAGGGTAAATATGACTTCGTTGCCTTCATGAAGTATTTAACTTATGGTCTTGGCTATCACATAGTCGAATTTCATAATTTTTTAAGGTCATTTGGGTATCTAATCGGAAATGTTTCTAAAACTGTGTAATCTGATGTGTTCGGACTTGGTAATGTTGCAATGCATGGTCAATACCGTTTTGTATGAGATTCTTTTGGAAAAGTGTTCTGCATGAAATATCTCTTTTTATGTCTTACCTACAACATATTCAAATTTCGTAGTTTTTGAAGTTCATTTGTCTATTTAACCAAAAATGTTTCAAAAAATGTGCAAGTGGAACGGACAGAATTAGTAGTGCCGTGATGCGTGTTCTGTATTGAATTATATGGGAATATTTTGGTGTAGTGTTCTCCATGAAGTATATGACTTTATGTTTTGACTATCACATGTTCGAATTCCATAATTTTTTAATGTCATTTGGGTATTTAATGAAAATGTTTTCTAAAACTGTGCTAGCTGGATTGTGCAAATATCAAAAGCTACAATTGATCTTGTTGCCATTACATCATGTGCCATGTTAATATTGAGACACAAATGTGAATAAGAATTATGATAAATGAGGATACCGTCGGAGGTGTGAGCCGATGATGCCCCGGGAGTGTCGGGATGCCCGGAGGTGAGTGTCGGATGCCCGGAGTGTGTGTGCCGGATGTCCTCGGGAGTTTCGGGATGCCCGGAATGTGGGGGTGCCGGAAGCCTCGGAGGTGTGTGCCGGGGGATACCTCGTGATGCTAGTTGGGGTACGAGATGCCCGAAGGTGTGTGCCGGATGCCCGGAGGTGTGTGCCGGAGGTTCCTCATGATGCTGGGTTGGGTACGAGCGATAAAATGTGGGATGCAAATTACTGGTCCTGAGAAAGAAAAATGTGGTGACCCAATTGAAAGATAAAAAGTTGAAATTGAATCATGCATGGTATGGTGACATGTATGCATGGATGTATGATATAATATGGATAAGTGCATGGTGGTAGGTGCACATAAGGTATGGATATGCATGAATGCTTGATGATGAATGCATGGTTGTATATGCACCTATGGCATGATGGTATATGCATGAATGCTTGATGATGAGTGCATGATGGTGTATGCACATATGGTATGATAATGTATGCATGGCTGTAAGGTAAGTTATACTTGGATGCATGAATGATATGTACTCTACTATGATGTTATGATTATTCTGTTTGATGCATTGAGTAGCTTAATGGATCTTTTACTTGCTGAGTGGTTGTACTCACCTCTTTTGGGGACCAACATTTCAAAGTAGAAAGATGCCTCTCTCTCCGGTCACGCAGGGTACCTTTTACGGCCTTCCATCTGACGTGGAGGTCGATTGTACGGAGCTTGATTGTGTCACCATCCCTGGTTTGACGTTTATACGGATTTGGGAGCTGGTGATGTTTGATGTGGGCCTGGCTGGGGGCCCAGTCATCCAAGAGTTCTTGTCTGTCCATGTCCGCCGTGACGGAGTGATACGGGGGATGTTGCCACCGCTTTCGCCCGATGCACTAGGATGGGTGTGATGGCCCATGTGAGGAGGGGGAGCTGACTTTTTGGGATAGCTGACACTTGTATATGGAGGGTTATACGTGATTGATATAGGGGGTCGAGATCTCTCTTTTGAGCTGTAGCCAAGTTTAGCTAAAAGTCTTGGCTTTTTGGTTATATCGACCCAAGATGTCCATCTTAAAAATGTAAATAAAGTGGCTCGGCTTTATGTTTTCCTTCGATGTGTAGTTGGTGTACATTGTACCATCATTAAGAAAGTGGAGGGTTGGTGAGACTCATCTTTAATTTCGCTATGAGCTGCGCTAAGCTCTTTTTTTTTTTTTTTTAAATGCTTATGGACCTCGGTCCTTCTTTAAACCTCTTTATATCAAAGATATGTAACTGGTATTCATTAGGTGGAGCGATAGGTATCTGTGGCGACCTTAGATGTTTGGGGGTGCCACAAAAACAACATATATGCTCACAGTCACCTTCCCTGTCATAGGGTAAAAAATCCCGTAAGCCTTTGATTGGAGACTATACCCAATGAAGATTCCAAGCTTAGATCTTTGATCCAGCTTGTCCCTCTTGACTTGAGGAACATGAATATAATGCAAACACCCAAAAACCTTCAAATTCTTCACAGAAGGTTTAACACCATACCAGACTTCAAAATGTGTTGACCTCTCTAAGGCCTTTGTGGGCAATCTATTCAACGGGAATACTGCAGTATTAGTTGCCTTAGCCCAAGACTTCTTAGGTAACATTTTCTCCTGCATCATATATATGGCCATCTCCATAATGCTTCTGTTTTTCCTCTCATTGACCCCATTTTGTTGAGGTGAATAGAGAGTAGTGAACTGCTGCACAATGCTTGCTTGCTCACAGTTTAACTTAAAATTGTGAGCTGTATACTCAAAACCATTATTAGACCTAAGCATTTTAATTTTCTTTCCACTCTGATTCTCAACTAAGGCTTTGAACTTCACAAACACATTAGCAACTTCAGACTTGGCTCGTAGAAAATAAATCCAACTCATTCTAGTCATGTCATCTGTGAAAGTAATGAAATACCTACTACCACTGAGAGATGACTTAGACATAGGTCCACATAAATCTGTGTGGACTAATTGCAGCTTCTTACATGCTCTCCAGCCTCCTCTTTTGAAAGGAAATCCGGCTTGCTTTCCAAGAAGACAAGTTCTGCACTATGGAAATTCCTCATCCAAACTTGGCAAGTCATCTGCCAAGCTATTCCTTTGCATAAACAACATGTTCTTCCTGTGAACATACCCAAGCCTTTTATGCCATAGCTCTGCATTTTTTTCTTTGCACTTTAAAGCCATTTGTTGCATCTCTTGTAGCTTGAACATGAAGCTCTTGTCCCTCATTGGCATTCTCAACACTTCTTTGTTATCTGCATTATTAATAAGGCATTCCTTCCCTTCAAACTTCACCTTATAGCCCTTCTCAATTAATCGGCCAACACTCAACAGATTCTAGTCAATTTTTGGCACAAAGAGAACATCATTGATCAGCTCCACCTCTTGATTTCCTTCAATAGCCACTGTACCCTTCTCTTGCACTTCAATATACTGTCCATTGCCAATTCTGACTCTGGACCTGACTTACTTGTCTAGACTCCTAAACAGCTTCAAATTGCCAGTCATATGATTGGTACAGTCACTATCTACTAGCCATGCATCATTCTCAACATAAGAGCCAAACTAGGAAGTTACAAACAAGTGTTCTTCCTCAGTCTCATTCACCACTATTTGTGCTTCTCCTGCTTGCTGGTAATTGTTCTCTTTGCAGATCACTTCCATGTGACCAAACTTGTGATATCTTTTGCACTTAGCATCACGCTTCCTCTAGCATCTAAAGAATTGATGATTAGTTCCACCATAATGTTGACAAGGCTTCTTGTTCTTCTTCCATTTGCTAGACCCACTAGAACTTCCTTCTTTTGTTGCAAACTTGGACTGCAGGGACCGGTCGAAGGGGGTGCTTAGCTCGAGAAAAGGACATGGCAGGATTGCAGTGGTAGCAGCGAACTAGGCGGAGGTGGTCGACGGCTTGGACGAGCAACCAGGTGACTCGGGATGGCTGCAACGCGGCTTGGCTACATCGGATAGGGGCGCAAGGATGAGCGGACGTGAGCAAGGAGGTGGACAATGCTGGCTTGGCTTGCTGGCGGCATGGTGAGCTAGCAACAGCTTTGGACGGTGGCAAGGGTGTCAACGGGCAAGGGGGAACTCTCTCTGATTTCTCTCTAATTTTTGGAGCTCAAACTTTGATCAACAATGGATAAAGGTGGCTGGATGAAGGAGAAGAAGACTATAGAAGCTTTGGGGGGTCCCCTTTCACCACAAATATCCTATTATTTGATCATTGCTTGCCCCCACTAGCTCTACCCTATCCAAAGCAGCCAATTCCCCTTCAAACTTCCCCTACAAGCTTCATTTGGTGCCTCAAATGTTGCACACCCCAAGGACCTACAAATTTGGACATTTGCCATCCAAATTCAATTCAATTTCAACTCTAAACAAGCCCAATTGAAGCCCAAAAATCCAACCAAGATGCCCACACTTGAATTCACATTTTTCCTCGTCAATTTGTCCAACTTAAATCCCAAAAATGCAACAAAAAATGGTCCTCTAATTTTCCCGGTCCAAAACAGCCCTACTTTGAATTTTTGCCAAAAATCTCGGTTTGTAGAAAAATCTTCGAAGGATGAGTCGACGTTCCTAAAATAAATCTTGATATGACAGAACTTTCAATTTTTGAAATCGGGTTTATATTCGCGGTTAATTTCAATCTAGCGTAATTTTAGCATGACCTAGCCTACCGGGTAGCTTTTATGAATTATTAGTGCAATTGACCCATGGTCGATTAGAGCCTGCATGGTAATGTTTCTATTACTCCCAATTTCTATTCTTTTGTTCCCTGGAACAAAAAGAGAACAAAAATCTGTTTGGTAACGCCAACTTATTTTTCTATTCCCCAGAATAGAAAAGTGGTTGGGGAATATATTTGGATTAGAAAGAAGAAAAAAAAAAGTAGCTTCTGTTCCCGAGAACAATTTCTAGAAATAAGTTTTTCTTTTTCTTTTCTATTTCTCTTTTGTTCTTCTTTCTTGTTGCAGCCATTGCCGGCTGCCTGCCAACCATTGGCCACCTCTTGCCGCCTGTGGCCACCGTCGGCAACCGACTGCTGGCAACTATTGGCAAAAGTCGCTGCTACCCATAGCCCAGCCGCTGCCTAAAAACCATTGGCCGACGACCGCCACCATCCGCCCGCAGCCTACCATCACCAACCGTCACATGATCGCCGCACGACTGCCGCCTGCTATTGCACGACCGCCGACCGTCGCTGCCGACTACTGCCCACAGCCCATCGGTCGCCACCCCCTCTCACAGTCGGTGGGTGGCAATCCCGCAGCAGCGGTTGACAGTTGTGCGGCGATCGTGCGATGGTCTTGCAACGATCGTGCGGCGGTCGTGCAGTGGTGGGTGGCAGTCATGCAACGGCGAGCGGCGGTCGGCAATCCATGAGTAAGAAGAAAATACAAATAAATACAAAAATTTATAAATTTTTACCAAATGCATTTCTATCTTTTTTCTATTCCAATAATATAAATTTTGTATAATTACCAAATACCTTATTTTACTTAGAAATTGTTCCTAGATTAGAAATAGAAAAAAAACTATTTCTTTTCAGAAATAGTTACCCAGAATAGAAACGTTGCCATGTGCAATGAGAGTCAGGTAAGCTGACATGTGGATAATACAACTGGGTCGAAAATGGATGGAGTATTTTCAGTGGAAAGATTGCGCAAGCTGTTGACCGAAGCACATCAATTTCAATTTGCTTTTCTGCGAAGATGCCTCGAAGCTGAACTCCCTTTAACAAACCGCACTAAGCGTAAACCATGGATGCACGCTTGTCCAAGTCGAAAGCTAAATAAAAAATAGACGTCTCTATGGATGTTTGTACTTTGCGCAACCAAAGTTGGAGGGAAAAGTGTTGTCTTAATTAACAAGCTTGCAACGAGAGAAGTTCTTGATCCCACAACAAGATTCGATTCGATTCCGCCTAGAAGAGATAAGCTCCTTCAAACATGATTTCATCAAGTTCAATAAAGACT
Organism: Eucalyptus grandis; assembly: GCF_016545825.1. Taxonomy (NCBI): domain Eukaryota; kingdom Viridiplantae; phylum Streptophyta; class Magnoliopsida; order Myrtales; family Myrtaceae; genus Eucalyptus; species Eucalyptus grandis. The sequence continues at coordinate 38,160,364 of NC_052614.1, forward strand.
CGCCAATTCATTCTGGTCGTGTCAATGAACCAATCAACCTAAGGAGGCATGGGTTCTCAGTGCCTGTCATTAGTAAGTGGAACGTGAACCTACATATGAAGTTCGTAATTTGATATTGTGATAAAACTTTTAACAATGCTATCACCGCAACTGTTTTCGTTTCAGGTGTGGTGGGGATTGCGGCCGCGCGTTGTGTACTTCCTGATCAAATGTTTGAAGAAAGCGATCCCAAGCTATGCCAGGGAAGCTACACAAGTTGTTCATTCTTCACCATCCCAAGTAATCTCTATCGCCCCTGTAGCTATCTCACCAGTACACAATTGGGAAGTGCCCGATTAGTTCGGTACCCTGGAGAGATTCCTGAAGCCCACTAGATTTTCTTCGGAGCAGCTAGCTGTTTATACCAGAGATTACGCTACCTTGCTCAGTTCCGGTGCTTACGAATCTGTCTACAAAGGTGAGTTGCCGAACAGAACTCTGGTGGCTGTCAAAGTGCTCTCAAATGCCCACCACAATAGGATCGAGGAGCAATTCATGGCAAAGGTGAGCTCCATCAGAAGAACTCACCACATCAACCTCATCAGGCTCTACGGCTTTTGATTCAACCCAACCATGATGGCGCTCGTCTATGAGTACATGGAAAAAGGGTCCCTTGATGGGTTTCTGTTCGGGGACAAGTCAGCAATCAATTGGTGCAAGATGAATGAGATTGCGGTGGGGACGGTAAAAGGAATCGCCTACTTGCATGAGGAATGTGAGCAAAGGATAGTCCACTATGACATAAAGCTTGGGAACATCCTCCTGGACCAGAACCTACCCCGAAGGTCGCGGACTTCGAGCTCGCCAAGCTCCACAACAGGGGAAGTAGTTGGATCCTCCTGATGGGGTTCCGTGGAACCCTTGGGTACACAATGCTTGAGATGTGGAAGCCGTATCCCATTACCTATAAGTGCGATGTGTATAGCTTCGGGATGCTTCTGTTCAAGATCGTGGGGAGGAGGAGAAATCACAACCCGAACCTGAGTGAGTCTAGGTAGTGGCTTCTGCAATGGACATGGGACATGCTACAGAATGGTGAGTTGTTGGTGATGGTCTCTCTTTGTGGGGTTCCTAAGGTGCACGAGAGAAGGCATTGAGGGTGTTGAAGGTGGCTTTGTTGTGCATTTAGTACAAGCCAGAGGCAAGGCCAACGATGAGCACTGTCATGAAGATGTTGGACAGAGATATGGAAATTCCGACGCCCAAGTATCCGTTTGAGTATCTTGATCCAACTAAGCCTTATCAATTATCGAAAAATGGAAGGAAATGGGACTCAGAGTCATCTGCTTTTGAGGACCGTGTTTTTTTAAGGTTGCTACTCCAAGCCTGTGAAGCGAACTATAGAAAATGATATAGAGCTAACTATAAAATTATCAATCACCTATGGAAAAAGATTTCATAATTTATTCTTATTTTATTTATGGTAAATCATGATTATATTGAAGTTGTACCTTGCATGGTAACATTTTCATTTCTCGCAATTTCTATTCTTTTGTTTCTCGGAATAAAAAAAAATAGAAATCTATTTGGAAACGCCAACTTATTTTTCTATTCCCCGGAATAGAAAAGTGGCTGGGGAATAGATTTGGAAAAGAAACAAGAAAAAAAAAAGTAATTTCTTGTTCCTGGGAACAATTTCTAAACGTAAGTTTTTTTTTTTCTTTTCTATTTCTCTTTTGTTCTTCTTCCTTATTGCAGCCACCGCCGACCGCCTACCAACCATCGGCCACCTATTGCTGCCCGTAGCCACCATCGGCAGCCGACCGCCAGAGACTACCAACAACGGTTGCTGCCGCCCGTAGCCCACCGGCCGTCGCCTACAACCCACCAGCCAACAATCGCCACCGTCCTCTGGCAGCTTACCATCGCTAACCACCACACAATCGCTACACAACCGTCGCCTGCCACCACATGACCACTGACCGTCGCCCACAGCCCATCAACCGTCACCCCCTCCTACGGCCGGTGGGCGGCAATCCTGCGGTAGTGGTTGGCAATGACGATTAGCAGTCGTGCAACGGTAGTGCGGCGGTCGTGCGGCAATTGTGCGGCGGTCGGGCGGTGGTGGGTAGCGGTCAACAATCCATGAGTAAGAAGAAAAAACAAATAAATACAAAAATTTATAAATTTTTACCAAACGCATTTTTATTCTTTTTTTACTCCAATAATAGAAATTTTGTATAATTACCAAATACCTTATTTTACTCAGAAATTGTTCCTGGAGTAGAAATGGAAAAAAAAAACTATTTCTTCGGAATAGAAATGTTGCCATGCGCACTCTTATTTTCGAGCCACATTGTGCATTTTCGACACATTAGTGACTCTCGATTGTCATGAAAATCCTGAGGTTTCAAATACGGACACAGGGTATAGAAATGATAGAAAAATCGATCTAGTGCCGTTTGACAAAAAATTTGTAATTAGGTGGAATCACCCACACACTAATTACATACCTCTGTCGAATCGACCTATCTCCGGTCTCTAATCGATTTTGATGGTGTTGTAATGACCCTTGCAGATTAGCACGGCCGAGCAGTCGAATTCTCTAGTCTATTGCATTAAAATCTCTTAATGGCTTCACCGGATAATTTAGCTATTTTGTGAGTGATCAGCTCAGAAAATAGAACTATAAGCGCATCGATGAAAAGCCCAACTTATTAAATTGAAAACAGAACTAGAAAATCAAGATGTCACAATGGGGGATACTTCTCCTTACACACTGGCCTCTTCCTTGCCGCCTCCAAGGCGGATTTCCATATGAGGGCAGTCATGGCCTCAACGTGAGTAGGATTGGCACCATTGAACTTGGCCCTAAGGCTAGCCATCACAATCGAAACAAAACCTCTTGGTCGAAAGCTTCTCTCTGCTGATGACTCTAGATGGAATTTTGAAGTTTATGTCCTTTGGTTGGAAGAGCTCAAATGCTTTCAGGAAGGGAGTGATGAGGCTCGCTTCGCCGTCAATGCCATTGTTGGCAATTGCAGACCATGCATTGAGAAAAGCAGAGACCGACGCGCCATTAGCAATCTTGTGAGAGATGCAGATGCCGATCTTGATGCCGCCGCAGTCAAAAAAGTTGGCTTGGTCCCCTACAATGACTTGATCCTCATTGTTGGTACTGACTTTGTATGGAGAGAATGGGAGGAATTGCTGCAGCTGGGCGGTTTCTGTGTACGAAAGGACTTTGGACAGTTCGAAGTGAGCTTTCGCCTCCAAATAGAGTGCACCCTCATCATTGCAATCAATGCTGGCATTTCCTTTCACCCTTCCACCTAGAGGGTAGAAGAGAGAAAGCACCTGCGCTAGTGAAGTTTTCAAGTTTCCCGACACCGAGGCAGAGTCTGGCGCTGCCTTTTCATCAGGAGCGGAGTAGAACAGGACGACCGGAACATAAAACGGAGGAGCCAGCTGGTCAAGGAGGCAGAAATTGAAGTTCCTTAGGTGAGGTGGAGTTGGAGAGGACGGCTTGATGGTCTCTGTGGAGACAACCTTAACTTTCGTGGCCATGTCTGTTGGAAAATTGAGAGATTTGAAAACATGTACTTCTAAGTTTCTTTGGTCCATCTTAATTGCTTTAAATCAAGAAAAATGTGCTGCTTTCCTAAGCAAAAAGAATGTCAACGGGTTCATCCACTTGATGTTCAGAAAGGGAACGCGTGATTGCAAGATGAGATAAAAATGCGCAAAACGGCCACCGTCATCATCTTGACGACGGTGCAATGGGGGCCACAATTTCCATTTTTAGAAGAATGGGAAACTGAGAAAGTAGAAAATTATTTAAAAAGTCCTAATCCCTTTTTATTTTTGTCAATTTAATTCTAGAACTTTCAATTTTGTGAACTAAGTCTTAAACATTTTCACATTTTACTAATTGAGTTCATCCAGTTAATTTTGACCAAAATTATTTAACATGGACACCGATGCTAAGATGGAAAAAATTTAATTATTTATTAATATTTTTTGAATTTTTTATATTTATATTTCTTTTTTTCTTTTATTTTCCTTGTTTTTCCTTGTTCTTCACCTACCGATTGCCCAACCGGCTAGAGGCTACAGTCGATGAGGGTCGACCTTGCTTTAAGATTGAATCACTAAAAGTATAATAAATTTATAACTTTTTCGACAATTTTTTCTAGTGAAAGCGTCAAAAGGATTCATAGAAGTTCAAGCTGAACTCTGAGTATCTCAACTATGTAAAATATTATATGAATAATATAATATTTGCATGAGGCATGTATTCTAGAAATTGTTTTGTTGAGATATATCTTGAAATATTCTGCATGCAATGCAATATGGTGATATTTGTTCTGGAATTTCTCTAATTCTATATTCTATCTTGTTGTAAGGACAGATTAACTAGAATAATGGAACGAAGAAAGCATAAAAAGTGTGTTATTAGAGGAAAATTTTCCAAAAAAGAAAGATGTCCAAAGAGAGGGAAAGGATTATAGAGATCTTCTGCTATAAAATTGGAAGAATTGATTTGAATGACGTGTTGTCTCACATGCTATCTATCTGACGCATCTCTTCTTCGAAGAATATGAGAAAAATGGAGTCAATGACAGTTGAAGATATGTTTTGATTCTTGAAGATATGATGTTGGTACAAATCTTAGATTGATAGATTAATTGATTCATTTATTTCAAATAGGAAGGTTGTATCTTACATATTATTTCTTACATGTTACACTTTTCTATTATATATTCTCTGATGTACAATAATTAAAAATATAATAGAATTCCTCAAACTTCTATAATTTTTGTCATGATATCAGAGCCGTCGATCCTAGTCTAGCTTCCGCGTTTTTTCCGAATTGCCTCCGTCTAGTTTTTGTCTTGTTGTTGTGATTCCTATTTGCAAAACAAAACGACTCCCGGTGGAAATTCATTCTTGATACCATGACGAAAAAATCAATATTCAAACGAGGAGAACAACTCACCTCAAAATCAAATTTTGGATCAAATTGATCCGATTGAAAAGGAGACTCGCTCTGTTCAACATTCTCAAAGTGGGAGTGTTCCAACTCCAACCCAAGTTTCGAGCCTAGCCCAATGGCAATCAGTTCAGTGGATTCCGATTCAAGGCCAATGGCCACTGGATCGAACCAAGCACGGGCACAAGAAGGCCCATTCAGAGAAGGAGGACTGGGTTGGATCGAGTTATGGGATGAATCCCTACCCGTTTTTCCCACCCAGTTTCCAACTCAGATTTCTACCCCACGTGATTCCAGCTAATGATGGCTCCCGGAGCCCAACGACCCCCTTTGCACTTTGCCAGTTGAGCTTTGGCTAATAACTGCGCAGGAGTCTTTATGAGAGTGAAAAAAAATTGAATGCTTTGGACAAATTCGCAGGGATCATCAAAAAATTTAGATAACAAGTTTTAGGAATTGTTTGGGTTGATTTGCATGCTTTTTATTCCCTAAGCTGATGCTGAGATGCATGAAAGTTGGATTTTGGGGTTCGCGAAATGAATAAGAAAGCAATTGGAGAGAGGTGGCTGGACGTCCATGAGATTCAGAGAGAATTTTTTTGGGAGTTTCTCCTGAGGATAATGAATTGGAAGTCATGGAGAGCAAATGGACAGCCAATTATAGAGGAAAAAGAGGGAAAGAGTTAAGTAGCATCGATACCGACATGTGACACATGACACGCAACACGATAAGTTTATACGTCGTTTCTAAAAATAAATAGAAAATTTTGACACGATGTGACAGGTATATTAAATGCATATTTTAATATATACATGATAAATTATCATTTTTATAATTATTTTAATCAAATTAATTTGATCAAATGTACAAATAAATAATAATAATAAAAAGAGCCTAGAATGAATTTACACTAAAAACATTAATCCATCATTTGTTAATATTATTTATTGTTTTAATTTGATAATTTCACCTTCATTCCAATAATTCATAAAATTTGAAGAAACAAATAATCCACATTATAGACTCGCATGTAAGAATGTATCAGAAGAGAAGAGGAAAAAAATAACTTGGTGAGTGAATTTCATGTTACGAGAAGTAATTTTATTTTTATTTTATTTTTTACATATTTACATTTTGACTCATTATTTATTGAAATTTTTTAATATTGAACCCGTATGTATAGGAATCACGTGTCAAAATTCCGAACTCACATCTTGAAATTCCGGACTCGTGTGTCGGAGAATATTAGGAAAGTAAATCAGATATCAAAGAATGTCAAAAAGTGTTGGAAAATATTGAAACGTTCGACACAACACAAAATCTCCCATAAAGTGTCGATGTTTTCTAGGGAAATAGAGCATTCCCTTGGGAATCAAGGTTGGTCTTCTAGATCCACTAATGGGAAAGGAGAGAGAATCTTCCTTCGTATAGGCTAGCCAATCATTTGTAAGGACAAGTTTAGTGACTTGTCCAAGAATGAGTGGTTAGGACTACTATAGGAAGGGTTTATATTAATAGACTAGATGGGCAAGGGAGTTGACCAAGGAAGAGTCAAATGGGCTACATGGGCACTAGCCATAAAGGGGCTTCATGGGCTGGCCTTTTTTTGGACCTAGTTCAATCTTGATGGGCCAACCCTATTGGGCCCAAGACTACATGGTCTTTCTTCACGTTTGACCATAGCCCTAAGCACCGGATATGTCTCGAAATTATGTTTATTGGGCTTGGTTTGACCCAAAAAGTTGAAGTTGAATTTTCAGTAATAAGTCAACCAGTGAATTTTAGTGCTCTTCCTAACCAAAAAAAAAACAATAAAATAAAAATTCAGTGCTCTTGTAAGATTGACCGGCTCTCGAGGATCCGTTTGTCGAAAATTTTGTAATTGGGACTGAGCACTCTAAACTTGATTGTCCATAGATCAAATGTGTAAAAGAAACCAAGCAGAAAAAATATCACAAGATAATGAAACTACGACGTTTCTGATCAAAGGTTAGAATTCTCGGTTTGACCTAAAAAGTCAACCTTTGACCTAATTTAAAACTTAAAAACCTAAATATGTATTCTGAGATTGAAGGAATGTCCATGTCCAATGTAGCGATGTTTTTGGAGGTTGGGACACCTGGAGTCTATAACTTGGCACGGAGGAACGCTTAAGTGCCATAACTTTAAAATGGTACACTTAAGTGCCAATATCGGAGTAAAATGGAACACTTAAGTGCCATTCCGACGAAAATCTGACCAAATGGTTTATGTGGCAATTTTCCGGCGATTTTGGTCCAAAACGGCGTCGTTTTGCACGCTGACGTAATGAGAAATGCAAAAATGACGCCGTTTCATGTTTGACGTGTAAATAATAATATAAAAATTAATTAAATTATATTTAAACTTAATTTTATTTAAAATATTCAAAAATAAAAAAATTTTAAAAAAAAAAAAAAGGGGAGGTCGAAGGGGGCGGTTGAGGGCGAGCCCTCGCCGCCATCGCCTCCCGCCGTCACCGGAAGGGTCAGCGACGAAGGGGGGAGGGTCGGCTGGGGTCGCCAACCCTCGGCCGATCGACGGCGAGGGCTGCGAGCCCTCGTCAGATCGCGGCGAGGGCGGCGACCCTCGTTGAATTGCGGGGAGGGCAGCGACCCTTGCCCCCAGATCTAGGCGAGGGCTTGCGGGCCCTCGCCGGTCCCCGGCCGTGGCCGGGCGACCCCGGCCGACCCTCCCCAATCCGTCGCCGGCCCTTCCCGCCGGCCGGGAGGCGGCGGGCCCGCGACCCTTGCCCCATGCGAGCCCTCCCCAGATCCGGGGGTGAGGGTCGTGACCCGCGCCCAGATCGGGGGAGGGTCGCGGCCCTCACCGCGATCCGGCGAGGGCTCGTTGGCTCGCCACCTCCCCCCGCCGCCGGAAGGGCCGGCGACAAAGTGGGGGGGGTCAGCCGAGGTCGTCGGTCCCCGGCCGGGGTCGGCGAGGCCGGCCACCGGCAGCGAGGGCCCGCGAGCCCTCACCCAAATCTGGGCGAGGGTCGCCGCCCCTCTCGCGATCCGGCGACCGGGGGCCGGCGACCCCAGCCGACCCTCCCCCTTCGTCGCCGGCCCTTCCCGGCGACGGGGAGGCAACGGCGGTGAGGGCTCGGCCCTCCGCCCCCTTCGACCTCCCCCATATTTTTAATTTTTTTTTTAAAATTTTCTTAATTTTTTTAATATTTTGTGTATTTTAAATAAAATAAAATATAAATATAATATAATTAATTTTATATTATTATGTACACGTTAGACACGAAACAACGTCGTTTTTGCATTTTCTCGCCATGTCAGCGTGCAAAACAACGCCGTTTTGGACCAAAATCGTCGGAAAATTGCCACGTAAGTCATTTGGCCGGATTTTCGCCGGAGTGGCACTTAAGTGTTCCAATTAACTTTGAAACTATCACTCAAGTGTACCATTTTTAAGTTATGGCACTTAAGTGTCCTCCCGTGTCAAGTTATGGCACTTGGGTTGTTCTTCTGCCAATGTTTTTGTTTTCAATTAGGAGTTAATTTTCTCAATTTGATCAAAAAGTAAACTCTTCAATTTACTCGTGAATGGCCTAAAAATGTGATTTAAATGCAAATAACTTATTCTATATGTGCGGGTGGAATGTAGTGGATGTAGAATTGCATGAAATAACTAATTGGATAAAGGAAGGAACTTTGTTGTGATTGGAGATCTGAATCTTGAAATGATTTTCTTTTAAAAAGCATGTTTAACTTGTCAACGAAATTCAGGTGTCAATACATCCCATGCACCAATTGAATTAAGAACGAAACATAGAATTGATAAATGGGCAGCTACATGCTCAAAACAAAAATGGGGCAGAACCTTAATCCTATATTATAAGAGAAAGTCCAACTCAAATATCATCTCAAAAGCTCGAACTGGCAAAAGGATAATAACATAACACATGCAAAGTCTAATAGAATCTAACTGAAATAAAGGTGCGTCTTTGCTGTCTTATTAAGAAATAGTATGCTAAAGCTCATAAATGTTTGTGTGCTTCTTTTCCTTTTCCGTAAGAGATTGTTAGGAACCTTCCTCGCTTTATCTTTTGATGAAAAATCTTCAGTGTTTTCCTATTTAATAAGTCATCTGATCTTACCTTAGCTGACAAGTTGACATGATTAACCAAAATGCTCCGTCTATAAGTTGACAACTTACTGCGGCCACCCTAGTTTAATTAGGCTTTTGACGTTATGGAATAGATAATTATCTAACATGAGAAGAAATGAAGCTAGTCAATCCACTTGCTTTCATCGATCACATCAAGCAACATTATCATGGACTGGCATGCATGACACATAAGGGACCAGGGCATGGATAGATAAACGCACAAAAAGAAATGTCTATTTTTTATTGATCCCGGAAAAGAAAAAGTAATTATTTTTTGTATATTTATAAGCAATAGAAATGATATCAATGCTCGAAATTTGCTAAATCGTATTGTAAAATTTTGTTGCATCCATTGTTAATAGTTCTAAAGATTTATAATGTTAAATGAAAACATATATTAATATTTGAATATTCTAACACTGTCCCTCAAATGGATATTGGACTTTGGCATAAGATGAAATATGGGAAGCAAATAGAAATTTAGAAGTATTTGAAATTGGAATTTGCTACTATACCACTTCTATTTGTCTCCATTTTTATAAGACAAAGTACAACCTACACTTCAGGGAAAGTGTTAGGATGTTTGAATTTTAAAGTGGTACCTCTATCTAATAGTTTTTACTTTCTAAAATAGTTAGTTGTGGTCACATTAATTTTCAGACATATATTTATGAAATACTTTGTATTGGTTGACGTAAAGATGAGAGATATTATAAATATTAGTTGAGATTTTCATATATGCTTTACACTAAAAGTCATATTGAATATTTATGGTGCGCATGATAACTATTTATTTCTAGACATTTTTTTTTTCTGGGAATAGGTTTGAAACAAAAATCCATTTAGTGACATAATTTCATTTTTTTATTTTTGGAATAAATTTTTAGTCTAGAAATAAGTTTGAAATGGAAATGATAAGTAAAAATTTTCTACTTCTTCATTTATAGAATAAAAATGAAAAATAAAAACTATTCTCATCTCTCATCCTCACTACTAGCCAATCACTCACCTATCACTGGTCACCATCTGCTACCATCGCTTGAGAGAGAGAAATTTTGTGTCGTTATCAAACACATATTCTTGCTTAGAAACTCGTTCAGGAAATAAAAAAATAAAATAAAAGAGAACCTATTCTCGAATGGAAATTAATTTCTGAAACGGGATAGTTATCATTCGCGCTCTAAAATGCCCAAGCCACGGAAGCCATTGCCAATCTTCCTTTGATTTTTCCCCGAATCAGCTATACATATTGCATTATAGTTCATTGCTTGAAAAATTGGGGTTGAGATTTGTGTTGTTGTTTTTATCCACTGCTATACGGAGTTTTATAACCCTATGCAATTTTGGAATTAGTCAATTGTAACATCTTGAATTTCTCAACCTGTTTTCTACTAAATTAATCGTGCATTTCGTTGACGCGTTTATAAAGCTATTTTCAGAGCTGATCACTCTTGAGATAACTAGATTGTCTGGATAAATAATTAAGAAATTTTAGGGTAATAAACTTGAAAATTCGATCAGGAATCGGCTTCTCGACCGTGCTCATCTTTAGAGGCTATTACGGCACAGTTAAAAATCGATTTAAGACCAGAGATAGGTCTAGTCGACTGAGATGTGTGACCGATCGTGAGTGACTCCACTAAATTAGAAAATTCTCGTCGACCGACACTAATATGATTTTACTATCGTTTTGGTACCCCGTGTCCGTATTTGAATCTTTGAGATTTTCACGACAATCGAGAGTCGCCATTGAGTCGAATGGGTTCATAGTGGTTTGAAGAAAATCAACCATGGGTTATTTGCCTTAAAAAGTTTTGAAAACTACCTGATAGTCTAGATCACGTTAAAAACGCGCCGAATGAAAATTAATCGCCAATTCGAGTCTGATTTCAGAAATTGAAGTTTCGGCCAAGTCACAATAAATTTTAGGAGTGTCAACTCAGTCTCAGAAGATTTTTCTGATAACTGACACTTTTTAGGAAAAAGTCGTCGCCGGGTTGTTTTAGTGTAGAAAATGCCGGAAATGGTTTTCAGTTGCAAAATTGAGATGCATGTTGGATGCATGGGTGAAGAAAAATAACGATTGAGACATTGAGGGGTCGATTGATTTTTTATGAGAGCCGATTGAGGATGAATTGAGAGAGATTTGATGTGTAATTGATGCCATGTTACTAGAAAATTCGTGTGCCCCCATGAGTAGTGACTTATGGACCAATTCAACTCTCTAGAAGGGCAATTTGGGATGAAAATAGACTAGTGGATGACAGTATGTGGAGAGATAAGAAGAAGAGATATTTTGTGGAAAAGACGTTTAGGGGCCTCACCCCTCATCTCTATCCATCTCTTTTTTTTCCCTCATTTTCAGCGGATAGCCTCTCTCTCCCCTGTTCGTTTCGCGCGACACTCCCAGCTGAAGAAGACGAAGCTGCTTGCTGAAGACCCCCGCTACCGGCTGCACGTCACCGCTGCCACCTGCCAACGTATTGGCTTGCTTCGGTCAACAAGAGCAACAAGCGAAGCCATTGATTGACCGCTTGAAGCCCACGCCTCGTCCGCCAGCGAAGACCCCTGCAGCAGCTCCACCGAATTCTGCCGTCCGCATAGCCACGACGTCCAGAGAAGCTGCGCCACCACACCACCGTTCCGCTTCCACGACCAACTGCACTGAAGACCGAAGCTGCATCCTCCACTAGGCTTTGTCGGCAGCAAATCAATTCCATCTTCACCGGTCAAGACAACTCACGGCAGAAGCTGCTCCAACGTCGAAGTTGGCCTCCACGTGTCCTCAGCTGGAGCTCCTTCGGTCAACACTTCTCTCCGTGAAGCCCTTAGTTGACCAACAGCACCACCTGCCGTCTCCTGTTGCCAACGAACTCCACAGCAACAACGACACCGCGTGGTCTCCTCCTGCCCGAGTATTGATCGAAGCTGCGCGCCACACGTCCGCAGCAAGCCCACGATTGAAGACGCCAGCAGCTACAGCGACACCAATCTTCGGTCTTCTCCAGCGGCGTGCCCTCAGCCCTCACGAAATTTTCGAGGCCTATCTCAGCAGCAACGGCCCAGCGAAGCCAGTGAGATCTACAAGCTTCAGTCAGTCCAAATTCAGCCCTGTAGAAATCCAAGTCAGCGACTCCTTCGCTGGATTCCTCTTGCGGGCAGCCCAGCAGCTCAATTGAGGCCCAAGTGAATTCGCAAGCCCAGTTTTTGAGGCCCAAAAAAATCCAGCAGCTCCATTAAGCCGAATTCCCCGCAAGCCAGCCCAAGTTGATTAAGAGCAGCCCATTTTCAGCAGGCCCAACTTTATTTGCGTCCAGCCTAAAAGCAAGAACAAATCTCAGTTGGGCTGAGATTTGTTGGGCCAAAGTCGAGGCCTGGTCCAAGCCGCCGGTGTTGTTGAAAGCCCGATTTCGGCCACCGTCGCGTCGCCGTCGCGGTGTTCCGATCTCCGCGTTTATCAAGTGAGTTTTATTCACTAATGCTTTCTTAGTTTTCTAATTATACTTAAGGTTGGTTAGATTTAATTAAATGTAATTAGGTGGTTAGACTAGTTTAGATCAATTAAATTAGAGACTTAATGATGCATGTTAGGTGGTTAGAAATAGACATTAGCAAGTAAACATGCCATGTTATTTATAGAACGAGTCTCGGTAATTTTCCATGCTCGTCTTGGCGTCCAATTCGGCATTACGAGCCTAAATTGGATTTTTTATAACTATTTATTTAATTTTCGAAATTAATTATTTAATTATTTATTTTTCCGGAAATTCAACCAGGATGGCCGGTGACCGGAATTTCGTGTTGATTGTCGTGGTGCAGTCCGTTTATTTATTTGAGATTTATTTGGTGCTAAAGTAATTTAGGAGTGAATTTAAGATTTATTCATAAACTAGATCTTGAGAGGGTCGGGTGGGACCATAAAGCCACTAAATCTAAAGAATTGCTTGGTGTGGGATGAATGACCTAGAAATGGTCCGACTGACATGGAATCAACTAGGTCGATTTGATCGATGCTTCAATCGGTGATGTGATTATTTGAGTACCTATTGAACTGTACTAATATGCAGATGGAATTTGAGGCCAAGGTAAATCCTCCGACTTGTGCCGTGTTTAGGCAGCCCATAGTGTATTGGCTTACTAATCGAGTCTTGGGGGTAGGACTCGCTAAGACGTGGTCTCATTGGTTATTGAATAACCATTTCAGGACCCTGAGGAGAAGCTGAGGAGGAGGAACCTGAAGGGAAGAAAGACTTTTGAAGAAGAAGATGATCCAAAGAGAGATCTTGAGTATAACTCGGATGTGGATTGAGATCCCATCCCTTTTGTAAACCCTGTCTTAGTGTAAATAGGTGTGAGACAAGTATGCTATGAATAGTATTGTAAATATATTATGAGTTGTGCTGTTAATGAAAGTGTGGTGGTGAATTTCAATATGAAAAATATGGCCTGCTTTTCTAGTATGAAAAATATGGCCTGCTTTTCTAGTATGAAAAATATGGCCTGCTTTTCTATCCCATTGTTTTATTGTCTGGGAATATATAACTGCTTCCGCCTACGTAATAAAATGAAAGGGTCGGCGATACTTAGTCCTAAGATATCGCACTTTAAAATCGACCAATAAAAAGGATGGGCGCGTCCCCGAGGATCGGGGCGTGACATCAATATTCGTGTTAGATGTTTGATCCTCAATGTCTGTTAGTACATAATTATGTGGCAAAAGAATTTAAAACAAGTTTTAATAGGAAAATGTTAGATGTACATAGATATCTTACTAAAAATTACCTATAGTGACATTGCAAGTTACAATTGGGTATTAAAATAAATAAAAGTCATGCATGAATCATTCGCTTCTAGATATACCCAATATAAAATTATCGCATCGTTTAGTAAACCAAATTAATAAGTTTTCTTTATACATTTAGCTTTGCTCGTGTTAATAATGGATTTAATCAACGCAGTACCCTTAAGATGTTATTTAAGCTTGGATTAATGCGCTTAAAATATATTGATTTCCATTTAATTCTTCTTAGGGTGTCTGAACTTTTTATTTACTCATTTTGAATATTTTGACTTAACAAAAATGCCTTTAGACATTTTTTTTTTAATTATATGCCCCAATGCACATTACATATTGTATTTCTCCATTTTAACAACGTTTTCCAAAGTGAATTGCCCATAGATATAATTGCAAAATCAAAGCAAATGGATATCAAAATCAATGCACGTTAGGTTTGAATCACACGTGTGATAATACACCAACCATTAAACCAGTTTACGACATCTAACTAAGGGGACGAACATATGAGACCCTGAATCAAGCAAACAAACAACAAATGATCACTTTCATTGTGGTGTTGTGCGTCTAGTCAAGGGCTCTCCGCAATGAACTGCAGCAACTCATCATTGCGCTCGAACTCGATCATGTCATGTTCGGCCAGGGTGATCCATGCTTCGATCCCATCCCCACATTTAGTTCCCATCAAAATGACCACATTTTTCATGGGAACACTGGTGGTGCACACCCAAGCAGGCCTTCCCAGCCAAAATCTGCCTCGTAGAACGGGAACCTCGCCCAGCTGCTGAACCTGTAGAGCTCGATCTCTCCTGCAGACGCTGCCGCCAGCCTCCGTGCTGCCGTGAGGTTCTCGCAGGCCTTGGCCAATCCATTCTCGCCTCGAAGCGCACTCAAATATTCACTGTCAATTGAACTTATTGATTTCCTGATAATTCCTGCAAAGTCCTGCAATTCAGCTTCCTTGTTTGGTTCCATGAGTGGTGCCACAATGGACTGCCACAGATTGCCCAAGGCATTCTCAGGCAATGGTTGGGACCTTATCCTGCTTCTGATGTTCACCACATGTGTCACTGCTGATGATGGGGGATACTTCTTGGTCCAGTCTGACCTCTTCCTCGCAGCCTCCACGGCAGATTTCCAGATGAGGGCAGTCACGGCCTCAACGCGTGTAGGGGCAGTACTGCCAAACCTGGCCCTGAGACGGCCCAAGCTCTCGCCATCGAAACGAAACATCTTGGTCAAAATCTTCTCTCTGCTGATGACCCCAGATGGCATTTTGAAGTTTATGTCCTTTGGTGGGAATATCTCAGATGCTTTCAAGAAGGGAGTCTTGAGGTTGGCTTTGCCGTCGACACCATTTATGGCAATTTCAGACCATGCAGCGAGGAAAGCTGAGACTGATGCACCGTCGGCAATCTTGTGAGAGATACAAATGCCGATCGCGATACCACCACAGTTGAAGAAAGTAAATTGGACCCCTACAATGACTTGTTCCTCAATGTTGGGAATGACTCTGTATGGAGAGAATGGAAGGAATTTCTGCAGCTGATTGATGTCAGGGTTTGACAGGACTTCAGACAACTCGAAGTGAGCTTTCGCCTCCAAATAAAGCGCGCCATCATCGCTGCAATCGATGGCAGCATTGCCTTTCACCCTTCCACCTAGAGGGTAGAAGAGGAAAGTGCCTGCGAGAGCGAAGTTTTCAAGTTTCCTGTCACCGAGGCAGAGTCCAGCGCTGCCTTGTCATCGGGAGCTGAGTAGAACAGGATGGCTGGAACGTAAAACGGAGGAGCCAGCTGGTCAAGGAGGCAGAACTTGAACTCCCTGTGGTGAGATGGAGTCGGAGAGGAAGGCTTGATGCTTTCTGCGGAGACGGCCTCAACTTTCATGGCCACGTTTTGTTGGAAATTGAGAGATTTGAAAGTTTGTCCTTTTAAGTTTCTTTCTAGAGAAAGATGTGTTTCCTTTGTGCTTTTGAATCGCAAGATTTTGTAGTTTATATAGATTAAAGAGAGGAGAAATTTGCAATTTTTTGGGTCATAGGCTCATCAATGATGGCTAAACAAGAAGTCAATGCTGACGTTTTGAAGGATTAAGCAGATGCCACGTAACACTAACGCCAATGTGAAGAATCTATCAAGTTTCTCTATTTGATATAATGCCTTCATATATAATATAATTATAAACTTAATCCCCAGCCAAAACGAAGGACAAATTTAACCTCACAATGCTTCAAACACATTGGATCATATTCTTATTATTGGAGCTAAGCACCATATATATTTTCTCTTTTTGATGTTACGATAATTGTGGAAATCTATTAATACCAAACTCTACATTTCCAATCTATCAAGAGAAAGGCTGTCCATGCCGGATTAGTGAATTTACAGAGAATTGTTGGCTTGTAGCTTGATCATCACTAAGTGTGTTGATTAGGGTTGAACATGAATCCTCATACTATTTGAGATATCTAGTAGGCAATATAATTTGGGTATTAGGATTTCTAGGTAAATTTATTATATATACTCTATAAAAAATAATGACACATTAATCACCACTTATGTCATGATCGAAAGAACCTCAAATTTATTTTCACTTAATTTGGACTATTCGCACCTATTTAATTTGTCTCAAACATTTGGAGCATTTTGTCATTCTAGCGTCGTCACATGAGCAAAAAAGGGACCAAGCCTAGGATCTCCGAATCCGAGGGAAAAGAATTCTACGGTAGATAATAACAAGAAGTTGAATTAATTTTATGAGGAAAACAAGTGAAAATATTACTTTGACACCAAGACTGTCTATTTGAAGACAAATTAAAATAGTTCAGTCTGATTCGTGGAATGTCCATTAGAGGACAAATTAGTTGAACATCCACGGTGGTCGTAGGATACTCATGTAAATAAGTGGTGGGCTTCACCATCTGTTGGGTTTTGGCTCATACTGAGCCTAGAATTTATTAATTGCAATTTTAGTTAAATTCTAAGGAACAATTAATGAGAAATTAAATTGTGGTCACTAAGGTTTGGAAGAGCTTATGCAAAGCGCAAGTGCCACCTTGCTAAAGGGTAATCTGCGCCTGCTTAACAATCCATTATACTCTTATGGTTCATCTCGAAAGGGTTGCCACAGCTTGGCAACTAAGTCGTTTGTTCGTGATGTTTATTTGCAACACTTTAATTCTTTTCCTTCCTTTCATCAACCCGTGCCTCGGAGTCTTTGAATTTGCCCAAATGGATCCATTTTGCAAAGCCATTTTCCAGAAACTAAACACATTGGTCCTCATGAGATATAGGCCCATTTTTCAAAATAAAATTGTATTGGACCTTGATATGTCATTAGGCCTATTCTTCCAAAGGTAATTTTCCATCCAATAAGATCTTGAGAGTGCTAGTATGAACAAAAATAAAGGAGTTAGGGAAGAGAATAAGAACACAGAAATTATAGTGGTTCGGCTTAATCCAAGCCTACGTCCACTCTCCCACGATAACAGCCTTCTTGGCTGGATTCCACTATGCAATCAACAAGAGATTACAACTCCGAGTGCAAACACTTAGTAGATCACACTATCTCACTAAGTCACTCTCTTGGTATTTCTCTCATGATTACAAACGTTTAAGCTCTCAAGAGACAAGTATATGATCTAAAGTCGCTTAGACTTTGGAATTATAAATTCTACGCTCCGTCTCTTACTTGCTCATCGGTCCATGATCTTCTTAAATACTCCTCCACTTCCAAACTACCGTTGGACAGCATCCCGGAGAATCGTCTTCCAATATACCCATTGGACAGCTCTGTATCTTAGAAGATTTGGTAGCCGTTGAGTGACAAAGGTAAAATCCCAAATTGATTCCGATCGCCCATACAAACGAAATCTTGGTTTCCATAAGTAAAGCTTCTTCGTATAGAAAGATCTTGTCTTCAATCAAATTAATCTTGATGTGGAATCCAAACCAGATCACTAGCCGTTGTATGATTGGGCTTGAGTTACGATTCATCGAATCTGGATGTAAAGTCTGAGTCTTGAGACTTTACGATATGAGTCTTGAGACTTTACAATCTGGGTCTTGAGACTTTACAATCTGAGTCTGTAGACTTTACAATCTGAGTCTGTACCCAGTTCAGCTTCAGCATAGAGTCTGTCTTCAGACTTTGAGTCTTGAGTCTGACAGTCTTCAGACTTTGAGTCTCGAGTCTGGCAGTCTTCAGACTTTGATAATATCCTCTACATGTTCTATTATCTGCATGGTCTATTACTCAACCATCAAACATGTTAGTAGCCTTTGATTTATTTTGTCATCTTCAAAACATCATAAGGGATTTCCCTAACAATCTCCCCCTTTTTGATGATGACAAAACAATCTCTGAATATGCAGATTTATAAACATTTAAATCAAAGGATATCAGAAGATAGAAAATAATTGCAGCTCAATATTATGCAATAAATAATATCAACCAATCAGCACATATGCATATTCATATCTTCTCCCCTTTTTGTCATAATCAAAAAGCGATAATGGATTCACGTAGAGAATGATAACAATATCTTGCATGAATCACAATTTCAAAAATCAGCTTTTATCGAATATTAAAGATATGCAATATAGCTCACTTCGATTATATCAGTAAATATCCAATAAAAATCACGGATGCATCATAAAATTCACGTACCATTTTTGTCATAATAAAATGATAATATCAATATGAGATTTGTTAATGACAAAAGGTAATAAGAGATGCACTAACCGGATTTTGTAGAATAAATTCTGACACAATTACCTTTCCTTCCATCCATAATAAGATCACGATCAATCAAAAAGATTTTTCCATAATTGATCAAAGCTCCCCCTCAATTTGTTGCCTTTTTGAGGTGATCACGATTCTTTTCCTTTTTCTTGGATTTGATTTCCCCCTGGATTTCCTCATCGAATTCCGAGTCCGGTTCGAATCGACTCGATTCGAGTCTCTGTCGAGAGTGAGACTCAGATTCTGAATGTTCCATCAAGCATAAATTTTCTTGCTCATCATCTTCTTTTTTTTGTTCTTTTCTGGCCATTCTGCTTGTATTTTCTTCCATCGAAATATGGTGGCCTTGTGTTGCTTTGCCCTTCCATAAGTCCTAGTGCCAACATACTAGCCATAAAAAATCTTTAGCTCAAAAGTAAAAACACTTTTATAAACCGAGCACTTAGCTCTGATACCAATTGAGAGTGCTAGTATGAACAAAAATAAAGGAGTTAGGGAAGAGAATAAGAACACAGAAATTATAGTGGTTCGGCTTAATCCAAGCCTACGTCCACTCTCCCACGATAACAGCCTTCTTGGCTGGATTCCACTATGCAATCAACAAGAGATTACAACTCCGAGTGCAAACACTTAGTAGATCACACTATCTCACTAAGTCACTCTCTTGGTATTTCTCTCATGATTACAAACGTTTAAGCTCTCAAGAGACAAGTATATGATCTAAAGTCGCTTAGACTTTGGAATTATAAATTCTACGCTCCGTCTCTTACTTGCTCATCGGTCCATGATCTTCTTAAATACTCCTCCACTTCCAAACTACCGTTGGACAGCATCCCGGAGAATCGTCTTCCAATATACCCATTGGACAGCTCGTATCTTAGAAGATTTGGTAGCCGTTGAGTGACAAAGGTAAAATCCCAAATTGATTCCGATCGCCCCATACAAACGAAATCTTGGTTTCCATAAGTAAAGCTTCTTCGTATAGAAAGATCTTGTCTTCAATCAAATTAATCTTGATGTGGAATCCAAACCAGATCACTAGCCGTTGTATGATTGGGCTTGAGTTACGATTCATCGAATCTGGATGTAAAGTCGAGTCTTGAGACTTTACGATATGAGTCTTGAGACTTTACAATCTGGGTCTTGAGACTTTACAATCTGAGTCTGTAGACTTTACAATCCTGAGTCCGTACCCAGTTCAGCTTCAAGATAGAGTCTGTCTTGAGACTTTGAGTCTTGAGTCTGACAGTCTTCAGACTTTGAGTCTCGAGTCTGGCAGTCTTCAGACTTTGATAATATCCTCTACATGTTCTATTATCTGCATGGTCTATTACTCAACCATCAAACATGTTAGTAGCCTTTGATTTATTTTGTCATCTTCAAAACATCATAAGGGATTTCCCTAACAGATCTAAGGCCCACTTTTCCAAAATATAAATCAAGATTGCTTTCGGCTCATCCATAAGTTGTGAAGCTCGTTCTTTGAAAGTCCATTAAGCCTGCTCACGCAATACCCTTAAGATTGCATCGTACCTCTATGCATCTCTTTTGATTTTAAGATCCATTTTTCGAACAAAAATTTGAAGATAGCGTTTGCGTTTGCTCAAGACAAATAAAGCATGCTTTTGCAGGCTTTTATTTATAGAGTGGGACTTCAAGTTCATCTAATAGCATTAAGCTTTTATAAAGACCCATTTCCATAATCTTTTTCAAATTTGCATGGGACCTTTACATCCTTCATGATAGATGAGCCCCAAGCTCATTCCATCTAAATACACTTGGGCAATCGAAGGATTTAGCATGATTATCAAACCTTTTGTGATGACATTTCATATACTGAAACTTTTGCAAAAGGAGAATCGAAGTTCTAGATCTTTGAGGTGTGCTAAAAGAGTGATATATGTATGGAAACAATGTAACAATGAGTTTAGAAGCAAGTGAATATCTGTTGCCCTGATTTAAGCAAAAAGGAATACCTTATGTAAGGTTGTCCTCTTGCATTCTACACCCTTTATGTTGAATTTCAAGAATTCTACAATTATAGAATCCTGTAGTTATGCTACGGTGCAAACTTGATGATCAATACCTAAGACACATGGAGGATTAGATCACCTCCTCCCCACCATGAATTCATATTTAAACGTTGCATTGTCCAGCGTCGCAACCTTTGGGTTGAAAGAAAATGGATGTAATTGCCCCATATTTTTTTTTTTTTGGTCGATCCTACTCTAATCCTACTCTAACACTCACTCTCAGACTTTTGCCCTGCCTCCTTGCAAGGCGTGGGAGTCGAAACCCACTCCTGAAATAAAATCGTCCCCACTCCAATCTCCCTTGAGAATGTGGGGATTTGAACCCCTCACCTCCCCCTTCCAATTTTGGAAGGGTGGCCACTGGGGCCCCAGATTCGATCGTACTAAAATAAATCCTGATGAATCTCTTTTTGCCCTTTTCCTATAGAACCTTTTCCAATTCTGCAACACAACACATGCTTGATTAATGCTGCATGGGGCTCCAAGATGTGGTTTGACAAGATAGGATTGAGAATAAGCTTTCGAGAAGAAAAATGTAGTATCCGTTCCAACTCCATATGATTCATACTGAACCTAGCATGTCATTTTCCTTTATGCAAAATACGTAAATAAAACAGTATTGCATCAAGGGGAACTAAATCACGGCCGAAGGCATCCTTGAAGAAAAATCGTAGTACTTATTCTAATTTAAGCTTGATTTGTTTCGAAAATGACTCGTACCCTTTTTTTTTTTTTTACAAAATTTACAAAAGTAAGGAAATTAATGAGGGGCAGAACTAGATGGACAAAAGGATTACAAAGGAGAAACAATCTAGTTGGTAGTGATACCATCTTTGAAGAGAAAAGGAGAATGTTCCTTCTTAATATTAACACTTACTGATTTCGTGTTTACACAAATAACAAAGTGAGGCAAGAATGCAATTGATGATAAGATACAAAGGAACAAAAACAAAGGGGGGTTATCCTTTTTTTTTAAGGTGTACTTTGCTCCTAAACGTGATTCAATTTGTATGGAAAATGACATTATTTCCTTATGTGTAGGTAACAAAGGATAAGTCAAGTCAGGGTACGAGATTGCAAAACAGGATATAATGGAGCAAAGGATATTGAAATTATCTGATTTTGAGAAAAAAAAAAAGGTATATCTTATTCTTAAAAATAATTGAATAGATTATTGAAAATCACACTCTGTTTTCTTCTTTGCAGATGACAAAAATAGGGCATGATAGAGCACATCATAAAGCGTGCGAAGGACTGCACAGTATTTGTCCCAAATTCCGACAACAATTTTTACTTTTGCTAATTTTGTCTTTCCCTTGCAGGACCATGGAATTATAGGGACACCAAAGGGGAGAGGTTTCTGCTTTAAAATAAAAATCAAAAAACTGTTTGCAACAAAGCTTTCCGTAATGAATCGCCAAACTTTTCCCAAAGAGCATCTATTTGTGACGGCTTGCCAATCAGCATTGTCACTTTATTTGTGCGACTTCAATCAATTGAGAGGAAATGCTAACAGTGCCAAATGAAAGTGTCAAGATGATGAAAGGCAACGCTCATTCCACATAATCCCTTAATATATACTTCAGGGGAGTTACAAGAAATTCCTAGACGTTTAAGGTAAAAAACTTTCCGCAAGAGGTTGCGGACCAAGACGATGTTGGCCATTTCATTTCATTATCCCTACATACTACAAGTGACTTTTGTTGAAGCCAATCAAGCTCAAATTATTGAAGGAACTTTTCAGTATAATCCTATCAAGAATGAGCCCACTTTGAAATGAAATGGAGGTTAGGGTGGATCATATGAGGAAGGTGAGTGGCATTATCTTATTTACACTTGAATTAATCTTTGAGTGATAGGCGATTTCAACGAGAGTTTAAACATCCCAAAAATGGAGAAAAACATTAGTTTCTCTATTTCATACCTTCACTATGTACTGCGTAGCAAGTTGGCTTGTTCATTCCATTTTCAACATAGTTGGTGATTATTCTCCACATTGAGGCAAGACAAGTGATATATGTCGCAATCAAAACACATTTCAACCCCAGTTGAAATGTTTGAGGGATCGTGGAGGCACGAAGTCAGAGGGTCATGAATCCACAAAAGTGCTAAAAAAATAAATAAGACAAGAAAATTGTTGATGAAAATGTCAAGATAAGAAGTCCGAATTTTGAGAATAGTGCCTTGTGGGAAACAAAAGGGTCAATAGAAAAGATGATTGCATGATCAAATTCAGATCACCCTATGTTTCGTTTGTTTCGTGGAATATATGAAATTTTTGGGAACTATTTTTTAAGAAGTCATTTAAAAAAAATCACATTTTCCAATATTTGGCTGAAATCTAAAAATGAATAGGAAAATATTTTTGTTATTTGGAAAGGAAAATATATTTTTTCTTATATTTTTTCCCTTAAGTATGTCATCAAATGCATAGTTGTTTCATCACGAAGGTTGAGCACCTTTGATCCTTTCTCGCTCAACATCTAGGACCTATTCTTGGAATTTTTTCTTGCAAGATCGATTGCCTATCACTACCCTGGTCGGACGTCTCAAGGGAGGGTGCGTGAAGTAACCTAGAGGGAGACGCTAGAGGCGATTATGTTATAGGTGGACCTACCATGGCTAAGGAAGGACGTGGTGAGAGTGGAAGTTGAGGAGGGGAGGGTGTTGAACATCAGCAGCGAACAAAAAAATTATCACATATTATATTGGTAACAATTCAATTATAAAACCTTTTAATTGGGTTAATTTAGTGTTAAAATTTTTCTAATTAATACCAACTCAATCCATCCAACTAATTAAGCTGGAAATCACTAACATGGATGCCAGTTATCATGTGGCACGACCTGTGTTAACATGTCCATTTTAATAATATTTTGAATATTTTATAATTCATTTGTTCTTTTCTTTTTCTACTATCTCTCTCTTCTTCTTCTTCTTCTTTTTCCTTTTTGTCCTTCATTTTGGCCAACAATGGCTAGCTCGCCTAGAGTTAGTGGGAATGTGAAGGGCCTAGGCAAGGCTGCCTTACTGGGGTCCACGTTATCTATTTTCAGCCTAGATTGGTTGAATGAATTAAATTGGACCAAAGTAAAAATATTTAGAATTAAATTAATTGAATCGAAATGTTTAGGAACTTTTTGATACTTTGTCATGGAGCAATTTCCTCAGACCAGTCTTGAATCAACTCCAAGAGAAGCTTGAATTTTGTGCTTGTCGTTGATGTTCTTTTGCTTTCGCTAGATGAATACCGACAATGTCTAGCTACTGCTATGTTATTAATAAATATGTGAAGGCAAACTCTTCTCATTTTTTCTAGGTAGATGTTGTATAAGTAGATTGTCAAAGGTAGTCTAGTAACTTGTGATGGATACTAATCAAATATCTGTTCTCTCTATTGATTCTCCCACGGGATTGCCATCAAGTAGAGTCCTCTCGTGGGTCCATTGACGCTCTGCCAGACCAAATATCAAGAGTTATGTCCTTAGTTCTTGGTCTGGCACAGCGGTTTTCAGCACGGACTAAGTGATGAATAAACTTGAAGCTTTGCCTTTCCAATTTCTCTCCAAGCTGGTTATGAAACAAGACATCAAACAACAGATCGTCTGTGTGGACTTCGAGGATAGCAACGCACTTCTAGAACTAGCTAGGCAATCCTGCATAATGTAAGATTGTCTCCAAGGCAGGAATGTAGGAAGAATGCACACCGCGACACATTTTCTCGTAAATATACAAATATAATATACAACATGGACCGCCACAAAGTCTCAGTAATATCACAGATTGTCATTTGAAACTCGTCGGTGCACGACGTGATACTGGACGATGTGAGATCCAAATGAGTTTAATGGATGTAACATGAATCAATATTGACCCACCCATACCTAGCTGGATTCCTCTGCAGTTTCCAGCTCAAAAACTTCTTCTAGAAGCCTTGAAGTGGTACAAAAGTCATGGACCAAGTGGGGCTACGAATTTCACAACATTTTCGCTCAATCCTAATTCAATTGCCTCTTGAACCAACGCAAATCGGCTCCCATAAATTCAACTATTGAGTCATCAATCAAATTGGCATTTTTCCTCACCATTACATCCCACTTGCATCCCAATTTCGAGATCAAAAATGGATCTCGGAATTTCCCGGTCGAAAACGGCCCTATCTCAACTTTTCGCCAAAAATTTCAATTTGCAGAAAAATCTTCGGAGACTGAGTTGATGTTCCTAAAATGACTCATAACATGACAGATTTTTCAATTTCTAAAATCGGATTCAAATTCTCGGTTAATTCCAATCTGGTGTGATTTTAACGTAACCTAAGCAACTGGGTAGCTTTCAAATAAATTTAGTGCAAATGACCCGTGGTCGATTTTCCACAGCCACAATGAACCCATTCGACACATTGGCGACTCTCGGTGGTCATGAAAATCTCGAGATTTCAAATGCGGACACAGGGTACCAAAATGATAGAAAAATCAGTCTAGTGCCGATCGACGAGAATTTTGCAATTTAGTGGAATCATCCATGTTTAACCACACATCTCAATCGAACAGACCTATTGTGGCACCCCTCGATGGCCCCCAATCCATTAGGGTCACCATAGGTACTTGTCACTCATCCTATTACATACTAGTAAGGTAATTTTTAGATAAAGTGAAACCATAGTTCATAGGGGTTAATCGATGGAATTCTTTACCAATTTTTTTTTAAAGGTCCTAGTGCAGCTCATCAGTGGAAGCATAACATATCTCATCAATCCTCCCTTCGAAACAATAATGCAATGCACACCACCTATACTGCAAATGAAAAGACAAAGCCGAGTCACTTTTATTTATATTTTTGAGATGGATATTTCAGGTCGGTACAACCAAAGGCCAAGATTTTTAAACTATACTTGGCTATACTCAAAAAAGACTCGACCCTACATCGAACATGTACGCCCCTCCATCAACAAGCGTTGGCTATCCCCAAAAAGTGTCAGCTCTCTTCAGCTATGCGTGCCATCACACCTAACTCGGTGCATCGGGCGGCGGCGGTGGCAGCATCCCTAGCATCACTCCACCATGCCGGACATGAATAGACAAAAACTCCTAGATAACCGGGTCATCAGCAAGACCCACTTCGTACATCACTAAGACACGGACTCAAACATACACCAAACCAGGTACACTAGTGCAGGAATGCTCAGTGCACTCCACCTCGACAACCGATGGCAATCTATAAAAGGTACCGCGTGCAACTGGTAGCAAAGGTATCTTTCTAATCTGAATGTTAATCCTCAAAAGGGGTGAGTACAACCACTCAGCAGTAAAGATCCACCAAACTACACAATGTGTCAAGCAAAACAATCAAGAATAAGACACATATCTTTCATGCATTCAAGCATACCTCACCTTACAGCCATGCATATATCACCATGCATTTGTACTTATATGAATAGCCATGCATATCATCATGCAATGTGCATATACCACCATGCACTTATACATGTATCATCAAGCATGCCAAACTTATATCACCAAGATTCATTTCATTTTTCTTTCCAGGGACCAATGTTTGCATCCCACAATTTATCGCTCGCATCCAACCTGGCATCGCAAGGAACCTCCGGCACACACCTCCGGGCATCCGGCACACACACTCCGGGCATCTCGTACCCCAACTAGAATCACGAGGTATCCCCCCGGCACACACCTCCGGGCATCTCGAAACTCCCGAGGACATCCGGCACACACCTCCGGGCATCCGGCACACATACTCCGGGCATCCCAATACTCCTGGGGCATCGTCGACTCACACCTCCGACGGTCTTGTTATTATCTCAATTTATATTCCCACAAGTATCTCAATTTCAACATGGCATTGGATACAACAATATCAAGAATCTCAACCAGCTTTTTGATGTCATATAACATGCGATATGTCACCAAATATGCAACGAAATCAACCACTCAAAACATTACATCACATGGAAGATTTCATTTATTTTCAAAAAGGCATCAATTTTCGGATAAAAACATAATACACTCCTTTAGTTAAAACTCTAGAAAAATTAGTAAATGGTGTTAATAAATTATGAAAACTTGACACATTATAGATGAGACCTAAAGACAGATATCTCATGAAAAACTCCATACCAAAAGAATCTCACACAAAACAGTACGGTCCATGCATCACAGTTTTCAAAATTCCTACACTTCAGCTTGCACAGTTTCGGATGTAATTTAAATTAAATACCCAAATGAACTCCAAAAATTCTGAAATTTTGACATGTTATAGACAAGTCCTAAAGGTAAATATCTCATGAAGAAATTGAAACCAAATCATTCTATATTAATAGATATAGACGATTTACTCCCCCTGTTCCCGGTGTCGTCTTTTTCCAGATTATCATCTTTAAAAAAAAAAACTCGTTTCACTGACCTACATATGTTCGTTTCTTCTAAATTTTCAGTATGTTATTCCTTAGAATATTACCTACAACTTTTAATAAGAACACATGATCAAATTTTAACTGTATGATTTTATAAAAATCACGAAATCATACTAGGTCGAGGTAGCGTTTTCCCAGATCCAGTTTCTTGAAAGAACAACGATTTCACTGACCTATTTTTGTTCATTTCCTCTAAATTTTTGATATGTTTATAAAAAAAAGTACAATACAACTTTCATTAAGAGGTCAAAGTGAGATTTTCGCAAGAAAGCTACTTTACAGTCCACGAAATAACTAAAAGTCAGCACAACAAATTCCAGATCTAATTTCTCCAAAGAAAAATCATTTCACTAACTAATACTTGTTCGTTTTGCCTCAAATTTTAGTATGTTGTTCCTCAAGATGTTCTCTACAAATTTCATGGAGAAATCAAAACAAGATTCCAACTAAAAAGTCGCATGCAGCTCACAAACTCATGAAAGGTCGGACTGGTTTTTCCAGAAACAGCATGCTAGGCCAACAAATCTCTCTCCAAAGCTCTGAAATCTCATCACTTCCACCACATCCGAATTCACCATTTTCTACACACACATCACAGCAAGCAAAGGGTATGTTTTAGGACTCTACTTGCCTCACGATCGAGCACAAACACAGTGACAAATGGCGAGCAAGGCAGCGAACGAAAGGCAGCGAGCTAGGCGGACGATCGGTGAACGGACCCCCTTCTTCTCTCTCACACGCACGGTCTCCCCTTTCTCTCTTCCTTCCTTCCTTTCCTTTCTCTCTTTCTCTCCTCTCTCTCTCGGATGACTCTTTCTCTTTCTTTCCCTTTCCTCGCTTAATCCGCCCCCTCATCCTCTCTAATTTCTTCCCCCCCATGATTAACAATCATTGATCTTGCATGCCGGTGCCACTTGGCAATTGCCATGCACGATGGGCTTGAATCCGGCTGGGCTTAGGGCTAGCTTGGTCGACGGCCCAATGGGGCTTCATGGGCCTGGCTTTGGGCCGGGCTTAAATGGCCGAAACATGGGTGATCGTGGGCTGGGTTTTTGGGCCGGCTTGGCCTAAGAATTTTGGCCCACTTCCCTTTTAATAACCTACTAATATTTTCCACTTAAATAAATACCTAACTTGCAAAAGTAATATGGCCATAAAACTTGTAGTCATAAATCCATAAATTCCCATTTATAACACATGTGGCCAATGATAGAATTTTCTTTCCTATCAAATAATTATCCATTAAAAGCTTGACCATTAATCTTATTACAAATTATGGATTAAATGGCTACAATTCTACTTAAGGGTACTTCCATCACCTATTCGTTGGCCTTAATGTATTTGGAGGTCGCCATGAATTTTGGGATGCCACACCTATCCTTGATCTTTAATCGATTTTTAACTATGCCGTAATGACCTCAGAAGACGAGCATGGTTGAATAGTCGATTTCTGGTCGAATTTCCAAGTCTATTACATTAAAATCCCTTAATTACTTCCCTAGATAATCTAGTTATCTCACAAGTGATCAGCTCTGAGAATAGCACTATATGCGCATCGATGACAGGCCCGATTTATTCAATTGAAAGCAGAAGTGAAAATTTAGGATGTCACAATACTGACATACACTCCAAGGCGAGAATGAAACACTATTCCATCTAATTCATACTACATGTGCTAAAAATCGACCAAAGGATAGAAAGAGCGAAATTGTAGCTATAGAAATTAATCCCCATACTCCACTTATGTGAGATCCTAGAGGTTACAATTACCTCTTTAGTACCCTTAAGACTTTTAACTGTGTTTTGAAATTTTGATCTAGTGTCTCCTATTTTAGCATGTTTCCTCCATGCATTAGGAACATGTTAGGAACACAGCTAGGTTGAGATGAAGAGATTCAATTGGGAAAGGAAGACTAATCTGTAATATTTTTGATACATGGATTCACTAGCTGGCTAGTCATGTCTTCCTTACGTGGTCATGAGACTCATGACATAATTGTGAACATGTGAAAGAGTTAAGCATGCTTTTCCAGGAAATTGAAGTTGCTCAGACCAATGCAATGAGTTAGAATTAAGGTATAGTGAGATTATGTATGGTGGCTTCTATATAACCTTAACTGGTGCATAGTAAACTCAATATAGGTGTACTTGCTAATCCTGCGGCCAATATGCCCTTAAGAATTGATATGTAAAGACTTTATATATATACTACACTGATATAGAAATTTTGTCAAGCTCATTATGTGCAAGTGGGAGGTGTTAAGTTTTAGACCAGGCCCAACCCACTAGGCTTGAAGTTCCATGGAGTTGGAACATTTTTTTTTTCATCAAGAGAAGTAAATGATCCACAATGCACATGTATAGCAAGGTGCATGCAAGTTACAGATAAGTGCTTATGTGTTCGTGTGACGGTGAGCCCCAAAGAAGAGACTGAAAAATCTCTAGAAATTGTGATAGACAAATCAAGTGTTGTAAGATCAAGAGGCATATTTGGTCGTACATGCACATGTGTTAGTCTGAATGCCGAATTACAGTATTGACCAATGCAAGTACACAAGTTTTACGTGGAACAATCTCAACTCTTGAGACTTGAGATGCGATTCCACAAAAGCCTGACGCCTTCCTTAGCTTTAAAGAAATAGCTTTTCTAATTTAGGTTATATAATTTTTCACAATAAATTGTTTGAAAAATCATAAGAGTTAATTTCCTAATAGATTATTTACTGGCTCGAATCAATTACATAATTTTAAAAGTTAGACAATCTACATAATCCATTTTTCTTTTGTTTTTGGTGTTCGACTTCATGATAACACTCTCGCTATAGACAAACTTCTAAATGCTTCTAGAGATTACCATCCACTCAATTAATAACTGAGTACAAACATTATTAACTTCAGTAGAAGTATATACCTAAGAACTTCTCTCTTGTTAAGTGGTAGCACATCAAGAATGATTGTGAGATTACTGTAGAACCAATTTAGGGTGGTTGTTTGAGCAAAAAATTTCCTACAAATTACTTCTTTAGATTTTTACACGTTTGGTTTTCTAAAAATGATTAGTTAATGAAAAAATATTTACAGTAAAAAAATATGTTTGCTTAAAGCTGGGAAAATGAATTTTCTAACCCTAAAATGGAAAAATATTTTTCTGAAAGATAATTTCCCGAAAAGCATGTTCTTTCTCAATCAATACAAAAGTCAAGTGTGTTTGTTTCTCGATAATGGAGAATAAAAGTAAGTAATCAGAGGAAGATATAATAGGGAAAAGGGATAAGTGCATTAGAAGTCTTAAAACTGATCATGAAAATGTAATTGAGTCCTAAAACTTTCAAAAAGTATAATTAAGTCCTCAAACTTGTCATAAAAGTTCAATCAAATCGTAAAACTTTCAAAATGTTCAATAAAGTCCTAAAACCTATCTCGAAAGTGCAATTGAGTTCTAAAACTTTCAAAATATGCAATCAATGAAAGGACTTAGATTGAACCACTTTGACAAGTTTTAGGACTTGATTGCACTCTTTAAAAATTTTAGGACTTAATTGCATTTCCATGACAAATTTTAGGACTTCCAATGCACTTATCCCTAAGGAAAATTCATGAGAGATTTGAAAGGACATACCATAAAGATTAGGGGAGAATGATAGAATTTGGGAAGAAAAGCAATGATAGTATCAATATATTCTTAATCACCAGATCGGCGCAGCGAACCCTAAGCTAAACATAGTATCAGTGACTTACCTACAAAGAAAATAACTAGCAAATAAAAAATAAACCAAATAGAATGGAGAATATCTTAATAACCTAGATAATATGAAATAACTAATTGGAAAGGAAAACATATATTAACAAGCTAATTGGGAGAATATTCTTCTACATAATTACGGCAATGTCCACTTCTTATTTTCCAATTTCTTGTGCAGAAGTGATTAAATTTCGAGAAAAAAATTGAAAAGAAATTCATGGGCGGGAGTTGTACAATTGACAACAAGAAGGTAAATGGCACAGCATCTAGAATCAGGGGTATTAGTCAGATGTGCCAATTCTAGACACTATGCGAAGCATTTGTCTAAATAGTAGAAAGCAAGCTTCCACTTGTAACAACCTCAACTTCAAGCCCTTTGCATGGTAAAAGAGAAGTCCAAACTTGGTTTCACCGGTTAAGCTCGATTGTGTCTGCTTCCTCTGATCATGTCTTAAGCACGAACCCCCAACCAAATTAGATAGTCGATTGTGGTCAAATTTGGTTAGTCCCTACCTGATGACAATGCCTTCAAAACTGAGATATTCCAAGTTACATTTAACACCCTCGTCTTGTAGTTAATTAAGGAGCATCAACTAAGATGGACATATGGTATGTTAGGCCTTAGCCTTGGAAGACAAGTATGAAACTTCGACTAGTCAAATTTTCTTAGAAAAATTAGTATGAACAAATGTGAACTAATGTGAACGCATTAAATGATGGGTGGAAAAGAGTGTCTTTATAGCCTAGGCCTAATCATACCCTAAATACCTAGGTGTTAAAGGTGGACTTTGGAGCCACTAGGAAAGGGCCACATACCCAAGAGGAAAAGAGAGAGAAGCCAAGTCAAGTTCAAACTTTGAACTCAAGATAAGTTCACATTAGTATCTCTTGGAATTTAGCCATTTAATAAGCAAGATGAAGTGTTCAAGCTAACCTAGGACCTAGTTCGAACCTTGGAGGATAAAGCTATCCAACAATTAATGCTTCTTGACCAAGTCGGATGCCACCTCTCTCCAAATAGATATGCTACCTTTGATTTTCAAAACTACTTGACCTTCACTATTTTCCAATTTTATAGAACTTTTTTTGGTTCTAATTTAGAGAAGCTTACTTCATGAAAGTTGTTCAAAACATCTTTATCTACAACATACTTAAATTTTAGATTTTTATGAGATAAAATGGTTGGGACGAAGGCTGAATCAATTACACCGTATAGAACCTGCCTAGTATAGTGAAAATGGTAACCAAGTTGTTTTCTCAAATTTTCATAAAATCTTCCATTTCAAGTTTGGACATGCTTCCTCATAAAAGTTTTGAATGACATTTATATCTACAACATATTAAAATTTCAAATGGTTTTATGAAAATTTTGGATTTCGAAATGAGTCTCTCTCTTTCCGACCGTTGAATTTGCTTGACGGATAAATTTTTGGGTTGTGTTCAATGATTTTCCGCTCTTTCCACATAACGAATTTGCTTGGGTTCCTTCATAAAAAATGTTTTCTAAGGTCTTCTCTACAACATATTAAAATTTTATAATTTTTTGAGTCCATTTGATAAGATAATGATACTGATTTTGAAAGTTGCTCAAAACTATTTTTGCCTTAGAATGGGAGAACCACACGCCCAACTTGGAGGGGAAGGAGGTTGCACGCCCAACTTGAGGAGCAAGCTAATCTAGAGACTTTTTGTTTTGAAGATAAGAATGCATTAAATGCATTTGGACCTTAGTGTGTAAAAGAGAAGAAACTTGGAGAGCAAGTTAGCTAATGTGAACACATTTAAGCCTAATAGTTGCATGAAATCTTGGTAATTAACAAGTGAGGTGAGTCACCTACTTAGGTGTCCCCTAGAATCTTAGGTGAATCTTAGGTTATGATGAGCCTAGATTGTAACTTTGGTGAATAAGGTAAGGACCAACAAATTAGAAGAAAATATTAAGTATTAAAGGGGCTTATGTGTCCCTTAGGCACCATAGGCAATAATAAGCCTAGAGTGAGGCTTGAAGAGCAAGCAAATAGGTGGACCAATCACAAGCCAACACCAAAGGACCTAGGTGCCAACTCGGGAAGATAGGTAGGCCAACTCATCATTTAGGCGTAATTATGAGTTTGTATAAAAATCTAAGAGGAAGAGGTCTATAAATAGGAGAAGGCATCCTCACATTTTAAAACTTGGCCTTTCTCTCATTTCCTCTCCCTTCCTCTCCTCTCTTTCATGCCCTTCTCTTCCAAGCGGCCCTAGACACCGACCGACCATGAAAGAAGCATCTTGGAGCTAGGTCTAAAAAGTAGTAAGTAGACTTTCCCAACTCTTCGATAAGGTGATGTGCTACGCTTATCGATTTTAGGATCATGTCATCATTTGCTTGTCTTGCCTTTGTATTGTTATGCTTGTTGTGTCTCTATTGCTTGTTGTTGCATTAAGTAAGTTCATGATCCTGCATGAGTATCGAGCATACTCGGATGTTGAGGAGAGGTCTCAATGACTATAGACAATACTAAAACCCAAGCAAATGATTCCAAGTTAAAATCACGAGCCTGAATCATATTTGGCATGAGTTTGATTTAATAAAACACAAGAGTCATTCATTAATTCACCTTGCATGGCTCGCATTCGAGTCTTTCATTCAGCTAAAAGTTTAAACATAACATAAATCGGTTGATGATTAAAATGCATTGACACACAATAGACTTATATGCTGACGTTGGGGGATGCCGGGTCATTGCCTAGGGTAAAGCCCTAGATGCCATCCCAATATTGAGATCATGTACGATGCCAACCCAAGTGAGGCCGATGCCTGGGATCGCCCTGGATGCCGTCTTGATAATGACATTGGGATGATGCCTGTTGTTAAGGGGGGACCAATACCCAGTTGTTACCGGAAGAGTCGACTAATTTTGACTAATATAATATTGAAAAAGAAAAATGAAAGTCCACATGTGGTCCATGACTGATACATGTGTGATGCTTGCAAAAGCTCTGTTTGTTTGATATGTATTGTTAAGTCATTGCATCAATTTGAGCATATATTGAATTGGGCCACTTAGTGCTTAAATAAGTTTCATGAGATGTGAGCATCCTTTTTATGACCGAAATTATCATAAGTCACGAATCTTTGAAAAGCTTGTTCATATACACTAATTCATTCTCTTTGATTCTTGAAAGCACATAGACGGTTGAAAGCCTTTCATATGCATAAGCAAGACAAGGTAGGAATGCTTTTGTGAAAGAATCTAATGGCAAATATTTCTCAAAGTGTGCCCGTGACCGAAAGATGGAAGAATTTTTGCAACTCCGTCGCAATAATATGACAGTCAACCAGTTCGAGGCAAAGTTCTATGAACTGTTCAAGTATACTTTCCCGATTGGTTAAGCATCCTGTAGATAGGGCTAAGCGATTTCAGGATGGATTAAAGCCCGAAATACGAAGCCAACATGTGCCATTAAATCTTAAAGTGTGGTATTCGGAAATTTCGACAACCCTCAAATATGCAATGGTTGTGAGTAATCCACGGGAGTATCGTTGGTACCACATTTGGCCTAGTTTCATCGCCACTCGACATCCCGAAATATTTACTTTTGGAGAAGAAGGAAATTTTTCTTTGAATGGCCATATGAACAATCTCACCAGTGGCCACGTTATTCTTTTTATCTCTTGGACCGAACCTCCCATGTACATCATCATGACCCCATGCAACCTTGCCAATTTCTTCCTCCACGCAAGAATTTTAGTCACGTACTTGTACATGAAGTGGATTGAATAAGAGGAGATTGGTCATCATGCAGCATATGTGCCCGTCGAGTGAGGAGTTGAGTCCACCGGTCAACAAATGAAAAACAGTTGACCAAGAGGCCCTCATCAACGGACACATCAGTGCATGCAAGGGAGGGAGAGCTAGCAATCAAAAGACTTGCTTTTTGCCACGTTCACCCAGCTGTCTTCGGTCTTGGATGCCACCGCAACTCCCATGCAATTGACTGAATAGTCAACAAATCAAAGGAACAAAAGGATTCGGAATTGAGGGGAAGAGAGAGAAGAACCGAGTAGAAATTCGAGCGAGTGAGAGAGAGAAGTCGAGCGAGCAGAATCGTGAACACAGAGAGGGTTTGAGCGAGAGAGTGGACGGCGAGAGGAAGAAGGAGGAGGTCGGCCCTCTGTCTGTGCTCGAGCTGTCGCCGTCGACGCCGCTAGTCTTCGTCGCTGTTGAGCCACGCCTGAGACCCACGAGCCCCCTGTTTTTACTTGCTGTCGAGCTAAAGGACTTGAGGCAAGTGAAAGTCCATTAATCTATATGATGTAGTGTTGTTGTTGTCTAGTGTAGTGCAATAGACTTGAGTAAATGTTGAGATGAAGGCTGAATGCCGAATTGTGGGTGATTGAAGTGGACTGGAATTAAGGAATTGAGGAAACACTTTGGTTTCAATATGTTTTATTAAAGTCTTTGATCTAGAATCATAAATATAGATTTCTATAGACTTTGGAAGCAATTTAGACGAGGTATAGGCGTGAGATTCTACTAAACCTATGCTATCCAGAACAACTCATATATAGTCAATAACTTCGTTGAGTTTCTATGGAGGTTTTTAATTAGAATTTGGTTTTGATTTCAGAATGGAAATTGTGAAGGATTGTTTAAGTTATAACATATGTTTCGGCCAGATTTTTCGAACATATAGCGGTATAAATTTGTGTTAATGAGCGGAGCTTTTCTACTAATGTGTAAATTCTGTGATATAGGAAATCTGGGCTGAGTTGTGTAAATTATTGCTTTTTATACATGACGAATCTGGCTTAGTGTCCTTCATGAAATTCTTTCCTATAGATCTCATCCATAACATACCAAAACTTTAGAATTTTCTGAGTTCGTTTAGGGATTATACGGAAATTTGTACTAAAATTGTGCATTCTGATTTTTGGACTGTTTTTTGCCGAATTTGCTTAATTTATCTCAAGGGTGGATGCATTTTGATTTATTGTTTGACATGATGATATTTGCATTCAGCATATCATTCAATATTGAGATTTGATGAAGACTCATAGGACATCTTGTCATTGCATTGAAAATTGTTTTGATATTAAGATGTTAATGTTGCCGTTGGACTCTCGAGTCAACGATGCCCCGGGAGTCAGGAGGCCCAGAGGATCGAATGAGTGGATGCCTTGTGGATACTTGGGGTCTGTAGTGCCCCAAAGGTTTTTCCCTAGAGCATCGAGATGCCTGGTAGTATGTTGATACGTAATTTCGAAGGGTAGGGGTAACCATTTTCATGGCGCGCCCCAGAGATTCCTCATGACGCCAGGTGGGGTGTGAGATGCCTAAGAGGTGTGACGTAACATGCTGTGGATGCCTGGTGGCCTAGTGGCCAAATGCCGGAGGCTTTTGCGACGCTAGGTTGGGTGCGAAATCCCAGAATGACGCAAACATTGGTCCTTTGGGGGGATAAAACCGTTTGAATGTTAAAAAGGATGGTTCTACTAAGTGTGAGTGTGGTTTGGTTATGGGATTAAATTGTATGGCATGAAATGGGATGTGTCATAACAATTTGGCCCTATGATCGGGACTTGTGTAACTGAACATGATACATTTTGTTTGTTTGAACTGCACTTGTCATTACATTAAAGAGTTTTATGGTTTCAATACATACTCATTCCTTGATGAATTGTCTTGTCTATCTTGCATAAAACTAGATCATGATGGCTTGCATAGTATAGTTTAGTGGATCTTTTGTTGCTAAGTGGTTGTACTCACCCCGTTTGGGGACTAACATTTTAGACTAGAAGATATGCCTCTGCTACTAGTCACCCTCGGCACATTTTATGGTATTCCGGTCGACCTTCAGTGTGAGTGTTTGAAGCACCACCATCCTGAGATACGAGGGTTGGTTTTTGTTCGAGTGCGGGTACTGATCATTTTTTACATTGGTCCTCCCACCAACTCAGTGATTCAAAAGTTTCTGACTGTGTTCGTCCACCGTGATGGGAGTACACTAAGGCCATTGCCACCGCTGCTAGTTGATGGACCAGACTGGGTGTGACCGAGAGTGATGGTTAGCAGATGAAGCATTTTTGGACCGCCGACACTGACTGATGGGCCTATGTACATGGTTGTTAGAGAGTCGAGTACCTTTTGAAAATAGCTGAGTTTAGAAAAATCTTGGCATTTTGATGTACCGACTAAGATGACCGTCAACACTGACCGATGTACCAATTAAGAAGGACGTCATAGAGAGAGCGGAGGATTGATCTTTTTATCTCGCCTTGAAGGATAAGAATTAGCGCTTGAGTAAGCGGCTGACGATGGGAGACAAATCTTCTTTTATCCCTAATAAGAGGAATCATAATTAGAAGCCCCCTTTTATTTCAAAAGATGGATGCCGCATTTGTGGAAGACATCATAGGAACGCTCCTTATTAGGTAAGGATAGGAGCTTGCTTCGGATATGGCCAATAGGGCCACCTCCAGAGAAATTGTCCGTGACAACAAGGAATGCAGTAGTAGGAGCTACAGCAACTGCCAGTGAGGATTACACCTCAGGACAATCCTAATCGTCTGTCAGAATTAGGAAGATTCTACGCGATGACCTAAGAGGAAGCAGAGAATTCCTAGACCGTTATCATAGGGACTTGATGAGTCGAATGATCACATCGTACTTGGACTATTTTTTTTAAATATTTATAGACAACATTTTGCTATTTTCAAAATCTGGTGTTGTAGATTCTTTGAGAATGCACAATATATGCCAAATCCAGCAAGTGCGAATCCTAGTTTAACTGCATGGTATTTTTAGGCCTGATCGATGAAGAATAATAATCAAAGTAGTGTAGTGAAAGCGTGCTGGAGCCAAAGAAGACATGTCACGAGCTTGTGTCTTGAACTTTAAAAGAAGTTGGGACAAGCGGCTACACCCCATTGAAATTGCCTACAACATTAGTTATCAGTAAAGCATCGGTATGGCATCATTCGAAGCACTCTATGGTCGGGCTTGCAAGACTCCAGTGTGCTTGGATAAAGTTGGGGAAAACAAGATCATTGGTCCAGAGCTAGTTCAACTTACTATAGACACCATTCAAACAATCTGAGATAGAATGAGAGCTGCCCAAAGTCATCAAAAGAGTTATGCTGATAATAGGCAGAAATCCCTAGAATTTCATATTGGCGACAATGTTTTTCTTAAAGTATCACCCATGAAAGGTATGCCCAGTTTTAGTTGGAAAGAAAAATTGAGTCCTAGATTTATAGGACCTTTTGAGATACTAGAATGGGTAGGGAATTTGGCCTACCAGTTGGCTTTGCCACCAAAGCTTGCTCAGGTCCACAATGTTTTCCATATTACAATGTTAAGAAAGTACGAACACGATCCGGCACATGTGCTAAACTTCAAGTAGATTGAAGTAGATGACAAAGAGCCAGTGCAGATTGCGGATCGAAATGAGCAAGTTTTCAGGAATAAGGTCATCCCCCTAGTTAAAGCAATATGACAACACCACGGGGTAAAAGAAGTGACTTGGGAACGTGAAAAAAGTATGAGATAGTTATACCTACACTTATTTGAGCCAGCTACGTATTTAAATTTCGAGGATGAATTGTTTTTAAGAGGGGGAGAGTTATAACATCCTTAACTTCAAGCTCTTTACATGATAAAAGAGAAGTCCAAACTTGGTTTCACTAGTTAAGCTCAATTATGTCCACTTCCTTCGATTGTGTCTTAGGCACGAACCCCAAATAAGAAAGTCGATTGTGGTCAATTTGATTAGTCCCTACCTGATGACAATGCCTTTAAAACTAAGATAGTCAAAGTTGCATTTAACACCCTTGTCTTGCAGTTAATTAAGGAGAATCAACTGAGATGGACACATGGCACATTAGGCCTTAGCCTTGGAAGACAAGTATGAAACTTTGACTAGTCAAACTTTCTTAGAAAAACTAGTGTGAACAAATGTAAACTAATGTGAACGCATTAAATGATGGATGGAAAAGAGTGTCTTTATAGCCTAGGCCTAATCATACCCTAAATACCTAAGTGTGAAAGGTGGACTTTGGAGCCACTAGGAAAGGGCCACATACCCAAGAGGAAAAGAGAGAGAAGCCAAGTCAAGTTCAAACTTTGAACTCAAGATAAGTTCACATTAGTATCTCTTGGAATTTAGACATTTAATAAGCAAGATGAAGTGTTCAAGCTAACCTAGGACCTAGTTCAAACCTTGGAGGATAAAGCTGTCCAACAATTAATGCTTCTTGACCAAGTAGGGCGCTACCTCTCTCTAATTAGATATGCTACCTTTGATTTTCGAAACTATTGGACCTCCACTATTTTCCAATTTTATAGAACTTTTTTTGGTTCTAATTTGGAGAAGCTTCCTTCATGAAAGTTGTTCAAAACATCTTTATCTACAACATATATAAATTTTAGATTTTTATGAGATAAAATGGTTGGGATGAAGGCCCAATCAATTACCATATAGAACCTGCCTAGTATAATGAAAATGGTAACCAAGTTGCTTGCTCAAATTTTCATAATATCTTTCCTTGCGAGTTTGGACATGCATCCTTCATAAAAATTTTATATGACATCCATATCTACAACATATTAAAATTTCAAAGGGTTTTGTGAAGATTTGGATTTCAAAATGAGTCTCTCTTTCTCTCTCTGACTGTTAAATTTGCTCGACGGATGAATTTTTGGGTTGTGTTCAATGATTTTCTGCTCTTTCCACATAATGAATTTGCTTGGGTTCCTTCATGAAAAATGTTTTCTAAGGTCTTTTCTATAACATAATAAAATTTTATAATTTTTCGAGTCCGTTTGATAGAGTAATGGTACTAATTTCGAAAATTGCTAAAAATTATTTTCGCCTTAGAATTGGAGAACCACACGCCTAACTTGAAAGGGAAAAGGGCTGCATGCCCAACTTGAGGAGCAAATGCATTAAATGTTTTTGGACCTTAGTGTGTTAAAGAGAAGAAACTTGGATAGCAAGTTGGTTGATGTGAACACATCTAAACCTAATGATTGCATGAAATATTGGCAATTAATAAGTGAGGTGAGTCACCTACTTCGGTGTCCCCTAGAATCTTAGGTGAGTCTTATGTTATGATGGCCCTAGATTGTAGCCTTGGTGAATAAGGTAAGGACCAACAAATTAGAAGAAAATGAGTGCTGGACACTTGGAGTGCCAAAACTTAACATAGAGAGACACTTAAGTGCCAAAAATTAGAAAAGTGACACTTAAGTACTAAAAGTTAAGAAAATGACACTTAAATGCCAAAATTAGAGGAAAATGTATCACTTAAGTGCCAATCCGGCCAAAATGCTGACGTTGTGATTTTCTGGCGAGGAAAGTGCAAAACGGCGTCATTTTGCACGCTGATGTGGTTACAAAATGTAAAAACGATATCGTTTTGTCTCTCGACGTGGTAAAAAAAATTAATATAAAAATTAATAAAATTAATTTTAAAATTAATTTTTTAAAACATTTAAAAATAAAATAAAAATAAAAATATTTAAAAAAAAAATGGGTGGAAGGGAGATGGCGAGGGTGAGCCCTTGCCGCCGCCTCCCGAACACCGCGAGAAGGGGCAAAGCAATGAAGGGGGAGGGTTGGCCGGGGTTGTCGGCCCTTAGGCCGACCGATGATGAGGGCCCGTGAGCCTTTGCCCAAATCCGGCGATGACTCGTGGGCCCTCGTTGCCTCCCGCTATCATTGGGAAGGGTTGGTGATGGAGGGGAGGGTCCGACCGGCCACGAGCCCTCGCCGCCTCCCTCCGCCACCAAGAAGGGCCGGCGACCGAAGGGGTTGGCTAGGGGCGGCGACGGCGAGAGCTCGGCCCTCGGCCGTCTCCCTCCCCCCCTCCCTCCCCCCTCCACCCCCAATTTTTTAAAATATTTGTATTTTTTAAATGTTTTAAATAAATTTAGTTTTAAATTTAATTTAATTAATTTTTATATTAATTTTTTACCACGCCAATAGCAAAACGACATCGTTTTTACATTGTTTAGCCATGTCAGCATACAAAACAATGCCGTTTTGCACTTACCTTGTCGGAAAATCGCCACATTAGCATTTTGGTTGAATTTTGGCCAGATTGGCACTTAAGTAATCTATTTTGCTCCGATTTTGGCACTTAAGTGTCACTTTCCTAACTTTTGGCACGTAAGTGTCCCCCGTGCCAAGTTTTAGCACTTAGGCTATACTTCTACCAGAAGAAAACAATAGGCATTAAAGGGGCTTATGTGTCCCTTAGGCACCATAGGCAATAATAAGCCTAGAGTGAGGCTTGGAGAGTAAGCAAATAAGTAGACCAATCACAAGCCAACACCAAAGGACCTAGGTGCCAACCTGGGAAGATAGGTAGGCCAACTCGTCATTTAGGCGTAATCATGAGTTTGCATAAAAATCTAAGAGGAAGAAGTCTATAAATAGGAGAAGGCATACTCACATTTTAAGACTTGGCCTTTCTCTCCTTTCCTCTCCCTTCCTCTCCTCTCTTTCATGCCCTTCTCTTCCAAGCGGCCCTAGACGCCGACCGACCATGAAAGAAGCATCTTGGAGCTAGGTCCAAAAAGTAGTTAGTAGACTTTCCTAACTCTTCGATAGGGCGATGTGCTACGTTTATCGATTTTAGAATCATGTCATCATTTGCTTGTTTTGGCTTTGTATTGTTATGCTTGTTGGTCTCTATTGCTTGTTGTTGCAGTAAATAAGTTTATGATCTCGCATAGGTATCGAGCACATCTGGATGTCGGGGAGAGATCTCGATGACTATGGACAATGCTTAACCCTAAGCAAATGGTTCCAAATCAAGGTTACGAGCCCAAATCACATCTGGCATGAATTTGATTTAATAAAACACAATAGTCGTTCATTAATTCACCTTGCATGGCATGCCTTTAGGCCTTTCATTCGGCTAAAAATTTAAACATAACATGAATCAATTGATGCTTGAAATGCATTAACACAAAATGGACTTATATGCCGACGTTGGGGGATGCCGGGTCGTTGCCTAGGGTAAAGCCCCGAATGCCGTCCCAATATTGAGATCATGGATGATGCCGGCTCGAATGAAGCTAATGCTTGGGGGTCGC
The DNA here is from genome assembly GCF_016545825.1 of Eucalyptus grandis. Taxonomy (NCBI): domain Eukaryota; kingdom Viridiplantae; phylum Streptophyta; class Magnoliopsida; order Myrtales; family Myrtaceae; genus Eucalyptus; species Eucalyptus grandis. The sequence continues at coordinate 38,202,306 of NC_052614.1, forward strand.
CTTGGATGCTGTCCTGATAATGAGATCGGGACAATGCCGGTTGCCAAGGGGGGGATCGATGTCTAGTTGTTACCGGAAGAGTCCTAATTTTGACTAACATGATATTGAAAAAGAAAAATGAAAGTCCATGTGTGGTCCCTGAGTGATACATGTGTGATGCTTGCAAAAGCTGGGTTTGTTTGATATGTATTATTAAGTCATTGCATCAATTTGAGCATATATTTGAATTTGGTCACTTAATGCTTGAATGAGTTTCATGAGATGCGAGCATCCCTTTTTATGATCGAAATGATCATAAGCCATGGATCTTTGAAAAGCTTGTTCATATGCACTAACTCATTCTCTTTGATTCTTGAAAGCACATAGATGGTTGAGAGCCTTTCATATGCATAAGCAATGCAAGGCATGAATCTTGCTATTGATTTGCCATCGATAAGTGGGTGATGACCTTATATTCGACGATCGACGGCGAGATGTCCTCTTATAGGAGAATTAGGGATTTCTACTTACTAAGTCGTTAACTCACTATTGTTATTCTCACCATTTTAGGTGTGTGATGGGTGAACCAGGGTCCAAGAAGGGAATGAACCTAGCATGGGGGCCACTTTTGGGAGCAGTTCAGTAGAGGAGCTAAGCTACCCCAGCCTGTTGATTGACTATGTATGGAAACAAAAATAAGTAACCTAGGACTAGGATGGGCATGTAATCAAAATAGCTTTTCATATGTGAATATGTATATGAATATATGTTACTTTTATTTGCTTGGCTTGCATATGTCTTGCCTAGGTTCCATGTTTGTTTGTACGGAGATTCTTTATGATTGCTTCTATATGTGCTTAACTAAATATAAAAGACTTTCGAGACTTCGACATTGCCTGTGGCATTGATGCTAACTCGCCGGGTCATGCTCTCATGCCAAAAGTGGCGCGGGGGTGTGACAACACTTTTTCGATAGGGGCTTCCAATGGTAGTCTGGTAATTCAACGCTCAATTTGGATGCGTTCCTTATTTTAACGTGTCGATATTTGTATGCCCTATCCCCACAATTGGAGGGGAAGTTTTTCTTTCCATGTCCATGAGAATATCTATAAATTCTACATCCCAGAGTTTACATGAAGTAGTTTTATGACATACTTAGATCCAAAAGAAGGTAAACTGATCTCAAGTGCACTGTCTTTCAAAATCCATGTTTCAACGAGCTTTCTAGTTGATGCATTTTTCACATAAAAGAAGTCGTCCATGACCTTACCTAACTCTAGTTAACTCCAAAAGCAATTTTATTAGGTTTCACTTGTGGTCATAATCTTAATTAATCCCCATCTTCATCAATTTCATCTTCTCAATTCTACGCTTTTTCCCTTTCTTAGGATGAAATGTAGCTAAGACTGCAATAGAAAGTTGCAAATATGCATCTGAACAACTTTGAGGAATCTAAATAAAATCTTAACATCATTCATTTATTCAACACTTAGTCAATCACGGTATAAGTCCATATCATAGTCTTGGGGCACAAGTGCAGCGACCAATGGAATACTGCTGTAAGCCCTATGAATTTGTCTAGTTCCCACCTTTGACCAATGTGTTGGAGGTTTGTTTGTCAAAACAAACTGAGTGTTTTTTCCTTGTCCCACAAAGGAAAAGTGGGAGGAAGTGGGCCAATTTAAAAGTGCGGGATTTTCTTTATGTACTTAAAAGAATGATTGGGTGGGGCTAGACCCCACCATACTCGCGTGTAGGTGCGCGAATAATTGTGCGATTTTGGCGCGATTATTTGGCGCACTTAGCACTTTGCGTGCCCGCGGTTTAATTAACAATAATCCCTTTTGTTATTTGTTATTATTATTATTATTATTATTATTATTATTATTATTATTATTATTATTAATCAATTCAAATGTTGTCTATTATTTTGAGAATTTTGGAAATAAAATATATAAAATGAAGATTCGAAATTCTATTAAAAAAATTATTCCGAATTTTATTTGTGTTTTTTTTCGATACAACTTTTGGAAAATTACTTATTCGGTTTGCAACTTTTCCCAAAGGGTTGCATTTGTTTGGTTTTCGTCTTCTTCCAAAAAGTCGCATTTGTTAATCCAAACAATTTTTCTAAAGGACGTGTTTGTTCATTCTTTGGCATTTTTTTCACGAAGAGTTGCAAGACTGTCTTATATATATACTCGTTAATTTTCGGAAAAACGAGAGTGATCATTTTTGTCTTTTTCGAGCTTTCTGTCTGAAAAAACTACGGCCATTCTTTCAATTGTTTCCTAGAGAGACCTTGGAGAAATAGTAGAATTGCTATCTAGTATTCTCATCCGAGACTTTGTTGTATCTTGGAGGATTTTTGCTGGTGACCATTATCAACGTTGTGGGGCAAATAAATCCTTAAAGAAAGTGATATCACGCCTCAAAGTCCAACTTGAGTACTTTGAATATCCGTCTTCATTGTTTTACCCAATTTGTAGCCATATTTTCCCAACAATTTTAAGGATTTATTTTGCTACAACGAAGTCGGAGACAATCAAAGTTATGAATCAAGATATGGTCAAACTGGACCGGTTTGATGGGAACAATTTTGCTCACTGGAGGGACAAAATGATGTTCTTACTCATTACTCTGAAGATTTCCTACATACTGGATCCTAACTTGGCACCTATAGAAGATCATAAGCCTACTTCCGATGGAGGACAGCCAAGTGTGAAAGACTTTGAGAGGGTTAATAAGAAAAAGAAGAAATGTGCGGAGGATGAATTACTTTGTCGAGGACACATTCTGAACACACTCTCCGATCATCTATATGACTTATTCACTGAAATGAAGCTGGCCAAAGAAATTTGGAATGCACTTGAATTCAAGTACAGAGCGGAGGAGCAAGGTACCAACAAATATCTAATCGCCAAGCATTTTGATTTCAAGTTTATTAATACTAAACCCTTGTTGGAACAAGTCCATGAATTGCAAGTGATTGTGAATAAGATTCGTGCCCTCAAGATTGATATTCCAGAAGCTTTTCAAGTTGGAGTAATTATTGTGAAATTGCCTCCAAGTTGGAAAGACTATGGAAAGGCTGATTCACAAGTCAGAGGACTTTACTTTGGAGCAAATACATAAACATCTTCGCATTGAGGAAGAGTCACATTTACGTGATAATTCTATTTTGAACAATTCCAAGGTAAATGTTGTGGATAAAAAACGGAAAATCGGCCAAAACTTCAAAGTAAAAAGTGGGGGGCATAAATTTAAAAGAACACAAAAGAAGAAAAAGAGTTGCTGTTTTGTTTGTGGCAAACAGGGACACTATGCCAAGGATTGCATTCACCGTAAGAGCATTTCAAAGGACAAGAACATTCTGATGGTGAAGGCAGATGTAAATCTGATTGAAGAAAATTATGTAGCCATGATTTTAAACATGTTTTCAAGCATGAAAATTTCTAAGATCAATGATGCGATGGCTATGGTTTCTGAAATCAATTCTACCACTGTTCAATCTGGTTGGTGGTTAGATTCTGGAGCAACAGTCCATGTGTGCAAGGACAAGTGCATGTTCAAGCAATTTGAAGAGATTGTTGACTCAAATGTTCAAGAGGTCCTGATGGCAAATAATGCTCTTGCAAAGGTTGCTGGAAAAGGCACGGTGGAGATAGACTTCACTTCTGGAAAGAAGATAACTCTTCTTAATGTGTTATTTATACCCGAAATTAGGAAGAACCTAGTTTCTATTGATTTACTTTGTAAGATGGGGTTTCGGGTTTTGTTTGAATCTGATAAGGTTATCCTGTCGAAAAATGGGCTGTTTGTTGGGAAGGGTTATGCCAATGATGGCATGTATCAACTGAGTATCAATAATAATATTTCTAATTCTGCTTATATTGTCAAGTCTCCAATTCTAAGGCATAGTAGGTTGGCACATATAAATATTCGTTATTTGAAGAATATAAGAAAATTAGACTTGATAAATTTTAATGGCGAATTTGATAAATGTGAAATATGTGCTAAGTCAAAATTTACTAAGAAGCCATTTCCTAGTGTTAAAAGAAATTCGAATTTATTGGATTTAGTTCATAGTGATATATGTGAATTTAATGGTATGCTAACACGGGGAGGTAAAAGGTATTTTATTACCTTTGTGGATGATTGCAGTAGGTTCTTATATGTTTATCTCATGAGATCGAAAGATGAACCATTTACCATGTTTAAGAAATATAAGGCTGAAGTAGAGAATCAATTAGAAAAGAAAATTAAAGTTCTACGATAAGATAGAGGTGGGGAATATTTCTTAAATGAATTCTCTTCATTTTGTGAAGAACATGGTATAATTCATCAAGTTTTGGCACCATATACTCTACAACAAAATGGTTTAGCTAAAAGGAAAAATAGATCTCTTGGAGAAATGGTTAATTGTATACTTTCAAATTCAAAGCTACCAATTAATCTTTGGGGAGAAGCATTACTTACTCCATGTTATATTCATAACAGAATACCTTCCAAGAAGAATGACATAATCCCTTATGAAATATGGAAAAGTAGAAAGCCAAATTTGTCATATCTTAAAGTGTGAGGTGCTTGGCATACTACCGAGCTCCAGATCCTAAGACAACAAAACTCGGTCCTAGAGCTATCAAAAGTGTTTTTGTTGGGTATGCTGAAAATAGTAAAGATTATAGGCTTCTTGATTTAGAGTCTAATGTGTCGCGACCAATTTTTTCGAGGTGTGTACCACCTAGGGTTTGGCTAATGGATTGTTAAGCCTAAACTTAACTCGGGCTTTCCCAAGCCCATACCAACTCGCGACTTAGTTCAGATCTCTTAACACGCAATTGATTTTCAATTAGGAGTCGCCACTAATCTATTTTTGGTGGGTCGATTAGAAACCCAAGTAAAGTAATGGAAGTTTTACTTTACTCCTACGAACTAGAGACTATGGGTACGGGGACTTGGTTACACTAGATTTTTCTAATGCCCTTTCGGTACCTTTCTTTTTTATTTTGAAAAATGTTTAGCAAGCAATTTGGATTGATTTTAAATTTATTTCCCTAACATGTGAGATGATCATGCGGGTGCACAAATCACCAATTTAACATCCAAGAAAGCAATGAATAAATTGCAGGACTTACCTTATAGCAATGAAAACATATGCGTTGTTAAATCAAAATTCACATCATCAATCTTAGATATGATTTCTAATTAACACGCAATCATTCAATTTTTGTTTTCACTGATTTAATGAGAATATAATCCATATGCAGTGCAATGCTTTTAATCTAACATGAATGATATGACATAGTAGTATAGCATGAACTACATGAATGAGAGTAATTTTTTTTTTTTTATGTTTTCTTAATGAACATGCAATAATTAAATATGCAATCTAAATTAACCAAAGTGACCTAATCTTAATGACGGGCAATTTCTAATTAAATGAACCTAGCAAAAATTACTAAATGACGTGCATTTCATGAACCTAACGCTATATGACGCGCACATGATTTTTTTATTTTCTTAATACACATGCAATCTATCCTAATATGCAATGATGTGCAAAAGATGTATTAATTCTACATGACATATGCATGATGATTTTTTTGTTGTTTTTTTATTATTTTCGAAATTAAAAATTGACCAATAATTAAACGTGCAAAAAAACTAACATCCTAAATGAATGCATCTTTTTTGGATTTTTATTTAAGGAATTCGAAATAAATAAATTTCCTATGCAAAATAATCCTAAAACAAGTAATATTCTAACATGAACCTAATCTAACTCAAATGTTTTTTTTTCCTTTTACGGGAGCAAACAAATAAAGGCATAAAAAACAGCACGGCCCCAAATCAAGCAAGATATCATCCATGTCCATTTAATTTTGGGAAATAAATTGACTCATCGTATCTCATGCATAAGATTGGATTGGCCAATTTTTAAATAAAATCACGAATCATATCTCGAGCATGAGATCGGATTGGCGATTTTTCCGTACGATTGCGGGTCGTATTTCGAGCGTGAAATCGGACCGTCAATCATATGTACGTTGTGAAATTAGGAAAATTTCCTAATTCATGAGAGATCAAGAGATCTCTTGGATATGGCAATATCGATCAAACATTCAAAGAAATATTGCGATATTACAAATTAGGCAGCGACATATATGAAAATAAGATTATTTGAGAGTCTTACCTAATTCATGATGTCACGCGAGTGACGCTTCCAAATTCGGACGGATGATGGTGGCATCAACGGTGGCTTATTGCTCCATGGTCTCGATGGAAACGGGTTAGAATGTCAACGGCAGTGGGCTCCGGAACTCGCTAGGATGCCGGGTATCAATGGTGGTCGAAGACGAAGAACCAGGCTAGTGTGGAAAATCTGCAGAAAATAATAAAATTACAAGGACAAGGCGCACAACATGACAGGTGCCAATGAAGGGGTGGAGGCGGTGTTGTCCCTGGACGTGTGAGCAAAAACCAGCGGGGAGTGAAAAATTTCCTCTCTGTACATTGCCGCCTCCCTCTCTCTAGCCTTGTCTGTTTTGACTTGTGGCTTTCAAGAATTTTTGCTTCTGTTGCATTTGACCGTGAGTGGATGATTGACTAAATTGTCTAACTACTCTAACGAACGACGCCACTGGATCACCATCTTCAATCTTCGAGGGCATTGCAATATTTATTTCTTCTGGCTCGCACCCACGATCTCTCTTTGTTTCTTCTCATGTCACTCACGAATCATACCTGCAACAACCAAGACAACGTGGAGTAATTTCTTGCCATAGAACAACAGGATCACGGGACAAAGATCAACGGAACAGCAATTCATCACGGTATTTGGTCAAGGGTGGCGCGTCTTGATGCACTCGGAACAAAGAACGAAGAAGTGCAATAAGCCTGGACGTTTACGAATCCAGTATCTTTGTAGAGTGGTGGCGAGCAAGCAAATTGGACGATCGCATGGCTGAGGTAGGTCAAGCACCGAAGAAGAAGACCATCTTTCGTGCTTTCTCTCTCTCGTCTCGATTCTCACGTGTGTTTGCCTTTTGAGATTCTGAATTGCCGCCCCCCCGATTTCTCCTCTTGGCTTTTTCTCTCTAAAGCTCTCTCTGTGCCGTGTATTCGAAGTCCTCCTCTTTTCAGAATTATGGCCGTATGTGTCGATTGTGTGGCCTCCCCCGAAACCCTACGCAAACAATTGATTTATAGGGCGAGAATTAGGGTTTTAATTTTTCCAAATTCATATCCACAAAGATTCTTTTTCGCATGTAATATCACTTTTTTTATTATCCACATCTCCTGATTTTATCGCCTAAAGATAAGATTGCAATCCAATTTTCTTAAATTCCAAAAATTCACCGTAATATCATTTCAAATCTCCATTTAGGTAATTTTTGTCATTAAAAGAAAACGGGCTCGGGCCAATTTACTTGCTTCGTGAGCTTAGTCCGACCTGCCAAATTAAAGCTTAGAACCACTAAATTAAACCCATTTGTCACTGACCTAATGTAAATGCAAATTAAAAAATAAATGCACCTAAAACTATATGCTATGCAATTGACTATTTTTTCAAGGATAAAATTAACCCATAATTTTTTAATGCAATAAATGACTAAACGGGTCGCCAAAATTTAGGTGTCAACACAATGTCATAGTAGAATCGAGAGACGTTGAATTCTTTGAGAATAAATGTTTTACAAGTTCTGAAATTATTGAAAATAATTCAAGATCTATGGAAACTCAAAGTGATTCTCAAGAGAAAGAAACAAATGATTCTAAAGACATGATTGAATCAAGGAGAAGTACTAGAGCTAGGAAAATAAAAGACTTAGGTCCTAATTTTATTACTCATGTTTTTCTTGTTGAAAGGAGATGTAGATAATAATGTGGTAAATAAATACCCTTTAGTATTAAATTTAGAATATGATCCTAGAAGCTTTGATGATGCTATGTCTTCTAGAGATGCTTCCTTTTGGAAAGAAGCTGTAAATGATGAAATGGACTCAATTGTGTCCAATAATACTTGAGTATTAGTAGATTTACTGAAAGGATCAAAACCTATTGAGTGCAAATGGGTTTTTAGAAGAAAATATCATTCTGATGGTTCTATTCAAGCTTTTAAAGCTAGGCTTGTAGCTAAGAGATATAGACGAAAAGAAGGAATAGATTATTTTGATACATATGCTCCTGTTGCACGTATAACTTCTATTCGAGTTCTTTTTGCTCTAGTTTTCATTTATGATCTTTGTGTTCATCAAATGGATGTTAAGACTGCTTTCTTAAATGGAGACTTAAATGATGAGATTTACATGGAACAACTGGAGGGTTTTGTTCTTCCTGGAAATGAAAGAAAAGTATGTAAATTGATTAAGTCTCTTTATGGACTTAAGTAAGCTCCTAAGCAGTGGCATGAAAATTTTAATTCGGTCATATTGTCAAATGGTTTCATCAATAGTAGTGCCGATAGGTGTATATACTCTAAATTAACTAAAGACTATGGTGTCTTAGTGTGCTTGTATGTTGATGATATGCTTATCTTTGGAACGAATATGACTGGAATTAATGAGACTAAGAAGTATCTAACTTCCATGTTTAAAATGAAGGATTTGGGTGAAGTAGATACTATCTTATGTATTAAAGTTAAGAAAAATAGTGGGGGTTATTCTTTAAGCCAATGTAGTTATGTTGAAAAATTATTAAATAAATTTCAACATGTTGGTTTTAAAGAAATAAGTACTCCATTTGATTCCAGTATTAAATTAAATTATAATACTAGTAGAGCAGTGGCACAACTGGAATATGCAAGTGCTATAGCGTCTTTAATGTATGTGACGCATTGTACTAGACCCGATATTGCTTATTCTGTATGCAAGTTGAGTAGGTATACTAGTAATCTAAGTACAAAACATTGGAAAGCTATTACTAGAATTTTTGGTTATCTTAAGAGAACTAAAAATTTAGGATTGTTCTACAATAATTATCTGGCTGTATTAGAAGGATACACTGATGCTAGTTGGATTACAAGTGTGGGAGATGAGCGTTCCACTTCTGGATGGATCTTCACAATGGATCTTCACACTAGCTGGAGGTACTATATCTTGGGCGAGCAAGAAACAGACATGTATAACTCACTCAACAATGGAATCTGAATTTATTGCTTTGGCGGCATCTGGGAAAGAGGCTGAATGGATTAGAAATTTATTGTTGGATATCAAATTATGGCTTAGTCCTATGCTTCCTATTTCTATCCACTGTGATAGTCAGACCACTTTGGCAAAAGCCTATAGTAACACCTATAATGGTAAGTCTAGACACATTAGTCTAAGACATGAATATGTGAGACAATTGATTAAAGATGGTACCATAACAATTGTCTATGTGAGGTTAAGTAAAAATCTTGCCGATCCTTTGACGAAAGCTTTACCAAAACATATGGTAATAACGACCTCACAAGAAATGGGGCTGAAACCCTTTAATTGAAATCACCAATAATAGTAACCCGACCTTTTTTCTAGAACATCACTAGTTACAAGGTTTAATGAGTAAGAACAAGTTATTGAATGTGATTGTTTGATACTGACGTAGCCCTGATATGAGAAGTCAGTATCGTCTGTTACGTTTTGTAGGTTGAATTGAATTCTTAATGAAGTATGATACAAGTTTGTTGTGTGTTGATAGTAATAGAAACACATGGTAGATACTTCACCTATATGAGCTTAGAAGTGGTGCCACTTCTTACGAAAGTTAGGGTTGTTTTCTAGAGAGCTTATGAAATAGGATCAAGCACAAGGCCATAATAGTGCCGAGTAATATAGAACTTCTCATTGAAACAAGAGGTTAGTGAATGTGCGGTATGTCTGATTCTATTACATAAAAGTACAAGTTTAAAGCCGAGTTACTTGTCACTTTGATAGAGCTTTGATATACTTGCACTAAGTAAAGGTTTAACACGAAAGAAACCTTTATGTATGTATATTAATCTTACTGAAATTTTGGTTGTATGGTTTTTAAAAAATTTTAATTTTGAAATCTTTGTTTTTACAAACAAAGTGGGGGATTGTTGGAGGTTTGTTTGGCAAAACAAACTGAGTGTTTTTTCCTTGTCCCACATAGGAAAAGTGGGAGGGAGTGGGCCAATTTAAAAGTGCGGGATTTTCTTTATGTACTTAAAAGAATGGTTGGGTGGGGCTAGACCCCACCATACCCGCGTGTGAGTGCGTGAATAATTGCGTGATTTTGGCGCACTTAGCACTTTGCGTGCCCACAGTTTAATTAACACTAATCCCTTTGTTATTTATTTATTTATTTATTATTATTATTATTATTTTTAATCAATTCAAAGGTTGTCTTTTATTTTGAGAATTTCGGAAATAAAATATATAAAATGAAAATTCAAAATTCTATTAACAAATAAAAAATTATTCTGAAATTTATTTGTGTTTTTTTTTTTCGATACAACCTTTGGAAAATTACTTATTCGGTTTGCAACTTTTCCCGAAGGATTGCATTTGTTCGGTTTTCGTCTTCTTCCGAAGAGTCGCATTTGTTAATCCAAACAATTTTTTTAAATGACGTGTTTGTTCATTCTTTGGCATTTTTTTCACAAAGAGTTGCAAGACTGTCTTATATATATACTCGTTAATTTTCGGAAAAACGAGAGTGATCATTTTCGTCTTTTTTGAGCTTTCTATCTGAAAAAAACTACGGACATTCTTTCAATTGTTTCCTAGAGAGACCCTGGAGAAATACTTCTCATCCGAGACTTTGTTGTATCCTGGAGGATTTTTGCCGGTGACCATTAGCAACGTTGTGGGGCAAATAAATTCTTACAGAAAGTGATATCACACCTCAAAGTCCGACTTGAGTACTCTAAATATCCGTCTTCATTGTTCTACCCAATTTGTAGCCATATTTTCCCAACACAATGCATGTAATCTTGATTCACAGGAGTTGGCTTGCAATTTAATTGTGGGATTCGAACATGTGATTTTAAATCCATGGAGTTGAATTTCCTAATGCTCTAACTAGTTACGCTAATCTGGGTAGACAACATAATTCTTAAGATTTTGTTCGTGCTTCTTATTTTTGTATGAGCATTTCATACATGTGAGACTTACTAGTTACCATAGCCAAAGCTTGTATGAAGTTGAAGAAAAACAAGAAAAGGGAACCGGCGATGTCGTTAAAACATCTACAAGTTGTCTCTACTGAGTTTCAAAGCAATAAAAAAAAAAAAAAACAATATCCAATGTAACACAGGCTGAAACTCATCGTCTTCCTCTCCACACATATTCTTGTCTATTACCACTCTACAAGTTTAGAAAGCTTGAAAAACGTGAACTCATCCTCTATGGCGAGAATTAACCCGCATGTTGTACCTTGTTGAATCGACAACACAAGAGGGGAGGAGACTGCCTAATGAGCTAGCTAAGTTTCTGATCGTCCTGAGCAGGATTACATGAATTATCCCACCTCAACGACAGTGTCTTCTTTTTCTCGTCTAGATTTGTTTGGATTTCTTACTGATGAAGCATAGAAAAATCTAATTGGGGGATTCACCATTGTTTTCATGTCATGCCCCGAACCTCGAGCACGTGCCCATCCTTGTCCGGTCGATAATAATTTGCGACTTCCCAGGACGAGTTGCCAACCCTTTCTATTTTATTGCACATGCGGAAGCGAAAAGAAATCCCCTGACAGTAATCATCTCGGGATAGAAAAGCAGGACAACAACTTCACAAACAAAACACACTTTTATATATATACACTGACTCATGTACAAGGTCTATGATCAAAAGACTACACAGACTATCTTTCCAAAAAGAAACGATCCTAGCTGACCTATACTTTAGATCACCTCCTCTCGGCTCCAAGTCTTCCACTCGACGACCCTAAAAATTTTGCCCACAACGGGGTGAGATATAAATCTCAGCGAGTTCATGCTCTAAACCCCGATTAGGAGGGAAGTATGCCCAGAAGCGTCCTAACCACGCAATCATACAATTAGCATAGATGACTTATCCTGCCTCAGTTTTACTCTGTAGGTTAGCACAATTTATACATATTATGTTCACAATTGGGGCACAAAACAATTGAAACGCATTACTCAACTCAATAAATCACAAGAGTCCTGATTATAGGGCCAAATCTTTATGACACGTCCCATACCATGTCACACAATTTTGTCCCATAATCTGGCTCATCAATTCCACTCAACAAGTGTTCCAATTGGTAATTACACCCACTCTAGGGTACGGCCTACTCAAAGTTCAGCGGTCTACGGCTCTCAGAGACGACTTTCTCAAAGGAATATAGGTTCAGAATCTACTACGATCCAAATCCCACTAAGTGGGTATCCCATATAGGGTAACGTCCATTCGATACAGTTCAATGACGGGTTCTCTTAATCAACACACAACCATTCAATCTCGGCTCAAGATATCGTGCATTGTACTCAAATGCCTCAATTAAAATAGTGATCCTGGCCTATTTTCTTCGTATTAAAAACATCTAGTAAAAATAGTCGTGTGTGGGTACACGGTCAAATTGGAACCTGAAAAATCATAACATTCTTTTCAAAATCCCACTAGTTCATATAGTATATAAAACCATTTTCGGTGTTTAAAACCCAACACCTGGGATTTTCTATGTGGCATCCGGAAATTTAGATGACCCTCAAATATGCAACAGCCGTGAGTAATCGACGGAAGTATCGTCGGTACCACATTCAGCCTAGTTTCATTGTCACTTGACATCCTAAAACATTAACTTTTAGAGAAAAAGAAATTTTATTTGAATGACCATATGAACAATCTCACCAACGGCCATGTTATTTTTTTTTTTATCTCTTGGACTGAACCTCCCATGTACATCATCGTGACCCCATGCAACCTTGTCGATTTCTTCCTCCACGCAAAAATTTCAGTCACGTACCTATACATGAAGTGGATTGAATAAGAGGATATTGGTCATCATGCAGCATGTGTGCCCGTTGAGTGAGGAGTTGAGTCCACCGGTCAACAATTGAAAAACAATTGACCAAGAGGCCCTCATCAACGGACACGTCAGTGCACGCAAGGGGGGAGAGAGTTGGCAACCGAAAGACTTGCTTCTTGCCATGTTCACCCAGCTGTCTTCAGTCTTGGACGCCACCACAACTCCCATGCAATTGACTGAATAGTCAACAAATCAAAGGAACAAAAGGATTCGGAATTGAGGGGAAGAGAGAGAAGAACCAAGCAGAAATTCGAGCGAGTGAGAGAGAGAAGTCGAGCGAGCAGAACTGTGAACACAGAGAGGGTTTGAGTGAGAGAGTGGACGGCGAGAGGAAGAAGGAGGGGGTCGCCCCTCCGTCCGTGCTCGAGCTGCCGTCATCGACGCCGCTAGTCTTCGCCGCCGTTGAGCCTCGCCCGAGACCTCGAGCTTTCTATTTTTACTTGGGGTCGAGCTAAAGAACTAGAGGCAAGTGAAAGTCCAATAATCTATATGATGTAGTGTTGTTGTTGTCTAGTGTAATGCAATAGACTTGAGGAAATGTTGAGATGAAGGCTGAATGCCGAATTGTGGGTGATTGAAGTGGACTGGAATTAAGGAATTGAGGAAACACTTTGATTTCAACATGTTTTCTTAAAGTCTTTGATCTAGAATCATAAATATAGATTTCTATAGACTTTGGAAGCAATTCAGACAAGGTATAGGTGTGAGATTCTACTAAACCTATGCTGTCCAGAACAACTCACATATAGTCAGTAACTTCGTCGAGTTTCTATGGAGGTTTTTAATTAGAATTTGGTTTTGATTTCAGAATGGAAATTGTGAAGGATTGTTTAAATTATAACATACGTTTTGGGCAGATTTTTTCGAACATATAGCGGTATAAATTTCTGTTAATGAGTGGAGCTTTTCTACTAATGTGTAAATTTTGTGATATAGGAAATCTGGGCTGAGTTGTGTAAATTACTGCTCTTTATACATGACGAATATGGCTTAGTTTCCTTCATAAAATTCTTTCCTATAGATCTCATCTATAACCTACCAAAATTTTATAATTTTCTGAGTTTTTTTAGGGATTATACCAAAATTTTTACTAAAACTGTGCATTCTGATTTTTAGACTGTTTTGTGCTGAATTTGCTTAATTTATCTCAAGGGTGGATGCATTTTGATTTATTGTTTGACATGATGATATTGGCATTCAGCATATTATTCAACATTGAGATTTGATGAAGACTCATGGGACATCTTGTCATTGTATTGAAAATTGTTTTGATATTAAGATGTTAATGTTGTCGTTGGACCCTCAAGTCAACGATGCCCTGGGAGTCGGGAGGCCCAGAGGATCGAATGAGTTGATGCCTTGTGGATGCCTGGGGTCCATAGTGCCCCAGAGGTTTTCCTTGGGAGCATTGGGATGCTCGGTAGTATGTCGATACATAAAACCTTTTGAATGTTAAAATTGATGGTTCTACTAAGTGTGAGTGTGGTCTGGTTATGGGACTAAATTGTATGGCATGGAATGGAACGTATCATAACAGTTTGGCCCTATGATCGAGACTTGTGTGACTGAACATGATACATCTTGTTTGTTGGAACTGCACTGGTCATTGCATTAAAGAGTTTTATGGTTTCGATGCAAACTCATTCCTTGATGAACTATCTTGTCTATCTTGCATAAAACTAGATCGTGATAGCTTGTATAGTATAGTTTAATGGATCTTTTGCTGCTAAGTGGTTGTACTCACCCCATTTGGGGACTAACATTTCAGACTAGAAGATATGCCTCTATTATCAGTCACCCCCGGCACATTTTATGGTATTCCAATCGACCTTCAGTATGAGTGTTCGGAGCACCACCATCCTGAGATACGAGGGTTGGTTTTTGTTCGAGTGCGGGTACTGATCATGTTTGACATTGGTCCTCCCGCCGGCCCAGTGATTTAGGAGTTTCTGACTGTGTTCGTCCGTCGTGATGGGAGTACGCTAGGGCTGTTGCCACCGCCGCCAGCTAATGGACCGAACTGGGTGTGACCGAGAGTGATGGTCAACATATGAAGTATTTTTGGACCGCCGGCACTGACTGATGGGCCTGTGTACATGGTTGTTAGAGAGTCGAGTACCTTTTGAAAATAGTAGAGTTTAGAAAAATGTTGGCATTTTGATGTATTGACTAAGATGTCCATCGGTTTTATATAAATAAAAGTTTCAGGCTCTTACCGTAGTTAGTGTGCATCGTTTCTGAATATGGGATAGGGAGATGTTAAATATGCTTCCGCTATATTTCTGCGCAGGGACCAATGTAAGAATTATAAACCCCTAGGACTCATGGACTTCCTGGAAATTTCATGGTATCAAAGTAATAGACCTTCAGGTAGAGAGAAAGCAAGTGATCTATGGCAACTCCAACTAATCGAGGGCCATTTAGGGGGTGCCATATTCTGGATACATATCGAAATTCACAAATGTTAGAATAATTGACCAAATTTCCAATCAGCACTCAATTTTCACAATTTAACACTCGATTGCAGAAATTAACCACACCATTGCAATCAGCACGAAATTCCGATCACTAGCTATACGGCATAATTTCCGGAAAAATAATTAATAATTAATTAATTTCGAAAATTAATTAAATAAATCGATTTAATTTCTAAAAATACTAACCTAGGGCAAAATTATTAAATTACATACCAATACGGACTCGGAAAATTCCCGAACCCTTCTAAACAAATAGTGTAATTTATCTAGGCCTTATCTAAACCATGCTAACCACTTAGCATGCTCGATTAAATAATTAAATTTCTAATTTAATCTAACTAACCACCTAATTCCTAATTAAATAAATCTAAACACCCCTTAAATGTCATTAGCCTACTAAGAAGAGTTTAGAGTATATATTCACCGGTTAATTGCGGAAATTAGTTCACCGCGACGACAGCGCAATGGCGGCTAAAATCCTAATTTTCAGCGGTGTCGGCGAATTCTCGAGCTGGGCCTAAAACGAGCCCAACAAATCTCAGCCCAAATCTGCGATTTGTTTTCAACTTGGGGCTGGGCTTGGCGACTTCAAATGGGATGAACATTGGACTGAAAATTCCCGCTGGGCTTGGAGGAGATGGGCTGAAACCAAAACTGAACTGGGCTTGTCTTTTTGGGCCGCGGTAATTTTCGTGGGCTTCAAATGCTGAAGTCACGGGGTGAAGACGCTGGATGTGCCGCTCGGTGAAGAATTCGGTGGACGGCAGACTTGTGGAGGCAGCTCGGTGGAATTCTGGGGAAAGCTTCGGTCAGCAGGGTTTCGTTGGGGTCTTCAAGCTGAAGACCGATCAAGCTTGGAGAATGGCGTGAGCTGGGAAAGACCAAAGAAACGCTGACCAGGGTGATGAAGCAAGGGACGCGCGGCAGCTGGCACTCGACCGACGTTGTTGGCGCACGAAATGGAGAGAGCAGCAGCTGATTTCGCGTGGGGATGGCTGAACGGCAGCAGCTTCGGTGGGACGCGTGGAGTCTCGAAGGTCAACAAAGCTACAAAGGCTTCACCGGTTTCACTTGGTGGACATTTGTCGAAGAAGCTAAGGGGAGATAAATCTTGGTGGAGCTGCAGGGAAATTCAGGCCGGTGGAACAAAGAAATGAAGGTGGGACGAGCGAAGGAAAGGAGGTATAAAATAAGCAGTTGCTGGCGTGTGTATGAGTGGGCGGTGGGGTGCTTCGGCAATTGCAGAGAAGGGTGAAAGATGGAGAATTGAGGAAGTTTGCCCCGAAGGGATAAAGAATTGAAAGCAAAGCAAAATGAAAGGGAGGCAAGGAAGTCGGCAAGACCAGCTTGCGTGAGAAGATTGGCAGCAAAAAAGGGGATAAATATCTAGCATTAAAACCTTGTCTCCCCCTAATATTTTCTTGCATTGCATTATATTTCCATAATAATCCAATTTTAATGCAAATGTTGCACCCCATCCTAGGCTCCGAATTTCCTAGGTTTTGAGCTTCAATTTCTTTACAAATTCTCCAAATTTGATGTCAAATTTCATCAAAGAAAAAGCCCATGCAATTTTCTATAAGTTCCCAACACTCAAAGGCTCAGCTTGGAAGTCCAAATTTCACTTCAATTCAGCCCGTTTGAATTTCCGTTAATTTCCGCAATGTCCGAATCAATTTTTCCATAAAAATCTCGGAATCTCCGAAAAATTCTTCGGAGGATGAGTCGATGTTTCTAAAATAGCTCATGATACCATGGAACTTTTAATTTCTGAAATCGTGTTCAAATTCACGGTTAATTTCATTCCGATGTGCTTTTAGCGTAACATAGCCTATCGGGTAGTTTTTAGGAATTTTTAGTGCAATTGACCCGTGATCGATTTATCTCAAGTCACATAGTGCATCTTCGACGCATTGGCGACTATTAATTGTCGTGAAAGTCTCGATGTTTCAATTACAGGCACCGGGTACCAAAATGATAAAAAATCAGTCTAGTGCCGATCGACGAGTATTTTGCAATCAGGTGAAATCACTCACACTTTGATCGCATATCTTAGTCGAATCGACCTATCTCCAATCTCTGATCGATTTCTGACAATGCCGTAATGATCCTTGTAGATCGACACGGTCGAGCAGTCGATTCCTGGTCGAATTCTCAAGTTCATTGCATTTAGATTTCTTAATTATTTCCCCAGATAGTCCAGTTATCTCGTGAGTGATCAGCTCAGAGAATAACATCATTGACGCGATGACGAAAGGCTCGATTTATTTAATTGAAAACAAAATCTAAAAATTCATATTGTGACACTTCCTGTCATCGCTAATAATCGTTATAAGTCAGGCACCAGAACTTCTTCCTCAAGAAGGGTATTTTCTTTGATCCTGCAGTCGGCCCTGGACAAACGTGAAGCAACAAAAGTGAAATAAAAAATGGCTGGTCAAATGAAGAGAACCGCGGTACGAGTTCTTGTATGGCACAAGCTGGTTCCAGCATCAAGAGAACATAGAATCTATCTGAAGCTGAAAATCAACTTCTATAAAGCTACTTACCAAGAAAAACTATAAAGATGAGCATCTGATTTTGGCTTTTGTTTTCGCTGCTTTGGTAATCTGTCAATTCAATGGTGTCCGGCGAGACATCTTCAGTTGTGATATTCCTTTGTAAGTCTTTTCTTGCTTTTTTATTTCCCTCATTTCAAATTCACTTGACAATTTTTGTTTTTGCATCAAACTATTTCTTTTCTGTTATCCGAGAAACTATTCAAATGTTGTTTAATCTTCCAAGGCTATTCGCGTCGAATACAATCAAGTCATCATAATACATATTCCTCTCCATTCATGTGCAGCGGTTATATTGTCATCGTAAGAATATCCTTGAGCATCAGCACTTGTTCTTGGTGATGGACCCTCAGAAGAGCCATGAATCCGGTTGCTCTCGCATTCTAGATAATCATGGTTGATAAGATTCTTGATGACATAGAGAAGCCCCTACGGTTCTCTTCTCAGCAGCTAAGACTGGCCACCAGTAGTTTCTCGCATTTACTGGTTGCAGGCAGTTTTGGGGACATCTATAAAGGGACGTTCATGAACGGCCTGTTAGTGGCTGTCAAAGTACTAAACAGCAGCTCAGACGAGAAGATTGAAGATCAGTTCTTGGCCAAAGTGACCACCAATGGTAGAACACACCATATGAATCTAGTTCAGCTATATGGATTTAGCTTCGACAGAAACTTGAGAGCTCTTGTATACGAATTTATGCACAATGATTCATTGGACTGACTACTGTTCCGTATAGGTGAAGATATAGAGTGGGAGGTTCTGCACAATATCACAATCGGAACTGCCAAAGGGATCACCTATCTGCATGAGGAGTATCATCAGATAATAATCCATTATGACATAAAGACATGGAATATCCTCCTGGACACGAATTTCTGCCCTAAGGTAGCAGATTTCGGGCTAGCTAAGTTCTGTAACTGGGAAAAGACACGTGACGAGGAGCGGAGGGAGGGGACCCCAGCATATGTTGCACCGGAAATGTGGAAGCCATTCCCCATCATCTAGAAGTGCGACGTAAAAAGCTTTGGTATAAGAGGAACTTTAGCATGAATCTGCCCAACAGCTAGGTGTCACATACGAAAAGTTTGTATTTCCTAAGAGCAAAGTGTCTAAGGCTTGTATCATAAGAGAGAGCGGTGTCTAAACATGGGTGCCATTGATCAAACAATAAAAAGACATGAATGTCCTCTTTTTAGCTGTTACTCTGGACAGATTCAGCCGCTTTGAATCACCGACTGCACAGGCATTCCATGATTATTGATGATCGATCGGCCAGTCAGTTTGTCCAAACTGTACGAAGTGAATAAGAAAGAGTAGCCGCTCTGCTGAAAGAGGCCTCCAGTCATGAACTAAATTAGGCTTAAAGAGAGGTCATAGTGGGTGAGCTCAAGAGTGCATTATGCAATTTTACATTTCTTAGGTTGGAGTCGAATTTCATTAAATCTAAGGCATTAATTACATTCCCATCACGTTTAGACTTAAATTCTCGAGTTATTCCTTGATATGCACTACGAATGGTTTCCGAGATGGGTGTGGAAGAAGCGCAAGAGGAGGAGGTTCTCGGATCTGATGATCGCATGTGGGATCCAAAAGAATTGCGGAGAGAAGACCGAGCGGATGGTGACGGTCGCTCTGTGATGCGTTCAGTACAAACCGGAGTCGAGGCCGAGCATGAGCATCACCCCGAAGATGCTGGAATGTGGCATAGAAATCCCGTTGACCCCAAACCCGTTTCGCCACCTAATGGATTGTCCACTGCCAGACGTTCTAGCAGAAGTAGAAGGAGAAACATGCAGCTTCCCACCACCGGCCGTCAGAATGCTGGCTGAATCTTTCTAATCCTGACGTGGCTCCTGCAATTTGATAGGATTCATTTAAATGAAATTTCGGGATTAAGATTCATACGTCTTGTGTGTCGAAAAGTACATGACTTCGAGTAAAGACGTTAATTTCCGGTTTAAAATGTACAAGACCACTTTGTTTCATTCTTTTCATTTTGTTTTTCACTCATAAGTTCAAGCTTATTACAGAAAGTTCTACAAGACTTTCTTGCTTCTTAAGCTTCAGTTTTTCCATGTCTAGTTCTATGTATGCTAAAGACAACTTCAGTTCAACACTGACAAAAGAAATGAGCCGATTCTACTCCTGAAACATTAGTCAGCATTCTGACTTCAATTGAAGTGACTACTGAAATTGTTCAGTGTGGACGATGTTGTCATGGCGAGACATTGAAGTAAGCGGATCAAATTCATTCACCAAGGGCAAACGATTCAGAAGGCCAATAGGCAATCCTCATGGTACTACCTGCTTTCTCCAAACAACATCGCAATGACTCAGAGGAAATTAATAGGAAGCATACTTAATATTTAAGCTCACATATGAGGAGGAAATTATTAAGATGTACGTTTAAATAAAATTCATATTGAAAAATTGTTGGCATGGACATGATCGAGAAGTTAGTAAAATTGCTTTCCTACAAAACAGTTTCTCTAGCACATTTGTGGGGATGTAAAGCTAACTAGGGAGAAGAAGATTAGAGAGGATGGCGAAGCAATTTGAGTCTTATCAATAAAGAGCTTGGAGTTTGAATTTATAAATTGCAAGTTCTAGCTTTGATTGAAGAGTGGGCCGGCGTTGGCGAGGATTGCCATCTTGCCGCCTAAAATGAACAGTCCTATCTCGCTAGATACCCATCATTATATTTTGGGAGAAGTACATAAGAGTTCTTCTAAGCTTAAAAGGGCTGAAAAATAAAGAAAAAATGATTAATGTCATGAAAAATCCCAAACTTAATATATTTGTAATAAATTTATCTCAAACTAATTTATTAACTACTCAAAAACTCAAACTAGTCATTTGTGACAAATTTATTCCCAATTAGTTTCCGTTAAATTGAATCAATACCACAAAAAATCACAAAACGGTACATCCATCAACTGTCACGTGTAATTCAAATTAGTAATTTGGTGATAAAATCTAACAGAAACTAATAAATGATAAATTTGTCATAAATATACCAATTTTAAATTTTTGGTGATAAAAAAAATTAATTTGAGATATATTTATCATAAATGTACTAGTTAAATATTTTTCTTGGTATTAAACCAAGAAACAAAAATGTAGTGGGACACAAAGGGAAATGGCAAAAGAAAAAAGGGCCAATGCATCAAGCCATGTATCTACATTTTTCAGTTTGGTCAAGAATCGAAATTTTTCGTAGAAAGTGGGTTAAGAAGATTATTAGTAATTAACCAAATAAAATAACTATTTTGACAGTTGGTCCACGGCATATTGAGGTCAACGATAATTGGATTGTCATTTAAATCATTTTAGGCAAAAATTGACCGAAATAACGGTATTGAAATTTCACTAGGTTTGGGACTACATTGGAAGATGTTTACTGTTACATTAAAATCCATATAATAAGTTTAAAACTTACTTGGTAATTTTTCTCCTATTCTATACTTTTCTTTTCGAGCCAATATATTTAATTCAAAATAAAGATAACGTGATAATAATTGTTAATCATGGGAATAGGTACTAGAAATTCAATTAGCGTTTGTTTTGCTATAAAGTAAAATGATATTTTCCATAAAAAAAAAAATATTTTCAAAAGAAAGGAATGATTAGTTTTGATAGTTTAAGAAAAATGTTTTTATATTAATAGAAGAGAACGTTATCTTATTTCGGTCTACTTGTATTAACTTATCATCATCAAAATATCAAAAAAAAAAAAAAATCGAAAATTAATTTTCAAAATAAAAGGTAGAAGACAGAGATTTAACCAAGATTTGACCAATGGTGCTTACTGAAAGTAGTGTTCTCAAATCCCTCTCTCTCTCTCTCTCTCTCTCTCTCTCTCTGAGCACGAGCGTCCGTGTCGCGCACTTGACCCTCCCCAAGTACCTGCTCTTATATTCGAAACAGGTTCATCTCTTTCGCTTTCTTTCCCTCGAACTCGCCACGACAATGTCAATCAGCAACACCTCCAGCTCTAGACCCCCTCCAGTGATCGGCAAGATGGGCCCTTACGCTGTTTTCGTCAACCCCAGCGCCGACCCCGAAACCGGTCTGGCCGGTTCTTGATTCGCCGGCGAAGGTCGTCCCTCCTCCGGTTCAGCCGCCTCCCCACCGCTTGGTTAGTTCCATCGCTTCTCCGTCTTTGCTTGACTATAGGTCTGTTCTGGGATTCTTCAAGAATGCGGCCACTAAGTTGCAAATGGTAAAGAGTTTCTGTTTTAGCTTGTCTGTACATTGCGTTTTCTGAATGGCGGCTTTCTTGGTTTTCTTCTTCAATTTATTCATTATTTTCTTCTTCTGTTCCTGAATGAGGAAGAAGATCGGAAGTTTGAAGCTTTGATATGATCAAACCATGTTCCTTTTCTTTTTTTCCTTTTTTGGGGAAAGTTATGTCTTGTTATGGTAGATTGGTACGAAAGAGAAATGGGCGTTACTGTTTTCCTCATTTTATTGGACAAGAAGAAAATAAAATGGTTTCTTGATCCCCGGTTTCTGCATTCTGCATGTGAACGTGTACATTATCAAAGTTCAGCTGCTCAATGCACATATCGTGTAATTTTTAGCCGTGTTTTCTCTTCTTTTTTTCCTTCTTTTTCTTTTCTGCAAAATTTATTGAAATTCTTTTCTTGCTTAATTTTGCGGCTCAATCAAGCTTGGACGGCCACACGGCCCATTGGCTTGGGTTGGACCAGTCGAGGTATCATTGGGCGTTGGAAAATTATTACGATAACTGAAGATCAGTAGTAAGTTTTACCAAGGTCTTATTTTTATCTGTTTATATTGCACCTTGATTTGCTATTTTGTGTTTTTTCAGCTTTGCTTTCACTCTTTCCCTTACTTTATGTCATGATTCTTTGAAAAGTAGCCTTCTTTAATGGTCTGCTTATGGAGGATTCTCAATTAGTCATGAAGTATGATGAGGTTGTTGGGGGTGTAATTTTGTGTAGGCAGCTTAGGGGTGGTGGCCTGCACTTGAGTACTTTTTTAGTTGTGAGATCATTTTCACTAACTCTTTTGCAGTTTTGCTGCATTTTCTCCTTTCATTACATCAATTTGCTTTGGATTTTGGTACGATAGTAGTTGCTGCAGTAAACCTACTAAGTTGCTAAATGTTTGGTGTATACTATCGCCATTGCGGTTTTTGGTTGTAGATCAAATAAAGTATTGGAGAATTTGAGTTTCACTCAATTTTTGGAGTGCTCCATCTCGGCTCCAATCTACTGGAACTTGAACAGTTTAAAATTGTCATCAAAGCCCTGGCCTTGTCATGGCTTAGTTTCTCAGCTCAAGTCAAAATAGATTCAGCCCACCACCAGCGTTCTCTTGCAAAACGTGAATACTGTTCTATGGACTTTATGTGTTCTACTGGTGGACGAGGAGTTTCTGTAGATAGGGAGCAAACAGCATCCCCAAATAACTGCAAACCAAATTATTGGAGTACATTTCATTGGAGATGCCCCAACTTCAGTGATTTCTCAATTAGGTTATTAGACTTTGAATTTAGTCATCCAATGCAATAATTTTTTTTTTCTTTGGCAATACACGCACTTTGACTGGAATTTGGCGAATATTCCATGAAATGCTAACGAGGCGGCCACATGGTTGATGCGGCATCTAGAAATTTTTCCACATGTCCGCAAAGTCAGCATCTCACCAGGAATTGAATGTATTCCAGATAGTTGACAAGCCACATGTCTTGGTGAAGTGATCTAGGCTTGAATTCCTGCTAAATGAATGGTAAGAAAATAGCCTCATCTTGTCTGGGTGGAAATTTTTCGTCTGCTCTTCCAAAAGTTCCTTAATGTGGCAATTTATCTGGCAATTCACTTGCCACGGTTTGCTATTGGTTACACAAAAAGCCTAGCCCAGCGTTCATGCAGGTTGTCTTTGCCAGTTTTACCATATGCAGTGAGTTCTCATTTTCAATTGAAGCAGCTTCTTTATATGGCAGTTTAGGCCACAAAATGTTCTAATTCCTTAGATCCTTCCTACCTTAGCAAGTGAATTGCTGAACTCGACCAATAATATGTAACCCAAGTCAACTAAAGGAACTTATTATAGAAGTAACACCAAGGTAAGAAAATAAGGTAATTCTGCTTGCCATGGCATGTCATGCTGGACTGCTTGCTTTGCTTCCTCAGCCGGTAATGGGGGTGAGATATTAAGAGTCACTACAATTTGAGGTAAATTTAATCTAGATTGTTGCTGAATTTCTGTGTCTTACACTCGACGCAAATGAAAGTTAACCAACGCACAGTGACCTTTGAGTTGTAACTTATTCCTGGTGATGATATTTGCAATTGCTATGTGTACTCATTGACTTATGATCTGCAACTAGAATTCCATTTTCAGACTTATGATGTATACTCATTGCAGGGAAAGGAAGGTGAGAAAAATAAAATTTCAAACAAGTTGCTGAGTGTCTAGTGCATTCTGGCTGATATAGATTCTGAAAGATGTATTCAATTGTGGCTCTGGTAAAGTACAATATCTGATGGGAAATCCTCTCAAGCAGGAACTGTGCCATATTTTTCATAAAGATGAGATCTTCCTCCAAAATGTACATAAGGTTTCCCAAGGTGCAGTACTTGGAATCTGGTAACTCCCTGATGTATGTTGTTGGAATCCAGCATAGATGTCTTTCAGAATTCATATTTCAACAAGCTTTCCTGTTTGTGCATTTGTTACTTTTGAGTTATCTAGAAGCTGCAAATCTGCAGTATCCTATTGGTTTGGATGGGACTTAAAAGAAGCTGTCCATGACCTTACGGGACTCTAGTTATTTTATTCCAAAAGCAATATGTGGTAGGGAGCACTTGCCGTCCTCATCTTAATCCCCCCATCTTATGGCTTTTAAATGCCTAATTAGTGAGTCCTATGCTATTAAAAAACAGAGTCTTCATCAATAGGATTTCATCTCCTCAGTTCTTTGGTTTTTCCCCTTCTTTGGACGAAAGGTAGATAGGACTGCAATATAATGTTGCAGATTTTCATCTGAATGCTCTTGTGGAATCTAAGAAAATCTGAAATATTTAGTCAATCACAAATGTAAGTATGTATTATAGTATTCATTGGTTCTCAGGTTCTTGTTAATTTTTGGATTATGGCGCTACTTGATGTGATATTCAGGTTTAACTGTCTATATTCTTCAACTGAAGTTAGACTAGGTAATGGTCTCTGCTGCGTGTGCAGGGTAGGGAATGTGTTTTCAGTTATAATGAGATTTGATAATTGGATATGATCACTACCAAGGCATAAAGGACGCACCACTAATCACAGATGAAGATCTAGATAGATGAAGTTTACCACCGGCCTAGGATAAAGGACTTCGGGATAGATGAAGTCCACTACCAAGGCATAAAAGACAAGCCACCAGCTATGGATAAAAGACTTTGGAATACAATAACTTCTCCACCAAGGCCTAAAGGAAACCCAACAGTCAAGTATAAAGGACTTCTAGGTTTACCAACAAGGTATAGAGGCACACACCATCAACCAAGGGTAAAAAATCAGGATAGAAATTCATTCACTTGAGGAAAATCTCATATATTTATCAAATTGAAGTAGTCTGCCTTACAAGATGACACCTCCATTTATAGAGTGATTCTATTAAACAAAAGAAAAGACTTAATCCTAGAGACCAAAATGGTTTTTGAGATATTCACATAATGAAAACTCTTGAAAGCAACACTGAAATAGAACTCTTAAAACCATGAATTAAGACACTTGATAATTAGGACTAAACGCATTTAATTAATAAAAGATGCATTGAAATTTGATTTGATCCTCCAAATTCGTGCACTAGTCTTGGAAGCTGAATATTCGCCATAGAATATCAATAAACAGTGATTAAAAATATAATTAGAATAGCCTCTGATTGTTTGGTAGTTGATTAGGGGCCTCAAAGTTGATAACAAATCTTGAATGCTGACAACTATACCGCCTGAATAAGTTCTAGCCGAAGTTGGCTTTTGCTTGCATAAATAACGAATGGGTTGGTTCAATCGAGAAACATTAGTTGATCGATGTTACCTGATGCTCCCACATGGTCTCTTCATAGAAATCAATATTCCCACTTCGTTACATAAACATCAATTTGAGTCATGACAGCAATCTCTTCATAGAGAAAATGAAGAGAAATCGGTATTCCCACTTCATTACAAGGACTTCAATTTGAGTTTTGACAGCAACGTATCTGGCTATGTAATCCCATACATACACGATGTAGACTAACATTGCATGAGATGATTGCAAAGAGGAGCTTACTGTGGTTGACTTAAGACTCTTCGTGCATGGTAATTTTTCTGTGAATTTCACAATTCTTCTGATGGTCGCATATCTCACAAATCAAGGAGGGCAGCTATCTGAGTTGAGACAATTACTGAAAATTACCGTTCACACACACCTTCAACTCTATTTGGCATTGTTTTTTTTTTTTGGTTGGCCCTACTCTACTGTTACTCTAACCCTCACTCTTAGACTTTTGCCCTACTTCTTTGCAGAGCGTGGGAGTCGAAACTCACACTTGAAACTAAATCGTCTGTACCCCAACCCCCTGAGAAGGTGGAGATTCAAACCTCACACCTCTCCCTTTCATGTTAAAAGGGTGGCCACTAGGGCAAACCCCAGTGATTTATTTGGTATTGTTTACTTAGCTGAAAATCCATGGCTGCCGCCGAAAATCCATTGTAAGGTAAGGTAGGATTCGGGCCCTTAATAGGGTCGCTAAGGAATTAAGCTCATCTAATAGCATAAACATGTGATGTTTTGTGCCTCATCCTAGAACCTCCATTGGATACACCGCTAATTCTTTGAACATACTGGAATGAGTTAAGGTAATGATCCGTCAGCCCGAACAGAACCTGTTCTAGAGGCTGCCGAGGATAGAATGAAGTTTCTGAGTCATCGTTCTAAATGAGATTACACAAATTATGCTGCGTCGACGACAGCGTCTTCTTTGCCTCGTCCTGATTTGTTTGGATTCTGGTTTAGTTATTATTCCTCCACACGGAAGCATAGAAAAATTCAATTGGGGCATTGACTTTTGGTCTTCTAAGCATCGCTCATTATCGTTACAAGCAACGCCTTATGGTCGATGCAGAAACTTGTTGTCCAATAAGGGCTTTGTTTATTCCGACAGTCAGCCCTAGACAAACATGAAGCAACAAAAGTGAAATCGGAAAGGTGCCGGTCAAATGAAGAGACCCATCAGAAGAACATCCTCATTAGTACTGTCGAAGAAAACATAGAATCTATCCGAAACTGAGATCAACGAGGAAAAACAACAAGATGAGCATCTAATTCTTGCATTCATGTCTTTGCTGCTTCGATTACCATTTTGGTCAATTCAATGGTGTCGAGCGAAATATCTATGATTGTGACATTCTTCTGTAAGTCTTTTTCTAGCTTTTTTAATTTCCTTGTTTCAAATCCATTTGGGTTAATTATCCATGAAACAATTACTTTTCTCTTCTTGCAAGGAACTACTCATATGATGTTTAATCTTCCAAGGCTACTTGGGTTAGATACAATTGAGTCGTAAAACAAATTCCTCTGCCATTCCTGTGCAGCGGTTATAATCTTCATCAGAATATCCTTGAGCATCAGCGCTTGTTCTAGGCAACCGGCCCTCAAAAGGGGCACGAATCGGGCTGCCCCCACGTTCCTGACGATCGTGGTCGATAAGATTCTCGATGACATAGAGAAGCCCATACGGTTCTCTTCTCAACAGCTGAGAATTGCCACCTGTAATTTCTCGCATTCACTAGGTGCAGGCAGTTCCGGGGCAGTTTATAAAGGGACGTTCTCGAACGGGTTGTTAGTGGCCGTTAAAGTACCTAACGGCAGCTCGGACAAGAAGATTGAAGATCAATTCTTGGCAGAAGTGACCACCATCGGTAGAACTCACCATATGAATCTTGTTCAGCTATATGGATTTTGCTTCGACAGAAACTTAAGAGCGCTTGTATACGAATTCATGCACAACAGTTCGTTGGACCGACTGCTATTCAGCGCAGATAAAGATATAGAGTGGGAGGTTCTATACAACATTGCAATTGGAACTGCCAAAGGGATCGCGTATCTACGTGAGGAGTGTCACCAGATAATAATCCATTATGACATAAAGCCAGGGATCATCCTCCTGGACACAAACTTCTGCCCGGAGGTAGCTTTTGGGCTTGCTAAGTTATGTAACCGGGAAAAGACTCACGTAACCATAACTGGAGGGAAGGGCATCCCGGGATATGCGGCGCCAGAAATGTAGCTGCCGTTCCCCATCACCCAGAAGTGTGATGTGTACAGCTTGGGTATGCTCCTGTTTGAAATCCTTGGGCGCAGGAGGAACCTTAACGTGAATCTTCCTGACAGCCAGGTGTTGCTTATAAAAGTTGAATTTCCTAATTGCAAGTGTCTAAGGCTGTGTCTCGTCACAGGGGGTGGTGTCTAAACACGGGTGCCATCGATCAAAGGAAAAACAGATATTGAAGTCGTTGTTATAACTGATTGATCTGGACTGATTCGACCTTTAAGGATGACTATATGTACAGGCATTCAATGATGAGTGATGATCGATTGGCCAGTCGGTCTGTACAAAATACTCCACAGTCTAATAGTCATGAACTAAATTTAGGCTTAAGAGAGGTCATAGTTGGATGAGATCAAGAGAGGATTATGCAATTTACAGTTTCATGGGTTTGGGATCTAATTTCATTAAATCTGGGGCATCAGCTACATTTCATCACGTTTAGACTGACATTCTTGAGTTTTTCCTTGATACTGGTGCACCAGGAATGGTTTCTGAGATGGATGTGGAAGAAGCACGAGAAGAAGAGGTTCTCGGACGTGATGATTGCATGCGGGATCCAAGAGAATTGCAGAGAGAAGGCTGAGAGAATGGCAATGGTCGCTCTGTGGTGCATTCAGTACCAACCGGGGTTGAGGCCAAGCATGAGGTGTGCCCTGAAGATGCTGGAAGGCAGCGTAGAAATAATAATGCCCCGCAACCCGTTTCGCCACTGTTGACACTTAAATTTTTAAATTTTATTTAGGATTTAATCGTGTATAAAATTAGGAATTAGTCACTAAAATAAACAAAACAAAACAAAACAAAAAAAAACACAATCAAAACAAACAACAAAACAAATAGAAAAAAGAAAACAAAAACAAAAACAAAAAAAGAGAAAGAAAATGTGGAAGGGGCCGGGCCGGATCTTGCCTTGGCCCGGCCCATGCTGCCTTCTCCCTCCCCCATCTTCTCGTGTGAAACCCTAGAAGGGGGAGGGGGGTTGAAAGAAAAACAGGAGCCGGAGAAAAGGCAGAGAGGGAGACAAAAAGAAAGGAGAGAGAACATAGACCAGAGGGAGGACAGAGCTCGAGAAAAAAAGGGGAGAAGTTCTTCCTCAATGGGCTTGACTACCGCCTGCCGTGCTTCGCTTTCTGCCCGCTAAAAGCCGCACTCGCTACTCGCGCCTGCTTTTCTCACGCCCAACACCGATAGCTGCCTCGTCGGACACTGCATCGCCATTCCGCCGCCTCCGCGCTACACCTCCATCATCCGCAAGTGTCGACGTTGCTACTTCTACTCCGCCGACCCGCGCCTCTTTCGTTGCTCGTGCCGCGACAGTACCACTATCCTGATCTATCACGCCCCGATCCTCGAGTACGCACACATCCTTCTACTTTGTCGATTTTAGAATGCGATATCCCAAAACTATGTATCGCCGACCCTTTGGTTTATTAAGCACATGCGGAAGCAGTTATAAATCCCCAGACAATAAAACAATGGGATAGCAAAGCAGGCCAAATTTTTATTATTGAAATTCATAACCAAACTTTTATACATGGCATTAGACAGAGCACTTCACAAACTATTCACAACTTTGAAATCTCACTCTATCTACACATATACAAAAGGGTTCACCAAGAGATGGGATTTCAATCCTCATCCGGTTCATACTCAGGATCATCCTGATCCTCTTCTGACTTCATTATTCTTTACTGAGCTCACATCCTTCAAGCTCCTCATCATTTTCCGACTCATCATCCTCTTTTGGTTTCTCCTCCACAGGCTCATCTACAGGCCTGAAATGTTGTCCCACAACCGGGATGAGACTACGTCTCAGCAAGTTCTACCCCACTAAGACTCAATTAGGGAACCAATACACCACATGGTTGCCTAAGCACAGTACGAGTCAGAGGACTTACCTTTACCTCAGATCCCACCTGCATATTAGCACATATCAAATAGACACCCAAGCAATTATATCACAGATCGAAGCATCGATCAAATCGACCTAGTCGCTTATATGCCAACAAGACCACTCACGGTCATTTCCATTCAGTCAATCAATTCACAACATCAAATCAAAGCAATGATCAATCGACCCAGTCGATTACATGACACTCTGACCATTTCTCGGGTCATTCTAGTCATTGCTCTATGGTCTCAACTGATAAAACCAATCACCGAGCCACGTGCATTCTCCGAGGCGATATTTCTTATCACCGAGCCACATGCATTTTCCGAGGTGATATATACATCTAGTCATCGAGCCACATACATTCTCCAAGGCGACATACTTCGTCACCGAGCCATGTGCATTCTCCGAGGTGATATATACATCTAGTCACCGAGCCACATGCATTCTCCAAGGCGACATACTTCGTCACCGAGCCATGTGCATTCTCCGAGGTGACATATCTAATCATCAAGCCCCGTGCATTCTCCAAAACTTCGTACTAATCATCGAGCCACGTGCATTCTCCGAAGCGATATACCAAATCACCGAGCAACGTGCATTCTCCGAGATGATGTACTATTCACCGAGCCATGTGCCTTTCATGATGATTCATCCCATTTCTAAAGTAATTAACCACAACCTTAATTCGTACTCAATTTACCCAAATAATCAATTTAGGAACATATCCTAAAAATCCACAATTAAATCAATTTGGCACAACGTAGAACTCAATTAAATAAACGGATTGTACCACGACAATCAGCACGAAATTTTGGTCGCCGACTATCTCAGCCTTAATTTCCGAAAAATAATTAATTAATAAATATTAAAAATTCAATTTAGCTCAAAATAAAGCCCAATTAAATAAATAGGCTGCACCACAATCATCAGAATAAAATTACGATCACCGGCCACCCCGGTTGAATTTCCGGAAAATAAATAAATAATTAAATTAATTTCGAAAAATAATATTTAATTACTAAAAATTCCACTTAGGCCCGAACTGCCAAATTGAAGCTCGATAAGGGTCGGGAAAAATCCCGGGCTACCCTCAATAAATAGTAGACCACATCTACATGCTAATTGCATCATCAAATTACCTAATTTGCATCACAAATGACTAATAAACACTAATCTATACTAATCTAACCACCTAAAACTAATTAATTAAACCTAAACAACCCTTAAGTATAATTAGTACACTAAGCAAGGATTAGTGAAATTACTCACTGGATTAACAATCCGTTCGGATCAATTTGACGGGGACGCGACGAGGTTCGATTCTTCTCAAAGCGGCGACACCAACGGAACACAAATTGGGCCCGAAACTTGGCCCACAAAGCCCACGATGCTGCTGGTTTTCCCTTGGCTGTTGACTGTTTTGTGCCGCTGATTTTGCATGGAGAGAAGGGCTGGATTTGCTGCTTCAATGGGCTGTTTTGTTGTAACAAAAACAAACAGCAAAGGAGGAGAATTCGAGGGGGATGGCTCGGTCTTTAACTGAAATTCTTGGTCCCACTTGCTCTTGTCTAGTCCAATTTGATCCCAATAAATTCCCATGCTAAAGTACTTGATCCACACTTGCTTTCTTGCACAAAATTTCCCCCAAACATGTTTTGCGCAACAACACAGCCATTTCCTTCAATTCTGAATATTAATTCATTTTCTTTTCGGAATCTGATTTTCTGAACAAACAAATCTGATTGAGGTACAATTTGAATTCAGAAAAAGGCCAAACAACTTCCATTCACCGATTCGCTTACACCAGATACCAAAAGTCCCTTCAAATCGGCCAATCTGAATTTCCATTCGTTCTCCGAATCGTCCATCCTGATTCCCCGAAAAATCCCGAACTCTCTAGAATTTCCTCAAAAGGTGAGTCGACATTCTTAGATTGACTCATGACATGACATGACTTCAAATTTCTGAAATCGAATTCAAATTCGTAGTTATTTTCAATCAAACATGCTTTTAGTATGACCTTTCTTATTGGGTAGCTTTTAGGAATTTTTTGGTGCAATTGACCCGTGGTTGATTTTCTTCGAACCACAATAAACCCATTTGACACATTGGCGACGCTCGGTGGTCGTGAAAATCTCGAGGTTTCAAATGCGGACACAAGGTAACCAAAACGACAAAAAATCGATTTAGTGTTGATCGACGAGAATTTTGCAATCATGTGGAATCAACCTCACTTCGATCACTATCTCAGTCGAATCGACCTATCTCCGGTCTCTGATTGATTTTTAATTGTGCCGCAATGACCCTTGCGAACTAGCACGGTTGAGCAGTCGATTCCTGGTCGAATTCTCAAGTCTGTTGCATTCAAAATCCTTTAATCGCTTCACCAAATAGGTCAGTTATCTCCTGAGTGGCCATCTCAGAGAAAAACACTATAATCACGTTGATGAAAATTTCGATTGAAATCAGAATCTGAAATTCAGGATGTCACAACTCTTCCCCTCTTATAAAAATTTCGTCCTCGAAATTTAAACCTTTACTAGTCCTTAAACAAAAAGGTGGGGGTGCTGTCGTCTCATCGAGTCTCGATTTCCACACATTTCTTTGGTCTCGTGGTGTTGTTAGACCGCTTTGACCAAGGGGACCATCGTGGTACACATAGTCTGCTCTTTCTGAACCAACAACTGAACTGGCTTCCCACATACAACACTTTGTCGTACACGTCTAATTCTTAATGATTCAGCACGTGCGTCAGGTCAGGCTCACATGTCCTCGATGTCGACACGTGAAAGACGTCATGCACTTATGCCTACTTTGGCAACAATGCAAGACGATGCGTTAGGATCCTGATTCTTTCTCTAGAATCCCTAAGAAACCTACGTACCTCAGTCTCAGTCTTCCCTCCTTGCTAAAGTGCAAGGTATTCCTCATTGGTGACACCTTCTGAAATATGCAATCACCAATTTAGGATTCTAAGGGTCTTCAAAGCTCAACAATTCAACTTTTCGGGTAGATCCATGTGGTCTTTACTCTAACACTGATCTTGGCAACTGCAATAACTGACTACTGTACTGACCCTGACCTGTGATCTTTCTTCCCTGACTTCATGTCAGCAATTGAAGTTCTGTACTGTCTGATACCTATCATTACCCATGATATCTCAGCGTTCTATCTCGAAATTTGAAAGTCAACCTTTCTCTTATCGGTATCCTTTTACAGGATTTCTCGAACATCCCAATCTGTCAATTGAAACGTCTACTTTTAACGTGAACATCCGGTTCAATTCTGAGAGTGGCCATAAGGTTCGAAGGGTGGCCTGCCTCAAATTTGAAAACCGAATCTTGAACTTTCTCAAGTAAGGTCCATACTTTAATCAACCCATACAAAATTGAAGACTCTTGACTCAGTGCATCAGAGACTTCTTTTATCCTTCCAGGGTGATACCGGATATCACCATTTTAGTCCTCCCAAGGTTCTGATTTACAACACCATTCCATATTCAACTCCTTTTGAGAGAATATACACTTGAGACTTTAATAGATGATGAAGATATGGAATTTTCACTCATACCAACTATGACTTTATTTTTATTTTTTTTAGAGCAAAAATTAATGCTGCCAATTTCCAATTCATGTGCTGGAGATTTTGACTTATGAGGTCTCAACTGGCAGAACGTTTATGCAACAATTCTACCATATTGCATTAGCACGCAACCTAGTCTTCTGAACTACCCATTACCATAGGTCTCGTATCTTCCACGACCAGATGAAATGATCAATACAGGCGCGGTAGTCAGCTTCCATTAAGCTCTTGGAGACTACACTCACACTTGTCTGTTCACACGAACTTTTCTTCTTTCTTCTAGAGTCAAGTCCTTGGTGATACTGATGCTGAAGCTTCTCCGACAAATCCTCTGTAGTAACCTGTCCAATCCACACGGCTTCTAATCTCTGACATTGTTGCTGATCCTGGTCCACTAACAACTAATTCGATCTTGGCTGGATCCATGAAGATTCCTTCATAACGGCCAAATCAAGTGCAAAAAGTCGTCTTCAGTATAACCTCCTTCCTGGTTCTCAACTGATGATAACCTGTCCTCAAATCGATCATTGAAGATGTCAACACTCTTTAAAACAAGTCACCCAATTCGTCAATCTTTGACAATGAACACTTATCCTTGATTGTCACTTGATTAAGTCGACTATAGTTGATGCATAATTGCAACGAACCATCTTTCTTTCTTTCTCACTACGAGACTGATGTTTCCCCTAGGTAATACACCGATATGCATGAATTCCTCATTCATCAATCCTCACATCTACACCATTGGTTCTATCAATTCAGACAACAACAACCGGTAAGAAACTTTAAAGAATGGTTCTGTCACGAGTGCTGATTCAATCCCAAATTCTATCTCACTTACTGACGACAGGCCTGACAATTCCTCTGGCAACACTTCCAGAAGTTCTTGGACTACCGAGGAGTCCTAAATTTTCAATTCTTCAGTCTGTTTTTTCTTTAACAATCGCCAAGTAACCTAGGTGTCATCCGTCTAATAAACGGATCGCCTCCAGTGACGAGATTAAAGAAGTCGAGGACCTTTCTTGACTCTCACTAAAACTCGGCACTTCTGCCTGCTCCTGGAATAAACTAGGTTACTCCACTATAACAATTCATCACCACAAGATTCTCTAAAGCCAATTCTTTCCACACTCGCCGATAGAGTTGTACACTAACAGCCAATCAAGTACAACTCTAGTCAGTAGTTCTTCTCCTACCACCTTAACACACATATTGAAATTCCATAACTTAATCCTTGAAACTCTGAGGCACTACTCTGATAAAATTACTTCAAGACATTATTTCTCTATTTGGTGCACGGTTTCATTCCTGTCCCTTTCGCCATCCTAGTGACATTCTATCGGTAGTAGCAATGTTGGTGTTCTTTTTTAACTTTAACTGACAGTCCTTCATCTGATGGCCGCGTTGACTACCATCATAGTACGTTATAGTCATACTCAGACACAGGATTAATCCATGCGTTCCTTCCATACTTTTGGCACTCACTTGGTGAGTTCTCTATCTCCTATCGGATGACAACATGCACACTTACTTGCACTGGGGTTCGTCCCAAAAACCCCGTGGCGTGTTCTACGGCACACTCCCGTTGATCTATCCTATCAATTGTGCTGGAACTTGCGATCTCATTAGTGATAACGACAACTACTATTGTGGTCCCATCGATCTTCTAGAACAGTTTCTTGCCAAGTGACCCTATCGGTCACTATCAGAACAACCACCCATCCTAACATGGCATGGGGCCGATTCACGTTGTCACACAACGTTTTAATTCAATGCTGACTTGTCTATCCCGTCTTTCCTAATGGGTGGAATAAAATATACTTTTCCGGTCATAGGCTCCTTTCCAAACTGATTTCCACCTCTACTGAATCTGAACCTCATTTCGGATGCAACAAGTTGCTCCCAGATCACATCTCCATATTGAATCTTGGTAGGTGTGGCAATAACAGCGAGTTTGGCACTGATGACAGTAATGGCAACAACAGCAACTTGATCCTGAGCTTATTGGCTCGACAAGCTCCTTGGGAACACTTGCGCCTGAACAATCTTGCTGAACATAGGATCGCTCGGTGCTGCTACACTCTCAGTACCGACCTACGGTGGTACTCTTACACTCGTGTTGGCCTAAGCCTACGCTTTGCCACAACCACCTCGGGCACCAATCCTTGTCGATGTTCTTCCCGAGTCACAGAGGCTACAATCCTCTTACTAGGATTTTTCTGCTCCTGGTCACCCACGGCTCAATTTTAACTACTCTAGACTCCTTCCAATTCTACACTGAATTAGAAACAGAGTGACCAAAACAAAAAGCAATTTTAGCACTTAGATATCACAGACATGCACCAGTCATGAATTTAAAGGCTTTTCCTACTACTATCCCATAGGTCATCGCACCTTATCACTCCAATACCTAACCATTGCTCTGATACCACAAAAAAGGGATGTCACGCCCCGATCCTCGGGCACGCACACATCCTTCTACTTGGTCGATTTTAGAATGCGATATCCCAGGACTATGTATCGCTGACACTTTGGTTTATTAAGCACATGCAGAAGCAGTTATAAATCCCTAGACAATAAAACAATGGGATAGCAAAGCAAGCCATATTTTTATTATTGAAATTCATAACCAAACTTTTATACATGGCATTAGACAGAGCACTTCACAACTTCGAAGTCTCACTTTATCTACACATATACAAAAGGGTTCACCAAGAGATGGGATTTCAATTCTCATCCGGTTCATACTCAGGATCATCCTAATCCTCTTCTGACTTCATTACTCTTTACTGAGCTCACATCCTTCAAGTTCTTCATTATTTTCCAGCTCATCGTCCTCTTCTGGTTTCTCCTCCACAGGCTCATCTACGGGCCTGAAAAGTTGTCCCACAACCGGGATGAGATTACGTCTCAGCAAGTTCTACCCCACTAAGACTTAATTAGGGAACCAATACACCACATGGTTGCCTAAGCACAGCACGAGTCAGAGGACTTACCTTCGTCTCAGATCCTACCCGCATATTAGCATAGATCAAATAGAACCCAAGCAATCTTATCACAGATCGAAGCATCGATCAAATCGACCTAGTCGATTATATGCCAAAAAGACGACTCACGGTCATTTCCATTCAGTCAATCAATTCACAACATCAAATCAAAGCAATGATCAATCGACCCAGTCGATTCTAGTCATTGCTCTACGGTCTCAACTGATAAAACCAATCACCAAGCCACGTGCATTCTCCGAGGTGATATTTCTTATCACCGAGCCACATGCATTCTCCGAGGTGATATATACATCTAGTCATCGAGCCACATGCATTCTCCAAGGTGACATACTTCGTCACCGAGCCATGTGCATTCTCCGAGGTGATATATACATCTAGTCACCGAGCCACATGCATTCTCCAAGGCGACATACTTCGTCACTGAGCCATGTGCATTCTCCGAGGTGACATATCTAATCATCAAGTCCCGTGCATTCTCCAAAGCGACGTACTAATCATCGAACCACGTGCATTCTCCAAAGCGATATACCAAATCACCGAGTCACGTGCATTCTCCGAGATGATGTACTATTCACCGAGCCACGTGCATTCTCCGAGATGATGTACTATTTACCGAGCCACGTGCCTTTCATGATGATTCATCCCATTTCTAAAGTAATTAACCACAACCTTAATTCGTACTCAATTTACCCAAATAATCAATTTAGGAACATATCCTAAAAATCCACAATTAAATCAATTTGGCACAATGTAGAACTCAATTAAATAAACGGATTGTACCATGACAATCAGCATGAAATTTTGGTCGCCGACTATCTCAGCCTTAATTTCCGAAAAATAATTAATTAATAAATATTAAAAATTCAATTTAGCTCAAAATAAAGCCCAATTAAATAAACGGGCTGCACCACAATCATCAGCATAAAATTCCGATCACCGGCCAGCCCGGTTGAATTTCCGGAAAATAAATAAATAATTAAATTAATTTCGAAAAATAATATTTAATTACTAAAAATTCCACTTAGGCCCGAACTGCCAAATTGAAGCTCGATAAGGGTCGGGAAAAATCCCGGGCTACCCTCAATAAATAGTAGACCACATCTACGTGCTAATTGCATCATCAAATTACTTAATTTGCATCACAATTGACTAATAAACACTAATCTATACTAATCTAACCACCTAAAACTAATTAATTAAAACTAAACAACCCTTAAGTATAATTAGTCCACTAAACAAAGATTAGTGAAATTACTCACTGGATTAACGATATGTTCGGATCAATTTGACGGGGACGCGACGAGGCTTGATTCTTCTCAAAGTAGCGACACCAACGGAACACAAATCGGGCCCGAAACTTGGCCCGCGAAGCCCACGATGCTGCTGGTTTTCCCTTGGCTGTTGGCCGTTTTTTGCGGCTGATTTCGCATGGAGAGAAGGGCTGGATTTGCTGCTTCAATGAGCTGTTTTGGTGTAACAAAAACAAATAGCAAAGGAGGAGAATTCGAGGGGGATGGCTCGGTCTTTGATCAAGCACATGAAGAACCGAGAAAAATGAAGAACAGACGGGCCGATGAGGTCCAATTTTAATTCAGAAAAAGGCCAAACAACTTCCATTCACCGATTCGCTTACACCAGATACCAGAAGTCCCTTCATATCAACCAATCTGAATTTCCGTTCGTTCTCCGAATCATCCATCCCGATTCCCCGAAAAATCCCGAACTCTCCAGAATTTCCTCAAAAGGTGAGTCGACATTCTTAGATTGACTCATGACACGACATGACTTCAAATTTTTGAAATCGAATTCAAATTCGTGGTTATTTTCAATCAAACACGCTTTTAGTGTGACCTTTCCTATTGAGTAGCTTTTAGAAATTTTTGGTGCAATTGGCTCGTTGTTGATTTTCTTCAAACCACAATGAACCCATTCGACACATTGGCGACGCTCGGTGGTCGTGAAAATCTCGAGGTTTCAAATGTGGACACGGGGTACCCAAAACGACAGAAAATCGGTTTAGTGTCGATCGACGAGAATTTTACAATCATGTGAAATCAACCTCACTTCGATCACTATCTCAGTCGAATCGACCTATCTCCGGTCTCTGATCGATTTTTAATTGTGCCGCAATGACCCTTGCGGACTAGCATTGTCGAGCAGTCGATTCTTGGTCGAGTTCTCAAGTCTGTTGCATTAAAAATCCTTTAATAGCTTCACCAGATAGGTTAGTTATCGCCTGAGTGGCCATCTCAGACAAAAATACTATAGTCACATTGATGAAAGGCCCGACTTATTCGATTGAAATCAGAATCTGAAATTCAGGATGTCACATGATCTTCTCGCTCGAGCGCCCCGACGACAGCAGATCTGAGCCGGTCATCACTCCATCGCTGAGCGAGCCCCGCACTGGCTCGCACCTCCTCTGCTGCTCGTGTCGTGCCACCACCGGGGTTCCCCTCGCCCGCGAGCTCATACCATCCCCCAATACCAGCAGATTTGAGTCAGTTGCAACGCCGCTACTACCTTGCAGCCATCCGAAGCTCCGCCCTGTCTCTGCAGTCTCTGCTGCTTCTGCAAGTAGACCCGACGCTTGCAGCACCTCCGACCCGCGACCCAATGCTGCCACAGCCATTGCTGCCCTATTCGGCCTCCGCCGTCGCTGCTCTAGTAAGCCACACCCTGTTGTCCCCTGTTTTTTGTCATTGCCGGGCCGGAGTTCGCAGCCGTTCGGTTCACGCGAATTCCTGCCCTCGACGACCTGTTGCCGCGTCGCTGTCTGCATTGAGGTTCGTGTTTTGAGACCGTCGGTACCGACTTCGACCCTACTCTTGTCAGATGCCCCTGCCGTCATTAGAGCTCAGTCGGTCAGGGGATGCCGGAGCTAACGTTGGTGCCTGTCCGCGTCACGCTTGCCGCCGTTTGCCTTCGTCCGCCGTCGTCCCTGCTATTGGCACCACTCGCCTCCCCGGGTGGGTGGCGTCCCTTGCGCCGCCACTGCCCTCACGGTATGCAAGCGGCCGCGAAGGAGGGATGAATTGGGTCAGCCTGTGGATTGGGCTGACCCGATTCGTTTGTTTCCTGGGTAGGGTTTTGACTTATCCGGGCTGGGCTTGCGCAAATGGGTTGACATATCCCTAGGCCAGGCCCATCCTTTTTAAGGAAATAAGGCTAATTCGATTTGGGCTGGGCTTCTTTTAAGCAAAAGGGAAAAAGGAAAAAAAGATCTCAGGCTAGGGCATGTTTGTGGGCCGCGTGACCCGGCCCGCCTAACCGAACCCGAGTCCGTCGGAGATCGGACCCGGCCCGCGCTGACCGGGCCGAACCCTTGATCCGGCCCCAAATTTTTTATTTTATTTTATTATTTAAAAAAACTAATTAAAAATATTTTTAAAAAACAATTTCGAAAATCCAAAAAATAAATTAAAAATTTCGAAAATTAAAAAATAATGGGGTTTGATTAGGAATCATTATGTATTGCTTTTTTAGTGTAATTCATCATTTATTTGCTCGTATTTTAATTATATCATATGTTTAATTTGCATATCTGATTATGTTTAATTGCACGTGTTTAATTTTACTGCAATTTGGATCTTATGGTTGTTACTTTAATTACTGCACACTTGCATGATCACCTCACATGTTAGTGGATGTGTGTAAAATCAATCCAAACTACCTGATAAAAATATTTTCTTTTAAAATGAACAAGATTAGGTACCCGAAAGGGTACTAACTAATCAATTAGTATAATCAAATCCCTGACCCTAGATTTTCTGGTTGCATAGAAAGTGAGGTACATTCTCATGCCTCACTTGGTTTCTAGCCGATTCCTATAGGCTAGTTGCGACTCCTTTTGTGCAAAATTTCTTGAGAATATCCCAACATCACGCGGGGTATGGGCTTGGGAGAGCCCACGCCTAATCATGGGCCTTAGGCCCGCGCTTTAGGCAATACCCCTAAACTTGTTCCGTCCCCTGAGGGTAGGTCGCGACATCTTGGCGACTCCATTGGGAACTTGGTTTTAAACCTTAGAGGACTTAGGCTGTGACACCCCGAACCCTTCGCAGGTCGTCACCAGCGCCGGTGTTACACTTTATTACCTTTCTTCCTTTCGGGCAAGCGTCCTAATTTGCAGACACATTTTTGTTTTTAAAACGATCGGTCCCAACGCGACTCATAGCGGAAGCAAA
This sequence comes from Eucalyptus grandis, assembly GCF_016545825.1. NCBI lineage: Eukaryota > Viridiplantae > Streptophyta > Magnoliopsida > Myrtales > Myrtaceae > Eucalyptus > Eucalyptus grandis. The sequence continues at coordinate 38,243,317 of NC_052614.1, forward strand.
TTAAACATCACCATCTATCCCCCTACCAATCCATGATACAAATACACACCAGCTAAACATCAGGATTTTATAAACAACTTCGACACTTTGCTTACATACATATATAGCAAGATGGGATTTCTCTTGGGTCAGTACAAAACAAGAAAGGCTAGGACTTTGCCATGTCCTGCCTAAAATCTCAAAAAGAAACCTCGACCCCTAACATCATACGAGCACAAAACCCCCCATCGAAAGTGTCGACTATCTACATCAAAAGAGATCCAGCTCCTACTCATCGCGCGCAGGTCTCACACCCAACCCGGTGCATCAGGCGGTGGCGGTGGCAGCGGCAGCGGCAGCATCCCTCGCATAGCTCCATCCCGACGAACGTGCACAGAAATGAACTCCTGAATGACAGGACCCCCAGCCAGGCCTATGTCATACATCACTAGACAGCGTACTCGAATAAAAGTCAGTCCGGGAACAGAGGGACATTCTATCTCAACACACTCGACCTCTACATCGGACGGTAGACCATAAAACACACCACGCGTGACGGCAGGAAGCAGCATACTGGCTAATCTGAAATGTTATCCCCAAAAGGGGTGAGTACAACCACTCAGCAGATAGGGAAATCCAATAACAGCTCAATGCATCATACAAATCATACATGCATAACAGGCATAACTTACCTTGCAGCCATGCGCATACTATCATGCATCGTCGTATCAATTCATGACATCATCATCATAGCATCATTTCATCATACATATTGTCGAGCCATATCATATCTCATCATCATTATCATTACCATGCATATCATCATGCATATCATATCATAGGTGATCATCCCTATTTCACATCACATATCATCATCATCATCATCATCATCATCATCATCATCATCATCATGCATATCATATCATGCATATAATATCATGGGTGATCATCATATCACATCACATATCATCATCATCATCATCATGCATATCATCATGCATATATATCATGGGTGATCATCATATCACATCACATATCATCATCATCATCATCATGCATATCATGCCATGGGTGATCATCATATCACATCACATATCATCATCATCATATCATGATTTAATTTTCAACTTTATCTTTAAATTTGATCACCACATCACCCATTTCTCAATCATCAATTTCATCATCCCTTCGGGCAAAGACCTTCGACAGGGTTCCCAGCATTCCAGCCATCCCATGGCCACCGGGCTTCCGGCCCCCCACATTCCGGGCATCTCGCATCTCAACTAGCATCACGAGGCATTCCCTTCGGGCAGAAACCTCCGACAGGGCTTCCGACCTTTACCCTTCTAGCCAGGCATCCCGCACCCAAATCCTGGCATCACGAGGCATTCCTTTCGGGCAAAGACCTCCGACAAGGCTTCCCGCCCCCCACATTCCGGGCATCCTGAATCTCCCAGGGAATTCCGGCAATGTATCTATACATTCCGGCCATTATCCTCCACCACAACCACTTCCTCATTTACCATCATCCACATATACCATTTCTTTATCTCAATTTAACATGGCAATTGGCATGGTATCAAACAAATCACACTTGACATGGAATTCACACTTGCATCTCAATTCATATGTCATACACATGCCAAAACTTTATCCCATACACATCTCAATTCAATACATGTACAAGGACCATGACATACGCATACCAAGACTTTATCACATATACATCTCAATCCAATACATGTGCAAAGACCTCATGACACATATGCCACACAAATAGAATTGAATCCATGGCCAAAATAAAAATCCATTTTATTTTATTATTATTATTTTTTATTTATTTATTTTATTATTTAATATCAATAAATTCCCAAAATTACAAAAATCCAAGAAGTTATTAAACAAACCCATAGGATGATATTTACTTGCAAATTCTTGGCCAATATGAATTTTTTTACCAAATTCCACAATTTTCCCAAAACATCCTATGATTCTCGGATTTAAACCAAATGCACAGTTTCCGAATAAATTCAATTAAAATATCCATTCGGCCTCCAAAAATTACGAAATTTTACAAGGTGATAGCCAAGAAATTTTCGTGCATCTTTCATGAAGAACTCCAAGTCAAATTCCTTATATATTATTTTATTCAACCTCACGAAGCTTCTAGAACCCTTACCGCATCGTCCAGAATACACATCTCCAAAATATTAAGATTTCACCCATCTATTCTCTTTCGTTTCTTCTAAAATTTGGATATGTTATGTATCAAGGTGTTATTTACAAGTTTCATGAAGATATCTAGGTCAAATAACCAAATTATGGTCACCATTTAAGTCCATCAAGTCTCGGGTGTCTCGGAACACATCACCAGAATCATCGTCTCCAAGATCTAGCCGATTTACTAGGCTATACTTGTTCATTTATCTTAAAATTTTATTATGTTGTAGTTTAAGGTGTTACCTACAACTTTCATGAAGACATCAAAGTCATATTTTCATCACAAACCAACATGCAACCAAGAATCCAACAAGAGGTCAGTGAAAACTTCACAGATCTGAGGTCTCCGTATAACAAGGCTTTAACCCCTCAAATCTCCATTATTTTTCACGAAATTTAATTATATTATACGACAAGATGTCAGCTACAACTTTCATCAAGACATCGAAGCCAAAATCGGTCTCAAAACACACATGCAAGCTCAAACAAATTACTGACTCCTACAAACCGAGCAAGAACAGTCACACGGCTTGAAAACAACCAACCCTTACCTCGGTTTTTCTCACAAATAACACCCAAAATCGAACATGCAACCCATATACACACATGCAAGAGAAGTTATAGGACTCCACTTGCCTCTAAAATGGACAAACAACGGTGTACGGCGGACGGACACGGCGGCGACGGCGACTCCTTCCTTCCTCCTCCTCTCGGCCGCTCCTCCTCTCTCTCGCACACCTCTCTCTCTCTCACGATTTCTCTCTCTCGGCCAAATGAGCAAAGAACCGGCCACCCTCTCTCTCTCCTTTCCTCTTATACTCCCTAAAGCTCATGATTGATAATGATTGCTTTGCCTAAAAACCAACCAATGCATGCTCTTGCCCTTTGCCACTTGTCACATTGGATTTTTAAATTTGATTTGGGCTTGGGCTTTGGAGTTGGGCCATCCGGCCACTCCTCCTTGGGCTGGTCGAACTCCCTCTTGGGCCGACTAGCTTGGCCCACCAAGCTTTAAGCCAAATGGGTCCAAGGCCCATTCCAATTTAACCTCTTTTTCCTTTTTTTTTTTGAAATTCTCCTATAAATATTTTTGAATTCTAATTTTCATCTCGGCCAAAGTCTTGGGATATTCTTGTTCATTGAAATTTAAATCATATGGCCAAGCATAGATTATTAATCTATTAAATTTAAATTTCCACAATCACAAGCACAAATCATCAAATTAAAAAGACTAATGGCTAAAACATAAGCCATGGAAATTTAACACCTAATTAAAGACTTTAACACACCTTAAGGCTTGGCTTTGAATTTCTAGGATGCCACATAGGCCAAAATTAATCTTGTTCAAAAATATTTTGTTTGGCAGCGAGGATTCCAGGTACATCCCTAACATTAAAGGTGTTAAATGTTTTTGTAGAATAGGAGGTATAAGGGAAGGTGTTTGATCATCTTTGTCTTGCAGGGAGGTATATGAATGCAGGGTTTATTTTTTATGTACGGAGTGTTGTTTTCCTATAAATTATCATGCTTGCATTTCTTGCATTGCACTACACCATGGCACACACTACCTACCTCCGGACCTGGGCTGCATAAGATCACCTAGGATGGTGTTGAGGTGGATATCACTCCGACTACAACCGTGTAGTACGAGTCGCCCATCTCAACCCCGAAATTTCTTTCTTCATGTCGAAGGTACCCACCCCGGTTTGCAACCGCGCGACACGAGTCGATTTTTTGACAAAGCCGAAGTCATGGGTAACCCGACCCAGCCGCGACCTTGTTGATTCAGTCCAGTGATCTCATGGCTCCATTTTGAGCCGTATAGAGTTGAAATCGAACCACATTTCATGTGCATGTCTATGTAATTGAAAAAAAAAAGAAAAAAGAAAAAGAAAGACAAAGGTCGGCACCCATTGTAAGTGTCATTTTCCTTTTTATTTGCTCATTTTGTATTGCATTTTCATCTTGAAATTCGCGGAAATCAATTGAATGTCCTTGGTGAACACATGGTTTTGTTTAGATTTCTAGTTATGGGCTCAAAATAAAAATAAAAATAAATCCAAAAAAAGGGCTCACAAGTTGCGATTATATATTGGGGCACAAAAATTGAGATTACATTTTTTATCAAACTCTTTCCTTCTCACATTTTGGGACTAAAATGCAAATCACATTTTGTATAGATTTCTTAAAATAGAAGTCACTTCATTTTTCTAGAAGTAAAATCACAAATTAATCTTTCAAAAATCAATGACATGTTTTTGCATACGAAACTTGTGGAATAAAAGTGGACATTCGATTAATGGTCGTGAATTGATTATTTTAATGATATCTCCCCTTATGATAAAATCTTGGTGAAATACTAAAATCCCGTTGTAAGGACACTGTGGACCATGTACCGTCGCCTCGATTTTATTGTAAGAAACGACCTCATTGAGATATCATTTTCTCTCATTCACGTATTGACATTGTCGTCTTTTTGCAGGTTATGGATGATGCTCCTTGTCATTCTCATGGTGACCACATAAAGAAGTGAATTATAGAGTTAGGACAGGAGTTGATTTTTACTTTCATATGTGCAAGAGTTTCTTGTATTTTATCGTTGTCTTTATTCTTGTTAAGAATCATGTTTTCCATTTTGGGTTTTGATTGTGAATCCAATTGATGCTTTTGTAAATCATGCGACTCATTGGAATTCAACTTCATGAAAATCATCCCTTAAAAAAAAAAAATCAGAAGTGTTTCAAGTGAATCTTTACGTTTACCTTCCAAAATGAATTTCAAGAAAGCTTTGCTTAAGGCTCTCTCTTCACGAAATCGCTTTCACTGGTAGGATGATGAGTTTATTTGAGATCGACATTTGCTCATTCTAAAAGATGAAAGTGTAGGCTCATGGAGCTTGAGGAGTAAGCATGCGTCGAAGCATCCTAGGCACCATTTCCATAAAGGTGGAACAAAGTTGAATTCCATTATGGGAAGTTTTGTTATTCGCAAATGCCTTAGATGCCAAAATAACCCATCGATCTCATTCACTCTGCATGAAGAGTAAATTGTATCGATTCCAATTATCCATTTCTGATAGCGTTTCTGACTTGATTTTCTTTTCATTGTCAATGAGACATCAAGAGTACCAAGTTTTGTAACGCTCCAACAAATGCGATGGAGCATTATTGAGTCTTGTTCATCTTAAACAAAGAAAGATTCAAATGAGAGGGGCAATATTATTCATTCCTCTAGAGAGATACATTGGGATGTTGATCACTCGACTTTGAAAAAGATGTATCTCGTTCCTAAACTTGATTCTCTTTAGCAAAAAATATGACATGTCCTTTTCTTTGATACAGGACAGACTCGAACGGAACAAAGGTTTATCATATAAAGAGTGGGAGAACAACGTTTGATTTAGAGAAAAATCTCTCATTCACCCATCAATGAAGTGTGCTGGAACAACATTGTCAAATTCATCAAAGAGGATGTATCGTTCCTAAGTTGAATCTAACTAAGTATAGAGATAACTCGTTTCATCTCCCCTTCTTACAAGGTGATAAATAAAAAAAAGTTGCACCTTGACCGTAGAAGTGACGCCTTCTACCAAGGAATCAGGAAAACGTCAAACACTTAAAAGGCGAATGCAAGGGAAGGGTATTGTCCAGTTATCAAGTATCCACGAAGGTGAATCCAAGAGATGTTAGCGCCCAAAGGATGAAAGAAAATGAAGGGTAATAATGCATCGTTTCCAACATTTCAATCCCTAAAGATTTTTGCACTAACATATTCTTTCACATTCTTTACAGGGTTACTGAGTCACCATGCCACAGGTAAGTACCCTTCTTCTCATTTTTTTAAAGTAAAAAAAAAAAAAAAAAAGTAGAGTTTCCATTACAAAAGAGAACCTTTGGCGCTTTCCTAGAAACAAAAAATGAATAATTGAGAAAAGAAAAAATTTCTACAAATTTTTTGAGCATCCTTTTTGTCTCAAAATTGTTTTCTCGTTTTGTGGATTATTCATTTTGAATCAAATTCTCTATGGAGATTAATCTATTCAGATGATTTCAATAGAGTGAAATAGAGATGTTAATCATGCCAAGTAGAGGATACTTAGGATGAGGAAAGGCAAGCCATTTCCAAACACATCCTTCAAACACTTTTGAGAGTTGAGTGAAAGACAACCTTCTCTTAGGACGAATGATTCATTCGCATTGAGCGCAAAGATTGAAATGATAAAGGCATTTCCTTCATCAATCCCAAGCATTGCACTAATCTCTTACTACCATTTTGGGCAGAATAAAAATGATCCTTCGAAGTAACCCTGTCGAGAATGGCCCTATATTGGGGCAACATAGGAGGTTAGGGTTGTGTTGTAAAGTGAAAGGTTGAGAAAGATTCTATTACTTTCACTTGCATCAATCTTCTGGTGATAGCTTCAAAGGAATTCTCATTAGAGCTTGACTCATCCCAAGGTGAAAAAGAGCATTTCCTTCTCTATCCAAACACCGATACCCATTGCTTTAGCCAATTTGGGCATGATTATTCATTTCTGAACCCCAAGTGGTGATCATCTCCCTTTACTGGGGCAAGGCATAAGAATTGACCAAATACAATTGACAGCCACGAGAAAATGTGAAAAGCATATCGAAAGTCATAAGAGCTACAAAAGTTCAAAGAGCAAAAAAAGTTCGACAAACTAGGGGGCATGAAAAAGCAGTGTGCTTGATAAAAGCAAGGCCAATGCCCGTCAAGAAAAAAAGAAGCCAAAAGGCTACATCTTATGTGAAAAAAATTGTCAAAGTCAAAGTGCCTGCGTAAAAAATCATTGCAAGTGCAAAGGAAATTAGAAAAAAGAGCAAAGCTCCATATGGAAATGATTAGTCAAGGGACTTTTGAGATGTGATGTGTTTCAAAAGCCAAATGCTTTCGAAAGGTTAAGTGACCCGGTCACAATGCCATGATGATCACCAACTCTTAAAAAACCCTCTTGAAAATTTTAAGCCTTTTAAGCCTCTCCCAAGCCAACATTATAACCCCCTTCCAAAGTCTCTTCTGATTGGGATGGTTTGAGTAAAAATGAGAATGCCACAAAGAAAGCTATCACTTGAAGGAGTGGAGGTAATTCTATCTTGTCTTATCTTCAAAGTTCTCGACTTGTAAACCCGATGAAGATAACGACAAATGTTCCTTTATTGGCCTCAAAGCAATAATTCCTTTGTGTAAGCTCTAACCGAGCCTATATTGCGGTCTTTTCAAAAAGACTTTTTTGATCGATCAGATTGTGCTCATCACGAATGTTTCTTAAAGCCTTTGAGACAGGTTATGTGAGATACCCTCAGCAATCAGTTACTTCCCATGTGAATGGATAGGATCAAGCAGCCATTTTATCGAGAGTGTGTGAGAAACCCTTTCTGACCAAGAAGCTCTAGCTTGGCATGATTAATGAGCCATCTTCATGAGTCGTAGCCATTCTAATAAGAACTTGACTCCTAGAGAATTTGATGATTAATGATATATCCACGAGCAAGATGACAGTTTTGTGCCACATGATGCTGATTGACATCGAATTTTTTTCTAAAGCAGTCGGGCTTAGCTTGATTAGCTTGTTCAATTAATGATGCACGTCTCTTGATGATGTCTCTAATGACATTTGCTCAAGTTAAGTTTGATAGGATTCCTCAGTGAATCCATGCAGTTTTCTAAGGGGTTAGCGGGTGCTTCCCTAAAAACCAAAGGTTCATGGTCAGCCTTAAATCATGTCATCTCCAAAGGTTCATGGTCAGCCTTAAACTATGTTATCTCCAAAGGTTTATGGTTAATCTTAAAGCATGCTATTTCCAAGATTGGTGGGTTTATCCATAAACCACGCTTGTCCGCATCCAGTTGAAACCCGTTCGTACACGGGGAGACTATCATACCCAGTTGAAACCCGTTCGTACACGGTGAGACCTACCTCCCAGTCGAAACCCATTCGTACACGGTGAGACTATCATACTCAGTCGAAACCCGTTCGTACACGGTGAGACCTACCTCTCGGTCGAAACCCGTTCGTACACGGTGAGACTTCCCTCCTAGTCGAAACCCATTTGTATATGGTGAGACCTCCCTCCCAGTCGAAACTCGGTCGTACACAGTGAGACCTACCTCCCAGTCGAAACCCGTTCGCACACGGTAAGACTAGCATACCCGGTCGAAACTCATTTTTAAACGATGAGACCTCAGTTATTCCCCTTTTTCTTATGACACGGTGTGCTTTATAGCCCGGAGAGCTTTGTAGCCCGGAGTCCTTCTTCCTATGAAACGGTGTGCTTTGTAGCCCTTAGAGCTTTTGTAGCCCGGAGTCCTTCCTATGACACGGTGTGCTTTGTAGCCGGGAGAGCTTTGTAGCCCGGAGTCCTTCTTCCTATGACACGGTATGCTTTGTAGCCCGGAGAGCTTCATAGCCCGGAGTCCTTCTTATGACACAGCGTGCTTTATAGCCCAGAAAGCTTTGTAGCCCGGAGTTTTTCTTCCTATGACACAATGTGCTTCGTAGCCCAGAGAGCTTTGTAGCCCGGAGTCTTTCTTCCTATGACACAACGTTCTTCTGTAGCCTGGGGTCTTTCCTCCTCTTATTGATAAGATGCGCCTCCATAGTTATGAGTTCTTTCCGTCAACCCGATACGTGCCTATGCACCTAGGATCTCTCTATCGCCAAAATAATTTAGGTGTATTTTGTCTTTGAATGGAACCTCTTCGAGCTCCCATTCAAAGACGGGCAGCTGTTGACACCTAAATTTTAAAATTTATTAATGATTTAATGGTGTATAAAATTAGGAATTAGTCACTAAAAAAAAGAAAACAAAACAAACAGAAAAAAGAAAACAAAAACAACAAAAAGAAAACAAAAAAAAATGTGGAAGGGGCCGGGCTGGATCTCACCTTGGCCCGGCCCATGCCGCCTTCTCCCTCCCCCATCTTCTCGTGTGAAACCCTAGAAGGGGGAGGGGGGCTTGAAAGAAAAACGAGAGCCAGAGAAAAGGTGGAGAGGGAGACAAAAAGAAAGGAGAGAGAACACAGACCAGAGGGAGGACGGAGCTCAAGAAAAAAAGGGGGGAAGAAGAACAGGGTTCTACTTCCCCGGTGGGCTCGACTACCGCTTGCCATGCTTCACTTTCTGCCCGCCAGAAGCCGCACTCGCCGCTCGCGCCTGCTTTTCGCACGCCCAACACGATAACTGCCCCACCAGACACTGCATCGTTGTTTTGCCGCCTCTGCGCTACACCTCCATCTTCTGCGAGTGTCGACGTTGCTGCTTCTGCTCTGCCGGCCCGCGCCTCCTCCGTTGCTCGTGTCGTGACACTACCACCATCTTGATCTTCTTGCTCGAGCGCCCAACGTCACGCAGGGTATGGACTTGGGAGAGCCCGTGCCTAATCATGGGCCTTAGGCTCGCCCTTTAGGCAATACCCCTAAACCTGTTCCCTCCCCCGAGGGTAGGTCGTGACAGCCACCTAATGGAATCTCCGCTGCCGGAGGTCCTAGCATAAGTAAAAGGAGAAGTGTGCAGCTTTCTGCCACCAGCCATCAGAATGCTGGCTGAATCTTCTAATCCCGGCATCGTTCCTACAATTTGATAGGATTCATTTAAATAGAACTTCTTGATCAAAATATCATAACTTCTAGTGATGAGCAGCAAATTTTTTTTTTTTTTTAAAGATGTACAAGACCCTTTTGTTTCATTTTTTTCACCCACTTTTTCATGCTTTAGCTAAAGCTTTTGCCAGTCTTCTCTAAGTTCTTTTCTTTTGATCTTGTAGATAATGAAGATGGCATAAGATTCTTGCTTCTTGCTTCAGTGTTTTATGTATGAATCTATCTATTGTAAAGACGAGATGGAGTAGTAGAGTAGTGAATTGAGACAATATGGTTATTGGAGCTCTAAATTTTAGATTTGCTAATTTCGAATTTTTTAATAATAAAAATTAATATATTATTATAATATAACCGGTCCAGTCCGGGTGAGCAGATCCGCCCATGGAATCGGGAAACGGATCGGTACTCACCGGTTCCCATAAATTGGAATCGAGGACTGGATCGGTTCCCTTATGAACCACTGGTTCCGGGTAGTTCCGGTCCGGTTCCAGGCGGTCTGGGCTAGTCCCGGTTCTTTTGCACATCACTAGAGTCAATAATGTTGGTGAGCAATGTGAGGATGATGAGTTTTGATCTGATTCGGCTAAGATAAAAGGTAAGTGGGGTAGAACGAGTAAAGGGCTCAGTCTCAAAAGAAGCGTACAACTCGAAACACTGCTTCAACTAGTAATCAGAAGGCATCATCTTCAAGTCAAGACGAGACACCTAATATGTTGAGTACCAAATCGACATTAGTTGTGTGCCCTCCATCTCTGTTTTCCACTTGGATTACACAGCTAAGTGAGCATACGATTCCTGGGAAGAGGAAAGTATATATGTATTTTCGTAGGTAGAATTCCAAGGAATTGCCTCCGTTTTGGAAGGATAGAGATGGTGAGTATGTGAACGTGTTAACAAACTATCACACAGATAAATAGGCAGAACCTCTGCGGGATTTTCGTAGATGATATGGGGTTGAGTATGACTTTGACATTACTCTATGTGGCACCCCTCGACGGCCCCCAATCCGTTAGGGTCGCCACAGATTACTAGACACTCATCCTACTACATACCAGTAATGTCACGCCCTAATCCTCGAAAACGCACCCATCCTTCTATTTGGTCGATTTTATAATGCAATATCTCAGAACTATGTATCACCGACCCTTTCATTTATATTTGCACATGCGGAAGCAGTTATAAATCCCCAGACAATAAAACAATGGTGTCGCGACCAATTTTTTTCGGGTTTTAACCACCTAGGATTTGGCTAATGGATTGTTAAGCCTAGACTTAACTTGGGCTCTCCCAAACCCATACCAATTCGCAACTTAGGTTCAAGTTCTTAACATGCAAATGATATTTCAATCAGGAGTCGCCACTAATCTATTTTTGGTGGGTCGATTAGAAACCCAAGTAAAATAATGGGAGAATTACTTTACTCCTACGAACCAGAGATTAAGGGTACGGGGACTTGATTACATTAGATTTCTCTAATGCCCTTTCGGTACCATTCTTTTTATTTTCAAAAATGTTTGGCAATTGAATTGATTTTAAACTATCTCCCTAACATGTGAGATGATCATACGGGTGTGCAAACCACCAATTTAACACCCAAGAAAGCAATTAAATAATGTAGAATTTACCTAAAAGCAACGAAAGCAAGCATCTGCAGTGTTAAATTAAAATCCACATCAACAACCCTAGATATCGTTTCTAATTAACAAGCAATTACTCAATTTTTGTTTTCACTTTATTTAATGAGAATCATGCAATGCATGCTAATAATCTAATATGACATGGCAACATGACCTAAAATATATGACATGAAGAAATGCAATAATTAAATGTGATCTAAATGACCTAATTCTAATGACATGCAATGCGATGCAATGACATACAAAATTATTTAACCTAAAATGACATGCAGCATACAATTTAGTATGCGAGCTATATGTCACGCGACATTTATTAAATGACATAATCTAATGACGGGCAATTTCTAATTAGAAATGAACCTAACAATAATCACTAAAATGACGTGCATTTCATGGACTTAATTCTATATAACGTGCACATGATTTTTCCTATTCTAAAAATGCAATCTATTCCTGGAAATTGCAACTAATTTATCCTAAGACAAATTTTATGAAATTCGAAATTTAAAAATGCAAAAGTGATCTAGCTAGATTAAGATTCTCTCTAATTTGAACTAGGGATTAAGTCATATTAAATCCTAATTTAAACTAAGACATTATCTAAATCTAAGATGCAATTTATCTAAAAAGATGATCTAAATTTAAAATGAAACATGCAATTCTAATCTAAAATGCACAATGATTTTCTTGTGTTTTTCTTTAAGAAATTCGAAATTAAAACTTCACATAATTAAACATGCAATTCAAATAAAAAACTAACATCCTAAATGAATGCATTTTTTTTGTTTTCTTTTGTATTTTCCGAACTGAAATCCCTATCCTAGATATGCAAGATAACAAGAAATATTCTAAAACAAAGTGAATCTTAATTAAAATATTTTTTTGATTTTTCTTAGTGGTTTTCAAAAACCAACAATTATCAACTAAACATTAAATTTAAACTAATCAAGGCATCCAATCAAGTAAAGAATTACAATGATCGAAAAATTAACCTGTCATCTCACAGGTCAAATTAACGATTACTATAATCTTGAATGTCACGACAAGAATATCAAAATAACTAAAAATCTGATCCGAATTCTTACGGATCAAATTAATAGTTATATTGATTCAACAATTAATGTGCTATCGAAAAAATGCCCAAAAATTAATATAATTAAAAAATGATCCGGCGTCTTACGGACCAAATTAATAATTATATAGTTTTGGGCAAAACCTTAAGGATAATGCCTGAACTATACAAATAATTAAAATTGACATCCCATGTTCTAATTAAGCAAAAATGACAGCACTTAAAATAACTAGATAAAAAAAATAAAAATAAAAGGATAAAAAGTAAATCACCTAAAAAGGAAAAAAAAAAAAAAAAAAAAAAAAAAAGGCAACAATGGTGGACGGCGTCGGGCGGAGGATGGCCGGCATCAGAGCTCCGGCGAGGGCACAGCAGAGCGGCGGTGCGTCGGAGCAGAGACGGAGCTAGGCGGCTCGGGCTCGGGCAGAGAGCGGAGCAACTCGACTCGGGCTCAGGCAGAGGATCGGGGTCGGCTGTGGCTGCAGCAGGTGCCGGTGCTGGTTTTTTGCTGTTGGCGTCGGGTCGGATATGGCAGAGCAGCACGGCGGAGGCGTCGAGTCGCTGGTCGGAGGCTCTGCAGGCGTCAAGTTTTGTTGTTGGGGCGGCAGATCCGGCGAAGCAGCAGCGTCGCAGGGTGTCGTCACGGTGCCGCGATTGCTTGGCTGCCGGGCGTCGGTGGCGGTGGTCCACCGGGGCGAGGCGGGGCAGAGCTGCTTACGGCTTGCAGCAGAGAGGAATCGGGATCTGGGCTCCGGATCGCGAGTGAAGCGACGGCTTCGCGGCTGAGATGGTGTCGGGCCTTGTAGGTGTGCTTCGCGGGTCGTCGGGTGGAGGCATCGAAGGTAGGGCGAGGGCTGCGCGGCGGTCGGCGTAGCTGCTCACGGGCGAGGGGAACCCTAGTGGTGGCGCGGCACGAGCAACAGAGGAGATGCGGGCCGGTGCAGGGGCTCGCTCGTCGGTGGAGCGACGACCAGCTCGGATCTGCGGTCGTCGGGGCTCTCGAGTGGGCAGATCGGGATAGCGGTGGTGTCGCGGAGAGGCGGAGACGCGGCGTGGGGCGGCGGGGTGGCGACGGCGCAGGGGTGCGGCGGCGTGGCGTCGTGGCTGGATCTCGGGCGGAGGGAGCGGTGGCCGGCTGCCGGAAGAAGAAGATGAACATCACCCTGCTTTTCTTCTTTATTATTCTTTTTTCTTTCACACTCACCTATCCCCTCTCACGTCACTTTCTCTCCTCTCTCTTCTCTCTCTCACGGCAATGCTCTCTCTAACTTTTATTTTTCCGGCAGTTTGTCAGGAAAAAGAAAAAGAGAAAAAGCCCTCTTTTTGCTGAAGATGGACGATGAAGAAAACCTTTCTCTCTCTTTTTTACTTGACTTTTCCTCTCTCTTTTTTGTGTTTCTCTTCTTCTCTCGAGACCTCCACAGACGGCTTCCCTCCCAAAAAAAAAAACCCCTAGAAAAGCCTCTCCTTTTATAGAGCAAGAACAAATCAACGAAGATTTCATATATTGACTCAGCGATAGAAGCTAATCCGAATTTTTTTTTTTGTGTGAAGATTTTCTAGATAATTCACTCAAGATAAAGCTCCATTAACCAACTTTAAAATCTTTCGAAATCTCTATCCGCAACAAAATATTTTAGAATATTCCTTATCCTCCTTAATATTCCCAATGATTTTTAAAGATAAGATCACAATCCGATTTTCTCAAATTCCAAAAATCCTCATTTCAAATCTCAATTTCATAAATGGGCTTGGGCCAATTTGTACTCTTCATGGGCTTAGTCCGACCTGTCAATTTAAAACTCAAAAACACCAATTCGACCCATCCGCCACCAATCCAGTAAATAAAATGCAAAATATGCAAACTAAATGTAGCTATGCAATTAATATTTTTTTTCATGGATAAAAATTAACCCCTAATTTTTTTATGCAATAAATGACTAAATAGATCGCCAAAATTTAGGTGTCAACAAATGGGATAGAAAAGTAGGCCATATTTTTCACATTGAAATTCACAACCACACTTTTATACACACACACATCATAGTATCTTACAATACTATTAACATAGGCCTAATCTAACACCTATCCACAAGTACACAAGGTTAACATAACGGGATGGGGTCTCAGTCCTCATCCGGGTCATACTCGGGATCATCATCCCAATCCTCTTGAGACTCTTCTTCACTAAGCTCATTTTCTTCAAGCTTTTCATCCTCTGTTGGCTCGTCATCAGGGTCATCCAACAGATAATCCTCCTCCGGTCCCTCTACGGACCTGAAATAGTTATTCAATAACCAATGAGACCATGTCTCAGCGAGTTCTACCCCCTAAGACCTGATTAGTAAACCAATACGCCATATGGTTGCCTAAGCACAACATGAGTCAGAAGACTTACCTTGGCCTCATTTCCAACCTGCAATTCAAGGTTAAACACAGATGCTTCATATATCACATCAAACATTCAATCAATTCACGACAACAAATCAAATCGTTGATCAATCGACTTTGTCGATTACATGTCAGTCGGACCATCTCTAAGTCATTCCCACTCATACCATGATTCCCAGATGGTGTACTCATTCACGAAATCACATTTGTTTCTTGGGCGTTGTTTTCGCCAATGACATACCGATCACCGACACCGTGCATTCTTTAAGGCACCGTTTTTACCAGTGATATCCTCGATCACCGAACCATGTGTCCTTTCTAGGATGCCGTTTTCGCCAAGGTGAAATCGGCAATAGACAACATCGTGAGTTCTTTAAGGCGTCGTTTTCACCAGTGACATTTCCTTAATCACCGAACCACGTTTGTCTATAAGTCATTCACGTGCATTCTTTAAGGCGCCGTTTTCGCCAGTGATACTTCCAATCACCGAACCACGTATGTCCAATAACATCGTACCTGATTGGTCTCAACCAAAAATATTCTCAGTTAGCTCTCACCATTCTCTCTACTATATAGCCCATCAACGTATAACTAGTGCTATATACTCATACTTGGCCATCTACCAATCAAATATTCAATTACAAACAATTTAAGACAAATCCTCAAATTTCACAATTTAAATCAATTCCATATAAATTGAAGCTCAATTAAATAAATGGACTGCATCACGACAATCAGCACGAAATTCCGGTCACCGGCCATCCCGGTTGAATTTTCGGAAAAATAATTAATTAAATAATTAATTTCGAAAATTAAATAAATAAATATTAAAAATCCAATTTAGACCCGTATTGCCTGATTGGAGCCTGAAACAGGTTGGGAAAATCTCGAGATACATTCAATAACTAATAGTATATCTCTACTTGCTAATGACTAAGTTTAACTACCTAACATGCATAATTAAGTCACTAATTTAATTGTTCTAACCTAATCTAACCACCTAATTGCACTTAATTAAATCTAACCAAGCCTAAGCATAATTAGCAAACTAAGAAACCATTAGTGAGTAAAACTCACTTGGCAAAGCGAAGATCAGAATACTGCGATGACGACGCAACGGCGGCCGAATTCCAAAATTTCGGCGACTTCGATGCACCCTCAGGCCGGGCCAAGAAACTTTACAAGCCCACAGAAATATCTGGGCTTGGGTCTGCTGGAATTCTTGGGCTGAGCTAATAAACTGACAACGGGCTGAAGACTCCTGAAGATGGGCCAAGCAAAGTTGGATCATGGGCTGTCTTCTTGAGCTTCAAGTGAGCTAAAATTGGGCTCAATTCACTGGGCCTACGAGACTAAATGAGCTGGGCCGAACTATTGCTGACTTGTGGGCCGATTGCTTGGGCTGGGCTTTGGCTCCGCGGAACTCATGAACCAACAAATTTCGCTGGGCTTGAAATCCAATGGGCTGAAGTTGCTGCAGAAGACGCGCGGGCCGAAGACTGCAGGAAATTACGGGCTTCCTTCGTGCAATTCACACGGCCAGATGGAGACAGCAAGCTGGGCAAGAGAATCGAAGATGGCGGAAGCAGATGCTGGCGTTCGCTGGGGGGTGTTGCGGTCAAAGATGGGGAGAAGTAGCTGGTTCGTTGACCAGCGTGGGGACAGCGAGAGAGAGATGTGGGCTTCACTGGGGAACGAAGGAGATGGGGGCGGTTGACGTTGGTAGCTTCGGTTGACTCAGAGGAAGCAGCAAGGTGGCAAGTGGCAGCTGGCGTCTTCGACTGAGAGGGGCAGACGAGCGAAAGGAGAGAGAGATCACGGAGCTGCTGGTTGACTTCACACACAGAAGACTCGAGGAACAGTTGAGTGTTGGCCGCGTGGAGGAAGTTGCTAGGCGATGCACGGGCAAAGAGCTGGAGAAACCGACTTTGCTTCAGCTTGTTGACTCACGCGTGGCATAGAAATCCGGTAGATGTTGAAGGTGCTGCATCGTAGCGTTGAGGAAGAGCGACTGGGTCAACAATGGGGTTTTCGGTGGAAGTTGTTGACCGAGAGAGTTGAGGCGTGCGGCAGACCGTAAGAAATAAACGAAAGTGAAGCAGCAACTGGAAGAGGAAATGAAAAAGAAACAAAACAGGGACTGATGAAGATGAGGTTGGCGAAGGCTTGCACGGCAAGTTGAGAGGAAAATGGGTTAAAAAGTCAAGACTCTATCCTTTGCATTCAATGCTTGGTCTCCCTTATCATCCACATGAATATCTTAATGTCCCCCATTACTTTCTTCCCCTTTTATTTCCATAAATACCTCAAATTGATGCCCAAAATTCCAGCTCTATCTCAAGCTCCGAATTTTCAATTTTCGGACTTCAATACCTTCGACTAATTCTCCGTTTGACGTTCAATTTAGCCAAGGAAAAAGCCCATATGATTTTATGTAAGTCCCCAACACCCAGAGGCTCGGCCTAAAAGTCCAAATTTCCTTTAGTTTAGTCTATCTAAATTTCTATTGATTTTCCGCGGCGTCCGAACTAATTTTCCATGAAAATCTCGGAATCTCCGAAAAATCTTCTGAGACTGAGTCGACGTTCTTAAAATAGCTCATAACACCACAAAATCTTCAATTTCTAAAATCAGACTCAAATTGGCGGTTAATTTTCATTCGACGCGTTTTTAGCATGACCTAGGCTACCGGGTAACTTTTAGAAATTTTTAAGTGCAAATGACTTGTGGTCAATTTTCTTCGAGCCACTATGAACCCACTCGACTCATTGGCGACTCTCGATTGTCATGAAAATCTCGAGGATCCAAATACGGACACAGGGTCCCAAAACAATAGGAAAATCAGTCTAGTGCCGATCGATGAGAATTTTCCAATTTAGTGGTGTCACCCACGATTAGTCACGCATCTCAGTCGAACCAGCCTATCTCTGATTTCGAATTGATTTTATATTGTGCCATATTGACCTCTAAAGATGAACTCGGTCGAGAAGCCAATTCCTGGTCGAATTCTCAAGTCTATCGGTCGAGAAGCCAATTCCTGGTCGAATTCTCAAGTCTATTTGCCTTAAAATCCTTAATGGCTTCCCCAGGTAGTCTAGTTATCTCGAGAGTGATCAGTTCTGAGAACAGTCCTATAGGCGCGTCAATGAAATGCCCGATTTATTCAGTAGAAGACAGGGTTGAAAATCTGGGATGTCACAAGTAAGGTAACCTTTAAATTTATCAATAGAATACTTTTCCATTAATTTTTTTTTTGTAAAGGTCCTAGCGCAGTTCATCAGTGAAAGCATAAGCAAGTCTCACCAACTCTCCCTCCAATAACGATAATGCAATGCACACCAACTACGCACCAGAAGAAAAAAAAAAGCCGATTCACTTTTATTTATATTTTCATGATGGACATTTCAGGTCGATACAACAAAAAGGCCAAGATTTTTAACTATACTTGGCTATACCCAAAAGAGAACTCGACCCTATATGAAACATGTACATCCCTCCATCGACAAGTGTCGACTATCCTTAAAAAGAAAACGTCAGCTCCCACCAGTCCTACGTGCCATCACACCCAACTCAATGCATCGGGCGGTGGCGGCGATAACATCCCTAGCATCACCCCATTGCGTCGAACGTAAACGGACAAAAACTCTTGGATGATAGGGCTATCAGCTGAACCCACGTCATACATCACCAATACTCGAACTCAGACATACTCCAGACCAGGTATACTAATACAGGAATGCTCGGTGCACTCCACCTTGACGTCAATAGGTATGCCATAAAAGGTACCACGCACAACTAGTGAAAGAGGCATCTTTCTAATCTGAAATGTTAATCCTCAAAAGGGGTGAGTACAACCACTCAGCAGTAAAGATCCGCCACACTACACAATGCATCAAACAAAACAATCAAGGTACCATGAATAAAGCATATATCATTCATGCATTCAAGCATACCTTACCTTGCAGCCATGCATATATCATCATGCAACATGCATATACCCCCATGCACTTATCATCAAGCAGTCAAGCATATATCACCATGTCATATGTACACATCCATGCACATGATACAGTCTCAATTTTTATCCTTCTAGGAATCAGTGTTTGCATCCCTCAATTTATCGCCCGCATCCAACTTGGCATCGCGAGGAACCTCCGGCACACACCTCCGGGCATCTCGTACCCCAACTAGCATCACGAGGTATCCCCCTAGCACACACCTCCGAGGCTTCCGACACACACCTCTGGGCATCCCGAAAGTCCCGAGGACATCCGGCACACACACTCTTGGCATCTCAAAACTCCCGAGGCATCGTCGGCTCACACCTCCGACGGTCTTGTTATTATCTCAATTTATATTCACGCATGTATCTCAATTTCAACATGGAATTTGATGCATCAATATCAAGAGTCTCAACCAAATTTTTGATGCCATATAACATGCCATATGTCATCACATATGCAGCAAAATCAACCACTCAAAGCATTACATCACATGGAAAAATTCATTCATTTTTGAAAATGCATCAATTTTCGGATAAAACAGAATGCACTCCTTTAGTTAAAACTCTAGAAAAATTAGTAAATGGTATTAATAAATTCTGAAAACTTGACACATTATAGATGAGACCTAAAGGCAGATATCTCATCAAAAACACCATACCAAAAGAATCTCACACAAAACAGTACGGTCCATGCATCACAGTTTTCAAAATTTCAACACTTCAGCTTGCACAATTTCGGAAGAAATTTAGATTAAATATCCAATTGAACTCCAAAAATTATGAAATTTTGATATGTTATATAAAAGTACTAAATTTAAATATCTCGTGAAGAAATCAAAACCCAAATTGTTCTAGATTAATAGATATAGATGATTAATTTCCCCCTATTCTCGGTGTCGTTTTTTCCAGATTATCTTCTTTCAAAGGAAACTCATTTCACCTACCTACATATGTCCGTTTCTTCTAAATTTTCAGTATGTTATACCTCAGAATATTACCTACAACTTTCATTAAAGACACATGATCAAATTTTAACTGGATAATTTTATAAAAAAAATCACAGGATCATACTAGGTCGAAGTAGCATTTTCCCAGATCTAGTTTCTTCAAAGAACAACGATTTTACCAACCTATTTTTGTTCATTTCCTCTGGATTTTTTATATGTTTTACCTCAAGAAGTTCTCTACATCTTTCATTAATAAATCAAAGTGAAATTTTCCCAAGAAAACCACTTTACAGTTCACGAAATCACTAAAGGTCAGCACAACAAATTCCAGATCTAATTTCTCCAAAGAAAAATCGTTTCACCAAGAAATATTTTTTATTTTTGTCTCAAATTTTATTACGTTATCCCTCAAGATGTTCTCTACAACTTTCATGAAGAGATCGAAGCAAGATTCCAACTAAAAAGTCACATGCAGCTCACAAACTCATGAAGGGTCGAACTGATTTTTCCAGAAAACAGCATGCTAGGCCAACAAATTTCTCCCCAAAGCTTCGAAATTTCATCCCTTCCACCACAACCGAAGTTCACCATCTTCTATACATACATCACAGCAAGCAAAGGGTAGGTTTTAGTACTCTACTTGCCTCTAGTCCAAGCGAACATAGCAAGCAACGAACACAGCGACAAACGGCGGCAAGGCGGCGAACGAACGGCGGCAAACGGACCTCCTCCTTCCCTCTCGCACACACGGTCTCCCCTTTCTCTCTTCCTTTCTTCCTTTCCTTTCTCTCTTTCTCTCCTCTCTCTCTTCGTGCGACAGCTCCCTCTCTCTCTCTTCCTCTCGGTCGAAACTCCCTCATCAATCCGGTTTCCCCTTCATCATTAGCTAGTAATCATTGGTTTACATGCAAGATGACACTTGTTTAGTCCCTTTAGCCACTTGTGGATTTGCCATGCAAGAGGATGGGCCTCTCTTGGGCCGGCTCCTCCCTCCGGACCCTCCTTGGTCGACGGCCCAATGGGGCTTCATGGGCCTGGCTTTGGGCCGGGCTTGAATGGCCGAAAAGTGGGTGATTGTGGGCTGGGTTTTTGGGCCGGCTTGGCCTAAGAATTTCAGCCCACTTCCCCTTTAATAATCTACTAATATCTTCCACTTAAATAAATACCTAACTTGCAAAAATAATATGGCCAAAACTTGCAGCATTGATCCGTGAAAAAAAAATCAAATCTATAAGGTACATGGTCAAGAACCATAATCCTCCGTATCAAATTGTCCTATAGCACCAACCTTAATTTACCCATGAACACAAGATACATTTCCATAGGTCTTAATGTATTTGGACGTTGCCATGAATTTTTTTTGGGATGCCACACTTTCTTTGATTGCTTTTGATAAATTTGGTATTTTTATAGCTCGGACGGTGTCAATAGTGCTAGTGAACAATGTGGGGTTGATGAGGTTCGATCTAATTCAGCTAAGAGAAAGGGTAAGAGGGGTAGAACAAGTAAAGGGCTTTCTCAGTCTCAAAAGAAGCGTAAAACTCGAAATGCTGCTTTAACTAGTAATTGGAAGGCATCATCTTCAAATCTAGACGAGACACTTGATGTGCCGAAGACCAAATGGACATTAGTTGTGTGCCCTCCATCTGTGTTTTCCACTTGGATTACACAACTAAGCGAGCATACTATTCCTAGGAAAAGGAAAGTATATATGTATTTTCATAGGCAGAATTCCGGGGAGTTGCCTCCGTTTTGGGAGGACAGAGATGGCGAGTATGTGAACATGTTGATGAACCATCATGCAGATAAGCGGCTAGAACCTCTATGGGATTTTCGCAGATGAACTAGGGACATTACTTTCTTTGATTGCTTTTGATAAATTTGGTAGTTTTATAGTTGGGGATGGTGTCAATAGTGCTGGTGAACAATGTGAGGATGATGAGGTTCGATCTGATTCGGCTAAGAGAAAGGGTAAGAGGGGTAGAATGAGTAAAGGGATTTCTCAATCTCAAAAGAAGCGTAAAACCCGAGACACTGATTCAACTAGTAATCGGAAGGCATCATCTTCAAGTCTAGACGTGACGTCTGATGTGCTGAGTACCAAATCGACATTAATTATGTGTCTTCCATCTGTGTTTTCCACTTGGATTACATAGCTAAGCGAGCATACTATTCCTAAAAGAGGAAAGTATATATGTATTATGGAGATAGGACGAGAGATGCCGAGAAGCTTAAGAAATATAATATTGTGCTGACCACCTATGCCATATTGGCTACTGAGGAACCTTGGGAAGAATCTTCTATGAAAAAGATAAGAGTGGTGGAGAGTCATTTTGGATGAAGCTCATCTGATTAAGAATGTGAATGCCCAACAAAGCCAAGCGGTCACTAAATTGAAGGCTAAGAGGAGGTGGGTGGTAACCAGAACCCTTATTCAGAATGGTTCATTTGACCTGTTCTCTTTGATGTCATTTTTGTAGCTTAAGGGTGGTAACTAGAACCCCTATTCAGAATGGTTCATTTGACTTGTTCTCTTTGATGTCATTTTTGCGGCTTAAGCCTTTTTCTATAAAGAGCTATTGGCAAAGTTTGATCTAGCATCCACTCAGCCAAGGGAATCAGATAGGGCTTTCCTGTCTACAGGCAATTTTTTGGTGTTAATCAGCTAACAATTTATGCATTGAAGAGAAACATCTATGTCCGATTTTGAGGTTATGTGTGAGTTCTCTTTGATTCATTTTTTTCACCCACTTTCACATGCTTTAGCTAAAGCTTTCGCCAATCTTCTCTTTTGATCTTGTAGATAATGAAGATGGCATAAGATTCTTGCTTCTTGCTTCAGTTTTTTATGTCTGAATCTATCTATTGTAAAGACAACTTCAGTTCAACACTAACAAAAGAAATGAACCCATTCTTCTCCTGAAACTTTAAGTCACCATGGTGACTTCAATTCAAATGACTTTTGATATATTTAGTCAGGACTTGGGCCACGTCCTTGAATGCTCTAGGAAAAAATGGTACTATGATCCTCGAACTATAGTACGACCTTAAGGCCGACATCACGGAACCTTGGTCTAATGGGACTGTTAACTTCTCCGATGTTGTCATGGCGAGGCGTTGACAGAAGCGGTTCAAGGTTCAATTTCGAGGAGCAAATGATTCATAAGTCCAATAGGCAATCCTCATGGGATCGACTCCCATTTGATCTCCATCGAGGGCATTGTGCCCAAGACCCGTAGCCCTAGGAGCAAGTTCAGGATCGCCTGCTAAGTTCACATCTTTGTGAGGGTCGAGGCCTTCGACCTCGTGAAGTTGGCTATTTCGTGAGGGAGGTTGGTGCTCATTTCGGATGCGAGTGCTTTGTTTACCCTGTCGGAGGCAGTCGTGGTGAAGGAGAGGAAGGGTGGGAAGGAGGTGAGGAGTGTGGATGAGATTTTTAAGCTGGCCAAAGAAAATGTCGGGAAGAAGGCGAAGATGGAGGCCCTCGAGCCGCCGAGAGAGGTGATTAAGTTTGTGCTGTTCGAACATTAGAAGGAGGGTTTTTGGTTTGTTGGTTCATCAGCAGAATTTCGGGGAATTGCCTCCGTTTTGGGAGGGCAGAGATGGCGAGTATGTGAACGTGTTGACGAACTATCACCCAAATAAGCGGGCAGAACCTCTGCGGGATTTTCGCAGATAATATAGGGTTGGGTAAGACTTCGACATTACTTTCTTTGGTTGCTTTTGATAAATTTGGTAGTTTTATAGTTGAGATGGTGTCAATTAGGGGTGTGCATGATCTGAGAGAGTGGCTCCCGACCTAGAACCGAGAACCGCTCGCTAAGAACCGGCTTCAAAAAATTGGAACTGGGAACCGCCCACTAGTTGCATGGATCCACCTGGGAAATGGACTGCCAGTCCGGTCCGGTTCCATAGAACTGGTCTAACCTCAGTGCCTTCCCCTTTTTGCTCTCCTCACATTTACTTATTATGGTGCTCCCGACCATGGCATCGCGACAATGTCAGTAGTGGCGGCGGTCGTGACCCTCGCTCCGCTTTCGTCCCGACCACCATCTTCGCCACCGCATCTGTTGTCTCCCACTCCTCCCTTGAGACCAACAATGAGAAGGACAATAGGGATGATGAGCTGTTCTCAGACCTAGAGTTCGCCCGTCCCCGAAGATGAGGATGATGGGCAGAAGCCTGAGGAGGGGGAGGCAAAAGAGGAGAGGTAGAAGTGGGACGAGCCCAACAATGAAGAGGAAGATATTGACAATGAATGCGGAGGTGGCGACGAAGATAGCGATGACATGGAGAGAGAGTTCAAGTTCGAGGGAGGAAAAGAGAATCAACTCACTGTTTCGCCGAGTTCGGACTAAGACTCGAAGGGAGATGAGTAGATCCAGAGGTGAATCAGAAAGGAAGAGGGAGCTCGCGGAAATTTTGAATTGAGAGAGACGAGATGGAGTAGTAGAGTAGTGAATTGAGACAAGATGGTGATTGGAGCTCTAAATTTTAGATTTACTAATTTCGAATTTTTTTAATATTGAAGATTAATATATTATTATAATATAATTGGTCCGGTCCGAGTGGGTGGGTGGGCAGATCCGCCCATAGAATCGAGAATCAGATCGGTACCCATTAGTTCAAATAAATTGGAACCGGGAACCAGACCGGTTCCCTTAAGAACCACTGATTCCAAGCGGTTCCGGTCTAGTTCCAGGCGGTCTGGGCGGGTCCCGGTTCTTTTGCACACCCTTAGTGTCAATAATGTTGGTGAACAATGTGAGGATGATGAGTTTCGATCTAATTCGGCTAAGAGAAAGGGTAAGAGAGGTAGAATGAGTAAAGGGATTTCTCAATCTCAAAAGAAGCGTAAAACCCGAGACACTGCTTCAACTAGTAATCAGAAGGCATCATCTTCAAGTCTAGACGAGACGTCTGATGTGCTGAGTACCAAATCGACATTAGTTGTGTGTCTTCCATCTGTTTTTTCCACTTGGATTACACAGCTAAGTGAGCATACTATTCATGGGAAGAGGAAAGTATATATGTATTATGGAGAAGGACGAGAGATGCCGAGAAGCTTAAGAAATATAATATTGTGCTAATCACATATACCATATTGGCTACTGAGGAACCTTGCGAAGAATCTTCTATGAAAAAGATAGAGTGGTGGAGGGTCATTTTGGATGAAGCTCATTTGATGAAGAATGTGAGTGCCCAACAAAGCCAAGCGGTCACTAAATTGAAGGCTAAGAGGAGTTGGGTGGTAACCAGAACCCATATTTAGAATGGTTCATTTGACTTATTCTCTTTGACAGCTTGAGCCTTTTTCTATAAAGAGCTATTGGCAAAGTTTGATCTAGCATCCACTCAGCCAAGGGCATTAGACAAGGCTTTTCCGTCTACAGGCAATTTTTTGGTGTTAATCAGCAACAATTTATGCATTGAAGAGAAACATATATGTCCGATTTTGAGGGGGATAAGTACACTATCAGTGCCATAAGTTGTGTACGGCACTCACTTTGGTACCAAAAGTTTCTGTTGGATCACTTAAGTGCCAAAAAGTTTGAAAAATGATCATTTTAGTGCCAACTCCGATCTGGTTGGCCGAAATTCTGACATGACACTTTTTTTATATTAATTTTTGAAGCTAATGTGCCTCGCCAGAGAGTACAGTCAACATTTAAACAACAAAACAACGATGTTTGGTATCTCTCCCCCAATTCAAAACCCTAAATCCCCAAATTGAGAGAGAGAGAGAGAGAGAGAGAGAGGATAAGCCAACGGCGATGGGCCAGTCGCCATCCTCAACGAACCCCGCGCTCAACGGCCGTGACTCCGACCCCGACCCCGACCCCGACAACGGCCACTCAGCCGCCAAGTCGAAGGCCATGATCTGGCTGGTGCTCGAGGAGGCTGCCGACGAGTGCGCCGCCCCCGATCTCTCCCTCTCCATCTCTAATCTCCCTGACGAGTGCCTGGCCTGCATCTTCCAGTACCTAGGCTCCGGCAACTCAGGCCGGTGCTCCCTCGTGTGCCGCCACTAGCTCGCGATCGAAGGCCAGAGTCGTCAAAGGCTCACCCTCCATGCCCACTCAGAGCTACTAGACGTGGTCCTAGCTCAAAGAATTTGAGGACGTTGAAGCTGGTGAAATGTTACTGAGATTGGGACATAGTGCTACTACAACGGAGGTTGAGCGACGGCAGCCGGCGTTGGGCAAGGATCGGACAAAAATACCCTAATTTCAATCCCCAAATAAATAAATAAATAAATAAAACCCAAATGAGTTGTGCATGTCACACCCCGAACCCCGAGCGCATGCCCATCCCTCTCTGGTCGATAATATTTTGTGACTTCCCAAGATGAGTTGCCGACCCATTCATTTTTAAGCACATGCGGAAGCAAAAATAAATCCCTTGATAATAATCATCTCGGGATAGAAAAGTAGGACATCAATTCACAAAATCACACTTTTATAAGCAACGAGATTCGAGTACAAAACGAGTCTAGTCGAAAGCCTACAAAAAGGTTGACTCTCAAAAGAGGTTGTCCTATGACATACTAACAGGACACATCCGCCGATCCTCCATACTCCTCCTCCTCAGACTTCGGGGCCTTGCTCCTCCACGACCACCTTCTAAGGACCTAAAAATGGCTATTCAACAACCAATGAGACAATGTCTCAGCACGTCCACGCTCAAAAGCCTGATTAGGAGGGTAATACGCCTAGAGGCATCCTAACCACACAATCACGCATTTGGTATAGAGGACTTACCTCGTCTCAGATCCACCCTGCAGGTCAGTACAGTTCATATCCACCATGAATAAAATCGATGCACACAAAATTGAAACGCCTCACTCAACTCAATAAATCACAGGGGTTTCAATTATAAGGTCAAACCGTTATGACATGTCCCATACCATGTTACACAGTTTTGTCTCATAATCAGGCGCATCAAACTCAATCCATCATGCATTTCAATTGATAATTACGCCCCTCAAGGGTACGGCCTACTCCCAAGTTCGGCAGTCTACTGGCGTTGCCAGGCATCGTCTCACCCCATTGAGCATGGCTACATCTCTCAAAGATGGCTTTCTCGAAGGAGCATAGGTCTAAATCTACTGCGACCCGAAACCTAATGAGTGGGTAACCCGTATAGGGTAACATCCATCTGACACAGTTCGGGGACGGGTTCTCTTAACCAACACACGACCATTCAATTTTGGCCCAAGACACTGTGCATTGCACTCAAATGCCTTAATTAAAATAGTGATCCTGGCCTATTTTTTTCATATTAAAATACCCGGTGAAAATAGTTGTGCGTGGGTACACAGTCAAATTGAACCCGGAAAATTCATAACCCTACTTTTAAAATTCCATTGTTTTATATAGTATATAAAACCATTTTCGGTGTTTAAAATCCGACACCTGGGATTTTCTGAATAAATATTGAAATTCACAAATTTTGGAATAAATGACCAAATTTCCAATCAGCACTCAAATTTTTACAATTTAACACTCGATTGCAGAAATTAACCACATCATTGCAATCAGCACGAAATTCCGGTTACCAGCTACCTCAGCCTAATTTCCGGAAAATATTTAATAATTAAACTAATTACACTTAAATAAATTTAGACACCCCTTAAACGTTATTAGCCTACTAAGAAGAGTTTAGTACATAAACTCACCGCTTTAGCGCAAAAACCAGTTCATGGTGACAACGACGCGACGGCAACCGAAACTCAGGCCTAAGGTAGTGCGGGAGGTTGGTGGCGCTGGTGGTGCAGCGGCTGCGGGCACGGTCGAGACGGCTGAATCGGCAGTGCGGTGGACGGCGGCTACGTGTGCACGGCGAAGGGAACAGTCCCTTTCTTTCCCTCGCTGCTCACCCTCTCGCTCACTATTCTCTCTCTCGGTTTCTCTTTTTCGCTTGCTGTTCTCTTTCTTTCTCGGTTTTCTATTTCCGTCGCTGGTTTCGTTCACAAAAACCAGTCAACAAAATGAAGGCTTAAGCGGCAGAAGGAGGCGAGGACAGGTGGAGGGAACGTGGCTTTGCATGCTGGCTCTCTCATTCCCTCTCTCTCGCCGAGACAACCGGACTCCCATGCAAGACGTGGCTTCTTCTTTCGGTTTGTTGACTGCTTGGTCAACTAAGCCAGGTCTTGGTGGCCATCGATACGTGTCTTCATGGGCTTCTTCTTCGCTGGCCATCCATGCACGAAGGCGGCAATGGTCAACTTCTCTCCTTAGCTGACCCGCGGAATGAAGAGGCGACGTGGCTGTGGGTTGATGGCCACAATTCTTCCATTTGCTGCCCACGGAAGATGGGGCTACGTAGCTGCTCGGTCAAGACTCCTTCCAATTGTTGACCCATGAAGAGGAGGGACGTGTGCATGGGCTGCATGGTGGCCCTCTTCTTCTTCTTGGTTGACTATTACTTGTACGCGCACATGGCTGAAAAATTCAATGTCTTCATGTCTTCACATGGTTGAGTAATGGACGTGGCCGCATGGTGGAGGGTGACTTTTACGTAGATGCATGGCCGAAAAAATGTGGCTGATGGTGAGGCCATTCGCATGACCATCCAAGGAGAAAAATCGTGCATGAAGCTGTGTTGGTCCGCGGTCCTTTGCGGGGTAAACAGTTGGGAGGTCTTCGACAATTTTCGTCGTAAACTTTCACGTACGCATGGCCGTTGCATGCTACGGGCCTTCAGCTCGGTCAATGTGCGAGGCCGCTCAGGGTTAACGTGCCTTCATAGCTAACTGTGTTAAGCGAGAAATTTAGACAAGGAGCTATCACGAGAACGTGACAAAACGTGACGTTTCGTTACGGCAAGTGTGGTGATGAAGCGGGGTCGTAATTGGTGTTAACGACATAGTCTGACGACAAATTTGTCAACCCGTCACAAATCGTTACATACTCGAGGTCCGGCAAAATCCAGATGTCACAGTGCAACGTTGTTTTCTCGAGGCCATCCACTTAGGACGGCAAAACGACATTGTTTTCTTAAGGAGGACGGAAAACAACGTCATTTAAAGGTCTTGTCGATTTATTTTTTTATATATAAAAGTCACGTAATCATTTTGGCCGAAATTTCTCATCAGTGGCACCAAAGTGATCATTTTTCCTCCGATTTGGCACTTAAGTGATCCAACGGAAACTTTTTACACCAAAGTGAGTGCTGTACACAACTTATGGCACCGATAGTATACTTCTCCTGATTTTGAGGTTATGTGTGAGTTTTCTTTGATTCATCGTATCGTTGTATCCAAATGAGCTTGCGGTTTGACCAATTGTGCATGAAGACTTTTCTTGCTGTTTTATCATTTTTTTCTTGGTACCATTTCACATGGTACTGTCCTACTTAATGACACGCACGTGAAACTGTTGCCATTCATCGTGCAAAAGACCTTCATTTTTCCATTGACAAGTTTGTATTCGAGCGTCTGTCCCATAGCAGATATCTTTCTTAGCTAATCCGGGCGAATCCAGCCTGGGTTTGTCGGGTAGGGTTTTCATTGGATGTCTATTAGCGCTCCCAAATGTTTGGTGGCAGTGTATTCTCGTTAGACACGGTGCTCCTCATCGGTCTGCTCCTACCTGATCTGCTTGTGCTCATGAGGTTGGCGGCTCATTGTATTTGCGATTGTGAACGCGATTAATTCAAATAATTGGAAAAATTTTGAGGGTTGGCCGAGAAAAGGGGGGAACTGAATAG
The DNA here is from genome assembly GCF_016545825.1 of Eucalyptus grandis. Classification (NCBI taxonomy): domain Eukaryota; kingdom Viridiplantae; phylum Streptophyta; class Magnoliopsida; order Myrtales; family Myrtaceae; genus Eucalyptus; species Eucalyptus grandis. Next base: position 38,272,897 of record NC_052614.1, read on the forward strand.
AGGGAAAATGGTCACTGTTCCAATGACTGTTAAGGGCCTCAAAGGGCTCTCTAGGTCCAAAATAGTTTGGGCCCAAACCATGTAAATTTCTAGAATTTTCTTATGTCCTCTAAATGAAATGGTGTATAAAGTTGATATTTTAAAAGGTTATATAGGTCTTCAACATCAATCAAAAACCAAATTTCATGAACAGCAAGAAGATCAAAGAAGACAAAAGAAGCAAATTTTGTGAATTGACATACCTTAAAATTCAGTTGAACCTTCCCTCACCTCAACGAGGGAAGGTTTAACTATTACCTTAAACTCTTTCGCCCAGTTTGTTCACATGTGTACCTTGATACCAATGATTTTAATGGTATTAATTTGCATCTCGATATGATATTGAGAACGAAAGTTCGTATGTTTTTTATACATTTCCTTCAATTGCATAAGAATTTCCTTTATCCTTCATAATTTCTCTTTTAATTATTGCAACTTATTGATTAATTGCTATAGTTATCTTTGGCACACGGAGCCATGCCAATTTTTCTGGCACCAACGAAATGAGGAACAAAAACTAGTAGAAAACTCAATTCAAAATGGATCGTTATTAGGTCCACGGATAGTTTAAAAAAATTCACATAATCTTTCACATAATTGTCAGTTTGTGGCTAAAGTTCATTCAAAACAACTATGCTAGCAAATAAAGAAGGATCATTATCACATCTACATCATAAATAATATATATATATATATATATATATATATCACCTATTGATCTTTGTATTGGTGATATGTGGATGAATTTGATTACATAATAATTTCTATGTATGCATATCATCAATTCGACGGTGAATGAAAAGAACATTTAATCTAATAAAAATCCAACAATGAACAACATGAAGAAATAACTATGCCATGGGTCCCACAGGATACTTAATGAATCATGGCATATTGCTATTTGTTAGTAATAGTCTAATTTAACCACTGGGGTTTGCCCCAATGGTCACCCTTCCAATATAGAAGGGAGAGGTAAGGGGTTCGAATCCCCACTTTCTTTGGAGGGGTTGGGGTGGGGACAAATTAGTTTTAGGAGTGAGTTTTGACTCTCACGTCTTGCAAGGAGGCAGAGCAAAAGTCTGAAAGTGAGAGTTAAAATATGAATAGAATAGAACTGACAAAAAAAAAAATAATAGTCTAATTTTAGAATCACGAGTGATGTCATCAAAATTGAACGTTAATAGCGAAAAGTTTCAACGTGATGTGAATCCACAAGTTGGTGGGAAGTCAATAGATATGTCTGTAATCGACCCAAAAAAAAAAAAAAAAAAAAAACAACAATCGATATGTCTGTAGGAAGCTCTTTGTCGTACCCAATCATGGATACCTAAAATTTATCCTTCTTTTTTTTTTTTTGCTTAGTCTCTTTAAAAAAAAGACTTTTGAAATAAGAACTCAAATCCAAAATGACGTATATTATCTCGCAATAAAGAGAAAACTTAACTTAGAACTTATTGGATAACTCTAACATGTGCTGAAAAATAATTTATTCAACATTTAAAAAAAAAATTGGGCAGATTATGTACAGAAAAAGCATGCAAACTGCAATTCTTCATCATCTTCATCTCTCCTTTTCTTTCCCAGGTTTTAATCAGTTAACCCATATACATCTCTTCCACTTTCTATCCCGCCAGTGTTTGTTCTGCTGATTTTCTTTTCTCCACCCGTGTGGTTTTTCCGTTTCTCCTTTTGCATGTCGATATTTTCTATGTTCACGACCTTCATCTGTTAAGGCGATACCTTCTATCGTCAATGGCTAGCGAAGATGATCCAGATGCATCTCGAGTTGCTGCACTTTGTCAAAAATTGGGCAGATTATGTACAGAAAAAGCAATTGAAGAATGGCAAGTTGAACCCGCACCGAACGCAGTCGAGGAGTGCAAGCTAATGTTAATTGGTAAAGTTCCCTCCAACCCTTCCTTCAATTTCCAAGCTTTCCAGTCAGTCTTGAAGAGGGCATGGAGGTCCGACCAAGCGGAAATCCTGCAGAGAGAAGCGGGAATTTATTTAGCCAAATTTAGGTCTCAAGCTGAAAAACAGAGAATTCTAGACACTGGCCCTTGGCAATTCTTGGGACATCTTATAAATTTTAAACCCTGGGTAGCTAACACCCCTATGCACTGTTATGACTTCTCTACCTGTGCATTCTGGGTTCAGGTAATTGGTCTGCCATTAGAATGTTGTACAGATGATATGATCCGCAAGGCTGTTAGTACGGTAGGGCCTGTTCTGCAAGTTAAGTCTGACTTTGCTACTGGTTCCACCCTGAAAACAGGCCGAGCTAGAGTCAAGCTGGATTTATCTGAACCTTTGAAGGTAAGCAGACTAATTAAATTCAAAAATCAAACTCTGTGGTTGGAATTTCGGTATGAACGGTTACCTCATTATTGTTACTCTTGTGGACGATTGGGCCATTATACTGACTCTTGCCCCACAATCTTTTGAGGAGAATATGATCACCGATGCTGGGAAAACTCCTTACGGCCCCTGGTTAAAAGCTGAAGTTCAGCAGTACAGCCCTTACTGGAAGTTTTACTATGGACAATCAATTATGGAGGAGGAGAGAGAGGAAACCATACCTGAAACACCTCCCACTGATATTCGCCCTCTCTCTCTTCTACTACCACCTATTCCCAAAACAACCTCCTCTCCACAAAAGGCTACTCTAACCACACCACAGGCTGGTACTGATACCTTGGGCTTAGCTCCTTCGGCGCAACATTATCTCACTACTGCTCTAATTCCAGCATCAGAGAAGCTTAAAGGAGTGCAATTGCCGACATCAGCTCCTCAAGTAAAAAAAGGCAAAAGTGTTCCTCAGAACATCAACATAGGCCCTGCTAAGAAACCGAGACGCTATACTCCATATGACTTACCTGGAGGGCAACTGGGAGTTTATGATGATTCGTTCTTGTTGGATACGCCAATTGTGGAGGCGTCTGAAGATAGTTTGTGGGCGACGGTGGCTGGCCCTAAACAGCCACCAAAACAACGATGAAAATTATCAGTTGGAACTGTCAGGGTTTGGGCAATCCCCTGACAGTCCAATCCTTGAAAGCCCTAATGGCTAAAGAAAAGCCTGACCTGTTATTTTTTATGGAAACGAAGAATGGTGATGAAGTTCTTCTTCGCCTGAAACATTCCTTACGTTTTTTGCATCACAAGCTGTTCAGCCCAGTTGGCTCAGCAGGTGGCTTAGCCCTTTTTTGGAATGCTGGGATCACGTTGACTGACTTCTCCTCCAATCCTCATTTTTTTGACTTTATTTGTCTGGATATCTCGGAGGCCAGATCTATGAGGATTACTTGTATTCATGCTCCTATAGTTTTTCATGACTGTCAGCATCTTTGGCAGACCTTGCGACAATTTGGTAGTTATAATGTCTTACCTTGGGTGTGCCTCGGCGATTTTAATGAAATTCTTAACCGTTGGGAGAAAATGGGATCTCAGCCTGCAGACTCTTACCGCCTATCTTCTTTTCGAGATGTCCTCAATGATTGTTGCTTGTTGGATCTCCCTTCTCATGGTTGTGCTTTCACTTGGTCCAATAACCGAGATGGGGATGCCTTGGTGAAGGAGCGTCTTGATCGAGCTGTCTGCACTACTGAATGGCGTGTCACTTTCCCGAATGCTCAAGTGCTTGCTCTCCCTGCAGTAGGATCAGATCATAGCCCACTTGTTTTAGATACAAAACCCTATTCGGGTCGACGAAAGAGACACTTTACCTTTGAAGCTTTCTGGAATCAGGATCCGGGCTGTCGCTCAGTCATTGAAACCTCTTGGCACTCTGTTTCGAGGCAGGACTCTCCTCTCCCAGTCAAGCTTCGCGCGGTAGCTGCAGCCTTATCCACTTGGAGTCGCCAGAATTTCTCCCACAACAGGCAACAGGCAATGGAATTAGAGCACCAGTTACAAACTTTGACAAATCAGCACCCTACTTTATTGAATTAATCTCGGCAACAAATGTTAAAAACAGAACTTCAGAAAGTATGGCAGAGGGAAGAGCAATTTTGGGCGATGCGATCTAGGATAAACTGGTTAAAGTGGGGAGACCGCAATACTAGATTCTTTCATGCTACCACACTTCAAAGAAGACAACGCAATCAAATTACCATATTGAGGGATGAACATCAGCAATGGGTTCGGGATCCTGGAAAGATCAAATAAATGACTACTGATTATTTTTCACAGCTCTATACCACTTCAGGCCCTCGCGGTTATGCACAGATTTTACAACAATGTCCACAGATGGTTAATGCAGAAATGAATGCAACACTCCTCGCTCACCCACTCTCAAAGAAGTTAAGTAGCCACATTTCAATTAGGTGCTTCAAAAGCACCAGGCCCGGATGGTTTAAATGGAATATTTTATCAATCTCATTGGGAAGTTCTTAAAGTGGACATTCATAGAGCAGTTCAGCAATTATTTACTTCGAGATCATTACCTTTACCTTTAAACAGAACTGCTATCACTCTAATCCCCAAAACCCCAAACCCAGAAAGCTTGGATCAGTATCGTCATATTAGCTTGTGCAACTATGCCTATAAGATTTTCTCTAAAGTGCTAGCTAATAGATTAAAAACCCTGCTGCCTACGCTGATTACTGAGGAACAAAGTGCTTTTGTTGCTGGAAGACAGATTCAGGACAATGTTCTCATCGTACAGGAAGTCATTCATCAGCTTAAGACCAGAAAAAGGAAGAGTCATTTTAAAGCGGTTCTTAAGTTAGATATGCAGAAAGCTTATGACCGTGTCGAATGGGATTTTCTTCAAGATTATTTACTTCAATTAGGCTTTCATTCTCATTGGGTCCACCTAATTATGCAGTGCATCTGAACTACATCTTTGTCTGTCAAAATGAATGGTGAGTATTTACCGAGTTTTCATCCCACTCGAGGGCTGAGGCAGGGAGATCCCTTATCCCCTTACTTGTTTATCCTCATATCCAATCTCTTATCCTTCCTAATTAGGAATGCTATGGATATGGGCTTACTCAAAGGCATTAAGTTGAATCAATGGTGTCCTACTTTATCACATCTATTTTTCGCTGATGATGTTGTGTTCTTTCTTTATGGTACCTTGCTAGAGTGCCAAAACCTATCTAATATTCTAAACCAGTATTGCCTGGCTTCTGGACAAACTATCAATCGAAATAAATCTGGAATTTTCTTCAGTCCTTCTTGTCCTATCTCTCTCCAGGAAAATTTGGCTTGTGAATTAAGGGTACCTGTTTTACAGCGATGTGGGAAGTATTTAGGGATACCTACTGATTGGGGAAGATCTAAAAGGGATATGTTTTCTTGGCTGTTGAGTAGAGTTCAATCGAAATTAGAAGGGTGGAAGGAGAAACTAATCTCTAAGGGAGGGAAAGAAGTTTTGCTAAAGACTTTCATTCAATCTATTCCGCAATACGCCATGTCTGTTTTTAAGATTCCTATTTCATTATGCAAAGTTATTGAAAAGAGAATGGCTAAATTTTGGTGAAGCAATGATACAAGTAGATCTGGAATTCATTGGCAGAGTTGGAAAGCTTTACAGAACCGAAAGGAAGTAGGGGGTTTGGGCTTTAGAGAATTGATTAGTTTTAATCAAGCCATGCTCGGCAAGCAGGCATGGCGTCTTATTCATCAACCCTTATCTTTATGGGGCAAGTTTTTTAGAGGTTTATATTTTCACTCCTCCACTTTTTTTAAAGCTGTCAATGGCTCTCGCCCATCATGGGGCTGGCAGAGCCTCTTGAGCGAGAGGGAAGCTATTTTACCAAATGTTAATTGGTCAGTGGGAGATGGAAAATGCATCAACATTAGAGAAGACAAATGGCTCCCTATGGGCATTCTAGGTGGACCAAAAGCCCCAGAAGAACCTCTACTAGTAGCTGATCTTATTGATCAGTCTACCAGTTCATGGAAGATAGATTTATTGTACAGATTTTTCGACTTGCCAATCATTCAACAGATCACAGACATCCAACTCAGACCTAACTTCACTACAGATGCACTTATATGGACAGCTACTAAACAAGGAACATTTACGGTCAAATCAGCATATCATGCAATTATTCAGACAAAATCAGGTATTCCAAATTCTGGTGCTTCAACATCATACCAAATTCCTACCTGGCTTTGGCGCAATATATGGAAGATGCCTGCAGCACCCAAAATCCGTGTCTTTCTCTGGTCCATTTGTAGCAATTCCTTAGCAACGAGAGACAACCTGCATCGAAGACATATATTAGAAAGTCTCTGTTGCCCACTATGCAAAAATCAGGTTCCAGAAACCTTAGAACATCTGTTCTTACTCTGTTCGTGGACTCATCAGGTGGGGACACACTCCTAAATCGGGATCTCAGTCATTCCCAACAATACTCAGCGTCTGGACTCGTGGATCGTGTCCATGGTCGGAGAAGGAAACCAATTACCTCGTCTGGCGCTTATTTCTAATGTTCTGTGGCAGATCTGGCGAGCCCGGAATGGCTTCATTTTCAGAGGAACTTTTCCCAATCCAACCCAGGTGGTAGAAGCGGCACTGACTCACGCCCAGGTAGATCGGTTGTCTTTAGCTTCCTACACGCAACAAGAGTTCTCGGTCAAAAATAAAGCTCATCTCTGGCATCTCCCAGATCCCGGGGTTCTGAAGGTTAATATAGACAAATCGTATCATCAGGGCAGCAATCACGGCAATATAGCTTGTATTTGCAGGGATCATCAAGGCCTACTTACAGATGGTTTCTCCATAGGGGTTGTTGTGTTCTCTGCTATGCAGGTTGAGATCCAAGCCTTGTCCTTCTCGCTCCAACATCTTCTACAACAGGGGCTCCAAAACGCAAAGCTAATCGTCGAATCAGACAATCTCACCCTGGTGGAAACATTGAATCGCCGGACACCGCCGCCATGGACGGATCGCTCTCTCTTCTTAGAGGCAGCCTTCCTATTAACCCTATTCTTCAATCTATCGCTAGGGTTCTGTCGAAGGGAAGCAAACGTGGTAGCCGACTGGGCCTGTAAGGCCCATAATAGCAATCGTTTGACTTGTAATTGGGCCCTTCTTTCACCCCCCTCCTCTCTTGAACCTGTTAAGCGCGGATGCTATAGCAGCTAGTTGTATGGGTTACTCGTATTAATACAATATGGGTTTCCGTTAAAAAAAAAAATTTAATAAAATTAAGCACATTTGATAATTATAACTAGTTCGAATATAAAAGATTCAATCAAGCCTAATACTTAATTCACTGATGAAATTATTTTAAACTATATTGTAGAGAAGGCATTTAGATAGGTGATAAAATCTCGTCTATTACACTGTGTTTTTTTGGTCGGAAACTGAAATATATATTAGATGGGAAACGATTTACATCCTGCTAATATAGCATCCGAGAGAATGATATCGACAAAAGGGGGAGGGGGAAATATAAGCCAGTGTCTAGATGGGCCAATAGATCTGTGAGCTTTAGCGGCCCAGTCAGCCGCTAGGTTGGCATCTCTACAAGCGAAGCGAATTGAAAAATTAGGGCAACTCGAAAGAAGATCGTGGAGAGCATGGAAGAGGTGCCTCTCGTTCCAGGGTTGCGGCTGACGATTCCGAAGGATCTCCACCAGTTAGAGGCAGTCCGATTCAATCTGAACTCGCTGACGATGAAAGCCCTGATTGATCAAATGTTGGAGAGCTCGAATAAGGGCAAATATTTCCGCCTGAAAAGCCGAAAGGGCTGGGACTGTGGCAGTAAACATATCGGTAAGATTTCCTTCATGATTTCTGTAAATACAGGCAATCGTGCCGTCTTTGTTCGCCGGGAATGAAAGATCCATCAACATTACATTTGATAGTGCCCTGAGTCGGAGGTTTCCATTGACGTTCCACACTGACTCTATCATCTTTTCCTCGAGTTTGACAGGGTTGCAGGGACTTGAAAGTGCGGCTGTTGATGAGAGCATTTTCCACGACGCGAGTAGGATCAAGGGTCTTTTGTCGGAAGATGGCATCGTTTCGCTGACGCCAAGTTTCCCACATCAGATAGGCAATCTCTTCAAAACTTGGGGAGATCCGAGATAGAGCAGCTCTGGAAGCTACCCATTCCTCCAGGCGTCGGACAGAGGTAAGTGAGATAGGGATTTTAATCTTTTGATGATTCCAAATTCCTCTCGTCCAAGGACAATAGAAAAAGAGATGTTCTAGGGTTTCGGATTGTTCGATTGCATAGACTACGGTTTGGGTTTAGGGCAATGTGTCCGAGAAATAAGTTAGCTCGGGTCGCGAGAGAATTTTTACATGCTAACCACATAAACACTTTAATCTTTGGGGCTGCTGTCATATGCCATATCTTTTTTCCAGAGATGAGCGGGGTTTTGGTAGGAGGATGAAGCCGAGGTGTGAGGGTGACTAAGGTTTGAAGATAAATAGTGGTAACAACTCTTAACCGAGAAATCCACGATGTAGTTTCCGTCCACACTATTTGATCTGACCCCATAGAGGAATTTATAGGTGTACTGAAAATTGATTGACAAACCTGGGCATTGAAAAAATTTGAAATGAGATCCTGTTTCCATGTTGAATTGTCTGAGTTGAGAATGTCCGCAACAAGTAGTGGTTCACCCTCAAATGGTTGTCCTCCTATTTTGCCTGTTGATAGCCAATTATCTGCTCGAATATTGATTTGTGAACCATCCCCCACTAACCACCTGAGTTTAGGAAGAATTGCATCGCGGCCTTTTAAAATACTCTGCCATCCCCAAGAGGGCCTATATCCTAATGTAGCATTTTGAAAAGAGGATTGTTTAAAATATAGACCTTTGAAAAGCTGGCTCCAAATAGCAGTAGGTTGCTGAAATAGTCGCCATGCTTGCCTCCCGAGCATTGCTAGATTGAATAATATCATATCACGAAAACCCATACCACCCTTTGCTTTAGAGTGCTTTAGATCTGTCCATGCTGTCCAATGAATACCAGCATCATTATTATTTTTGCTCCACCAAAATGCTGACATCTTCCTTTCAATCAATCTGCAGAGTGACAGGGGGAGCTTGAAAATGGACATGGCGTACTGAGGTAACGCCTGAATAACAGCTTTTAATAAAATTTCTTTTCCCCCTTTAGATAAAAGTTTTTCCTTCCACCCTGATAACTTGGCATTAATTTTGGCCAGGATCCAGGAGAACATCTCACGTTTAGAACAGCCCCAATTCGAAGGAATGCCCAGATATTTGCCATATTTGCTGATCACAGGTATGCGCATTTCTCTGGCTAAGTTATACTGTAGAGTTGTAGGGCAATTCTTGCTGAAAAAAATGCCAGATTTGTTTCTATTGATAAGCTGACCAGTAGCATAGCAATACTGGTTTAGAATATTCATAAGATTCGGCATTCCATTCTTTGTTGCTTTAAGAAAGAAGACTGAATCATCGGCAAACATTAAATGAGATAATTGAGGGCATGATTGGTTGAATTGAATCCCCTGCAAGTGGCCTATGCTTACCGCTTGATTGATAACAGTAGATAATGCATTAGCAATCAGTATGAATATGTAAGGGGATAATGGATCACCTTGCCGAATTCCTCGAGTTGGTTTGAAATATGGGAGTTGTTCTCCATTGAATCGGATGCTGAAAGTAGTTGTAGTAATACAGGCCATGACCATAGAAACCCAGTGATGTGCGAAACCCAATTGTTGTAAATAAGCCGCAAGAAAGTCCCATTCAACCCTGTCATAGGCTTTTTGCATATCAGTTTTTAGAATAAGATTGAATCGTTTTGATCTAGATCGAACCTTAAACCGGTGAAGAACTTCCTGGACAATCATGATATTGTCTTGAATTTGTCTGCCTCTAACAAAAGCTGCCTGTTCTGAATTGATCAATCTAGGTAAGCATGATCTGAGTCTATTAGCCATGACTTTAGATATAATCTTGTATGCGAAGTTACATAAGCTAATTGGACGATACTGAAATATGCTTTCTGGATGCTTTACTTTTGGTACCAAAGTCAGAATTGTTTGATTTAAATGAGGATGCATTGAACCCGATTGGAAGAATTCTTGCCTGTTTTGACAATAGTTGTTTTGATAATGTTCAGTGATGTCGATAAAACAGGCCGTTAAGACCATCGGGGCAGGAGCCTTGGAAGCACCCAGCTGGAATGTGGCTTGATAAACCTCCTCCTCGTCACACCCGGCATAGTAAGTGAGCATTAATTTGTGGTGTGACTATAGGAGGACACTGAATTAGAAATGGAGTAAAGTCTCTAGGCCCTGCTGACTTGTATAACTGAAGAAAAAACCCCATTGTGATATCTTTTAGTTGCTGTGGTTCTCGGATCCAATTCTGGTTTTCATCCATTAACATACATATACGATTTCTTTGCCTTCTTTGCATTGTACATGCATGGAAGAAACTGGAATTTTTATCTCCCCATGTTAACCAGTTTAGGCGTGAGCGCATTGCCCAAAACTGTTCCTCCTGATTCCATAACTGTTGTATTTCTTTCCTTATAGAAGCCGCTAACTCCTTGTCTCCCACCTGATATGAATTACTATTATTGATGATTTGGAGCTGTTGCTTTAAATCGACATATATGCTGATTGGCATTGCTAAAACGGGATCTGCTCCATCTTCCAAGTTGGTGGGAAACGATCTTTAATTTGGAAACTAAGGAGGTGGAGTTCTTGTTCCATGCCGATTTGACAACTTCATTACATTCAGAATGATTGCTCCGAAAGCTTCATAATGGAATGTCTTTTTGATTTTGCGGATTGATAGTGAGTATGCAGCATAAGAGGACAAAGTGATCTGATCCTATCGCAGGAAGGGCAAAAACTTCGGTAGAAGGATAAGATAAACTCCAGTCCAGAGAGCAGAAAGCATGATCTAACTTCTCCTTTACCAAATCTGAACCCTCTCTGTTGTTGGACCAGGTGAATTCACAACCTTTGCTCTCCAATTCGATTAAAGCACAATCGTTAATCAATTTGCGAAAGGATTGCATTCTCGAGAAACGTTCTTTGGCCTCTTTCTGTTTTGTTCCATGGAAACAGGAAATCATTGAAGTCCCCAATACAAATCCAAGGTAGGTAATTAGTAGCATAGATAGTTCTGATTATATCCCAAAAATTCTGTCGAGTCTGATATATGGCAGGAGCATGAAGACAGTGATGTGCATGGAGGCGCAAAGAGGGATCCATTATTATCGATCAACAAAGTGCTGACCATCCTGAACAATAGTTACATCATAAAGATCCGTCCAAAAAACTGCCAGACCACCTGACTGCCCAACAGGATCTCTCAAAAAGGAATAAGGGAAATGAAAGCGACGTTGTAAGTTCTTCAATACCAGTTCGCATTCTTAGTTTCCATTAGGAATACTAAATCGGGCTTGAGAGGCTATCATAGCCTTAAGGGATTGAATTGTCAGGGGATTGCCCAACCCCTGACAATTCCAACTCAGTAGTTTCATTGATGACGCGGAGGCTGTTGCGGGCCAGCCTCCAAAGCCCTTTGACAGGTAACATCAGCCATAAAAACAGGAGTATCTAACAAATGGGATTCATCCAGCTCGGGTCGAGGATTAAGTTTAAACTCATATGGGGAATATCTCTTAGTTTTCTTACTTGAACCCCCCGCTATCTGAGTTCGATGGGTCTTTTGTTTCTTCTGTGAAGTAGTATCATTTAAAGGCACTTGGATTCCTTTTAATTTAGTAATTGCAGGAACCAAATCCGTCGTTCGAGAAAGAGGAATTTGAAGATGTGGTTCATTTAGAATATCGGGAGGGGGAGTAGATTTCTTTGGAGTGGGCTCGGTGGAGGCAATGCGGGGAGTGGAAGCAAAGCATAGTTGGAGGAGTTTCGGGTATGGTTTCTTCCATAGGTTCCAGTTGGGTTTGGGGTTGTAAAAGGCATCCCAATAAGGGCTATTCTGTTTGACCTCAGCCCTTAACCACGGGCCATATACCATTGTTTCTCGGCCGTCAAATTGTGTTTCATCATAAGGAAACTCTTTGCAAGACGCAGCAAAATGTCCTAGTTTCCCACATGAAAAATAGAAGTGGGATAGTTTTTCATACCTGAAATCAATCCATAGTGCTTTGCCTGCTATACTGATAAGTTTACCTAATGTTAAAGGTGTCTGTAGATCAAGCTCGATGCGCACTCTACCAGAAGTATTAGGTTTAATCTCCAAGACTCTACCCATATGCTGGACTGCTCGGCTCAACAGTTGAGGAGTGTTCCATTCCAGAGGTAATCCAATCACATGAACCCAAAAGGGGCATTTAGAGAAATCATAACAGTGTAATGGAGTTTTTGGTTGCCACGGTCGTAGATTAACGAGATGACCCGAAAATAGCCATGGACAACCATCTAATATCCGTCGTTTTCTGTTTCAGATCTGCATTTAATGATGTAAAGGCCACTATCGTTTGCGAGAGATGTCCACATAATCAACTCGCCATGCCTTCTTCATAGCAATTTGAAAAGCAGGTAAGTTAACTGTAGGATTGGTGAAAATATTACCCACGAGAGTTAGTCGACATGCAGCTATATTATCTGTATCGTTGACATCTTCCCAGACCTCCAATTGTTGTTCGGAACAGAGACGGCCCAGTCGATGACATAGTGAGGCAATACGAGTGGAATTTTCTTCCTCTTCAGTAGCCATTTGAAAGGTTCTAGGCTTCAAGAAGAGGATATAGCCGCAACAGATGGTGGAGATGAAGATTACTCAGATGCATGTCGAGGATCGGCAAACATGCAATTGAAAAAACCAGCAAAGAGCTTTAGAGGGAACTGAAGAAGGATGGAAAGATATTCTAGTTGTGAGGAAGAAAGTCGAAAGAAGAAGGTAGAAGGAGAAACTCGAACATATCGCGAGAGAGAGCTCTAGCAAAAGCGAGAGAGATGGAAATTGCTTTGTTTTCACAATTTGATGTTTGGCAAAACTCACAAAACTTTTATAGCATACAAATGTTGACATATAAATTTATTTATAATTTTCTGAAATATGATTTATAAGAAAGATATGCACGTTTTGATTGTTCTTATCAAGATCAAAATGTTGAATCAAATCAATCTCTCTCTTACTGAGAAAATAGGTGTCGAGAGTTGACTTTTACAGCGAAGAGAAAAAGCCAGCGTATTTTGCCCCAACTATAGGGGAAAATGTTAGGTGCTCCAGCAGTGCGATGCATCATGCTTGAGCAGCGTTGAGAATGGGACATCATCTCCGCAAGAAAGAGCTTTGCAAATTATTTTTTTAATATTTTCCTAAACCTTGCCTCCCAAAACCATCTTCTGCTGCAAATCTTTCCCATGGGGGACGAATTTCTAGAAATGATTTTAGAAATTAATAGATATCTGAAATTATGCTCCTTTTTTTGGTAGATGTGATATGTGAAAGATGCTTTAGAGTTTAATATCAATGGAACATTGTCAATTGCTTTAGCTAGCAGCTAGATGTCATGACATGTAAGATGAAAACTTGAACTAGACTCACGTAATTGAAGCAAAGTCAACACAACTCAGCTATGACTCCCCCGTCGATACGAAACCCTCCTTCGGTGCAGCTCAGGAGCCATAGAAACCAGCTCACATGTCGGCCTCAGTAGTATCTAGATTCAATATTTTCCAAATCAATACCGGTCCCACTTGACATCACATTTTCGATGGTGCTCAAACATCATTGTCATGGCACTACCAGAGCGCCTAATATTTTCTTGAATTGGACCTGAAAAGAGCTCTTGACGGATCCTCGAGAAAGTCAATATTCAGATCGGGAATTGTTTAGTGGGACAAATCCAAGGGTTAATTCCTTCTTTGAATTTTGGTCCGGTCAGTTTCATATAAAATGATGAAGAATTACAAAAATAGCCCTGTACTATTGTCCATATTCAATTTTGGTCCTCGTATCTCGTCATGCGACTAATCCCCAATCACGATTCCTGGACGATCCTTCCATTACTGTTCTAATGTCCACGGAAAATACTAATTAGGCATTGGAGTTGAAATTGGTGTTGAACACGTGGCGTTGGTGTGGAATTAACAAACAAATTGAGGAGAAGTTACAAAAAGAGTCCCCATCCTATTGCCCATGTTCGATTTTGTGACAAGTTAGGTTCACAAACTAATTTTTATTCTCAAGTATTTTTTTTCCCATCCAAATGCAGTTAGAATTTGCTGACTGAGTGTTGGACGTCGATGTGTTGTGTCCGTATGAAATGACTATGAAAAAATTGACGATTGACTCCGTTTATTTCACAGAAATTAAATAATTTAAAAATTATTTTTTATAAAAATAATCACTTATATTACTTATAAAAAAAATGAAACATATTTTGATCATGTACAAAAATATTTATACATAAATTGTTTTTGATGATAAAAATATATTCATTGACTAATTATTTCAAGCATTACGAGTTATCATTTTTAGGAAAATACGTTCAAAATCATTTATTTTTTGTGAATAGAATCTCAAGTTTAGAATGGTTAAATTTGTCTGGTCTTTAGAGGCCAAGTTCCTTTAAAAAGATACTCAAATATTAACCATCTAGGGAGAACTACTACCAGGTCACTGATTTACTAAACTAAGTATAAAAATGTGACTCTCTATGTTATTCTTTAGCAATTAGCTTTTTTGTTTGTAATTGGACAAATAAAAACTTCTCAGAGGTCACGTTTATCAAAACATTATCAAGAAGGCATAGCTAGATCAGGCCTCATGCCCTTTAATCGCTAATCTTCCACTCCTTCAATTTAGTAGATGTGGATTCATTTGCCTTGTCCTCCTTCGACTTTCCCTTGGAGTTTTCCTCAGGTTTATCTTCTTCAATCATGTGGCATAGATCTCTATCTACAAGCAGAGCCTCCATCTATAATTTCCATAACTTGAAATCTATTCCTCTGAATTTCTCTACTTCAATCCATGATTGACCAGATGACGGCATCTTCCCAAGATTTGATTTTTCTGGAACCCTCTTCACTAAGAAACCCTAACCTCAAACTTGGCTCCGATACCAGATGTTAGGATTCGTCACACAACCACAAAGAAAAAACAGAGTAAAAGTAAGAAAGAGAATTCGAGACGCAAGATTTTATCCGAGTTCACTTTTAAACTAAGGCTACATCTAGCTAAGGATTCCACTATAATTAGCATCTCCCACCTCTCTATTAAATCCCTTAATTACAAGAGAAAAAAGAATATACAAATATATCAAAATAAAATATATATTTAGCTGCTATTCATGAGTCTAAGCTCAAACTGTCAATAAAATATAAAAAGAGAATATATATATATATATATATATATATATATATATATATATCCAAATGGTATATATAAATTCGGTAGCTATTCACGAACCAAAGTCCAAACTACCAATAAATATGAGCTCATCCTCTAGAGTCATGGGGGCATTACCCCTACACAGTTGATGAGGAGTATGAATCACACCCTAACAAAATTCAATGGCAAATCGACCATCACATCACATGATTTACCAAATAATTTAATTGCGCTGCTAGATGTTAAGCAAATAAATGGAGGGAGACTTAAACATAGGGCCTATTGAAATTTGATGCTTTAATATCCTTTGTCATGTACAAGTCAGGGGAGCGCGCATATGAAAATTTAATCAAGATGAAACTTGATTCGGATATCCTGTTCAAAGGTTTAACCCAAGAATTAATCCAAAAGAATAAGCTAATAGATGATGGGACAAAACTTTAACACTCTCAAACTCTACAAGAATCCAATTGAAATTTAGTGCATCTATACTATCTTATTAAGAAAAAGTGAGACTGAAATTGAGGGAAATGCTCACGTGCATTTTTTTTTCCGCAAGAGATTTTGACTTTAGGATCCTTTATCGTGCACGGGTTTGATGAAAAATCTTCGGTGTTTTCCAATTATACAAGTAATCTGATCTCTATGGTAGAATATTTATCCATTTTAATATTAATTTAAGTTGACATGAGGACACAACTAACCGAGATGTTAGTTAACCAATTTATTGCGGCCACGCTACTTTGACTAAGCTTTTGATGGAATGGATATCTATCTTACACGGAGAAGAAATGAAGCTAGTCGGTCCACTTGCTTTGCTTGATCAAAGCAAGCAACATTGTCATGGATCGACATGCATGACACATAAGAGAACGATGCATACATAGGTAAATTCACAAAAATACAGCTATATTTCTGTTATTCTGGGGAAAGGTTAAAGGAATTGATGTGAACAATAATAAGGTATGATGCGTGTGTGGGCAAGTAATAGCGAGAATGGGGAATTTTCTAGGTAATGTGTATGGATGGGTATGTGTGAGGATGATTGTCAATGGGTAAAATGCAAATGTAGGATAGAATACAATCAACCACCAAGACCTTAAAGACATGCCACCAACCAAGGATGAAGATTGGGGTTGACGAAGTTTACCACCATGGCTTAAAGGACAAGCCACCCATTGAGGATATAGGACTTTAGGATAGGAGAAACTCACCACCCAGGCTTAAAGGAAAAACCACCAATCGAGGATAAGGTGTTTCTTGGCTCACCACTGAGGTGTAATTTACTCTCTAAGGATAGAAAGCCAAAATAGAAGCTATCAACTCCACAAAAATATTCACTTATGTGTATTTACATTCACTAAAGTCTGCATTACAATTGAGAACTCTTCCCAATTTACAGAGGGACCAAGACATAGGAGATAGACAAACATTAAAAAGACATGGGAACTACCCAAACATTAAAGGCATGAGAACTAGAAAGCAATTAAAGACCTACAAACTAGAAAATGCCATAAAACGCATAGGAACCATGAAATGCAATACCGACATGGAGACTTGAAATCATGACTCTTCAGCTTGTGGTTCATCTTCCAAAATTCCTCCCCCTGCTTTGACTAGAGAATAACAATCTCAAGAGTTCAGCAAATATCCAAGGAAATTGCTTAAAATAGGCTCCCATCGATATGTTGCTCATTAACTTCGAAATTAGCAACAAAAATGGTGAATCGGTAACTTAATATTTGAATGACGAGGGAAGAATTAATAATCCCTTAATAATTGATAACCTGGTTGATAGTCTTCTCATTGACGACTTCATTCTCGACGCACTGAAAAAAGTTATGACTGAAATCTGCCTTATCTTGAATGAACATTAATTGTGTTGAGTTCGGTGATGGAGCTAAGTCGAATGCTCCCACATCAAGGTAAAAGCAAGGTGAATATCACCAAAGTGAAGGTTCGTATACCCTTTTTGGAGTCACCGACAAAGAAATTTAGGAGGAATTTAAAAGTTGACAAAGTGTCGTTGTTGAGTAGCTGGAAGGAGACGTTGGTCAAAGCATGTTAATTTTGGACATATTTTTTTGACATCTATTGGAGTATGATGGATGAGTTTTTTTTTTTTTTGTCGGTTGATGGATGAGTTTTCTTATGGATTTTTTGGGTGAAAAAGAAGCAGGTTTAGCAAAGACGGAACATGGACTTTACAAGAGGCAGATGAATACTAGAGATCTTCTCATCTTCATTGAGGACAACAACCTCATAAAATAATAAAAAGACACGGATTTACAAAAAGGGGTGGGGGAGTCCAGAGTAAAAGGAGCATCGATACATACAGGAGTATTAATTTCGGAAGGGTCTGTAATCTGTCGTGATTGAATGGATCTTCCTCTCAACTCTAAAGCACTATAATCTTAGCTAAAGGGATGGCGACCACTACTAGCCTTCTTTTGAATTCTCCCCTAGATTTGCTATGCAAGTTGCGCTATTAAGTTAATTGCTTAAAAAATGGGACTGACGTTCGCGTTGTTGGCTTAAATTGACTAAGTTGCACTTAGTCGGTATACGTATTAGGTGTTTTGACCGTTAGTATCTGTTAGTAGATAATTATGTGGTAAAATAATTAGTAAGTAAGTTTTAATAGGAAAATATTCGACAGATTTAGAAATCTTACTAAAATCTATTTACTAAGTGCCATAACTAGCTTCGATTGGATATTGACATAAATTATACATGCATTGAATCGTTGGCTTTATTGAAATGCCCAAATATAATTTGCCACATTAGTCAATAAATTTTTTCATTAAGATTTCTTTATATATGTATAGCATTGCTCCTTTTATTATTGGATTTTATGACCGCAATACCCTTCAGATATTTTTTAAGCTTGGATTAATGTGCTTTGATATTAAAAAAAAGATAATGATTTCATATTTAATTTTTATCATGGTGTCTGACTCTGTTATTTACTCATTTTGAATACTTTATGGCTCGACAAAAATATGTTCAAGACACTTGTTAACAAAATTACACATATTACGAATCGTATCTCTCCATTTCAACAAGGTCTTCTAGAAAAAAAATGTCCATAGATGTAAGAAGAAAATCAAGGCATATGGAACTTTAAACATACTTTCATTTGCAGTTTGAATCACACATGAATAATAATACACAAAACCATTTAAGCAGTTTATGACATCTAACAAAGCAAACGAACATATGAAACCTCGAATCGATCAAATCGACCAGCAAACCATAGGGATGACTATCTTCATCGGTCGCACTTCTCATGAGCACAGGCTCAGCGAAATGAACTGTAGCAACTCATCGTTGCGCTCGAACTCGATCATGTCGTGCTCGGGCAATGTGATCCAAGCTTCGATCCCGTCCTCGCACCTCGTTCCCATTAAAAACACCATATTTCCTATCGGAAAACCGGTGGTGCACACCCAAGTGGGCCTTCCCAAGCCTAAATCCACCTCGTAGAAAGGAAACTTCACCCAACTGCTGAACCCGTAGGACTCCATCTTTCCCGCAGACGACTCCGCCAACTTCCGTGCCGCCGTGAGGCTTTCGTAGGCCTTGGTCAATCCCCTCTCGCCTTGAAGCACGCTCAAATACTCGTCATCAATTGCCCTTATTGATTTCCTGAGACTGCCTGCAAAGTCCTGTAATTCAACTCCCTTGTTTGTGTCTATCAGTGGTGCAATAGTGGTCTGCCACAGATTGCCGAGGGCATGCTCAGGCAATGGTTGTGGCCTCATCCTGCTTCTGATGTTCACCACGTGGGTCGCTACTGATGAGGGATACTTCTCGTTCCACTCTGGCCTTTTCCTCGCTGCCTCCACAGCAGATTTCCAAATTAGGGCGGTCACTGCCTCGACGCGAGTAGGAGTTGCACTGCCAAACCTGGCCCGGAGCCGTGCCAAGCTCTCACCGTCGAAACGAAACCTCTTGGTGAAAAGCTTCTCTCTGCTGGTGAATCTGCGTGGCATTTGGAAGTTTACGTCCTTTGGTGGGAAGAGCTCAGATGCTTTCAAGAAGGGAGTGATGACTTTAGCTTTGCCGTTGATGCCATTGAGGGCAATTTTCGACCATGCAGTGAGGAAAGCAGAGACTGACGCAGCGTCAGCAATCTTATGAGACATGCAGATGCCGATCCCGATGCCGCCACAGTCAAAGAAGTTGGCTTGGACCCCTACAATGACTTGTTCCTCAATGTTGGGAACGACTTTGTCTGAAGAGAACGGGAGGAATTGCTGCAGCTGATTGATGTCTGGGTTCAACAGAACTTCGGACAACTCGAAGCGAGCTTTTGCCTCCAAATAGAGTGCCCCCTGGTCGTTGCAATCGATGGCAGAGTTGCCTTTGATCCTTCCGCCTAGAGGGTAGAAGAGGGAAAGCGCCTGCGAAAGCGAAGTTTTCAAGTTTCCAGTGACGGAGGCAGAGTTCGCTGCCACCTCGTTGTTGGAAGCCGAGTAGAACAGGATGACCGGAACCCAAAACGGGGGAGCCAGTTGGTCAAGGAGACAGATCTTGAAGTCCCTGAGGTGAGATGGAGTTGGAGAGGAAGGCTTGACGGTCTCAGTGGAGACAACCTCAACTTTCATGGTCATGTTTTGTTGGAAATTGAGAGATTTGACAGTGGGCTTTTGAGATTCTTTCAGTAGAAAGTGTGCTTCTTTGGTGCTTTTTAATTGCAAGATCTTGTTGTGTATATATAGAAAAAAGAGAGGAGAAATTTGCAATATTTGGGTCATAGGCTGCGTCATTGGCTGCATCATGGCTAAATAAATAATACATGCCGGTCTCTTGTGGGAGCTTACATTCTGAAGGATAGAGCAGATATAATGTAAAACCTAATTTGAAAAATTTCTCAAGCTTCTTTATTTGATATAAAAATATCATATAATTGTACACTTACTCTCCTTCTATAAAATGATTGACAAAGTTAATCGCACAATCCTTAAAACATATTGGATCCATATTCTTTTCAATGAATCCAAGTGCGTGTGTATATAACCTTGATTCCTCAAATCTATTCAAAGATAGGTCATCCATGCCGAGATTAATGATTTTACAAGGAACTGTTTTTTTTTGCAGCGTGATTATTACCAATTGTGTTAAAGAGACATTGTATAAGAACTTTTGTACTATTTGCCATACCTAGTCGGGAATATAATTTGGGGATTGGGATCTCTCAGGCGTAAAATAATTTTTTTTGGATTTTTATGAAGGGTAATTTAGGCATTAAGAAAGCATCCTGTTAAAAACGAGCGAATGTACCCTTTCTTTACTGAAAATTTGATTCTTCCTTTGTTTCTCAAACCTCTCGAAGTCCTGACGTGTCACCAGGGGTGTGCAAAAGAACCGGGATCCACCCGGACCGCCCGGAACTAAACCGGAACCACCTAGAACCGGCGGTTCGGTTCCACTTTATGGGAACCGGTGGGTACCAGTCCGGTTCCCGGTTCCATGGGCGGATCCACCCGCTCGGCCACCCGGACCGGACCGATTAATTTTTAATATTAAAAAAATTATTAAAACAAACCCTAGATCTCATCTCATTGTCTCTTCGTCTTCAGTTTTGTCTTTCTCTTGTCTCTTCCTTGGTTCCTCCTATCTCCATTTCGATTCCTCCTCGAACGTCGACGCTGCCACCGCTACTCCTCCATGCCGACCACCGCGCCAGCAGCTGTGAGTGCCCTTCGCCCGCTCGCCCGTCACCGTGATCACCTTCGCTTCGCTACTTTCCATCCAAGCACCATTGCCGTTGCTTCTGCTCCGGGCCCCCTCTGCCAGCAATCCAACGACGTTGCAGCCCCTACAACCACGACGATCGACGCCAACAGATCCTGAATCGGTCGCTATGCCTCCATCGCTGCTCCGCCGCCCCTCCGTGCGACCCCTGCAGCCATTTTGATTCCTCCCCGAGTGTCGACACCGCCGCCGCTACTCCTCCGCCGCTGCTATCTGCCCCCTCACATCAAAATTGTTTCTTGTCAAGATCAATTCCATGGATCCACCCGGAAATCAGACCGGATTGGCGGTCCGGTTCCCAGGTGGATCCATGCAACAAACGGGTGAATCCTGGTTCCAATTTTTCGGAACCGCTCTTTAGCGGGCGGCTCCCGGTTCTAGGTCGGGAACCGCTTGCCCGAACCATGCACACCCCTACGTGTCACGGGGCAATCTCAATGTAGAATCATTAGCTTTTTCATGCTTCAGGTAACGTTTTATTTTCAACTGAAAGAGAACTTCATTCAGTTCGAATTTTTCTTGCATCTTTGATTTCGGAGAAGAGTCTCATTGCCCCCTACACATCCTTTGATCTTTTCTTCGAGGCGGGGCCGATCTTTTCCTTTCCTCCTCTCCCCTTTCAGCTTCTACGGTTTATCAAACGGTGGCATCCTGGTTTGATCGGGTCCGATTCACTTCTATCACGACTGGAGGTGTATCATCATCAGATTGCTCGGTTCCAGACAGTTAAGTCATGTTGCGAGCCCACTCAATAAGCATGGCCCAAAATTCATGGGTGGTAGCTGGATAGACAGCGAGAAAAAAACTTTCACTGGCTACATTCTTTAATGAAGAAGACTTTCCCCTTATGGCATTGAAAGGGAGTTGCATGAAGACAACCGAGAAGAAAAATTCCTTCCCCGCACGCATAAATCAAGGGGGGTTTCGTCTTGTCAAAGATGAAGGAAGATCTCCTTCAATTATGGCTTGTCATGATGGCCACACGTGAATGATAAGGGAGCCCATGCGGTAGATGGAAAAGAGAATGGCAAGAAAGTTGCAATGATGGCTTGTGATTATTCATGATGGCCATTCACTGTGAATTTCTTCTCTTTCATGGTAAGCCTCTCTATATAATAAGAGGAGTTCTCGTCTGGAGAATACATGCGAAGTTAGAGCACGAGGATGAGGAATAGGTAGCTCTGAACACCTTGTATTTTGTGCAGTATATTTACATCCATTTTGAGTGTTTTAAGTTAGACTAAACACCGTAGATTTAGGGTGTGAATTATAGGACTAGGAAACACTTGAGCATGAGTGATTGTAACTCTAAAATTCTTCGTTTTATAGTGAATTATTTGCACTCTTCCTATAAACGTACATTCTGACACTCAGGTTAAACTATGTAAATTTCTTTTGTCCTTTATTGTTCTTTGTATTATTGTCCCTGATAATTTCGTGTCACGATATAATTACAAAAATCGGGTTGGTGTGACAACACAGACCGAGTGTCCATCTTTGCAGGAGTGTCGGCCATCATTTTTAATATCTAGGTGAATTTCATCAGGATCTGCTTGAAAGCGAGGAAGTGGATGTCGCCAGCCGTCTGAGGAATTCTCTTGTGCCATTCGTATCTCAAATTTATTTTTGAACGGACTTTGGAATATAAGGTGCTTCTTTGGAGCTATGCTTTAGAAGCTGTTAAATAAACAAACATAACTCACAAGTCAAAAATACAAATTTACCTGGATGAAGATCTATATAACATTCAGAATGATATAATACAAGTAAAAGTGGTGCTGAAGCTGGGGTAGTGTGCATATACATAGCTTGGAATCCCCTCTCCACAAAATGTCCAACTTGTCATATTCAATTCTGTGAATCTCCCTCACGTAGCTCACAGTCAAGTATGTATTCGCCTCATTAGCGAATGACCCTGAAGAGCTTGGAACTTCCCTTTGCAGTGTTCATTTTATGTACCAAACTCCATGCGCTCGACGAAAGTGCCAAAACTGGCTATGGGGAGGAGGTTCTCGCACCAAATCGGGCGGCGTTCGCATCGTACATCGAGTGCTTTAATGTCTTTCCCATCACCATGATCTCATTCCCATTTGGACCGCTTTTCTTACCCCCATACTTTCGTAATATAGAAGGAGCACAGTTGTGATTCCTTCCACTTGCTGTCCCCGGTCGAGTACAGCAGACTAAAGAAAGGCAGAATGTCCATGTTGTTGGTAAGAACTGGGCAACAATTCATCAACAACTAATTCAATCCAGAATCAATTTCTTCCCAAAACTAAACCGACCAAAACCGACATAACCCTAGCCACAACCAGCAGTATATTCCAGTAACATAACCTCAAAATAAGTAAATATCATGTTGACATGTTAAAAAGAGGCGGCAACGACAAGACCAGGATATTTACGTGGAAAACTCGATGCAGTAAAAACCCAGACCACTCAAAAAAAATTTGCCAATCATCAAGAATAGTAGGATACACAAAGATTTTCTCTAGTCACCATCAAAGACTCAACACCAACAACAACAATATTTCATCACTACAAAGGTGGATTAATATAAATGGAGTTAAAAAATCTTACTATGGTTGAAGATTACGAAAGATAACTTGGAGAAGTTCTCAACAGACGAAATCAATCAACTTAAAGGTCTCAGTCTCACAAACAACATACTAAAGCTCGAATTAATTTCGATCATGTTTGGCCGTCAAATCTTCGAATTAATCTCTCTCTCTCTCTCTCTCTCTCTCTCTCTCTCTCTCTCTCTCTCTCTCTCTCTCCACTCTTCTTTTTCTTGTGCACAAACATGCCTTCGTTTCTTCTTTTGCTTTTTGACTTTTATTTTTGGTTTATGTTAGTTAAGCCCCACAAAGAGGTAGACCTAGCCAACAAATCTCCTCCTTCACCTCATGTGGAAAAATCCATCATGCCCTCTTTGTTTTTACAAGAGTTAAGTTTCATCATGGGCAAGGCTTTAGTCATCATGTCAGATCCATTATAGGTGGTGTAGACTTTCTCAAACAGAAAGAGTTTACCTTTTAATTTTTCTCAAATCTAATGATATTTTGCATCAATATGCTTCAATGTTGAATGCAATGTTGGATTATTGCTAAAATAGATAACATTTATACTATCACAATACAAACGAATCTTCTCTTGCTTCATGTCGAACTCTTGTAGGAATTTTTGCATCCACAAGAGTTCCTTATCTCCTTCGGTAATTCCAATATATTCCGCTTTAGTCGTTAAGAAAATAACACATTTTTGCATTCTTAATTGGCACAAAACTGCTCCACTTGCAAAACTCATTGTTAAATTATTCTCAAGTCAAAGCTTGTATAAGATGTACTTACTTCTAATTCAAGGTGGCCGTGAGAGGGAACAAAATAAGGGGTATACTTGTCTTTGTAATAGTGAAGTCTTCTCTTTTAATAGTCCCATAGCGGGGCTAGAGAAAAGAGAACAAAAGTAAAACAAATATATGGTTTCTTGGCTTAGCCCTAGGTTTCCTTTTCATTGAAGAAGTGGTTGCAAGAGTGGGTTCTTTAAGTGCACAAAAGCTGCACAAGAAGGTAAGAGGTTTCAAGGAGAGAGCATAGTAACTCTTCTTGAGGGATCATCACACGAAGAAGGCAACCACACAATGAGCTCTTGATGTAGAAGAGCGAACGGAGAACGAAAGTGAAGAAGATGTCTATAGCTCTTGTTTCTTTGGCCATACGGATGAGTCTTAGACATTGTGATTTGTGCCATGAGTTTTATATCCATTTGAGTTGTTTATTTGTGAACAACTTGGGTTTGGGTATAATTTAGATGTATGAAATATTTGAGCGTGTGAGTGATTGTAATATGGATTCTCCGATTATAGTGAATTATTATTGCTAGCTCTCCTTGTAGATGTAGATATTAACATTCGAACCGAACCACATAAATCTTGGGTATCCTTTACTGTTCTTCATTTATTTTCTCTAATTCTCTCATGTTGACATATATTGTAAGATCCCAATTAAATTTCACGTTAATATTACAACAATTGGTATCAAAGTTTGATGATAAGATTTTTTGCATTTTGTTTTGGGGCTTTTACTTGTCTAATTAATTTTTAGAAATTCAGTTATTGCAATTATGTCAAGAGCAAAAGTAGAAATTGAGAATCAATAGGAGGAACCACTTTGGGTTATGGGGTGTTAAGATGGAGGCACTAGTAACAACTCTAGGTTTGATCGAAGTATTTAAAGGGAAGGATAAATTGCTCGAAATAATGAAAGATGCTAAAAAGGACATGCTACTGAGGAAGGCAAAAAGTATAATCCTATTGAACTTGTCAAATAAGGTGTTAGTAGAGGTAGTCGAGGAGGAGGATGCTGCAGCGATGGGGGCAAAACTACAGGGACTCTATGTGATAAAGGGTTTGAACAATCATGTGTACATATTAAAGAGGATGTTTCAGTTTCGATATACTAAAGGTACATCGATCAGGTCCCACCTAGATGAGTTGATAAACTCATGATGGATTTAAAGAATGTTGGTAAAATTCTCAAAGGTGAAAAACAATGCATGATGTTGTGAGCTTCATTACCATAGTTATAGGAGCACTTTACTAATTCATTACTACAAGGGCGTATTATGATTACCTCGGAAGAGGTAAAGTTCACTCTGTTTTATAAGAAGTAGCAGAGAAAGTTGTGTTATGATGGTTTGGTGCAAAATATAGCACGAGGATTATTAATTCAAGGTAGTGATCAATGTCGAGGGTCTTGTAGCAACAAAGGTAAAAACAAGTCAAAGTTACACCATAGAATGTCCAAGGGTTGCATGAAGTGATTTTTGTGCCACAAGGAGGGGCGTATTAGGAGAGACTATTTAAAGTTGAGAAATAAAGGTGACAAACAAAATGCCACAAAAAGTGTGTCGAATGTTGCCAAGAAGAGAACCGGTGATGCAGACGCTATCTTGTGTGCGATTACTAGTTCGTCATGAGATGAATGGGTGTTAGATTCAAGATGTTCTTATCATATGATGACTCATAAAAACTAGGTTACTACTTACAAGACTGCAGATAGTGGTAGAGTTAGAATGTGGAGCCTATAAGGTTGTGGGGATATGGACAGTTAGGATTCAGATACATGATGGGGCGGTGCACACATTAACAGACATAAGGGGCGTACCAAAGCTCAAGAAGAACTTTATTTCTCTAGGGACACTCGATGACATCGGGTATAAGTATGCCGCTGAAGGTGGAGTATTGAACATCTCTCGAGAAGTCATGATAGTGATGAAAGGTAAGAAAAATGAATACTTTCTATCATCTATTAAGAGAGACCGTGACAGAAGTTGTTGCAGTTTCATTAGGTGAGTTAGACTTTAACTTGACTTATTTATTGCATGTACTCTTAGGGCACATGAGTGAGGCAAGTATGACAATGCTACGTAAAAGGAGGTTGTTGAAGGGTCAAAAGATATGGAGTGAAAGGCTATCAGCTATGATACACTGATCCCAAATCATTTGGTTTTCCAATCAGCGGAGATATGATCTTTAATGAGATTGCAATGCTTCAATAGAGGAGTTTTGAGACATTATCAACAAAGTAGATGGATTGTGGTGTCGGTGTTAAGGTGAAGTTTCAAATGGAGGCTCTAGAGATCTTAGAAGTAACAAATGGAAAGACTAAAGATGAGGCAACAGTTCCTAAAGTCAATAATACTGAACAACCAGCACTACTGCAACACATTATAGTTTGAACAAATAGAAACGATAAATCAAATCATTAGTACATTATAATTATGCAAATATTGTTTATGCATTGACTGTAGGTGACAAGGTGGAGATTGATGAGCCTTCATCTTACTCTAAGGCGATGGCTAATACTAAGTCGTTGTAGAGGCTAAGAGCAAGGTAATCAAGATGGAATCACTCCTTCAAAATCAAACATTGGAGTTGGTCAAGGTAACCAAGAGCAAGGAGATTATCAAAAGTAAATGGGTTTATTAATTGGTTTATAAATGGAAGGAGGGCATTCTTGATGTCAAGACAACGAGACATAGTGCGAGACTTATTGCGAAAGGGGTATACACAACAGGAGGGCATTGATTATAACAATGTGTTTTCTCTTGTGGTGAGACATACTTCTATATGTGTATTACTTGCTTTAATTGTTGCACAAAATCTTGAGTGGAGCAGCTAGATGTCAAAAATGGCATCTCTTTACGGTTAATTGGAGGAGTAAATTTATATGAGGTAGCTAGAGGGATTTGTTATTCTAGGTAAGGAAAACTATATATGTTTGTTAAAGAAATCTTTGTATGGACTGAAACAATCTCATAAGCCGTGATATAAGCATTTTGATGCTTTTATGCCTTGTTAGGACTATTTGAAAAGTTAGATGGATTGTGTTTATTTTAGGAGATTGGAGGATGGGTCTTTAATTTATTTGCTATTATATATTGATGATATGTTGATAGCTACTAAGAATGTAATTGATATTGATGTGCTGAAGAGACAGTTTAGTATTGAGTTTGAGATGAAAGATCTAGGTGTTGCAAAGAAAATATTTGGCGTGAAGATTTTGCATGACAAGGCTGTAGGAGTTTTATATCTATTTCAAAAGAAATATATTAAGAAGATTGTGGCACGTTTTAGTATGCAATCAGTGAAATATGTAAGTACAACTTTAGCAAAACACTTTAAACTTTTTTGATAAGTTATCATTGTAGATTGTGGAGGAGGAATCATATGTCCTGTATTCCTTATTCTTGTGCAATGGGTAGTATCATGTATGCTATCCTGGCATTTCACAAGCTATGAGCATAATTAGCCATTACATGAAGCGGCCTGATAAAACTCATTAGAAAGTTGTGAAGTAGATCTTTAGATATTTGAAGGAGACAATAAACATGGGTATAATGTACCGAAAAGACAGCAATAGCTGTGAGACCACAGGGTGTCTGTATTTGGACCTCGCTAATGACTTATATGAGTGCAAATCTTTGGCAAGGTATGTGTTTACACTAGTAAGTGGTGTAGTGACTTGGAATGCATCCTTATAAGACCATGTTGCATTGTCTTCAACTAAGGTAGAGTAAATGATATTAACCTTTATAACAAAGAAAGTGATATGGTTACTAGGTTTGCTCTTGGACTTTGGGTTAGATTAGAAAAGTGTTTATATAAATATATATATATATATATATATATATATATTGTGATGACCAAGATGCGATATATCTAGCATTTAATTCAGTTGATCACGAGCGGACGAAAAATATCAACATTGAGTATCATTTAGTTCAAGATGTCTTCACGAAAGGTATAGTTATTGTGAGAAGATAGCAACAGTAGAGAACTTGGCAAACATGATAACTAAACTTGTTTCTTTGGCAAAGCTCAAGCTTCAATTCATGTTTGTAGAGAGCACTCGTCAAGGCATTGGGAGAGCAACATGAATGATGAGCATTATGGCTTAGTTTCAAAAGTCAAGCCAAAGTGAACAATTTTTAAATTATATCTCAAGTTTGAGCCTGTATATGATGTGCTTCCTTTAAATTCAATTGTGGCCATGAGAGAGAAAAAATAAGGGGCATACTTATCTTTGTAATATTGTACTCTTCTCTTTTAATAGTACAAGAAGGGGCCCGCAAGTAAGAGTTAGAGAAAAGAGAGCAAAAGTAAAGCAAATATAGGGTTTCTTGGCTTAACCCTGGGTTGTCCTTTCCATGAAAAGGTAGCCGCAAAATTGGGTTCTTTAAGTGCACAGGAGTCACACAATAAAGGGCCGGGATTTTAAAGAGAGAGCACAATAGCTCTCCTTGAGGGGCCGCCGCACTAGGAACATAGCCACACAATGAGCTCTTGATGTAGCCATATGAATAGAGAACAAAAATGAAGAACTTGTTACTTTGGTCATGCAAATGTGTTTTGGACATTGTTACAAAGTATAATGCATCTGGTCTTTAGATTTCAAAACAACAACTCACACTTTTCTAGAGCAATCATCAATAAATGTCACAAAATATAATGCACCACTGAATGTTATAGCATCTAATGCAATAAATATCAATGTGAACTAAATCAAATACATCTAATTTCATGTTTAGAGATGAACTTTGAAATGAAATCGAGACCCCCCCTAGAGTGCCAAAAATTGGTACGGGAGGATACTTAAGTGAAATGTACACTTAAGTACCAAAATCAGAGAAAAATGGATTAGTTAAGTGCCAAAGGCAAGAAAATTTAGACAAAATGTTGACCTAGCGTTTTTTCGATGAGACAAATGCAAAACTACATTGTTTTGCACAATGATGTGGTTTGATAAGCTGAAAATGATGTTGTTTTGCATACTAACGTGGCTAAATAAGCAAAAAAAAAAAAAGTCATTTTGCCTTAGTTTGTATTTTAATATAAATATTAATTAAACTAAATTATTTTTAAAAAAAAAAGAACAAGAAGTTGCAAGTGTTGGGTGAAGGCTATGCAAGCCCTTGCTGCCGTTGCCTCCTCACCGTCATCGTGAAGTGCCAGCATTAGGGGGGAGGGTCAGTTTGAAACATCAGGCCTTGGCCAAGGGTTGGCAACCTTAGCCAACCAGCAACAAAAGCCTACAAGCCCTTGCCCAAATCTAGGACAAGGGTCACGGCCCTTCCCCAGATTCGATGAGGATCGCTGGCCCTCTCCTAATTGGGCTAAGGGCCTCCGTCCGTTGGGGGAGGGGGTGGGGGCTCGTTGTCAATCAGCCAGGGTCGCCAACCCTGACGCTGGCACCTAGCTAAGGCACAGCGACGTCGGCCAACCCTCCCCCCACCATTGTTGGCGCGGCGGTGAGGAGGTGACAGCAAGGGCTGAGCCCTCACCTTATACAATCTTCATCTCCTTCCTTTTTTTAATAATTTAATTTAATTAATATTTATATTAAAATCCAAAAAAAAGATGAAAAATGACTTCGTTTTGGTTCTTCTTTACTAACTCATCTCTCCGATGAGCCATGTAAGTAAGTTATATTATTAAAAAATGCCATCTAGGATTTCTAATGAACATTGCTGGACTTGGCACTCAGTTGTCTTAATTGTATTAAAAAAAAAAGACACTTAAGTGTACTTTTTATAACTTTTGGTACTCAAGTGTTCCCTAGTGCAAAATTTTGGCACTTGCACTGTTCTTTTGCCAATGAAAATCTATGTTGCTTATTTGCTAGGCAATGACTACATTCCTATAGATTTCTCTTCTTCAATGGTAAAAGATTCTTTCTAGTAAGAGTTTCAAGCCCCTTCTTACTAAGATGACCAACTCTCATATGCCATAAGTCAATTGAGGAGTTCTCCACTGCATTTACCTCTTCCCTTATCAACTTAGCTTACATGGTGTAGAGAGTGCAGATCTTTTTACCCTTAGCCACTACCATGGAACCCTTAGTCAATTTTCACTTGTCATCATAGAAGGAATTGCAAAAGGCACCCGTGAAGATCAAGTAAAGTCAAATATCCGAAACATGTCTCACATTTTTCAAAGGCAAATTACATCCAACATCAATCTGCAAATATACATTTCCATGCTGATAACTTTATAAACACCATTGTTTCCCATCATAGCACAATCAATATCACTACAGTGATGGGATGCAAAGTAGTCACGTCATGAAGTGACATAAAAATTTTGCTATGGAATCAATAACCCAACTAGAGTCTTAACATGAAAGGTTCACACAAACGGTCACAAATGAAAAATATTGTCATTGGATGCAACTATTATTGAAACATATTCCTATTTTTTCTTTCGTCCTCTATTTCTATTATAGGATTTATCTCTCTTTTTTGGCAACCAGCATTCTCTAGCATAATATCTCATCTTGCCATAATTGTAATACTTCACATTCCTCCTCGACCTTCCTCTTGTCTTGCCTCTTTTATGATAATTCAAGAAACTTCTTGATTGATTTCTCTCCCTATTTTCCATGACAAGAGCCTCCAAATGAGAAGTATAATTCATATTTTTTCTCCTTGTTTCTTCACTAAATGCTTTTTCATTAACCATGCTCATAGAAAGCACGTCATAAGGAGCCGAATTGTTTAATGCAACAACCAAGGTGTCCCAACTGTCGAGAAAAGTACCAAGCAATAAACAAGCCTATAACTCATCACCAAGATCAATTTTCAAATTTGTCAACTTATTTACAACATCTTAAAATTTATTCTAGTGTTTTGATATGCTGGTACATTCCTTGTATCTAAAATTTACAAGTCTTTTTATTAAAAAAAGATTATTTTGTGGGATTCTCCTCTAGTAGAGATATTTCGGTTTGTTTCACAAAGTTTCAACATTCGTTCCTTGAGCAACATGATGAAAAACACCATTGTCAATTTATTGAAAAATAAAAATGCATTTTTTTCAATTCATTCGCTCACATTCTTTGTCTTCCTTATCTCTTTTACCCTCATCACTATCGGTGGGATCATACAAATCTGTTTAGTACAATATGTCTTTCATCTAAGATTTCCAAATAGAATAATTTGAGACTTTTAATTTAAACGTGGTGCTACTCATTTCTTCCATTTAACACTAAAACCTCAACGCTAACTCTGATACAACTTTTATGGGAAAACTGAATAACAATTCACAAAGAACTAATCCAATCCAAGATCAATTTCTTCCTCAATACTAAACCGACCAAAATTGACTTAACTCCAGTAATATCCATCATTATATTCTAGCAATACAACCTCAATATAAGTAAATATGATGCTGAAATGTGAAAGAGACATGAACAACACCAAAATTTTTACGTGAAAAATCCAAAGTGAGAAAAACCATAGGCTACTAAAAAAACTTCCACTAATCATCAAGAACAACAAGATATAAAAATGTTCTTATGTAGTCACACGCTAGATGTTCAAAATGAAAAATACAATGGTATTTCATCACAACAAAGGTTGAATAACAAAATTGGAGAAAAAAAAATCGAATCCACGGTTGGAGATTATGAGGAGTAACTTGGAGAAATATTTCAATGAGCAAAACCGATCAATTCGTAGGTCTTGATCACAAGAACGACATATTAAAAATTGAGCCAATTTTGACGACATTTGGCGGTCAAATCTTCAAAGTAAGCTTCTGCCCTTTTGTCTTCTTCTCATGCGCTCTCTCCCAATGAAAAACGCTCTCTCTCTCTCTCTCTTCTTTTTCTTCTCCACGAACATCCCTTCGTTTGCATGTAATATTTAAGGAATCTTTAAGGTAGAATATGTTAGACGCAAATTGCGCAAACCCCAAGATCTCCATCACTAGAACAAAAACATGCGTGATTAAGTAGAAAGAATTGACGCACCTATTTTGGAATCCTTTGTTCTTGAAGCGGAAGCGGAAACACAATGTTCCACACGCAAGTCTTTCTCCTCTATTGCCCTCCGTATCACTGGCTCAATAAGGCGGCCCCTTCACGTGTAGCATTAGGTAAACACCCCTTAGGTGAGGATATAGGTAAGAATTAGGGTTAGAGGAGAGACTTGAGTACTATTTATAGAGTTTCCAGCCAGTCCCCCTCATTACGGGCCAGGCTCAACTCGGCCCACACTAGCCGGCCCATATTAGACTAATTAAGAAACCTACTATCTCACCTTAGACCAAACCCCGTAAAATGATAAACGTTAAACGGTAAATTACAATATCAATTAATGTAGTCCACAATTAGAAAAACTCTTACAGAATATCCATGTAAAGTTTAAAGAATTTGTCCCTCAGGGCATCCACAAGAGGTTTTAAAATAAAAGCATCACCCTCTTTCTAGGGCAATGGATCCGATATCATGAGCAGAATGATAATAGAAAGGGAACTAGATGATTAATGACATATGAATAATGTCTTCGTTTTATCATTAAAAATTTCGAAAAATCCCTAAAGCTTTCAATAACCATGTCTGTCTTAAACCGTTATCGTTACAATTGCATAATGAATTGCAGAAAAAAAAAGGGGAGAATTGCCACCTCATGCATATCCTATCTAAAATTAGATAAGTTGAATTTCACTGAGTGCACGTGACTTCTCCCTACGTTGCATGAAAGTGTGCTTCAACTCATGTCCACTAAAGGGCAAATACTTAATGTGTGCAATCCATTCGTGCATACCACTTACGTTATCAGAAAAAAAAAAAAAAAAAAAGAAGCAGCCTTTCCCGAACATGTATACCAGTTACATGATTGAGTACAACTGAAGAAATTCTCATATAATTTGTATCTCCAATAGCGGTAACTGTCAGGTGGGGCGGGGAGGTTTCCCCCGTTCCCATTCGCCTCAGTCAGGCAGTGCGGTGATATTGTCACTTAGATGGATGAAGTTGTCATCCTATGGTTGGCGCGATATCTTGCACACACTCCCCGCATAACCTACCAATATAGCTATCGGCAGCAACACCTAATAAACTCCATGTTCTAAGAGTATTGAACAGAACATGCACATCAACTTCACTCCAGAACTAGCTTACTGGGTCCAATTGGTGGCTTCGATACATCTGCAAGTTGCTATCTCAGTATTCATCACATTTCACAATCATGGACCGAATTTGGTACTATATAAATTAGCTCATTGCAGGTTGTGTCTAACGTCCAAAAGAGTCCCAAACCATTTATTGGATAGACCTGGTTAATAAATGATGTGATGGATAGACTCCATCACAGAGCTATACTATACAAAAGGTTCTATCGGCTTGATTTAGTAAAATGAGTTCAGGCAAATATGAATTAGTCTGTAAGGACCAAATAATCATGTGGCATGTCTACGTTATTCATGTGTGGTCAGAATTGCGCCAAGATTCAATTTATAGGAAGGAAAAACAAGGGAATTCTCTCTCATCCTAAACCTCGGAGCACAGCTGCATCCTTAGGTCTAAAAGCTTAATTAACAAGACAAGATACAGAAGAGCGCAAAAAAAGGGATATCTCTTCATGGCGACTTAGGCTGCCTCAGAAAAGTTCATTACAAGTAGGTATAAGTTGTGGGATCAGATTCCTAACCTTGGAGGTTTTAGCGCTAGCATTATCTATGGTAATGGAGAGACTTTTATCCGCAGTATCATACTTTTGAATAATCTTATGATTTCTCCAACAACATTTTGACTAATATAAGGAAATTTTTAGCACTGTAAGTCCTCTTTTCCAAGACCTAATTCAGACCAATCCAATGGCTAGCAGCGCAACAAGGATTTAACCCGTTAGTGCCGGTCCACAAATCCAAAGTCAAGGAAATTCAAAAAATGTCTATAAAAAAATACTATACCAAGGCGATTTTTTTCCTTTGTACCACCTCCTCATGTGATTTGTGAATGTCGATCAAGTTCTAAACCAGTTGCATTGATACCAATTTAATCGTAAATGTTTTAATTGAACCAATTTAGTTTTAAACCTCTTTATATTGATGTTGACGAATTCTATCCAGCCAATTTAAGTCGAAAATTACTGACATGGACGCTAGGCATCTTATGCCAAATGGCTGGCACTGAAGTAGAGATTTTATTTTAATTTTTAAATATTTCTTCACATTTTTTATTAGTTTTTCAATTCTTTTTTTTTTTTTTTCCTTCTATTATTTCCTTCTTTCCTATGTCTTTTCTCCTTATTTCCCTCCACCGGTCACTGGCCTTCCTGATGATTAAAGGGGGTTGTTGGCCACCAGCAAGGACAAGAGTTGAGGCGCTTTCACCAGCGACAAGCATGGGGACCCTTGCTGGACCCTCAACTAACCATGGCCAGAGGCGGCGAGGACAAGATGCCATCGCCGACCTCGGGGGAGGTACGGCCTTGCTAGGGCAAGGGACCTTGCCAGAGGCCAATGATGGCCTTTCCAGGAATTTTCAATCATATGTCGATGCTTTAGACACGTTAAACAATCAGGCCATAAGCAATACGGTGTCTCCTTTGCCATTTTTTTGACAAACTATTTGCATCATCTTTGTCATTTTCAAGACAAACCGTTAGTCAACCATTAATGCCCAACCCTTTTTAAAGAAAGATATGCACTTTTTATGATTCTTACACATTTGATAGGATGAAGTATGGCCACCATGGGTCAATTCCTTAATAGAATCTTAGTCCAGTAAGATTTATATATGGGATATGTGCAACACAAGTCCTAAAACTTACAAGGAAAGTGCAATTCAGTCCTAAAACTTACAAAAAGTGCAATCGAGTCCTAAAACTTGTCAAATTGATTCAATCGAGTCCTAAAGTTAACACCGTCAAATTTATTAACGGAAAATGCTGACGTAGCGCTGACGTCATATTTTAAATAAATTTTTATTTTCCACATGGATTTTTAAAATTATTTTTTATTCAAAATTTTTAAAAATTAGATTTAAAACTAAAAATGAAAAAATAAAATTTATTTAAAAAACAAAACTGTTAAAAAAATAAAGAAAATGGCACCGGCGGGCATTTCCACCGCAGCCGCCGCCCATCGCCGGAGGGGCCGACGACGGTCGCCTCGCCGGCCCGGGCGAGGCCGGCCGCCCCCGCCCGGGTCGGGCGAGGACGCCCGGATCTGGGCACGCCGGCCCTCACGGGGGGCCGGCGACCCTCGCCCTCCCTGCGGGAGGCCTCGCCGGCCCTCGCTGGGGTCGGCGATGCTCGCCCAGATCTAGGCACGCCGATTCAGCTCCGTCGCACTCCCGACGCCGTGCCCCGACACTGTCCAGATCTGAGTGAGTGGGTTCCGGAGGGCGGGGTTTGTCGCCGTCGCTGCACGGACTGCTGCCGAGTCGTGCCGCGTAGTAGCCCCGACGCTGTCCCCAACAAACCAGCCGTGACCCTTTGCGGTGCTGAGCTGCTACCGTTCCTCGACGTCCTACCGCCCGGCCCCCCGACGCCATCGCTGCACCGGACTACCGTCGTCGCCCAGCCACCACCGACGACTCCACCCGATCCGGCGTCGGGACGCCCGGATCTGGGCGAGCATCGCCGACCTAGATCGGGGGCCGGCGTGCCTAGATGCAGGCGTCCTCGCCCGACCTGGCGGGCGGGGGTGGCCGGCCCTCGCCTGGGGCCGGCGAGGCCTCGCCGGGCGAGGGCGAGCCACCCGCCCGGGGCCGGCGACCGTCGCCGGCCACTCCGGCGATGGGCGGCGGCAAAAGCACCACCTGTGCCTTTTTATTTTTTTGCACAATTTTGTTTTTTTAAATAAATTTATCTTTTTCTTTTCTGTTTTTAAATCTAATTTAAACAAAAATAAAAATAATGTTAAAAGCCACATGTATAATAAAAAATCATTTAAAATACCACGTCAGTGCCACGTCAGCATTTTCCGTTACTCAGTTTGACGGTGTTAACTTTATGACTAAATTGAACAAATTTGACAAGTTTTAGGACTCAATTGCACTTTTTGTAAGTTTTAGGACTGAATTGCACTTTCCTTGTAAGTTTTACGACTTGTGTTGCACATATCCCTTTATATATCATGGAGACTTACAAATATGGCGCTGGACTATCGTTCATGATCAATTTTGGTCCTCATATTTTATCTCAAGTTCAATCACAATTGCGGGACAAAAGTCCCATTGCCGTTCGAATGTCAATGGGAAATGCTGACTAGGTATTGAATATGAACACGTGACACTAACGTGATACGAGAGGATAAAACTTTTGAGGAGAAAGTACAAAATGGTCATTGTACTGTTGGCCGTGTCCAATTTTGGTTATCACTTTGTGACAGGTTTTGGTTTATAGTCTCACTTTTTATCCTCAAGATATATTTTGTATTTCCATCCAAATGCAGCTAGAATTCGCTAAGTGCCGGAGATCATTGGGGAATAAACAATGAAAATTAGATGATTTAAGCCTAGAATTTTATAAATTTGTCCAGCCCTTATAGGCCAAGTTCCTCGAAAGCAATGCTAAAGTATTGAACTACTTCTAAGTCACTGATTTTCTGAACTAATTACGAATGGCTGACTCTATATGTTAATCTTTAGTACTTAGCATTTTTAAAATGTCCGAGGATGGGACTTCAAACATACTTCTGTTTGCCCTTACCAAAAAAAAAAAAACATACTTTTGTTTGAGTTTGAATCACACATAGACAATAAGGGAAAATTGTCCAAAAAGTCTTAAACCTATTGCAGTTTTGCCAATTCAGTTATAAACCTTTTGATTTTACCAATTGAGTCCTAAACATTTTCACTTCTTGCTAATTTAGTCCATTCGGCCATTTTTGGCCGGAAAATGCTGGCGTGGACGCCGGCATTGACGTGAATAATTTTTAATTAATATTTTAATATTTTTAAAAAAAAATTAAACTTTTTTTTTATTTTTTTATTTTCTGTTTTTTTCCTTTTTATTTTTTTTTTCCTTTTGGCTTTTTCCAGTGCCCGGCCACCGGAAAAATCCAAAAAAAGGAAAAAAATAAAAAAAAATAAAAAAAAAAAGTTCAAAAAAATTTTAAAAATATTAAAATATTATTAAAAATTATCCACGTCAACGCCAACAGTCCTACGTGGCACCGCTAGCATCCGCGTCAGCATTTTCCTTCTAAAATTGGCCAGATGAACTGAATCGGCAAGAAGTGAAAAGATTTAGGATTTAATTGACAAAATTAAAAGGTTTAGAACTAAATTAGCAAAACTACAATAGGTTTAGGACTTTTGGACAATTTTCCCTCGATAATAACGTACAAACCCTTTAACCAGTTATAGCATCTAACAAAGCAAACGACATATGAAACTTAAATCAAGCAAATGAACAAGCAAACCATAAAGGATCACTATGATCATTGGGTCACGCTTCTCATGATCAAGGGTTTGGCGAAACGAATTGTAGCAACTCATCATTGTGCTCGAACTCGATCATGTCGTGCTCAGCCAAGGTGATCCATGCTTCGATCCCATCCCCACACCTCGTACCTATCAGAATCACCGCATTTTTCATGGAACACTGGTGGTGCACACCCAAGCAGGCCTTTCCCAGCCAAAATCCGCCCTGTAGAAGGAGAACCTCGCCCAGCTAATGAACCTGTAGAGCTCGATCTCTCCAGGAGACGACGCCACCAGCTTCTGGGCCGCCATGAGGCTCTCACAGGCCTTGCCCAGTCCCTTCTGGCCTTGAAGCGCGCTCATATATTGGCCATTTATTGCCCTTATTGAATTTCTGAGAATGCCTGCAAAGTCCTGCAATTTGACACCCTTGTTTGCTTCCATGAGTGGAGCAACACTGGACTGCAAGAGATTGCCCAAGGCAGATTGCCCAAGGCAGTCTCAGGCAATGGTTGTGGCCTCATCCTGCTTCTGATGTTCACCACGTGTGACTGCTGATGATGGGGGATACTTCTCCTTCCACTCTGGCCTCTTCCTTGCCGCCTCCAAGGCAGATTTCCATATGAGGGCAGTCACGGCCCCAACGCGAGTAGGATTGGCACCACTGAACCTGGCCCTGAGGCTAGCCATCACCATCAAAACAAAACCTCTTGGTCGAAAGCTTCTCTCTGCTGATGACTCTAGATGGAATTTGGAAGTTTATGTCCTTTGGTTGGAAGAGCTCAGATGCTTTCAGGAAGGGAGTGATGAGGCTCGCTTTGCTGTCAATGCCATTGTTGGCAATTGCAGACCATGCATTGAGAAAAGCAGAGACCAACGCGCCATTAGCAATCTTGTGAGAGATGCAGATGCCGATCCTGATGCTGCCGCAGTCAAAAAAGTTGGCTTGGACCCCTTTAATGACTTGATCCTCATTGTTGGTACTGACTCTGTATGGAGAGAATGGGAGGAATTGCTGCAGCTGGTCGATGTCTGGGTACGAAAGGACTTTGGACAGCTCGAAGTGAGCTTTCGCCTCCAAATAGAGTGCACCCTCATCATCGCAATCAATGCCGGCATTTCCTTTCACCCTTCCACCTAGAGGGTAGAAGAGGGAAAGCACCTGCGCGAGTGAAGTTTCCAAGTTTCCCGACACCGAGGCAGAGTCTGGCGCTGCCTTTTCATCAGGAGCGGAGTAGAACAGGACGACCGGAACATAAAACGGAGGAGCCAGCTGGTCAAGGAGGCAGAAATTGAAGTTCCTTAGGTGAGGTGGAGTTGGAGAGGACGGCTTGATGGTCTCTGTGGAGACAACCTTGACTTTTGTGGCCATGTCTGTTGGAAAATTGAGAGATTTGAAAACCTGTACTTTTAAGTTTCTTTGGTCCATTTTAATTGCTTTAAATCAAGAAAAATGTGCTGCTTTCCTAAGCAAAAAGAATGTCAACGGGTTCATCCACTTGATGTTCAGAAATGGAACGCATGATTGCAAGATGAGATAAAATGCGCAAAACGGCCACCGTCATCACCTTGAATGACGATGCAATGGGGGCCACAATTTCCATTTTTAGAAGAATGGGAAATTGAGGAAGTAGAAAATTATCTAAAAAGTCATAATCCCTTTTTTATTTTTGTTAATTCAATTCTAAAATTTTCAATTTTGCGAATTAAGCCTTAAACATTTTCACATTTTACTAATTGAGTTCATCGAATTAATTTTGACCAGAATCCTTTAACATGGACACTTATGCTAAGATGGAAAAAATTTATTAAGTTTTTAATATTTTTTGATTTTTTTATATTTTTATTTCTTTTTTTCTTTTCTTTTTTTTTTCCTTCTTCTTCCTCTACTGATCACCCAACCAGCCAGAGGCTACAGTCGATGAGGGTCGACCTCGCTTTAAGATTGAATCACTAAAAATATAATAAATTTATGACTTTTTGGACAATTTTTTTCTTAGAAGTCCGAGCTGAACTCTGAGTATCTCAACTATGTAAAATATTATATGAATAATATAATTTTTGCTTGTGGCGTGTATTCTAGAAATTGTTTTGTTGAGATATATCTTGAAATATTCTGCATGCAATGCAATATGGTGATATTTGTTCTGGAATTTCTCTAATTCTATATCCTATCTTGTTGTAAGGACAGATTACCTAGATATAATGGCAATAGAGAGGGAAAGGATTATAGAGATCTTCTGCTATAAAATTGGAAGAATTGATTTGAATGACGTGTTGTCTCGCATGCTAACTATCTGACGCATCTCTTCTTCGAAGAATATGAGAAAAATGGAGTCAATGACCGTTGAAGATATGTTTTGATTCTTGAAGATGGGATGTTGGTACAAATCTTAGATTGATAGATTAATTGATTCATTCATTTCAAATAGGAAGGTTGTATCTTACATATTATTTCCTACATGGTACACTTTTCTATTATATATTCTCTGATATACAATAATTAAAAATATAATAAAATTCCTCAAAATTCTCCAATTTTTGTCATGATATCAGAGCCGTCGATCTTAGTCTAGCTTCCACGTTTTTTTCCGAATTGCCTCCGTCTTGTTTTTGTCTTGTTGTTGTGATTCCTATTTTGCAAAACAAAACAACACCCGGTGGTAATTCATTCTTGATACCATGATGAAAAAATCAACATTCAAACAAGGAGGAGAACAACTCACCTCAAAATCAAATTTTGGATCAAATTGATCCGATTGAAAAGGAGACTCGTTCTGTTCAACATTCTCAAAGTGGGAGTGTTCCAACTCCAACCCAAGTTTCGAGCCTAGCCCAATGGCAATCAGTTCAGTGGATTCCGATTCAAGGCCAATGGGCCACTGGATCGAACCAAGCACGGGCACGACAAGGCCCATTCAGAGAAGGAGGACCGGGTTGGATGGGTCGAAATACTAGACCCAAATCCACTCGAACAAGTTATGGGACGAATCCTTACCCATTTTTCCCACCCAGTTTCCAACTCAGATTTCTACCCCACGCGATTCCAGCTAATGATGGCTCCCGAAGCCCAACGACCCCTTTACACTTTGCCGGTCGACAGACCGGAGCTTTGGCTACTGCGCAGGAGTCTTTATGAGAGTGAAAAAAAAAAATGAATGCTTTGGACAAATTCGTAGGGATCATCAAAAAATTTAGATAACAAGTTCTAGGAATTGTTTGGGTTGATTTGCATGCTGTTTATTCCCTAAGCTGATGCTGAGATGCATGAAAGTTGGATTTGGGGTTTGCGAAATGAATAAGAAAGCAATTGGAGAGAGGTGGCTGGTTATGTAGCACCGACATGGACACGCGACACGCGACACGACACGACACGCCGACACGTCATTTCTTAAAAATAGAGAATTTCGACACGTTCCGACATGTTATATATTAAATATATAAATACATAAATAAATAATAATAAAAATAGCCTAGAATTAATTTACACGAAAAATATTAAATAATATCATTCATTATTTTAATTTGTTACAATAATACATAAAACTTAGAGGGGAAAAACATTGTTTAAAGAAAAATGCTGAAATGATATTTTTATATTTATTTATTTATCATATATAGCATTTTTTTATTACTGCTTTCATAGTAAAAGACTTTTAAAAAAACTAAAACAATTATAAAAGAACAAAACTGAAAAAAAAAAAAATTAACCCTATGCATGTATATTTATAGCAATTTTTGTTACTTCTTTTATTACTTCTTTTTTGTATATTTATATTTTGACCCCTCAAGTATTAGAAATTTTTAAAATTGACATCGTGCGTGTCGGAATCACGTGTCGGAATTCTGGACTCACGTGTCAGAGAGAGTTGACCATGTGTCTCGTTGACCACGTGTCGAGCGTGTCGGGACGTGTCGGGACGTGTCGGACACGTGTCGGAGTGTCGGACACAACTCGAAGGCTTCCGGAGAGTGTCCGTGCTACATAGGTGGCTGGACGTCCATGAGATTGGGAGAGAATTTTTTGAGAGTTTCTCCTAAGGATAATGAATTGGAAGTCATGGAGAGCAAACGGCCTACCAATTATAGAGGAAAAAGAGAGAAAGAGCTAAGTAACATCGATACAGACACGGGACACATGACACGCGACACGATAAGTTTACACATCGTTTCTAAAAAAAAATAGAAAAATTTGAGACAATGTAACAGGTATATTAAAATATGCATTTAATATACATGATAAATTATTATTTTTATAATTATTTTAATCAAATTAATTTGATCAAATTTACAAATAAATAATAATAATAAAAAGAGCCTAGAATGAATTTACACTAAAAACATTAATCCATCATTTGTTAATATTATTTATTGTTTTAATTTGATAGTTTCACCTTCGTTCCAATAATTCATAAAATTTGAAGAAACAAATAATTCATATTATAGACTCGCATGTTAGAACGTATCAGAAGAAAAGAGGAAAAAAAATAACTTGGTGAGTGAATTTCATGTTACGAGAAGTTATTTTATTTTTATTTTATTTTTTACATATTTACATTTTGACTCATTATTTATTGAAAAATTTTAATATTGAACATGTACGTACAGGAATCGCGTGTCAAAATTCTAAACTCACATCTTGGAATTCCAGACTCATATGTCGAAGAGTATTAGGAAAGTATATCGGATATCAAAGAATGTCAAAAAATGTTGGAAAATATCGAAACGTTTGACACAACACAAAATCTCCTATAAAGTGTCAATATTTTCTAGGGAAAGAGAGCATTCTTTTGGGAATCAAGGTTGCTCTTCTAGATCCACCAATGGGAAAGGAGAGAGAATCTTCCTTCGTATAGGCTAGCCAATCATTTATAAGGACAAGTTTAGTGACTTGTCCAAGAATTAGTGGTTAGGACTACTATAGGAAGGGCTTATATTAATAGACTCGATGGGCAAGGGAGTTGACCAAGGAAGAGTCAAATGGGCTACATGGGCACTAGCCATAAAGGGGCTTCATGGGCTGGCTTTTTTTGGACCTAGTTCAGTCTTGATGGGCCAACCCTATTGGGCCCAAGATTGCATGGTCTTTCTTCACGTTTGACCATAGCCCTAAGCGTTGGATATGTCTCGAAATTATGTTTATTGGGCTTGGTTCGACCCAAAAAGTTGAAGTTGAATTTTCAGTAATAAATCAACCAATGAATTTTAGTGCTCTTCCTGACCCAAAAATAAATAAATAAAATTCAGTGCTCTTCTAAGATTGACCGGCTCCCGAGGATCCGTTTGTCGAAAATTTTGTAATTGG
Source organism: Eucalyptus grandis (assembly GCF_016545825.1). Classification (NCBI taxonomy): domain Eukaryota; kingdom Viridiplantae; phylum Streptophyta; class Magnoliopsida; order Myrtales; family Myrtaceae; genus Eucalyptus; species Eucalyptus grandis. The sequence goes on from NC_052614.1 coordinate 38,315,986, forward strand.
GACTGAGGACTCTAAACTTGATTGTCCATTAGATCAAATGTGTAGAAGAAACCAAGCAGAAAAAATATCACAAGATAATGAAACTGTGACGTTTCTGATCGAAGGTTAAAATTCTTGGTTTGACCGAAAAAGTCAACCTTTGACCTATACAGGATAATTTAAAACTTCAAAACCTAAATCCGTATTCTAAGACTGAAGGAATGTCCATGTCCAATGTAGCGATGTTTTTGTTTTCAATTAGGAGTTAACTTTCTCAATTTGATCAAAAAGTAAACTCTTCAATTTACTCGTGAATGGCCTAAAAATGTGATTTAAACGCAAAGAACTTATTCTATATTTGCAGGTGGAATGTAGTGGATGTAGAATTGCATGAAATAACTATATTTGGATAAAGGAAGGAACTTTGTTGTGATTGGAGATCTAAATCTTGAAATGATTTTCTTTTAAAATGCATGTTTAACTTGTTGACGAAATTTAGGTGTCAATACATCCCATGTACCAATTGAATTAAGAACAAAACATAGAATTGATAAATGGGCAGCTACATGCTCAAAACAAAAATGGGGCGGAACCTTAATCCTATATTATAAGAGAAAGTCCAACTCAAATATCAACTCAAAAGCTCGAACTAGCAAAAGGATAATAACATAACACATGCAAAGTCTAATAGAATCTAACTGAAATAAGGTGTGTCTATGCTGTCTTATTAAGAAATAGTATGCTAAAGCTCATAAATGTTTGTGTGCTTCTTTTCCTTTTCCGTAAGAGATTGTTAGGAACCTTCCTCGCTTTCTCTTTTGATGAAAAATCTTCAGTGTTTTCCTATTTAATAAGTCATCTGATCTTTATGGTATGCTATTTTTCCATTTTGATCTTACTTTAGCTGACAAGTTGACATGATTAACCAAAATGCTCCGTCTATAAGTTGACAACTTACTGCGGCCACCCTAGTCTAATTAGGCTTTTGACGTTATGGAATAGATAATTATCTAACATGAGAAGAAATGAAGCCAGTCAATCCACTTGCTTTCATCGATCACATCAAGCAACATTATCATGGACTGACGTGCATGACACATAAGGGACCGGGGCATGGATAGATAAACGCACAAAAAGAAATGTCTATTTTTTATTGATCCGGGAAAGAAAAAGTAATTATTTTTGGTATATTTATAAGCACTAGAAATGATATCAATGCTCGAAATTTGCTAAATCGTATTGTAAAATTTTGTTGTGTCCATTGTTAATAGTTCTAAAGGTTTATAATGTTAAATGAAAACATATATTAATATTTGAATATTCTAACACTGTCCCTCAAATGAATATTGGACTTTGGCACACTGTCCCTCAAATGGATATTGGACTTTGGCATAAGATAAAATATGGGAGGCAAATAGAAATTTAGAAGTATTTAAAATTGGAATTTGCTACTATAATACTATGTGAAATTTTACCGCTCCTATTTGCCTCCACTTTTATAAGACAAAGTACAACCTACACTTCACGGAAAGTTTTAGGATGTTTGAATTTTAAAACCGTACTTTTATCTAACAGTTTTACTTTCTAAAATAGTTAGTTGTGGTCACATTAATTTTCAGACGTATATTTATGAAATACTTTGTATTGGTCGATGTAAAGATGAGAGATATTATAAATATTAGTTGAGATTTTCATATATGCTTTGCACTAAAAGTCATATTGAATATTTATGGTGTACATGATAACTATTTTATTTCTAGGCTTTTTTTTATGGGAATATGTTTGAAATAAAAATCCATTTAGTGACATAATTTCATTTTTCTATTTTTGAAATAAATTTTTAGTCTAGAAATAAGTTTGAAACGGAAACAATCTTTTAAGTCCTCAGACCACTCGGGAAATTGAAATAATAATATACGGGCTATATTTTTAGCTAAGTAAAAATTTTCTCTTTCTCCATTTATAGAATAAAAATGAAATATAAAAACTATTATCATCGCTCATTCTCACTACTAGCCAATCACTCACCTATCGCCGGTCACCATCCGCTACCACCGCTTGAGAGAGAGAAATTTTGTGTCGTTATCAAACACATATTCTTGCTTAGAAACTCATCCAGGAAATAAAAAATAAAAAATAAAAAAGAACCTATTCTCGAATGGAAATTAATTTCTGAAATGGGGATAGTTCTCATTCGCGCTCTAAAAGGCCCAAGCGACGGAGGCCATTGCCAGCCTTCCTTTGATTTTTCCCCTGAATTAGCTATACATATTGCATTACAGTGAATTGCTTGAAAAATTGGGGCTGAGATTTGTGTTGTTGCTTTTATCCACTGCTGTACGGAGTTTTATAACCCTATGCAATTTTGGAATTAGTCAATATTCGTGTTAGATGTTTGATCCTCAACGTCTGTTAGTACATAATTATGTGGCAAAAGAATTTAAAACAAGTTTTAATAGGAAAATGTTAGATGTACATAGATATCTTACCAAAAATTACCTATAGTGACATTGCAAGTTACAATTGGGTATTAAAATAAATGAAAATCACGCATGAATCATTCGCTTCTAGATATAATGGATTTTATCAACGCAGTACCCTTAAGATGTTATTTAAGGTTGGATTAATGCGCTTAAAATATATTGATTTCATATTTAATTCTTCTTAGGGTGTTTGAACTTTTTATTTACTCATTCTGAATATTTGACTTGACAAAAATGCCTTTAGACAATTTTTTTTTTTAATTATATGCCCCAGTGCACATTACATATTGTATTTCTCCATTTTAATAACGTTTTCCAAAGTGAATTGCCAATAGATATAAGAGAAAATTTCAAATAAGAACCCAAAGTGCTATCATTTTCTTAAAAGATGACCTGAAGTGAAATTTGTCTCAAATAATGACACAAAGTGCCATCATTTTCTCAAAAGAGAACCTCAAATGACTCAAAGAAAGACTCAGAGTAGTCATTTAGTCTCAAAGAAGAACCTCACTCGCCGGCCGATGAATAGATGCATCTCTGATGTATATTCCGATGGCCTGATTACGGTATTTTTGTCTTCTTTTTTTTTTTTTTTTCATTTTTCGTTGCCCTGTTCATCGTCTTCTTCGTCCCCCATTCACTTCTTCTTGCCCAGATCAAGAACATCAAACTTGGGGAAAGGCCAACGAGTGCCAGCTATTGGTAAGGGCTGGCAAGGGCTCAACACCCATCACCGGTAGTTAGCGAGGGCTCGACGCCTATCACTGACAGCGGGCGAGGGCCATCGAGCCCTCGTTGGCCATGGGGGAGGGGGGTCGACCAAATGAAGGCCCTACAAGAAGGTCCTTGATGGCAAAAGCGGTAGCTGAAGAAGTTGTCGATTTGGAAGCGGTGGTGGGAGGAAGGGATGAAGAAAGCGACGTGGGCATCCCAGTCGTAGTCCTAGTAGAAGACGAGGTTGTCGGTGGAGCGGCAGGCGGAGGTGGGGGAGGTCGCCCCTCACAGCCATTAGCGAGGTCACCCCTCGCCGGCCTTGGGCGAGGGCTCGCCCACCTCACCGGCCATCGGCGAGGGCCTACAAGCCCTCGCCCGCAGCCAACAAAGGCTTGACGGCCCTCGCTGGCCGCAGCCGAGGCCACCCTCGTCAAAATCTAGTGAGGGTTGGCCTGCAAGCCCTTGCTCAACGGCCGACAAGGGCTTGGTGGCCCTCACCTACTACCAGTGATGGGCGTCCAACCCTCGCCGGCCCTTCCCAAGTCCGATGTTCTTGAGAAGAAGACGAACAAGGGACAGATAATATGATGAACAGTGTTACCATTGACCTAAAATAATAATAATAATAATAATAATAAAGAACAAGACAACTGAAAAAAAAAAATGGACAATAATACCCTGATCAGGCTATCGGAATATGCATCAAAGATGCATCTATTCACCGGCCGGCAAATGAGGTCATTCTTTGAGACTAAATGATAACTTTGGGTCCTTATTTAAGACGGACTCCACTCCAGGTCCTCTTTTGAGAAAATGAAGGCACTTTGGGTTCTTATTTGAGACAAACTTCACTTCAAGTCATCTTTTGAGAAAAGAATGGCACTTTGGGTCCTTATTTGAAATTTTCCCTAGATATAATTACAAAATCAAAGCAAATGGATATCAAAATCAATGCCCGTCAGGTTTGAATCACACGTGTGATAATAGACCAACCATTAAACCAGTTTACGACGTCTAACTAAGGGGACGAACATATGAGACCCTGAATCAAGCAAACAAACAACAAACGATCTCTTTCATTGTGGTGTCGTGCGTCTAGTCAAGGGCTCTGCGCAATGAACTGCAGCAACTCATCATTGCGCTCGAACTCGATCATGTCATGCTCGGCCAGGGTGATCCATGCTTCGATCCCATCCCCACATTTAGTTCCCATCAAAATGACCACATTTTTCATGGGAACACTGGTGGTGCACACCCAAGCAGGCCTTCCCCAGCCAAAATCTGCCTCGTAGAACGGGAACCTCGCCCAGCTGCTGAACCTGTAGAGCTCGATCTCTCCCGCAGACGCTGCCGCCAGCCTCCGTGCTGCCGTGAGGTTCTCGCAGGCCTTGGCCAATCCATTCTCGCCTCGAAGCGCACTCAAATATTCACTGTCAATTGCCCTTATTGATTTCCTGATAATTCCTGCAAAGTCCTGCAATTCAGCTTCCTTGTTTGGTTCCATGAGTGGTGCCACAACGGACTGCCACAGATTGCCCAAGGCATTCTCAGGCAATGGTTGGGGCCTTATCCTGCTTCTGATGTTCACCACGTGTCACTGCTGATGATGGGGGATACTTCTTGGTCCAGTCTGGCCTCTTCCTCGCAGCCTCCACAGCAGATTTCCATATGAGGGCAGTCACGGCCTCAACGCGTGTAGGGGCAGTACTGCCAAACCTGGCCCTGAGACGGCCCAAGCTCTCGCCATCGAAACGAAACATCTTGGTCAAAAGCTTCTCTCTGCTGATGACCCCAGATGGCATTTGGAAGTTTATGTCCTTTGGTGGGAATATCTCAGATGCTTTCAAGAAGGGAGTCTTGAGGTTGGCTTCGCCGTCGATACCATTTACGGCAATTTCAGACCATGCAGCGAGGAAAGCTGAGACTGATGCACCATCGGCAATCTTGTGAGAGATACAAATGCCGATCGCGATACCACCACAGTTGAAGAAAGTAAATTGGACCCCTACAATGACTTGTTCCTCAATGTTGGGAATGACTCTGTATGGAGAGAATGGAAGGAATTTCTGGAGCTGATTGATGTCAGGGTTTGACAGGACTTCAGACAACTCGAAGTGAGCTTTCGCCTCCAAATAAAGCGCGCCATCATCGCTGCAATCGATGGCAGCATTGCCTTTCACCCTTCCACCTAGAGGGTAGAAGAGGGAAAGTGCCTGCGAGAGCGAAGTTTTCAAGTTTCCTGTCACCGAGGCAGAGTCCAGCGCTGCCTTGTCATCGGGAGCTGAGTAGAACAGGATGGCTGGAACGTAAAACGGAGGAGCCAGCTGGTCAAGGAGGCAGAACTTGAACTCCCTGTGGTGAGATGGAGTTGGAGAGGAAGGCTTGATGCTTTCTGCGGAAACAGCCTCAACTTTCATGGCCATGTTTTGTTGGAAATTGAGAGATTTGAAAGTTTGTCCTTTTAAGTTTCTTTCTGGAGAAAGATGTGTTTTCTTTGTGCTTTTGAATCGCAAGATTTTGTAGTTTATATAGATTAAAGAGAGGAGAAATTTGAAATTTTTTGGGTCATAGGCTCATCAATGAAGGCTAAACAAGAAGTATATGCTGGTCTTTGGCGGTAGCTCACGTTTTGAAGGATTAAGCAGGTATCACGTAACACTAACGCCCAATGTGAAGAATCTATCGAGTTTCTCTGTTTGATATTATGCCTTCATATATAATATAATTATAAACTTAATCCCTAGCTAAAACGAAGGACAAATTTAACCTCACAATGCTTCAAACATATTGGGTCATATTCTTTTTATTGGAGCTAAGCACCATATATATTTTCTCTTTTTGATGTTACGATGATATGATAATTGTGATAAGCTATTAACACCAGAGTTTACATTTCCAATCTATCAAGAGAAAGGCCGTCCATGCCGGGATTAGTGAATTTATAGAGAATTGTTGGCTTGTAGCTCGATCATCACTAAGTGTGTTGAATAGGAATTGAACATGAATCCTCATACTATTTGAGATATCTAGTAGGCAATTTAATTTGGGTATAAGGATCTCTAGGTAAATTTTTCTTATATACTCCATAATAAATAATGACACATTAATCACCACTTATGTCATGATCGAAAGCAACCTCGAATTTATTTTCACTAAATTTGGACTATTCACAATTATTTAATATGTCTCAAACATTTGGAGCATTTTGTCATTCTAGCGTCGTTACATGGGCAAAAAAGGGACAAAGCCTAGGGTCTCTGAATCCAAGGGAAAAGAATTCTATGGTAGATAATAACAAGAAGTTGAATTAATTTAATGAGGAAAACAAGTGGAAATATTGCTTTGACACCAAGACTGTCTATTAGAGGACAAATTATAATAGTTCAGTTTGATTCGTGGAATGTCTATTAGAGGACAAATTAGTTGAACGTCCATGGTGGTGGTCGCAAGATACTCATGTAAATAAGTGTTGGGCTTCACCATCTGTTGGGTTTTGGATCATACTGAGCCTAGAATATATTAATTGCAATTTTAGTTAAATTCTAAGGAATAATTAATGAGAAATTAAATTGTGGTCGGCAAAGTTTGGAAGAGCTTAAGCGAAGCGCAAGTGCCATCTTGCTAAAGGGTACTCTGCACCTGCTTAACAATCCATTATACTCTCTTATGGTTCATCTCGAAAGGGTTGCCACAGCTTGGCGACTAAGTCGTTTGTTCGTGATGTTTATTTGCAACACTTCAATTATTTTCCTTCCTTTTATCAACCCGTGCCTCGGAGTCTTTGAATTTGCCCAGATAGATCCATTTTGCAAAGCCATTTTCCAGAAATTAAACGCATTGGTCCTCATGAGATATAGGCCCATTTTTCAAAATAAAATTGTATTGGACCTTGATATGTCATTAGGCCTATTCTTCCAAAGGTAATTTTCCATCCAATAAGACCTAAGGCCCACTTTTCCAAAATATAAATCAAGATTGCTTTCGGCTCATCCATAAGTTGTGAAGCTCGTTCTTTGAAAGTCCATTAAGCCTGCTCGCGCAAAACCCTTAAGATCGCATTGTACCTCTATGCATCTCTTTTGATTTTAAGATCCATTTTTCAAACAAAAATTTGAAGATAGCGTTTGCGTTTGCTCAAGACAAATAAAAGCATGCTTTTGCAGGCTTTTATTTATAAAGTGGGACTTCAAGTCCATTTAATAGCATTAAGCTTTTATAAAGACCCATTTCCATAATCTTTTTCAAAATTGCATGGGACCTTTACACATTTCACGATGGGTGAGCCCCAAGCTCATTCCATCTAAATATACTGAAACTTTTGCAAAAGGAGAATCGAAGTTCTAGATCTCTGAGGTGTGCTAAAAGAGTGATATATGTATGGAAACGATGTAACAATGATTTTAGAGGCAAGCGAATATCTGTTGCCCTGATTTAAGCAAAAAGGAATACCTTATGTAAGGTTCTCCTCTTGCATTCGACACCCTTTATGTTGAATTTCAAGAATTCTACAATTATAGAATCCTGTAGATATGCTAGGGCGCAAATATGATGATCAATACCTAAGACACATGGAGGATTAGATCACCTCCTCCCCACCATGAATTCGTATTTAGACGTTGCATTGTCCAACGTCGTAACCTTTGGGTTGAAAGAAAATGGAAGTAATTGCCCCAAATTTGATCGTACTAAAATAAATCTCAATGAATCTCTTTTTGCTCTTTTCCTATAGAACCTTTTTCAAGATGTGCCATTAGGTGCGCTAGTTCTATAGTGGGTCTTTCACCCACCTTCACTCACCCTAAACGCAAGTGGCTATTATATCAGCCTACTCGGCGATAGCCGAGGCCTGCAAGCACGCCCCAACGTGAAGTCTACTTTCCCCACCATAAGGCCCCAAATTCTATGTTTATATTTGTCTTTCCGACAGAGAGGGAATGTGAAGAACACTGCGGGGTCTCCCACCCCAGGGCAGTTCTCCCGTCTGTTTCCTCCTTAAGCCTTTTAAGGACATGCCTAGGTCTATCATTTTCCTTTATGGAAAATACATAAATAAAACAGTATTGCATCAAGGGGAACTAAATCACGGCCGAAGGCATCCTTGAAGAAAAATTGTAGTACTTATTCTAATTTAAGCTTGATTTGTTCCGAAAATGACTCGTACCTTTTTTTCTTTTTTCCTTTTACAAAATTTACAAAAGTAGGGAAATTAATGAGGGGCAGACCTAGATGGACAAAAGGATTACAAAGGAGAAACAATCTAGTTGGGAGTGCCGCCATCTTTGAAGAGAAAAGGAGAATGTTCCTTCTTAATATTAACACTTCTTGATTTCGTGTTTACACAAATAACAAAGTGAGGAAAGAATGCAATTGATGATAAGATACAAAGGAACAAAAACAAAGGGGGATTATCCAATTTTTTTTAAGGTGTACTTTGCTCCTAAACGTGATTCAATTTGTATGGAAAATGACAAATTATTTTCTTATGTGTAGGTAACAAAGGAGAAGTCAAGTCAGGGTACGAGATTGCAAAACAGGATATAATGGAGCAAAGGATATTGAAATTATCTGATTTTGAGAAAAAAAAAAAAGGTATATCTTATTCTTAAAAATAATTGAATGGATTATTGAAAATAACACTGTTTTCTTCTTTGCAGATGACAAAAATAGGGCACGGTAAGAGTACATTATAAAGTGTGCGAAGGACAGCACAGTATTTGTCCCAAATTCCCGACAACAATTTTTACTTTTGCTAATTTTGTCTTTCCCTTGCTGGACCGTGCAATTATAGGGACACCAAAGGGAGAGGTTTCTGCTTTAAAACAAAAATAAATAAAATTGTTTGCAACGAAGCTTTCCGTAATGAACCGCCAAACTTTTCCCAAAGAGCACTTGTGACGGCTTGCCAATCAGCATTTTCACTTTATTTGTGCGACTTCAATCAATTGAGAGGTTCGACCAAAAAAAAAAAAAAATCAATTGAGAGGAAATGCTAACAGTGCCAAATGAAAGTGTCAAGATGAAGAAAGGCAACGCTCATTCCACATAATCCCTTAATATATAACTTCAGGGGAGTTACAAGAAATTCCTAGACGTTTAAGGTAAAAAACTTCCGCAAGAGGTTGCGGACCAAGAGGATGTTGGCCATTTCATTTCATTATCCCTACATACTACAAGTGACTTTTGTTGAAGCCGATCGAGCTCAAATTATTGAAGGAACTTTTCAGTATAATCCTATCAAGATGGAGGTTGGGGTGGATCATATGAGGAAGGTGAGTGGCATTATCTTGTTCACACTTGAATTAATCATTGAGTGATAGGCGATTTCAATGAGTTTAAACATCCCAAAAATGGAGAAAAACATTAGTTTCTCTATTTCATATATTCACTGTGTACTGCATAGCAAGTTGAGCTTGTTCATTCCATTTTCAACCTAGTTGGTGATTATTCTCCACATCGAGGCAAGACAAGTGATATATGTCGCAATCAAAGCACATTTCAACCCCAGTTGAAATGTTTGAAGGCCCGTGGAGGCATGAAGTCAGAGGCTCATGAATCCACAGAAGTGCTAAAAAATAGAAATAAGACAAGAAAATTGTTGATGAAAATGTCAAGATGAGAAGTCCCAATTTTGAGAATAATGCCTTGTGGGAAACAAAAGGGTCACATAGCAAAGATGATTGCATGATCAAATTTAGATCACTCTAGATTCCATTTGTTTCGTGGAATATATGAAATTTTTGGAAACTGTTTTTTATGAAGTCATTTTTCAAAAAAAAAAAAAATCCATATTTTCTATTGTTTGGCTGAGATTTAAAAATGAATAGGAAAATAATTTTCGTTATTTAGAAAGGAAAATATATTTTTTTCTTATATTTTTTTCCCTTAAGCATGTCATCAAATGCATAGTCGTTTCATCACAAAGGATGAGCATCTTTGATCCTTTCTCGCTCAACATCTAGGACCTATTCTTGGACTTGTTGATTGCAAGATCGATTGCCCTGTCACTACCCTGGTCAGACGTCTTAAGGGAGGAGGGTGCGCAAAGTAACTAGAGGGAGACGCTAGAGGCGATTATGTTCCAGGTGGACCTACCATGGCTGAGGAAGGACAAGGTGAGAGTGGAAGTCGAGGAAGGGAGGGTGTTGAGCATCAACAGCGAACAAAAAAATTATCAATATATTACATTGGTATCAATTCAATTATAAACCTTTTAATTTGCTTTATTTAGTGTTAAAATTTTTCACATTAATACCAATTCAATCTATCTAGCTAATTAGGCTGTAAATAACTAACATGGATGCTGGTTGTCATATGTGGCACAGCTTGCGTTAACATGTACATTTTAATAATATTTTGAATATTTTATAATTCATTTGTTTTTTTCTTTTTTTACTATCTCTCTTCTTTTTTTTTTTTTTCTTTTTGTCCTTCATTTTGGCCAACGATGGCTAGCTTGCCTAGAGCTAGTGGGGCTGTGAAGGGCCTAGGCAAAGGCTGCCTTACTGGGGTTCACGTTATCTATTTTCAGCCTAAATGGTTAAATGAATTAAATTGATACCAAAGTGAAAATGTTTAGAATTAAATTAATCGAATCAAAATGTTTAGGAACTTTTTGATACTTTGTCATGGAGCAATTTCCTCAGACCAGTCTTGAATCAACTCCAAGAGAAGCTTGAATTTTGTGCTTGTGGTTGATGTTCTTTTGATTGCGCCAGATGAATACCGACAATGTCTAGCTACTGCTATGTTATTAATAAATATGTTAAGGCAAACTCTTCTCATTTTTTCTAGGTAGATATTGTATAAGTAGATTGTCAAAGGTGGTCTAGTGACTTGTGATAGATACTAATCAAATATCTGTTCCCTCTATTGATTCTTCCACAGGATTGCCATCAAGTAGAGTCCTCTTGTGGGTGATACATTGACGCTCTGCCAGACCAAATATCAAGAGTTATGTCCTTAATTCTTGGTCTGGCACAGCGGTTTTCAGCACCGACTAAGTGATGAATGAACTTGAAGCTTTGCCTTTCCAATTTCTCTCCAAGCTGGTTATGCAACAAGACATCTGACAACAGATCGCCAGTGTGGACTTCGAGGATAGCAACGCACTTCTAGAACTAGCTAGGCAATCCTGCATAATGTAAGATTGTCTCCAAGGCAGGAATGTAGGATGAATGCACACCGCAACACATTTTCTCGTAAATATACAAGTATAGTATACAACATGGACCGCCACAAAGTCTCAATAATATCTCAGATTGTCATTTGAAACCCGTTGATGCACAACGTGATACTGGACGATGTGAGATCCAGATGAGTTTAATGGATGTAACATGAATCAATATTGATCGAGGTAACCACCGCCCGGGGTGGCCGCGTTGGTTAGAGCCATGCTCCCTTATTGAGAGGGGAGGGGTTCGAAACCCCACGTCCCCATTGTGTGACTCACCTGCGACTAAGTCTGTGGTGGTGGCTTAGTCGCCCCGGGTTTACACCGCCGGCTGCCGGCTGTACGGTGGTTCCCAGGTCATAAAAAATAATAATAATAATATTGATCGAGGTAGCTATCTCGCATCCACTTGATAAAAGGAAATAAAATTTGAAGGTGTCTGACTTTAAGACTTTGGCTTCATCTAATGAGGATGACTAGTTGAGGTCCATATGGTGTTTATAGATGCATTATAAATAATACTAACATACGCTCCAAGGCGAGAATGAAACACTATTCCATGTGATTCATACTGCATGTACTAAAAATTGACCAAAGGATAGGGAGAGTGAAATTGTAGTTATAGAAATTAATTCCTATACTCCACCAATGTGAGATCCTAGAAGTTACCAGTACCTCTTTAGTACCCTCAAGACTTTCAACTGTGTTTTGAAATCTTGATCTCGTGTCTTCTATTTTAGCATGTTTCCTCCATACATTAGGAACATGTTAGGAAAACAGTTAGGTTGAGATGAAGAGATTCAATTGGGAAAGGAAGACTAATCTGTAATATTTTTGGTACATGGATTCACTAGCTGGCCAGTCATGTCTTCCTTGCGTGGTCATGAGACTCATGACATAATTGTGAACACGTGAAAGAGTTAAGCATGCTTTTCCGGGGAATTGAAGTTGTTCAAACCAATGCAACGAGTTAGATTTAAGGTATAACGAGATTATTTATGGTGGTTTCTATATAACCTTAACCGGTGCATAGTAAACTTAATATAGGGGTACTTGCTAGTCCTACGGCCAATATGCCCTATGAATTGATACGTAAAGACTTTGGAATGATAGATATTATATATATATATATATATATATATATATATATATATATATTTACATAAGCTACATTGATATAGAGATTTTGTTAAGTTTATTATGTACGAGTGAGAGATGTTGGAAGGTGTTAAGTTTTAGACTAGGCTGCCCATAATGGGCTTGACACAAGCCCAACCCACTAGGCTTGAAGTTCCATGGAGTCGGAACATTTTTTTCGTCAAGAGAAGTAAATAATCCACAATGCACATGTATAGCAAGGTGCATTAAAGTTACAAATAAGTGCTTATGTGCTCGTGTGATGGTGAGCCCCAACGAAGAGACTGAAAAATCTCTAGAAATTGTGATAGACAAATCGAGTGTTGTAAGATCAAGAGGCATATTTGGTCGTAGATGCGCATGTGTTAGTCTGAACGCCGGATTACAGTATTGACCAATGCAAGTACACAAGTTTTACGTGGAGCAATCTCGACTCTTGAGACTTGAGATGCGATTCCACAAAAGCCGACGCCTTCGTTAGCTTTAAAGAGATAGCTTTTCTAATTTAGGTTATATAATTTTTCACAATAAATTGTTTGAAAAATCATAAGAATTAATTTTCTAATAGATTATTTACTGGCTCGAATCAATTAAATAATTTTAAAAGTTAGACAATCTACATAATCCATTGTTCTTTTGTTTTTGGTATTCGACTTCACGATAAGAATCTCGCTATAGAGAAACTTTAAAATGTTTCCAGAGATTACCATCCACTCAACTAATAACGGAGTACAAACATTATTAACTTCAGCAAAAGTATATACCTAAGAACTTCTCTCCTGTTAAGTGGTAGCACGTCAAGAATGATTGTGAGATTACTGTAGAACCAATTTAAAGTGCGGTTGTTTGAGCGAAAAATTTCCTGCAAATTAGTTTGTTAGATTTTTACACGTTTGGTTTTCTGAAAATGATCAGTTAATGAAAAAATATTTACAGTAAAAATATATATGTTTAAAGTTGGGAAAATGAATTTTCTAACCCTAAAATGGAAAAATATTTTTCTGAAAGATAATTTCCAGAGAAGCATGTTCTTTCTCAATCGATACACAAGTAAGGTGTGTTTGTTTCTCGATAATGGAGAATAAAAGTAAGTAATCAGAGGAAGAGAAAATAGGGAAAAAATTCATGAGAGATTTGAAAGGACAGAGTATAAAGATTAGGGGAGAAAGAACTTGGGAAGAAAAGCAACGCCAGTATCAATATATTCTTAATCACCAGATCAGCGCAATGAACCCTAAGCTAAACACAGTATCAATGACTTGCCTACAAAGAAAAGAACTGGCAAATAAGAAATAAACCAAATAGAATGGAGAATATCTTAATAACCTAGATAATATGAAATAACTAATTGGAAAGGAAAACATATATTAATAAGCTATTTGGGAGAATATTCTTCTACATAATTATGGCAATGTCCACTTCTTATTTTCCAATTTTTCGTGTAGAAGTGATTAAATCCCAAGGAAAAAAAGGTAAAAAGAAATTGATGGGCAGGAGTTGTGATAGCGACAACAAGAAGGTAAACCAAATTGATGGGGTATTGCTTAGATGTGCCGTTCTAGACACTGTGCGAAGCGCGTGTCTATATAGTTCGATATGGGCCTCCAACAGTAGTCCAGTAATTCAGCATCTAATCTGAATGTGTTCCTTATTTTAACGTGTCAATACTTGTATGCCTTATCCCCACAACTGGAGAGAAAGTTTTTCTTTCCTTGTTGATGAGAATATCTCTAAATTTTACATCCCAGAATTCAGACGAAGCAGTTTTATAACATACTTAAATCCAAAAGAAGGTAAACTTATCTCAAGTGCAAACTTAAAAGGGCTATTTACACCTCTCTCTCTCTCTTGTTTTTAGATATTGTTATCAGTCATCCCAAGTTCAAAACTGACTGTCTATTTTGTTTTTCTCTTCTTTTTTCTTTGGTTAAAAGTGGTCTTTGTACCTTTAAGAACACGTCATTCTATTTTTGTTTTGTTGTTTTTTGCATTTTTCTGTTCGGTAACAAGTTTAAAATAGAAAATTGATTTGAATATTTTACTTTTTTATTTTTATTAACAAAATTAATTATAATTTTATTAATAATAACATGAGAAGTTCTCTCAAATTGTCACCTTGGCTTCCCAGTGGTCAAATCACTACTCTAACAGCTGAACATTATCAAACAAAAAATTATGGTGTTTAGGAAAAAAATTTAGAGATTATGTTGAATAAAAAATAGAGGAAGAGTTTTCAATTTCAAATAAAAGTACAAGAATGATTTGCGGTGGTATCATTATTTTCTTCTTTAGGCAATGATGTAACTTGAAATAAAGAAACACTTTTACATGATGTGACAATTTGTTAAAACTTAAAGATAAGATAACATAAGTTTAATTAATGATGATGCACATAATAATCATTCTCTTTATGTTTTAAAAATATATTTAGAATAAAAACCCATTTGGTAATATAATTTCAATTTTTTGGAATAAATTTTTAGTCAAGAAAATGATTGGAAATTGAAATGAAAAGTAATTTTTAAAATAAAAATAAAAAATAAAAAATCTTCTCCTCACCCGTCCTATGCTATGAAATGACCAATAGTACGTACGAAAAAAGAAACTGAAGTTGCTCTTGCTCTCAACTCTCTCTCTGTCTTTCTCTGCACGAGGGTCCTGCTCTTCAAATCCAAACAAGCCCTTCATCTTCCGCGTCCTTCCACCGGAACTCGTTGCTACAATGTCCATCAGCAAGGCCTCCGACCCTAAACCTCCTCCAGTGATCGGCAAGATGGGCCCTTACACAGTTTTCGTCACCCCGACGCCGACCCCGGAGCCTGCCGGGCCGGTTCTTGACTCGCGGGCGGAGGTCGCCCCTCCTCCGGTTCGGCCGCCTCCCCACCGGTTCGGCAACGCCGTCGCTTCTCGGCCTTTGGTTGACCGCGGGTCTGTTCTGGCATTCTTCAAGAACGCGGCCTCTAAGTTTCAAAATGGTGGGAGTTCCTGCTATAGCTTTTCTGTACATTGGTTTCTCTAAATGGTGGCTCGGTTCGTTTCCTTTTATCGATTTTATTCAGTCTTTTCTTCTTTTCTGCCTGAATGAGGAGGAAGATCGGAAGTTTGAAAGTTTGATGTGAAGAAAACGTAGAAAGTACTCGTTATGGTAGATTGTTCCGAAAGAGAATGTGGGCATTTATGCTTTCCTCGTTTAATTGGACAAAAGGAAAATAACATGGTTTCTTGATCTCCAGAGTATGCATTCCGCATGTGAACGTGTACAGTTTCGAAGTTCAGCTGCTCAGTGTCCATGTTGTGTAATTTTTAGCCGTGTTTCCTCTTTTTTTTCTGCAAAATTAATCAAAGTTCTTTTCTTGCTTAATTGTGCAGCTCAATCAAGCTTGGATAGCCACATGGCCCGTTGGCTTGGGTTGGACCAGTCGAGGTATCAGTGGGCGTTGGAAAATTATTACGATAACCAAAGATCAGTAAGTTTTACCAAGGTCTTAATTTTTCTCCGTTTGTATTGCCCTTTGGATTTGCCATTATCTGTTCTTTCAGCTTTGCTTTCCCTCTTTCCCTCACTCTATGTCATGATTCTTAGAAAAGTAGCCTGCTTTATGTCGTCTGTTCCTTATATACGATGGTAATCTAGTCATGAAGTATGATGAGGTTGTTGGGGGTGTAATTTTGTGTAGGCAGCTTGTCAGGGGTACAAGTTTGGTGGCCTGTAGTTGAATGCTTTTTTAGTTGTGAGATCATTTTCGCTAACTCTTTAGTAGTTTTGCTTCTTTTTCAATGTTCATTTCATCAATTTGCTTTGCACGTTGGTACAACAGCAGTTGCTGCAGTGAGCACATCGATCGGTTATTAAGTGACTAAACATTTAATGTATACCATTGCCATGGCAGTGTTTGGTTGTTAATCAATTCCAGTATTGGAGAATTCGAGTTCGATTTGATTCTTGAAGCACTCTGTCTCGCTTTAGTCCACTGGAACTTGAACAGTTCAAAAATGTCTTAGCCTAATCGAATTCAAAAACTGTTGTCATCAAGGCCCTGGCCTTGTCATGGCTTAGATTTCTCAGCTAAAGTCAACACAGATTTGGCCCAGCACCATTGTATTCTGGCAATATGCCAACATTGTTCTACAGAAATATTTACGTCCTTATGAGTTCTACTGGTGGACGAGGAGGATCTGTAGATAGGTAGTAAACGGCATCTCAATTAACTGCAAACCAGGAAGCCATCAATGATTCCTAATCTTGAGTGATTTCTCAATCAGGTTATTGGACTTTGAATTTAATCATCCAATGCAGTAAATTGTTCATTTTTTTGCAATCAATGCACTTTGATCGGAATTTGGCAAATATTCTATGAAATGTTAATGGGTGGCCTCATGGTAATGCCGTAGCATCTAAAACATTTTCCTCTTGTCTGCAACTTCAGCATTTCACTGCAATATTGACTGGATTCCGGTTGGAATATATCGGCCAACAACAATTTGGAAGTTTAGGGCAATTGGAATCAACTTTTGTTGACCTAATTACAAAATCTACTAAATTTTAATGACCGTGAATGGAATTTATTCCAACTATTTGACAAGCCACAGTCTCTTGGTGAAGTGGTCTAGGCTTGATTTCCTGGTAAAGGAATTGTAAGAAGATAGCCTGATCTTGTTTGGTTGGAAATCTTTCATGTGCTTTTCTAAAGTCCATAACTGTGGCAATTTATCTGGCAATTTACTCAGCATGGCTTTCTATGGGTTACACATTAAGCCTAGCCCAGTGTTCAGGCAGCTTGTCTTTGCCAGTGTTATTATATGTGAGTGAGTTCTCGTTTTCAATTGAAGCCGCTTCTTTGCATGGAAGTTCAGGCCAGAAAATTTGCTAATTCCTTAAATCCTTCCTGCCTTTGCTAGTGAATAACTTAAATTGACTTTTAATATGAAACCCAAAGCAACTAAAGGTTAATATAAAGATAACTTTGAGGTAGAAAGAAAGAAAATAATTCTGCTTGCCATGGCATGTCATGCTGAGTATGGACAGCTTTCTTTCTTCCTTAGCCCGGTGATGGGGCTGAGTTATATTAGGAATCACTACAATTTCAGGTAAGTTTGATCTTGCCTATCAAAAAAATATTCTCTGTTTTTCTATATTAAAAGTCACTACAATTTGTGGATTCTTTTGATTTTTGCACTTTGGTGTTTTGTAATGAAATCTTCTATTGTACAAGTGATGTATAAGCGGCGGATATTGTTTTATTTTCATGATTACTCATACGTGGTGCTAGTGGGGGTCAAGAAAGTGCAAAATAAACCAACCTTTGGAAATGAGAGCAAATCACTGCCCTCCGTTGGAGAAAGCAGTGGCTCACTTTCCTGAGCAAGTAGAGGGTTGTATGACCCCATCCATGACCAGAATGAGGATCGTTCAACCATTGTCTTGGACTGGCAAGGATCCGGCTATGGTTCCATGACTCTTGGCTGGGTGAGGGTCACTTGACCTCTGGTTTCTCAACACGGGGCGTGACCCTCTGCCAGAGCAGGGCAAACCTTCGTTGTTGCACTTTCAAAAAGGTTGAGCCATTGTGGTCCTCAGCAACTCTTAAGTGAAAACCATAGAAAAAGACACGAAGAACATGTCCTGTTGAAGAATTGGCCAGAAATGGCCTTAAAATGTTAATTGAGAGGATTTGCTAGGCTAAATGCATCATGTGCGATAAGTTGAGGTTTGGTGACCCAAGTGAAATTACTCCAGCATACCGTGACCGTTGAATGTATATTATCCCTTGTGATGATACATGCATTTCTGAGTCTCAATGTATATTATCTGCAACTAGTATTCCATTTTCACAGACTTATGATGTGCACGCTCATTGCAGGAAAAGGAAGGTAAGAAAAATAAAATGTCAAACAAGTTGCAGGGTGTCTAATGCATTCCGAAAGATAGATGCGGTTGTGGCTCCTATATATTATAATTTCCGACTCGGAAATCCTTGTCAAGTGGGAGCTGTGCCAAAGTTTTGATAAGGATGAGATTTTCATCTGAAATGTGCATATGGTTTGCCGAGGTGCAATACTTGGACTCTTTTTGATGTATACGTTATTTGAATCCAGTATCACTGTCTTTCAAAATCCATGTTTCAACGAGCTTTCCAGTTTGTGCATTTTTCACTTTGAATGATCTTGAAGTTGCTAATCTTCAGCATTCTATAGCTTTGGGCGAGACATAAAAGAAGCCGTCCATGACCTTACCAAACTCCAGTTAACTCCAAAAGCAATTTTATCAGGTTTCACTTGTGGCCATAATCTTAATTAATCCCCATCTTATGGTTTTTCAATGCCTAATTCGTGAATTCTATGCTATTAAATGACGGAGTATTCATCAATTTCATCTTCTCAATTCTACGTTTTTTCCCTTTCTTAGGATGAAATGTAGATAAGACTGCAATAGAAAGTTGCAAATATGCATCTGAACAACTTTGTGGAATCTAAATAAAATCTTAATATCATTCATTTATTCAAGACTTAGTCAATCACGATATAAGTCCATATCATAGTCTTGGGGCACAAGTGCAGCGACCGATGGAATACTCCTGTAAGCCCTCTGAATTTGTCTAGTTCCCACCTTCGACCAATGCACGTAATCTTGATTCACATTAGTCGGCTTGCAATTTATTTTGTGGGATTTAAACATGTGATTTTAAATCCCTGGAGTTGAATTTCCTAATGCTCCAACTAGTTACGCTACGCTAATCTGGGTTGACAACAAAATTCTTAAGTGTTTGTTCGTGCTTCTTATTTTTGTGTAAGCATTTCATATATGTGAGACTTACAAATTACCATAACCAAAGCTTGTATGAAGTTGAAGAAAAACAAGAAAGGGGAACCAACGATGTCGTTAAAACATCTGCTAGTTGTCTCTACTTAGTTTCAAAGCAAAAAAAAAAAAAAAGTTAACACCTGCTGAAACAAATGGTCTTTCTCTCCACACATATTCTTGTCTATTACCGCTCTACAAGTTTAGAAAGCTTGAAAAACGTGAACTTATCCTCTATGGCGAGAAGTAACCCGCATGCTGTACCTTGTTGAATCGACAACACAAGAGGGGAGGAGACTGCCTAATGAGCTAGCTAAGTTTCTGATCGTCCTGAGCAGGATTACATGAATTATTCCACCTCCACGACAGTGTCTTCTTTTTCTCGTCTAGATTTTTGTTTGGATTTCTTACTGATGAAAAAATCTAATTGGGGGATTCACTGTTGTTCTTCCTGTCATCGCTAATAATCGTTATAAGTCGGGCACAAGAACTTCCTCAAGAAAGGTATTTTGTTTGATCCCGCAGTCGGCCCTGGACAAACATGAAGCAACAAAAGTGAAATAAAAAATGGCTGGTCCACCGTACAAGTTATTGTATGGCACAAGCTGGTTCCAGCATCAAGAGAACATAGAATCTATCTGAAGCTGAAAATCAACTTCTATGAAGCTACTTACCGAGAAAAACAATAAAGATGGGCATCTAATTTTGGCTTTTGTTTTCGCTGCTTTGGTATCTGTCAATTCATTGGTGTCCGGCGAGACATCTTCAGTTGTGATATTCCTTGATAAGTCTTTTCTTGCTTTTTATTTCCCTTGTTTCAAATTCACATGACGATTTTTGTTTTTGCATCGAACTATTTCTTTTCTGTGATCCGAGAAACTATTCAAATGTTGTTTAATCTTCCAGGCTACTCGTGTCGAATACAATCAAGTCATCATAATACATATTCCTCTCCATTCATGGGCAGCGGTTGTCATGTCATCGTTAGAATATCCTTGAGCATCAGCGCTTGTTCTTGGCGATGGACCCTCAGAAGGGCCACGAATCCGGTTGCCCTCGCGTTCTTGACGATCATGGTCGATAAAGATTCTCGATGACATAGAGAAGCCCCTACGGTTCTCTTCTCAACAGCAAAGATTGGCCACCAGTAATTTCTCGCATTTACTGTGTGCAGGCAGTTTTGGGGATGTTTATAAAGGGACGTTCACGAACGGGCTGTTAGTGGCTCTCAAAGTACTAAACAGCAGCTCAGATCGGAAGATTGAAGATCAGTTCTTGGCCGAAGTGATTGATGATGCTCGTACGAACACCTAGAGGGGGATGGATAAGTGTTTAATTTTTTTTAATAAATAAATAAATTTCGAACAAAGTCTGATAAATAAGTCACCAAACTTCTGATGAATGTTTAGAATTAGATAAAAGATGGAACTAATTTTTGCGATAACTAAAAGAATGCGGCGGATTTAAATAAAGAGAGTTAAGGGAAGTGAATATTGCACACAAAATTTATAGTGATTTGGCTTAAATCAAACCTACGTCCATTCTCTTATGTTAACAATCTTGATTGAAATTCACTATAACATCAATAGAGAAGTACAATTTTTTGAGTGCAAAAACTCAGTGCGAGATCCCTACTCTCTCATTAAGTCACTTTTTTTTTTTTTTTGGGTGATTTTCTCTATTGAATACAATTTATAAGGATTGCCGATGATGAACAAGTAGTTCGAAAGATTTCAGACTATGGAATTTTAATTTTGCATCTCTTCCTCAAATAGACTGAATAGCATCCTTAAATACTCATCCACATCTTACTAGCTGTTGGCATTTTCTTGAGGAACTTTTTCCAATCAATCCGTTGAACATAATCGACTATACAAATTATTTTTTTAATCACGGACCAAAAAAAAAAAAATTATTTTTTAATCTTTTCCTAAACCTTGCCTCCCAAAACCATCTTCTGCTGCAAATCTTTCCCATGGGAGACGAATTTCTGGAAATGATTTTAGAAATATTTTTTTGATAGATATCTGAAATTATGCTCCTTTTTTTGGTAGATGTGATATATGAAAGATGCTTTAGAGTTTAATATCAATGGAACATTGTCAATTGCTTCAGCTAGCAGCTAAGGATGTCATGACATGTAAGATGAAAACTTGAACTAGACTCATGTAATTGAAGCAAAGTCAACACAACTCAGCTATGATTCCCCCGTCAATACGAAATCCTCTTTCGTTGCAGCTCAGGAGCCATAGAAACCAGCTCACATGTCGGCCTTATAGTATCTAGATTCAATATTTCCAATTCAATACCGGTCCCACTTGACACGAGTCGCATTTTCAATGGTGCTCAAACACCAGTGTCGTGGTACTACCGAAAAGCCTAATAATTTCTTGAATTGGACCTGAAAAGAGCTCTAAACGGATACTCGAGAAAGTCAAAATTCACATCGGAAATTATTTAGTGGGACAAATCCGTGCCTTCTTTGAATTTTGGTCTGGTCAGTTTCATATAAAATGATGTCGAATTACAAAAATAGCCCTGTACTATTGTCCATATTCAATTTTGGTCCTCGTATCTCGTCTTGTGTAATTAACAAAAAAGTTTGAGGAGGAGTTACAAAAAGGGTCCCTATCCTATTGCCCATGTTCGATTCTGTGACAAGTTTGGTTCACAAACTAATTTTTATCCTCAAGTACTTTTTTTTTTTTTTTCCATCCAAATGCAGTTAGAATTTGCTGACTGAGTGTTGGACGTTGATGTGTGGTGTCCATATGGAATGACTGAAAAAATTGATGATTGACTCCGTTTATTTCGTAGAAAATAAATAATTTGAAAATTATTTTTTTATAAAAATAATCACTTGTATTGCTTATAAAAATGAATAAATGAAATATATTTTCATCTTGCATGAAAATATTTATACATAAATTGTTGTTGTAATAAAAATATTTTTCATTGATTAATTATTTCAAACAATACAAGTTATCATTTTTAGGAAAATATTTTCAAAATCATTTATTTTTTCGTGAAACAGACATTCTTAAGTTTAGAATGGTTTAAATTTGTATGGTCTTTAGAGGCCAAGTTCCTTAAAAGCGATACTCAAGTATTAACCATCTAGGGAGAACTACTACTAGGTCACTGATCTACTAAACTAAGTATAAACATCTGACTCCATGTTATTCTTTAACATTTAGCCTTTTTGTTTGTAATTGGACAAATAAAAACAAAATTTGTCTGAAAATCATGATCCTGGGTTAGTTTAGAGTCCAAATTTGTCAAAAAAAAAAGATAAGTATGAGGATGAAAATTGAATATGCCCTATTGATTTGTTTATTGCAAGTTAGTGCCACGCTTTTATATTCTTAGCTAAATTAGCAGTTTCCATCCATATTTGATGAAAATACACAATGTGTCTAGAAATTGACGGGAAATTTGTTTAGGGACCAAACTTGTCCCGAAATCAAGTAAGGGGACCAAAAATGAATATGTGCAAAAGATACAAGGACCATTATTGTAGTTTCCCAAACAATGGTTTATCTTTTTACATAAAATAACGAGAAAAGTGTCAAAAAGTCTAAATTTATTACATTAGTGTCAATTTAGTTTTAAATCTTTTGACCTACTGCCAATACAATTCTTTCAGCTAATTTTGACCAAATATTACTGACGTGGACACTGCTAGCCTATGTGGCCTACCAGTGATGACGTAGATAATTTTTAATAATATTTTAATAATTTTTTTCGAATTATTTTTATTTTATTTTTTCTTTCATTTTTATTGCCTTTTTTTCTTCCTTTTGTCGGTGATTGGCCATTGGCCATGGTAAGGTGACTTGACCTCACCTGGGTGAGGATCCTTGTCATGCACCACAAGTTGCAAAAAAATGAAAGAAAAAAGTCAAAAGATTATTAAAAAAATATTAAAATCTTATTAAAAATTTTCACATCAACGTTGATGGTACCACATAGGCTAGTGTTCATGCTAGCAATATCTAGCCAAAATTAGTCAAAAGTATTGAATTGGCACCATGTCCAAAGTTTTGGGACTTAATTAGCATCGACGTAGATTTAGAATTAAATTGACACAAATGCAATAGGTTTATAAATTTTTTTTACACTTTTCCCAAAAATAACCCTGCTCTTTGGTGTTGTGTTGTAGATATGTTGTATTAAAGTTGCATAGTGATATGGTGTAACTTATATATTAGTAATATATTTAAATATGGACTATATTAGATAAAATAACATCTCTTAGGTGTGTCGTTAAAACAGCGGAGCATTGTAGTTGTGAGATATTTGACAAACACCTGCAAAACTTATAGCGAAGACGAGTTAAAATGTGAGCAAGAGTGGCCATTGCTCCTGAACTTTCTAAAATTATGCTTAGGCCACAAATATGGAAAATGTTTTAAGTACTATCCATAAGCCATGCACACTCAATTTTTTTTTTTTTTTTTTTTTTTTAAATTTCTTCACAATTAAATGTTTTAAGTACTATCCATAAGCCATGCACACATAAATGTTTTAAATTTCTTATAAGAGTTGAATCTTGCAACAATGGTGCTTCTAATTAGGAAATGCGAGGTGAACACTGTGATAATGCTAGTAAGAACACCTAGAGGGGGGGGGGTGAATAGGTATTAAAGAAGTTTTTGCAAGACTTAACAACTTAATTTGATTTTTATGAAAATAGTAGACTGAAGATATAAAAGACTGTAAACAGTTATATAAGACTGCGAATTAAAGTAAAGAGTTTAGGGAAAGAGAATTGAAATACAAGGTTTATAGTAGTTCGGCTTAGACCAAGCCTACGTCACTCTCCCACACTGACAGCTCACTGGCTAGATTCTACTAAGAATCAAAAGATATTTTACAGTCTCACGTCCTTGATTCCATAGTGTAGAGACCCTACTACACTTCCTCAAGGTCTCACAAGTATTTAATATCTCTTTTAAGTACAGTTTAAGCTCAAAAAATTGAAACAACAAAGAACTAAGAGCTTTAGACTTTAGAATTTTTCTTTCATGCACACCCTCGCCATTATAACCATTGGCACATTCCAAAGGAGTTCTTCTAATCTACCCGTTGGACAGAATCAATTAGGAAGATCTTGAGTTATTTAAGGAATGTGATGCTAGCTCACCAATTTTGCTTGCCCATACAATCGGAATCTAGGTTTTCATAAGTAGAACTTTCCAAGTATATTTCACCAATCAATAGATTTAATTATTCAAATTGATTTAATAAGAATAATTGATCACATGATGCCGTATCCAGTCGTGAGATCTTCTTGAACCGTACGAACCAATTCCTTAAAGATATACTTGCATCTAGATAAGTCTTCTTCATCAGATAAATCTTTTCTTCGTCGGTCTGGAAACCATCAGCGAGGGTAGACTTTAAAATCTTGAGTCTGGAGGTCTTCAGAATTTGACGATAGAGTCTGCAAGTCTTCAGACTAGACTGATGGAAACGTTCTGTCAACTTCAAAACAGATAAGGAAGTTTTCTCCAACACACTGATACTATTTCCAACTTGCAATATAACTTCTTACGGCGTAACTGGGGAGAAGAATACCACACATGTCATAATTTTTATATAGCGTTTAATTTGGCGCTACAAATTTCAATTGATCACTTGAGTAATATAACTTATAAAAAACTTTCACCACAAGGATTGAAAATTTTAATGCCACATCGAATTTTCTGACATTCAAATGATCGATTGAAATCTTTTAACACCAAAATAAACTTCTTCTTTTTTTGTAAGTTATGACATTCATATAATCAATTGAAAAAGTTATAACAACAAAGTGAGTATCATACAAAAGTTATGACATTTGTGGTGTCTTTTTTCTATGTAATTGGGAAAGATTATATTTGCAAATAAATCTATTGTTATTTTGGGAACATTAAGTTTTGAAAGTTTGCATTCTATATAGCCTCTTAAAAGAGTTTTGAGAAAAGAATTATGATGTCTTTAGTTATCCTATTATATAAAGCAAAGATGAACTTATACAATATTTTTTTATCGAGTCAATAATATCTTTCCGTTAGTTGATAATCCAAATATTTCCTGATGAGATGGTTTAAGTCTTTCAATCTTAGTTTTCGCATGTACGCAACACGTATGTACACTATTGCTAGTAATCCTAAAATGTCAAGAGCCATTATCCTACTTAAACGAAAGATCCATTCTTAGACTTGCAATATATCTTTTCATAGCTAAGTTGCTATAGGAAACTATCTCAAAGAACATTGCCCTCATCTAGATTAATTTTACAAAATAAAGAATTTAAAAATGCAGACACCAACCTTGATAGTAATAGATTAACTCAGATTGTTTCATGTTCTTTCCGAATCAACCACTTTTGATATGGTATGGCTATTTTCACATCCTAATTGTCTCCCAATACAATTTTTCTCATTGAAGTGACCAATTATTTTCGTAACATCATACAACCTACTTTTTCTCTCCCCTAAGTGTCTGCCGGACTCGTGCCTTTTCGTGCAAAATCATTGCATCCCTTTCTCATCATATTTTTTTTTCGTGGTTTAGCGAAAATGATGTTTAAGCCCACTTCGGGGCATCTAAATTAGTCCTACTTTTTAGACGATTTAAACGATGCACTTCCCCACATCAATCTGATGTATTGAGGGCTTTGCTCACGTAGCTCTTCCATTAAAGAATTTAATCCAAGACCATGGGGAGAGGAAGTTAATCCCTTGCCATCTAAAGCCAACACCTAGTTTATTCTCATTATGTCATCTTTAAAGTTATGCGATCTCACTATGGGGATGGCAAGTGAGAAAAGGAAAAAATTAATGTCCCCAACAAGGGATGGATCTAAAAATATTTGCTTTTATGGGCCAAACATGATAAGAAAATCTATATGTCACGACCTACCCTCGGGGGAGAGAACAATTTTAGGGGTATTGCCTAAAGGACGGGCCTAAGGCCCATGATCAAGTACAAGCTCTCCCAAGCCCATACCCCGCGTGACATTAGGATATTCTTAAGGGATTTTGCACAAAATAAGTCGCCACTAGCCTATTGGGGTCAGCTAGAAATCAAGTGAGGCATGGGAGCGTGCCTCACTTCCTACACAACCGGAAAATCTAGGGTTGGGGACTTGATTACACTAATTAGCCAATTAGTGCTCTTTCGGTACATAATCTTGTTCATTTTAACAAAATGATTTTTGTCAGGCAGTTTGGATTAATTTTATTAATTTCCACTAATATGTGAGGTGATCATGTGGGTACGCAATCATTAAAGTAACAATCATAGCCATCAAGATCCTAATTGTAATAAAATTAAACACATGCAATTAAACATAATTAGATATGCAAATTAAACATACAACATAATTAATATACGAGCAAATAAAGGTCTAATTACACTAAAAATGCAAAACATACCAATTCCTAACCAAACCCCATCATTTTTAATTTTCGAAATTAAAAAAAAAACAAATAAATTAATTTTAATTTTTTTTTAATATTTTAATATTTTTATTTTTAAAATTAATTTTTTAATATATATTTTTTTTGAATTTTTCGAAATTGTTTTTTTTTTAAATGATGATTTTTTGGAGGACCGGATCGGGTTGAGTCCGACCCGGGTTAAAGCCTTGAGCAAGATAGTCGGGTTCGCTTGACCGGCTGCTCGAGGGCGGATCGGACTTGGGCCCAATCCGAAGGGCCCAAGTCTTTTTTTGAAAAAAAATTCACTCACGGGCCCACGACCCAGATTGATTCCGGATAGTGGGCTGCGGGCTGGAGAGGCCGAATGGGCAGTCACGGGCACGTGGCCCGGCTCGGCCCACGCTCCCTTCGTCAGCGATTGCTTAGTCGCGACCAAGGAGCTGCGACGGCGAGGAAGACGAGGGGGAGGGGCGCTGGCGATTCGGTTGGGGTTGTGACGGTGCCGCCTTTGTTCAGAGGGACATGGTCCGGCTTTCAGGCAAACGGCGGCAGCATTCCAACGACATAAGAGACTTGCTGGAATCTACACAGAGGAACCGGGGAGGGAGAGTCCACTTAGGCATTACGACGAACAGGTGATGGGGACTAATGAACCGAGCGGCTTCCGACCTAATGGGGATTCGTGGCTGCAGCGGTGGTGACCAGCAAATAACCAACAACAAACAAGAACCTAAGGGGGACCTACGGAGGCCGGAGCTCGCCCAAAACGGACGGAACAAACTCCCGGCCAGCTCGAGCTCAAAAATGCACACCAAGTATTCGATGAAATGCCAACCTGAGTTCCGACGGGAATGGTGGCTCAGAGACGCGTCTGCGGTGGCGGCGGCGCGTGGTGGCTGGAGATGCGTCGGCGGTGGTAGTAACGATCGGGAGACGCGTCAGCGACGGTTGCAACGATCGGGAGACGCGTCGACGGCGGTGGTCTCGGTGAGTTCCCCTTTTTTTTCGCCCTTTGTTTCTCTCGCCTCCCACCCCCTTTGTTTTCGTCTCTTTTCGTTCGTCGTTTTCTTGCTTCAATTCCCACTCCTCTCTTCTTCTTTTTTTCTCTCCAGATCTCTCCCTTTCTCCATCGCTAGGCTCATGCGCGCGTGCCCTCGGCTTCCCCCAACCAATCGACTCTACCAACCGGCTCTGACCTCTCTTGATGATTCCAACGCCTGCCTGCCCCGTGAGATGATGCTGTCTCCTTTGCCCTGGCTGCCCCTACTTTTGGCTTCGCCATTTCCCCACGTGGACGGCTGCTTTCTGCTTTCATCTTCGCTGGTTTCCCGCGCAGAAAACGGCTGAGGGAAAAGACAACGGGGCGGGCCGGGCTGGAGGCAAGAAGAGGGCTGGGCCGCGTGAGGGGAAAAGAAAAAGGAAAAAGGAAAGGGGAGGGTTGGGCCCAGGCCCACGCGAGGAGAAAATAAAAGGAAAAAGGGGCCAGGTCGGGCCAAGGCCGGATCCGGCCTGACCCGGACCCGCACAGCTTTGCTTTTTTTTTTTTTGGGAAAAAAAGGAAATTAATAATGAAAATTTCTTGATTTTGATTTTTTGATTTTTGATTTGATTTTGATTTACTTGAAAGATAAAAATTATGTGTCAACAGTTGCCCCTCTTTAAATGTAGCGTTGAAGAGGTTGCAATCAAAGACAAAAGACACCTAAATTATTTCGGCGATAGAAAGACCCTAGGTGCATAAGCATGCATCAGGTTGATGGAAAATGACTCATAACTATGGAAACACATCTTATCAATAAGATGAAGAAAGACTCCGGGCTACGGAAAGGCGTGTCATAGGAAGAAGGAAGTACAAAGCTCTCCGGGCTACAAAGCACACCGTGTCATAGGAAGAAGGACTCCAGGGCTACAAAGCTCTCCGAGCTACAAAGCTCACCATGTCATAAGGAAGGACTCTAGGCTACAAAACGGGCTACAAAACTCTCTAAGAAGAAGGACTCCGGGCTCAAAAAAGCTCTCTAGGCTCATCAAATAGGAAGAAGGACTCTAGGCTACAAAACTCATTGTGTCATAAGAAGAAGGACTCTAGGCTACAAAGCTCTCTGGGCTACAAAACTCACCGTGTCGTAAGAAGAAGGACTCCGGGCTCAAAGCTCTCCGGGCTACAAAAGCTCTCTAAGCTACAAAGCTCATCGTGTCATAGGAAGGACTCCGGGCTACAAAGCTCTCCGGGTTACAAAGCTCATCGTGTCATAAGAAGAAAGAGAGGAATGAGGTCTCCCAATGTAATAACGGGTTTCGACCGGGTTGAAAATGCATGATTTGAGGGAAACCAATGAACCTTTGTAGATGACATGATTTAAAGTTGACCATGAACCTTTTGAAAAAATCGCAGTTTAAAAATAGACTCATGAACATTTTAAAAGCGTGGTTTAAGGATAGGCCCACTAACCGTGCGGTTTAAGGATGACCCACGAATCGTGTGGTTTAAGGATTGGCCCACGAACCATTTGAAAACCGCATGGCTTCACTGAGGAAATGTCATTAGGGACGTCATCAAGTGACGTATTGACAATATTACAGCATTAATCGAATAAGTTAATCAAGCTAAGTTCGACTTCTTTAAAGAAAACATTAAATGTCAATTAGCATCATGTAGTGCAAAATTGTTATCTTGCTCGGGGATGTATCATTAATCATCAAATTCTCCAGGAGATAAGTTCTCATCAGAATGGCTACAACTCGAGAAAAAGGTTCATTAAACATGCCAAACTAGAGCTTCTTAGTTAGAAAGGGTTTCTCACGCACTCTCAATAAAATGGCTACTTGATCCCATCCATTCATGTGGGAGATAATTGGTTGCGGAAGGTATCTCACATAACCTACGTCGAAGGCTTCCGGAAACATTTGCAATGAGCACAATATGATCGATCAAAAATGTCATTTGAAAGAACCACAATATAGGCTCGGTTAGGGCTTACACAAAGGAATTATTGCTTTGAGGCCAATAAAGGAACATTTATCACTATCTTCATTAGGTTTACAAGTCGAGAGCTTGGAAGATAAGACAAGATAGAATTACTTCCACTCCTTCAAGCAGTAGCTTCTTTGTGGTATTCTCATTTTCACTCAAATCATCACAATCAGAAGAGGCTTCGGAAAAAGGTTATAATGTTGGCTCGGGAAAGGCTCGAAAAGCTTAAAATTTTCAAGAGGGTTCTTAAGAGTCGGTGATCATCATGGGATCATGACCAAGTCACATAACCTTTCAAAAGCATTTGGCTTTTGAAACACTGCACATCTCAAAAGTCCCTTGACTAATCATTTTTGCATGGGAGCTTTGCTCTTTTCTCTAATTTCCTTTGCTCTTGTGATGATTTTTTTTTTTTTTTTTTGCAAGCACTTGGATCTTGATAATTTTTTTTTTTCACATAAGATGCAACTTTTGGTTTTTTTTTTAAATGGACATTGGCCTTGCTTTTACCAGGCACATTGCTTTTTCATGCCCTCTAGTTTGTAGAACTTTTTGCTCTTTGAACTCTTGTAGCTCTTATGACTTTCGAGACGCTTTTCACATTTTCTCATGAATGTCAATTATATTTGGTCAATTCTTATGCCTTGCCCCCATTGAAGGGAGATGATTATCGCTTGGGGTTCAGAAATGAATAATCCGGCCCAAATTGGTTAAAGCAATGGGTATTAGTGTTTGGGTGGAGAATGAAATGCTCTTCTTCACATTGGGATGAGTCAAGATCTAATGAGAATTCCTTTGAAGCTATCACCAGAAGATTGATGCAACTGAAAGTAATAGAATCTTTCCCAATCATTCGCTCTACAACACGACTGTAACCTCCTATGATGCCTCAATGTTGGGTCGTTCTCGACAGGGGTACTTTGGAGGATCATCTCTATTTGGCCCAAAGGGCTAGCAATATGTTAGCTTGGCGCTTGAGATTGATGAAGGAAATGCCTTTATCATTTCAATCTTCGCGCTCAATGCGAATGGATCATTCGTCCTAAGAGAATGTTGTTTTTCACTCAACTCTTGAAAGTGTTTGAAGGATGTGTTTGGAAATGGCTTACCTTTCTTCATCCTAAGCACTCCTTGTTTGGCATGATTAATGTTTCACCTTTTTATCCGAATAAAATTGTTTTTACGAGCTCCCCTCTTCGAGGATTACCGATATGAAGCACGTATAATGACACCAGAAAAATAGGTTGTATGAATGACGCCAAGCCCCCCCCCCTTTTTACCTCTCGTTTAAGAAAAAGAGACATTCAACCATCTGTGCAGAAACTTAATGGGTCTTTTGAATCGACTTTTCCTTCCCCCATTTCCTCATCGAATGATAAGGTGTCTGAAACACAAATAGATACACATGTATGTGATATATGTATGATATCTATGATGCTATGCATGATGCCATGTGACTCAAATTGCACATGAAGTGGTTCCTCGACCTTGATTTCGATTATGGAAAATATTTCTTGACTGCATCTAAGTTTACAGGTCTAGGCAATTCACTGCCATCCATTTCAACTAAAATCATAGCACCACAAGGAAGAATCTTCTTAATGACATATGGCCCTTCATAGTTCGGGGTGAATTTGCCATGAGGGTCTGGTATAATTGGAAGCACTTTTCTCGACACCAGGTCGTTGACTTCAAAGTGTCTAGGACGCACCCTTCGATTGAAGGCTTTTGCAACTTGTCTCTGATAGCATTGGCCATGACACACAGCTTGCAATCTCTTCTCATCAATCAAGTTTAACAGCTCATGCCTCTGTTGCATCCACTTAGCCTCATCAAGCGTAGATTGGGAAAGGACCCTTAGAGAAGGGATTTCAACTTCGACAAGTAAGACTGTTTTCATCCCGTATACGAGTGAAAAAGGAGTTGCCCTCGTGGAGGTGCGGATGGAGGTTCAGTATGCCATTAGCGCATAAGGGAGTCTATCGTGCCAATCCCGATAACTTTCGGCAGTCTTTGATAGGATTTTCTTTATGTTCTTGTTCGCCGCCTCCACTGCTCCATTCATCTTAGGACGGTATGGTGACAAGTTCAAATGCTTAATTCGAAACTCACTAAACAAACCATCCACGACTTTGTTATTCAAATTAGTGCCGTTGTCGGTAATGATCGCCTTCGGCACCCCGTAATGGGTGACAATGTCGTAACGAATGAACTTTGCCACATTCTTGATAGTAACATTAACATACGAGTTGGCATCGATCCACTTGGTAAAATAATCTATCGCCACCAAGATAAATCGATGCCCATTTGAATTTTTGGGGTTAATGGGCCCGATTACGTCAATTCCCCACATTGAAAAAGGCCAGGGCTGAGACATTTGGTGAAGTTCATTTGGAGGGGCATTTATCATGTCTCCATAAATCTGGCATTAGTGACATCGGTGTACATAATGAATGCAATCGGACTCCATGGTTAGCCAATAATAACCAAGTCGCATGATCTTTCTCCCTAATAAGTGTCCATTCATATGGGGGCCAAACTCTCATTCATGTATCTCCTTCATCAAACGGTCGGCTTCTTTAGCGTTGACACACCTTAACAATGTCAAGTCAAAGGACCTTTTGTAGAGGGCATCTCCACTGGCAAAGAATTTTGATGCTAACTTTATTAAATGCTTTATGTCTGCTGCTTCACTTCCTTCGGGGAATTCACCCTTCTGCAGATACTTCAAGATGTCGTGATACCAAGGCTGTCCGTCCGGTTTCTCTTCAATTGTCATGCAATAAGTTGGGCGCCTAAAGATTTCAATTCTTAATGGTTCAAAGTCAAGCCTCCAACTATTTGCAACATTGAAGACAAGGTAGCTAGGGCATTAGCGAACTGATTTTGAGACATTGGCAAGTATTCAAATGCTATTTCTTGGAATTCTTCCGTCAACTCCCCCAGGAACTCATGATATGGAATCAATTTAGAATCCTGTGTTCGCCATTCGCCTTTAGTCTGTAAGATGATAAGGGCTAAATCACCATAAACTTGCATCTTTCAGATCTTCATGTCAATAGTAGCTTGGAGGCCGAGAATGCATGCTTCATATTCGGCAATATTATTCGTGCAAGGGAATGTCAATTTAGCGGCAACAGGATAGTGCTTACCATTTGGGGAGATAAGAATTACCTCGTACCCGACCCAGCTAAATTAACTGCACCATCGAAGTACATTGTCCATTTGTCGCTTGATACAAGTAAAATTCTCTCCTCTACATCACTATCTTCGTTTGATGCTATGGACCTCTTGGAACTCTCT
The DNA here is from genome assembly GCF_016545825.1 of Eucalyptus grandis. NCBI lineage: Eukaryota > Viridiplantae > Streptophyta > Magnoliopsida > Myrtales > Myrtaceae > Eucalyptus > Eucalyptus grandis. The sequence continues at coordinate 38,348,975 of NC_052614.1, forward strand.
GCCACCATGTCTGCTATGGCACGGCCTTTAACAGACTTCTGTCCCAGGTAGGGGTAAGTATGGTCTGGGTTGGTCCGAGCCACCTCCTAACCCTAGGACCAACCCATACAGTGTCAGTCCTCAAATTTTAGGACCGAGGACCGACCCTATTGAGCCTGGACCAAGGATCGGACCGACCCAATGGGTTCGGTCCAGTTCCAGGGTCAACCCGGACTAATCGACAATTTTTTTCGCCTTGTTTTTTATACTCCCTAAAAAAGCAAACCTACAAATTCACATTACACATCCATCGACAATGCAGCATTGTGCAACGAAACTATAAATACCAATACATATTCACCAAAATTTCCTTTCTTTTCCCAGCAAAACTTTGGCATTTTTTACCTAATTTCAGCTCATAAATTACAAGCTCATGTCTTTATCGAGCTTGTTGTTCCAACATGCAACGATCTAGATTTTAAAAACATGACATCAATACGGTTCGATTGCTACTTCAGTTAAAATCACGATGGATGATGAGCACGATTCGGTTCTCCAATCAAAACTAAAACCCATCTCCAAAAAGGAATGAAAAGCCCAGAAAGAACACATCAGATGCAATCACCCCCGTCAATTGAGGGTCAAAAAGGGGAGGTCACAGGGACTAATACCCAGCCAAACTGATCACGTACGTGAAGCAAACGTGGAAAAAATAAAATTCAACACAAATCAAGAGCATTGAAGATCTCAAATGAAGCACAAAGTAGAACTCATTAGCCAAGTTCGGAAAGCAAGGGTGAGCCGAGCGTTAGGGTTTCTAGTTAGGGTTTTTTTTTTTTCCTTCTGATTTACTTGGCGATAAGCAAGGTGACCGGCGTGAGTGGCGAGTGGCAAGCGTCAAGTGTTGAGTGGGGCAAGCGTCAACTAGCGAGCGGCAAGCGTTGAGCGAGGCCAGCAGTAAGCGGTAAGCGTTAAGCGAGGCTAGCGGTGAGTGGTGAGTGTTGAGTGAGGCCAGCGATGATAGCAAAGGGCGAGTGGTGATCGGCGAGCGGTGCAAGTGGCACACACGGTTAGAGGTGAGCGGCGTGGGCAACCAGAGGTGAGCGGGATGTTGCTACTTTTGATTTTGGCAAATTGAAGAACAAGGAAGACAGAATGGAAGAGAACGTACTTTGGGGAAGGAAGCCATGAGGAGATTTATGGCGTAAACTTCACGCCGTTTTGGATGTCGCGAGTCCGTGACTGTGATGACTCCTTGGTCCTCATGGTGAAGATTGAAGAACATACTCTAGACTGTCCTCCACACCTTTTGGAATTGGATGCCATCTCGTCCGTGATTTGTGAGCCGAGGAGTCAACAACTTTAATATCATTTTACTTAGGTTTTTTTTTTTTTTAACAGACATTTTACTTAGATTTGAATATATAAAAGAATTATAAATAATATAATATAATATAATATATAGGGTTGGTCCAGGGTTGGACCAACTCAAAACTCTCAGGACCGAGGACCAACCCGCACAGTGTTGGTCCTGGAATTTCAGGACCAAGGATCGACCTAGTCCCCTTGGGAACTGGACCAGGACCGGCAGGGTTGGGCCAGTCCAGGGTTGGTCTAGGGTTGACCCTAGACCGCTGCTCACCCCTAGTCCTAGGCTCTGAACGTCAAACTCTGAAATTAAGATTTGCCACTTGGCAAGCTTGCTAACCAGCGTCGGCTTCTCCAGGAGGTACCTGATGGGATCATTTTCGGTCACCAACAAGATTCGGTGATGGAGTGTGTATTGCCGCAGCTTGTGCAAGACCCAAATCAACGCCACGCAAGTTCTCTCAACTTTAGTATAGTTCATCTCAGAAATAGTGAACTTTTTGCTCAAGTAGTATATCGCGCACTCTCTCCCATCATTTGGTCTTTTTTGTGCTAACATGGCTCCTAGCGATTCGTCATGTATGGTCAAGTATAGAGTCAGGGGAATTTTAGGGAGAGGAGGTACTAGGACTGGTGCATGAGTGAGATAGTGTTTTATCTTCTCGAAGGCGCCCTGACACTCGATATCCCACTCAATCTTCGCATTATTTTTCAAGAGCTTGAAGAATGGCTTCTCTGTTTCAGACAACTGACAAATGAACCTCGCTACATAATTGAGTCATCCCATTAGGCTGCGGACTTCCCTAGTGGTGGTCGGGGGTGGTAAATCACAGATAGCCTTAACTTTTGACGGATCAATCTCTATGCCCTTGTTACTGACCATGAACCCTAACAACTTCCCAGATCTTGCCCCATAAGCGCATTTTGCGGGATTGAGACGGAGCTTGAATTTTCGAAGACGTTTGAATAGTTTTCGCAACATTCCAACATGGTCCTCACCTCGTCTTGACTTCGTGATCATATCATCCACGTATACCTCGATCTCCTTGTGCATCATGTCATGAAACAACGTGACCATGGCCCTTTGATACGTTGCCCCAACATTCTTTAGACCAAAAGGCATCACTTTGTAGCAGAAAGTTCCCCAATGAGTAATGAATGTTGTTTTGCTCCTATCCTCCTTCTTCATACGAATTTGATTATATCCAGAAAAACCGTCCATGAAGGAGAATAACTCAAATCCCAAATCATTTACTGTCAACCAAGACATTGATATGCAGGAGTGGAAAATCATCCTTGGGGCTTGCTCGATTTAGGTCACGATAGTTGACACACACCCTGATTCGCCAATCTTTCTTCATTACAGGCACGATATTTGCTACCCAATCAGGATAACATGTCACTTCGATAAAATCTACTTTCAGCAGCTTCATTACTTCTTCTTCAATCTTCTTGGACAACTTTGGTTTAGTTCTCTTGAGTCTTTGCTTCTTGGATGGCATATTAGGATCTGTTGACAAAGCATGTTCCATGATTTCAGGGTCCAATCTCGGCATGTCGACATATGTCCAAGCGAACACATCTTGATATTCTTTCAGAAGATTAGTCATCTTTTCCGCTTCTGACTCTGAGAGACATGCCCCAATCTTTACTTCCTTAACATTCTCTGCATCGCCTAAATTTATGGTGATTGTTCGCTCTTCTGTCAACGGCTTCGATTCTTCATGTCAATTCCATTCACGTTCAATCCCCTTCTGATCGTCATCGTCGGTGTCATTGGAACCTGAGAGACTTTCTTCATGCACATCCGGGTCATATGCGTCGTTATTATGATTATGCATAATGTAATACCTGAGATGCGATGAGATGAGTTAGAGCAATGTCAATAAAGATGATGCATGTCATTTTCAAAGAATTTTTGAAGTATTTTTGTAAAGGTTTCAAGAACTCATCTTCATATCTTCGGATTTCCTCGTCCTTGCAAGGCAGTCAAATAAGGGAGCATGTGGAGACTTAGGCCTCAGCGACCATCATAGTACTAGTTCGATATGCCTCCACATGTCCTTAATAAAACATGTGTCTATTTTATTGAATGAGGAAAGATGAGACCGTATTTTAACATACACTACCCTCGACCAACGGCTCAAGATTGGGGTTGACCATAGTTCACATTACAAATGACATAAATAGGAAATAAAGAAAGAAAAAATTTGAGATCCCACGCAGGGGAGAAAACATAAAATGAAAGACTAGGCTAAATGAGAACCGCCCTACTTTGGAGGGACATCCATGACTTCAGAGGACTTAGCTTCCTCGCATGCCAGAATGGTGCATATGACGTCTTCCTCGAATAACTCGGTTACACCATAGATGTCCCCTTCTTCCTTGAATAACATCCTTGGAGGTCCTGGAAACGTTTCTTCCAACAACGGGTGAAAAGGGCCTTGATTGCCCTCACCCTCCTCAGTTTGGGCAATACATTCACTCCAATCTCTATACCCACCTTGGCCTCCTCGGGCATTTCAACCTCTCTACCTTCCACGGCCCCCTCGGTTGCCACGACCATCTTGCTCTCTACGACCTCCTCGCCCCTCAACATATCCTAGGCCTCTCCTCTTTGAGTTTTTATGAGCTTCAATGGGCTTTCACACACCCTGACTGTGTGATCCAAGGCCCTCTCCAGGATTATACCCGCTTACCAACATAATATTTCCCGCTGCTATGGTTGGCTTAGACAATTTAGGAGCCTTTGTAAAGGACCCTATAGGCACATGTACCATGGATACCAGCTCAAGGGTTTGAAAGCTGGATTCCTCGGTATACTCAGGCTCCACATAGGGGATGGTTGTCTCGTGGTAGATCTTGAAGTCAAATTCTCCAGGGACCGTGATAAGCTTGTTATTCACCACAAATCGTACATTTTGATGGAGGCTAGAGGCAACAGCACCCGCTGTGTGGATCCATGGCCTCCCTAGCAGAAAAATTAAAAGCGCTTGGTATATCTAACACCTGGAACACGACTTGGAAAAGTACAGGGCCAATCAGCAATTCAAGTTCAATTTCCCCTATCACCTCCTTCTTCATCCCATGAAAAGCTCGCACGGTCGACTTGCCAGTACGAATTCTCCCAAAATCAATACCAAAACGGTGGAGAGTAGCCAATGGGCATATATTAAGCGCCGAACCGTTATCGATGAATACTCTGCAAACAAGAGTGCTTTCGTGCTTCACCGAGATGTGTAGCGCTTTGATATGATTATATGACCATTGGGGGGAAGATCTTCATCAGTAAAGGAAATTTGGTCTTTTAGTAGAACGGCCCTAACGAACTCCTCCAATTGGACTTCATTGATTGACTCTAGCACGTGCACCTCATTAAGGACTTTCAGCAGGATGTCCCTATGCTTCTCGGAAGATTTGAATAATTCCAGGAGGGAAATTTGAGCTAGCAACTTCCAAAGTTAATCCACCACGTTGAACTCACTAGACTTTACTACAGCCAAAAATTGCTTTGCCTCCTCCTCGATCAAGGCCTTTTTTTCTACTCCCTTATCAGGTGCGTAACAGCGGCCTGATCAAGTGACATCATCTACCTCATTTGTTCCATAACCCCAAGGTACAGCTTTGGAATAGAATTTGAGAGGATACCCCAGCATTATCACTCCATCTTTCTCTCGGGGAGGCAATACAATTGTGATCAGCATTGCGTTCCTTCCCGTGACTTTGATTGCTGACATCTCCTCGACCATAAGGTCGATCACCATGGGTTCAGCGATTCCCATCTCAATATCGTCGACGGGCTCTTCATCAAATAGTTCAATCACCATTGAGATTATCATAGCTATCATCCCTTCCTCATACAAAGCTGGGATCTTCAAAATTCCCATAACCTTCCTCACTCGAGACATACTAGCAAAGTTGCAGAAAGATGAGCGGAATGACGATGGCATTATCATGGTTACGACCCTCTCTTCCTCTTCTCCGCGTTGGATTACTCCCATGGCTACCATCTTGCGCACGCGGTTCAGTTTTTCTTCTAGGGTCACATCCTCCTGACCTCTATAGTATCATGCTAGCACTAGGGACTCATACAACTAGGAAGCATCCACCACTAGAGGCTGTTGACTCGCCCACGTGTCCTCGGAAATTGAGTTAATTCCCCCTGCATGATTTGGTAGAGGGTTCTGCTGCACGTTAGGCTGAGCCTCCCTGAGAGTCAAATTCTTCTTGTCTAGAAGCTGTTGAATTTTGTATCTCAGCACATTGCAATTATCTACATCATGCCCCACTTCTCCCATGTGATATTCACAGGTCTTGGTCATATTGAAACTGGTGAACCTTGGGGGATTGTCTCTTCGTACCTCATTCGCAACCATCCACTTTTCAAGGAGCATGGGCAACAGCTTTGACAGCGAGCGTGGTAGTGGGGAAAATTCCTTTCGAAAGGGTCTCTTGTTGTTATCATATGCTCGTGATGAGCTACCTTGAACCATTATAGGCTTGTGCGCGGGTGTTGCAGACGGTTGAGGGAAAGGTGGCCCTTGTACAAGCGCTACTTCAACTGCGACCTCCTTATCTTTTCTTGCCAAGAATTTCTTCATGACTCTAGTTGAAATCTTTCCCTCAACCATTGCCCATTCGACCCATTCACCCACCTCAACTAGTTGTGAAAATGTCTGGCAACCCGAGAATACTAACCCTTGGAAATATTAAGAGGGCAATGTCTTGAGGAACAGTTGCTTCATCTTCCTCTCATTCAAGGCCGGCTTCACTTGTGAGGCCATAGTCCTCCATCTTTGCGCGAAGGCTTTGAACGATTCATTCCTCTTCTTCTCAATGCGAGTCAACTCTTCCCTCATAGGGGCGAGCTCGGTGTTAAACCGGTATTGCTGCAAGAACTCATTGGTTAAATCGTCCCAACTAGTGAATTCTTCAATGTCCAGTGCAATGAACCACGTCAGGGCAATGCCTTCCAAACTATCTTGGAATGTGTGTATGAGGAATGACATGTTGTCAGCGTAGCAAGCCATTTTCCTCATGTAATACCTAAGGTGGGTCCTTGGGCATCCCGTTTCGTTATACTTTCTTGTGAACTCAGGCTCCTGAAAATTCTCAGGAAAACTCGTCTTGGTGTATGGAGATAGCCTATCAGCTCCTTTCAGCTTGTAACTTTGCAAGACACATAGTCGCTCTTCCATCTTTGCCAAACGTTTTTCACTCTCTTCACTTAGGTGGGGTGTTGGGTTTTCTTTCAGAGGAGGATCCAAATTGACGATGATTGGCGTGGCAGAAGGAGCTTCTTTGGCAATTTCTTTCCCGGGGAGATTAGCAACGTGTGTGCCTCCCGTCCATGGGGAAGCATGTCCTAATAATGTATTGGTGGATGTTCGAGTGATAGCTACAACGGAGGGCTCCTTAAGCCTCTGGCTTATTTCAAGCATCATTGTGGTGAGTTGGGCCAACTGGTTCTCCATCTTGGCCATGCGCACGTTGGTGTTATCGTTTTCCATTTTGACTTTTGCGCACGTGTGAATTGGGGATCTCCGCTTGGCCGTGTCGAGATCAGTAGAAGACAATCGATCGGTTAGTACCTGAAGCAAAGGTAGATAAGCATATATAAGTTCAAGTAATAATTAGGCGGTCGGCCCATGAAAAAGATCTAATTGCCAACAATTTGTTCATTTCATTCAAAGCTAGGTTGCCACATAACACAAGAAAAACATGATAGAAAACCCCTAAACAATGAAGCTACTTCGAAGATGGAAAGACATTCTTTTAACTCCCAACATTGAGACTCGAGACAAGCTCTTTAGCATTATAATGCATGTGAGTATGGTCCCGCTACAAATCGCATTTGATTCAATCTAACTAATGAGGACAGCTTCCGCTCGTGGCAGCTCCACTAACTCGGGTTAACTTCAAAGCACGTTCCTCAGCCTCTTCGAGCTCCCTTTTGAGGCGCTTGATCTCATCTCGATGGGTGATCTTTAATGGCACTTCAGGAATCTTCGGGCAGAAGTTCTCTGGGATCTTGTGCCTAAGGATGTACTCCTTCGAGGCATAATAGGTCTTCTCTTGCCCCTCAAACTCTTTTTTAGGCCATATCAGCTTCCGGGGATGGCACATATCCCACATCGACTTCACCAACGCAATAGAGTCTTCGTGGTCTTGGCATCCGTCAGGGAAGTCTATCTTGAGCGGGTCCTCTTGGATCACCGGCGGAAGTTGTTGGATCTCTTGAAACTGACGGGTGACTCGAGTCGGGTAATATTCGGTGACTTCAATGATTCCCAATAAAGGAATAGGTCCAATAAGCCTACACACGAACCGCGCTTCTTGAACTCGAAGCCATTTGGCATACCATTGGAAATCCTCAGGCCCGAGGTTGGTCATGAAAACTAGCCACTCAGAATAATGATAATCAGGGGTGAACTTTTTCCTATCTCTAAACTTTAGGATAGAGTGGCTAGAGTCAGAAATGTCACTCACAAAGTCATCAAGCTACCGAACCTCTTAATGTGAGAGAAAAACCAAATTTGCAAGAGTGTAGGGAGAGCATGGAAAACTTTGTCTTTATTTTCTTTAAAACAAGTAAGGGAAAGAAAAGTTTTAGTCAAGATAGCATTAACAAAACCCTTTCCCATACATACTTCATGAACTACCCACTCTACGGAAGGGCTAATAGCATTTCTACAATGTTGGAATAGCACAAACCCAAAGAAAGCTAGTAGGAATATCTTATTCTTTTGAAAAGATGGGGCATTTTGAAAAAGCTCATTTAGAAATGAAAATGGGCAGGTTTTGCGATTGGCTTTCAAAACTTTTCTCACATCATCTTCTTTAATTTTAAGGAAATCAGATAAGGTCGATGCATGTTCAGTCCCTATAGGTGGGCTAACTAACTCCGACACCAAGGGCTTTCCAATGGCAACGCCATATTCTTCCAAGGTTGGAGTGAGTTCGTGATCACCGAATATGAACGTGCAAGTTGCGGGACACCAAAAATGCGCTAACGCTTGCACAACACCAGAATGAGTTTCTATCTCCAATAGGGGAAGTAAACGTCCAACATATGATCGCACCTAATCACGGCCAGTTGGATCTAATCTATCCCACCACGCGTGAAGCTCGACTTTCGAGACGAAGATGATGCGAAGGTCGGATACCCCCATCGTACGATCAAAATAATTTGTCGTGGACCGGCCAAAATGAAAGCAAATAAGTAAATTGCGATGAAAAGAATTCAAGAAAAAATTACCCTACTCATTGAGCAGCGATGTAAAGGTCATAGACATGCGCACGGACAGTGGTTCAATTTCTACTATAGATGGCCCAAAATGAAGCCATGGGATTACAGGACTGAACCAACAAGCTCGTGGCTAGATCGTGTTTACCCATGACTCCGGCTTCGTCAAATGATCGACCTGTGTCGCATGCTCGCAGACCAGGGTGAAGACCTCTGACATCAAGAGAGAAATTTCGGGGTTGAGATGGGCGACTCGTACTACATGCTTGTAGTCGGAGTGGTATCTACCTCAACACCATCCTAAGTGATCCTATGCAGCCCACGTCCGGCGGCAGGTTGTGTGTGCTAAAGTATAGTGCAATGCAGGAGATGCAAGCATGACAATTCATAAGTAATCAACACTTCATACATGAAAAATAAACCATACATTCCTTCACCTTCCTACAAGACAAAGGTGAGCAAACACTTCCCATTATACCTCATATTCTACAAAAACATTTAACACTTTTAATGTTAGGGACGTATCTGAAATTTTTGCTGCCAAACAAAAATATTTATGAACAAGATTAATATTGGCCTAAGTCCTCTAAGGTTTAAAACCAGTCCCCAGTGGAGTCATCAAGCTGTCGCGACCTACCCTCGGGAGGAGGGAACATGTTTAGGGGTATTGCCTAAAGGATGGGCCTAAGGCCCATGATAAGGCATGGGCTCTCCCAAGCCCATACCCCGCGTGACATTGGGATATTCTTAAGGGATTTTACACAAAAGGAGTCACCACTAGCCTATTGGGGTCGACTAGAAACCGAGGCATGGGAGCATGCCTCACTTCCTACACAACCAGAGAATCTAGGGTCGGGAACTTGATTACATTAATTAGCCAATTAGTGCATTTTCGGTACCTAATCTTGTTCATTTTAACAAAATGATTTTTGTCAAGTAGTTCGGATTGATTTTATACTTATTCACTAAAATGTGAGGTGATCATGCGGATGCGCAATAATTAAAGTAACAATCATAGCCATCAAGATCCTAATTATAATAAAATTAAACACATGCAATTAAACATAATTAGATATGCAAATTAAACATGCAACATAATTAATATACGAGCAAATAAATGTCTAATTACACTAAAAATGCAAAACATAGCAGTTCCTAACCAAACCTCATCATTTTTAATTTTCGAAATTAAAAAAAAAAAAAATTAATTTTTTTAATTTTTTAAAAATTTTAAATTTTAAAATTTTCTAATTTTTTAAAATTAATTTTTTAATATATGTTTTTTTAAATTTTTCGAAATTGTTTTCTTTTTTTTTTTTAAATGATGATTTTTTGGAGACCAGACGGGTCGAGTCCGACCCGACCAAGTTCGGCCGAGCAAGACATGTTGGGTTCGCCCGACTAGGCCTGCTTGAGGGCAGACCAGACTTGGGCCCAATCCAGAGGGCCCAAGTCTTTTTAAAAAAAAAAAAAAAAATCACTTGGAGGCCCACGGCCCATATTGATTCCGGACAGTGGGCCTGCAGGCCTAGAGAGGCCAAACGGGCTAGGTCGCAGACCTGGCCCAGCTCGGCCCACGCTCCTCGGTTAGCGATCGCTCAATCGTGACCAGCGAGTTGTGACGGTGGGAAGACAAGGGGAGGGGCGCCGTCGATCTGGTTGGGGTCGCGACGGTGCCACCTTGGTTTAGAGGGACACAATCCGGCTTTCAGGTAAACGGCGGCAGCATTCCGATGACATAAGAGACTAGCTGGAATCTACACAAAGGAACTGGGGAGGGAGAGTCCACTTAGGCATTACGGCGAACAGGTAATGGGCACTAACGAACCGAGCAGCTTCCGACCTAATGGGGATTCGTGGCGGCAGCGGTGGTGACCAGCAAATAACCAACAACAAATAGGAACCTAAGGGGGACCTACGAAAGCTGGAGCTCGCTCGAAACAGATGGAACAAACTCCGGCCAGCTCGAGCTCAAAAATGCACAAAGGTATACGATGAAATACCAACCTGAGTTCCGACAGGAATGGCGGCTTGAAGACGCGTCTGCAACAGCGGCGGCGGCGACAGCGGCTTAGAGATGTGTCGGCGGTGGTAGTAAGGATCGGGAGACGCATCGGCGACGGTTACAATAATCAGGAGACGCGTCGACGGCGGTGGTCTCGATGAGTTCCCCTTTTTTTTCGCCCTCTGTTTCTCTCGCCTCCCACCCCCTCTCTGTTTTCGTCTCTTTTTGTTCTGTCTTTTTTCTTGTTTCAACTCCCACTCCTCTCTTTTTTTTTTTCTCTCCAGATCTCTCTCTTTCTCCATCGCTAGGCTCGCGCGCGCGTGCCCTCAACTTCCCCCAAACAACCGACTCTACCAGTCGGCTTTGACCTCTCTTGATGATTCCAATGCTCGCCTGCCCCCACGAGATGATGCTGTCTCCTCTGCCCTTGGATGCCCCTGCTTTTGGCTTTGCCATTTCCCCACGTGGACGGCTGCTTTCTGCTTTCGTCTTTGCCGGTTCCCCACGCAAAAAAACGGCTGAGGGAGAAGACAATGGGGCGGGCCAGGCCGAAGGGAAGAAGAGGGTGGGCCGCACGAGGGGAAAAGAAAAAGAGAAATGAAAGGGGAGGGTTGGGCCTGTGCCCACGCGGGAGAAAATAAAAGGAAAAAGGGGCCGGTCGGGCCAAGGTTAGATCCGGCCCGACCCGGACCCGCACAGCTTTGCTTTTTTTTTTTGAAAAAAAGAAATTAATAATTAAAATTTCTTGATTTTGATTTTTGATTTTTATTTATTTTTGATTTGATTTTTTTATACTACGTGAAAGATAAAAATTAGGTGTCAACACTGTAGTTTCATTATTATGAAAAAAATTGTTAGGATTCATCATATAATCACAAAGAAAAAGAGAGTAAAAGTAAGAAAGAAAATTCGAGATGCAAGATATTATCTTGGTTGACCCTTAAACTAGGGCTACATCTAGCTGAGAATTCTACTATAATTAGTACATTGTACCTGTACATTTACATCCCTCCATTACAAAAGAAAAAGAATATATATATATATATATATATATATATCCAAATAAAATATATATATCAGCTATTTAGGAGCCCAAGCTCAAATTACCAATAAAATATAAAAAGAAAAAATATATATACATCCAAACTATATATATATCCACTAGCTATACATAAGCCAAAACCCAAATTACTAATAAAATATGAGCTTATCCTCTAGGTCACAAGGGCACTACCCCTATACAGTTGGTGGGGAGTATGAACCATATCCCAACATTCTCTTACTTGATGAATACTTCACATGCTTATTTAAACCCAATATAGTTGTGCACCATTTAAACTTTTTTGCATTTACTACCTTGGCAAAAAATATACACTATTCACTTGTATGTCAATTTTCTCTTGCACTACAACTTTTCATTCCACTTTGTCTTGGATAAAGTGATATTGAATGTTAATGTGTTTTGTTCCTACATGAATATCAAGATTCTTAGTCAAGAATATAGCACTTTGATTATCATACCCAATCTTCACTTCTCCTTATGTAAAATCAAGCTCTTAACAGCATGATTAAGGGCTATGTACTCTACCTTAGTAAAAGATAAAGTAACCGTGCTCTATCTCTTGTTCATCCAACTCACAGCTCCACTGAATAAAGAAACAACATATCCGCTAGTTGACCTCCTGATATTAATGTCACCTCCCCAATCAGTATCCACAAAACACTAGAACTCTAATGCTTATTGTTCCTTTGAGTTTTTCATGCCTTCATAGCATAACTCAAAATTAGATGTACCGTGAAGATAGCAAAGCACTTGCTTTGCTTCCATCCAATGCTCTTTTCCCAAATTGAAAATATATCTACTCAATACTTCCACTGCTTGAGCAATATCCGAATGAGTACATACCATAGCATACATCAAGCTTCCAACTGTGCTTGCATATGGGACTGTTGCCAACTTTTAAGCTTCCTCCTTAGTCTTAGGACACCGGAGGGCTACTAATTTGGAACTTGTGGACATTGGAGTTTTCACTGTTTTGTAGTTTGTCATGTTGAATTTCTTCAACACACTTTCAACATATTTCTTTTGACTTAACCATAATTTATCATTCTTATGTTCTCTTTTAATCTACATGCCCAAGATGAAGTTTGCTAGGTCTAGATCTTTCATCTCAAACTATTTTGCCAACAATCATTTTATAGTGCTAATCATTCTCACATTATTCCCAACTAGCACCATGTCATCAACATATAAGGTTAAGATAATAAAGTCATCATTGAACCTTTTCACGTAGACACAATGATCAGCATCATAATGAACAAAGGCAAGCTTCAAGACATATGAGTTGAACTTTTGATATCATATCCCTAAAGATTGTTTCAAGCCATATAAAGATTTGTTCAATTTGCAAATAGTCTTCTTTTCCTTTGACCAAAAACCCTTCTAGCTGCTTTATGAAAATATTCCCCCTCCAAATCACCATGGGGGAACATTGTTCTCCCACTGTTTGGCATCCTCCGCACTTCTTGCTTCCTTGATAGTACTTGGATCATCACCTATAATAGTTAGAGCATAATTTTCATTATCAACAATTAAGGTATACCTCTTAGGTGGTCTTCTTAGCCGTGTAGACCTTCTTAAGACCAGTTTGGTGGTGCTTCATCTTCAAATCTAGTTTCAGAATCTACTATATCATCCATCCCATTAGGCCCATGAACTTCATAATTTGAATTTTCTATTATAGTATGTATAACATTTTTCTCTTCCTTCAAACCAACATCTAACGCAACCGATTGTGGTTTTTTAGGATCTTGTGGAACAATATGATTTGTTGTAGGTTCTCTGAATATCACATCCTTATTATAGATAATACTTTTAGTATCAGAATTCCACAGTTTATACCCTTTAACACCATCCTTATACCTAATGAATATGCACTTCTCTAACTTACTCTCAAGCTTGTTCCTCTTTTCCCTGGGCACATGCACATATGCTTCACAACCTAACATTCTAATATGGGATATGTCTAGTCTCTTCCAGAATAGTGCCTCAAACGGTGTTTGATACTTTAAAGCTGATATGAGAGACCTATTCTTTAGATAACACGTAGTAGCCACTACTTCTGCTGAAAATTCAGATGCTAAGTCTACACCACTTAACATAATCCTTGCTTTTTCCATGAGAGACTAGTTAAGCCTCTCTACCACTGAATCTGTTGAGGTGAACAGGGCATTTTTTCTACCTTACAATGTCATTGATTGCACAAAATTGATCAAATTTTGTTGAACAGAATTCTCCTCCATTGTCAATTCGCAAAACTTTAATTTTTCTATCAAATTGATCTTCCACTAGAGCTTTGAACTAGCGAAATTTTCAAATACATCATCTTTTCTCTACAAGAAATATATCCATACATATATGGAATAATCATCAGTGAAAGAAATATAATGCCTTGATTTTCCAAACGATGCTATAGGTGTAGGACTAAAGACGTTACTGTGGATTAGATCTAGAATTCCTTTAGCTCTCCCTCCCATGGATTCAAAAGATACCCAATTTTGTTTCTCATGTAGACAATGTTCACAAAATCCAAAACCCATGGAACAACTTGGGATTCCATCCACCATCTTTTTTTAGGTAAGGGTCATTAACCCATTCTCACTTATATGATCCAATATTTGATACCATAACATCGAAGGATCTTTTTCCACTTGCTTTGAGATATATTTCTCACCACTGATCATCGTGCTTCCCAATAACTTCCCTAGTTTTCCATACTGTTCGCCTTTGGCAATCACCATAGATTCATAGTTTAGCTTGCAGATATACTTGTCGCTAGTGAAAGTAATGCTAGCATTTGCCATGGTTCCCATAGAAATAAACTCCTAGTAATAAATGGAATGTGCATCACATCCGAAAGATTCTTGATTGTCCCATATTTCATCTTCAACTTCACCTTTCCGTGACCAATTATATCAAGCGTCATATCATCTCGCATTTTCATTGTACCTACTTGATATGCCTCATAACAACATAACCAATTTCTATGAAACGTCATGTGAAAAGACGCTTTAGTATCAATTATCTATATACTACGATCACCCTGCGATGAATTGCAAACTAGATACATATCTCTGAGTTGCTGTCATCATCCTTCTTTCTATTAGAGTATGATGCATCCTCTCACTTCTTTGGACCCACACTTTTGCTTCGTAATCTGTCTTCAAGTGTCCAAACTTTTGCACTTCCAACACATTATTTCCAATCGATCTTGACTTTTAGATCATCCTCTAAGCTTATTCTTGCCACCAAACCTAGATTTGGATTGTTCACTATTTCTTCCTCTTACATAAAGAGCCTCTTGCATTGCATTATCAAAACCTGCTCTCCTCATCTCCTCATATAATAAAGTAGTTACAATGCCCTCAAAGGATAACATATTAATACCAACGCTAATGGGAACAATTAGATGTTCCCATGAATTCAGCAATGAACACAACAAAGTACATGCTTTATCTTCCTCATCCAGATAGACATCGATCAATGCAAGTTGCCAATAGATAGTATTAAACTCGTTTAAGTGTATAGAAAAAGAATCACCTTCGCTCATTCGAAGGTTTTATACGCGCTCTGCAAAAACAATTTGTTTATGAGCAACTTGCTTTGATAAAGATTTTCTAACTTTGTCTATAGATTTTTCACCATTTTCTTAGAGGTCATGTTTATCAAAACGTTATCAACAAGGCATAGCCAAATTAGGCCTCGTGCCATTTGATCGCTAGTCTTCCACTCCTTCAATTAAGTAGATGTGGATTCCTTTGCCTCGTCCTCCTTCAACTTCTCCTTGGAGTTTTCCTTAGATTTATCTTCTTCAATCACGTGCCACAGATATCTATCTAAAAGTAGAGCCTCCATCTTTGATTTCCATAACTCGAAACACTTTCCTCTCAATTTCTCTACTTCAATCCATGATTGAACAAATGACGACATCTTCCCAAGATTTGATTTTCTGGATCTCTCTTCACCGAGAAACCCTAACCTCAAACTTGGCTCTAATACTAGATGTTAGGATTCGTCACACAATCACAAAGAAAAAAGAGAGTAAAAGTGAGAAAGAGAATTCGAGACGCAAGATTTTATCTTGGTTCACCCTTAAACTAAGGCTACATCCAGCTGATGATTCCATTATAATTAGCACCTCTCACCTCTCTATTACATCCCTCAATTACAAGAGAAAAAAGAATATATATGTCAACATAAAATATATATTTATTTAGCAGCTATTCATGAATCTAAGCTCAAGCTGCCAATAAAATAGAGATAGAAAAAGAGAGAGAGAGCAGTGCCCCTACAACTCTAGAGGATGAGCATATATATATTCGGTAGCTATTCACGAGCCAAAGTCCAAACTACCAATAAATATGAACTCATCCTCTAGATTTGTAGGGGCACTGCTCTTATACAGTTGATGGGGAGTATGAATCACCCCCCAACAAAATTCAAAGGCAAATCAACATCACATCACATGATTTATCAAATAATTTAATTGCGCTGCTAGAAAAATTCAACTCAAAATGTTAAGCAAATAAATGGAGGGAGACTTAAATATAGGGCCTATTGAAATCTAATGCTTTAATATCCTTTGTCATGTACAAGTTAGAAGGGAGTGCGCATATGCAAAATTAATCGAGATGAAACCTGATTCTGATATCTTTCTTCTTTTTTTTTTTTGGTCAAAATAAGATATGTATAGATTTTTCCTAAAAGAATATAAGAAGGAGGCCCGGCACCTACAAAAGACAGACACTCAAAATGACAAAAGTCAAAGAAGAGTCTAAGGATGCCGTGGTTCCCAAAAGAGACCAACCGGTAAAAACCAACAAAAGAAGCAAAGGACCACCATACAAACGCTAGAGACCTCTATCAATCAAAGAGAGACGGATGTAAATCCTAGCTCTGTTGAAGTCTTCTAGTCTTGGGAACGTTAGGGACATGCTTAAAGGTCATCGCCTTGTCTTTAATAGCCTTTTGGAGGTGCACCTTCATCGCCGGGAGAAAGAGACCCTGATTACGAAATAAGATATTGTTGCGCTCTTTCCAAATGATATAACAAAGAGCTCCAAAGCCAAAACGAGCCAAAGACTGGTGAAAGCTACTACCAGCGATATGTTTGGTAGCCCAATCAAGATTCTCCATCCAAGGCTTATTAAGCCAAGCAAGATTGAATTTAGCTGCCCAAAAAGAAGCAAAACTACCAGAGATGTGGCATGCAAAAAAACAAATGATCTATGGAGTATGGTCGGCAAGAGCAAAAGGGGCACATTGCAGCCGTAATTCTACCATAAGATAAGAGCAAAACCTGAGTTGGTAGGCGGTTACGCGTGATAAGCCACAGATGTGTTTGATAGCGAGGAGGCAAAGATGAGCTCTAAACAAACGAGGACCAAGAAACCACACAACCCCTAGGGTGAATTAGATCCCAAGCCGAAGCTGTTGAGAATCTCCCGGAAGGGTGTCCAAGCCATTCAAAGGTTTAACCCAAAAATTAATCCAAAGATTAAGCTGATAAATGATGGGACAAAACCTTAACACTCTCAAATTCCGTAAGAGTCCAATTGAAATTTAGTGCATCTATACTGTCTTATTAAGAAAAAGTGAGACTGAAATTGAGGGAAATTCTCACGTGCATATTTTTTCCGCAAGAGATTTTGACTTTAGGATCCTTTATCGTGCACTGGTTTGATGAAAAATCTTCGGTGTTTTCCAATTATATAAGTAATCTGATCTCTATGATAGAATATTTATCCATTTTAATATTAATTTAAGTTGACATGTGGACACAATTAACTGAAAAGTTAATAAACCAATTTATTGCGGCCACGCTAGTTTGACTAAGCTTTTGATGGAATGGATATCTATCTTTCACGGAGAAGAAATGACGCTACTCGGTCCACTTGCTTTGCTTGATAAAGCAAGCAACATTGTCATGGATCGACATACATGACACATAAGGGAACGATGCATGCATAGGTAAATTCACAAAAAGACAGCTATATTTCTGTTATTCTGGGGAAAGGTTATAGTAATTGATGTGAACAATAATAAGGTATGATGCGTGCATGGGCAAGTAATAGCGAGAATGGGGAATTTTCTAGGTAATTTGTATGGATGGGTATGTGTGAGGATGGTTGTCTATGGGTAAAAGGAAAATGTAGGATAAAATACAATCACCACCAAGATCTTAGAGACGTGCCACCAACCAAGGATGAAGATTGGGATTGACGAAGTTCACCACCATGGCTTAAAGGACAAGCCACCCATTAAGGATATAGGACTTTAGGATAGGAGAAGCTCACCACCAAGGCTTAAAGGAAAAACCACCAATCGAGGATAAGGAGTTTCTTGGCTCACCACCAAGGTGTAAGTTACTCTCTAAGGATAGAAAGCCAAAATAGAAGCTATCAATGCCCCAAAAATATTCATTGATGTGTATTTACATTCACTAAAGTCTACATTACAATTGAGAACTCTTCCCAATTTACAGAGAGACTAAGACATAGGAGATAGAAAACATTAAAAAGACATGGGAACTACCCAAACATTAAAGGCATGGGAACTAGAAAGAAATTAAAGACCTAGAAACTAGAAAATGCTTTAAAACGCATAGAAACCATGAAATGCAATAACGACATGGAGACTTTTTTTGAAATCACTGACTATCTTCCAAAATTGGGGATTTGAACCCCTCACCTCCCCCTTCCCCCTGCTTTGACTAGAGAATAACCATCTCAAGAGTTCAGCAAATATCCAAGGAAATTGCTCAAAATAGGCTCCCATCGATATGTTGCTGATTAACTTCAAAATTAGCAACAAAAATGGTAAATCAGTAACTTAATATTTGAATGACAAGGGAAGAATTAATAATCGCTTAATATTTGATAACCTGGTTGATAATCTTCTCATTGACGACTTCATTCTCGACCCAGCGAAAAAAGTTATGACCGAAATCTGCCTTATCTTGAATGAACATTGATTGTGTTGAGTTCGGTGATGGAGCTAAGTCGAATGCTCCCACGTCACGGTAAAAGCAAGGTGAATATCACCAAAGTAAAGGTTCGTATACCCTTTTTGGAGCCACCGATAAAGAAATTTAGGAGGACTTCGAAAGCTGACAAAGTGTCGTCGTTGAGTAGCTGGAAGGAGACGTTGGTCAAAGCATGTTAATTGGACATATTCTTTGACATCTTTTGGAGTATGATGGATGAGTTTTCTTATGGATTTTTTGGGTGAAAAAGAAGCAGGTTTAGCAAAGACGGAACATGGACTTTACAAGAGGCAGATGAATACTAGAGATCTTATCTTCATTGAGGACAACAACCTCATAAAATAATAAAAGACACGGATTTACAAAAAGGGATGGGGGAGTCCAGAGTAAAAGGAGCATCGATACATACAGGAGTATTAATTTCGGAAGGGTCTGTAATCTGTCGTGATTGAATGGATCTTCCTCCCAATACTAAAGCACTATTAAGTGATGGCGAACACTACTAGCCTTCTTTTGAATTCTCCCCTAGATTTGCTATACAAGTTGCACTATTAAGTTAGTTGCTTAAAAAATGGGGCTGACATTCGCGTTGTTGGCTTAAATTGACGTAATTTATAACGCTATCTTGAACTTAGTCGGTATACGTATTAGGTGTTTTGACCGTTAGTGTCTGTTAGTAGATAATTATGTGGTAAAATAATTATAAGTAAGTTTTAATAGGAAAATACTCGACAGATTTAGAAATCTTACTAAAATCTATTTACTAAGTGCCATAACTAGCTTCGATTGGGTATTGACATAAATTAAACATGCATTGAATCGTTGGCTTTATTGAAATACCCAAATATAATTGCCACATTAGTTAATAATTTTTTTCATTAAGATTTCTTTATATATGTATAGCATTGCTCGTTTTATTATTGATTTTATGACCGCAATACCCTTCAGATATTTTTAAGCTTGGTTAATGTGCTTTGATATTACAAAAAAGATATTGATTTCATATTTAATTTTTATCATGGTATCTGACTCTGTTATTTACTCATTTTGAATATTTTATGGCTCAACAAAAATATGTTCAAGACACTTTTTAACAAAACTACACATATTACGAATCGTATCTCTCCATTTCAACAAGGTTTTCCAGAAAATAATGTCCATAGATGTAACAAGAAAATCAAGGCATATGGAACTTTAAACATACTTTCATTTGCAGTTTGAATCACACATGAATAATAATACACAAAACCATTTAAGAAGTTTATTACATCTAACAAAGCAAACGAACATATGAAACCTCGAATTAATCAAATCGACAAGCAAACCATCAGGGATGATAATCTTCATCGGTCGCACTTCTCATGATCACAGGCTCAGCGAAATGAACTGTAGCAACTCATCGTTGCGCTCGAACTCGATCATGTCGTTCTCGTGCAATGTGATCCAAGCTTCGATCCCGTCCCCGCACCTCGTTCCCATTAAAAACACCATATTTCCTATCGGTAAACCGGTGGTGCACACCCAAGTGGGCCTTCCCAAGCCGAAATCCACCTCGTAGAAAGGAAACTTCACCCAACTGCTGAATCCGTAGAGCTCCATCTTTCCCGCAGACGACTCCGCCAACTTCCGTGCCGCCGTGAGGCTTTCGTAGGCCTTGGCTAATCCCCTCTCGCCTTGAAGCACGCTCAAATACTCGCCATCAATTGCCCTTATTGATTTCCTGAGACTGCCTGCAAAGTCCTGCAATTCAACACCCTTGTTTGTGTCTATCAGTGGTGCCACAACAGACTGCCACAGATTGCCCAAGGCATTCTCAGGCAATGGTTGGGGCCTTATCCTGCTTCTGATGTTCACCACATGTGTCACTGCTGATGATGGGGGATACTTCTTGGTCCAGTCTGGCCTCTTCCCCGCAGCCTCCACGGCAGATTTCCAAATGAGGGCAGTCACAGCCTCAACGCGTGTAGGGGCAGTACTGCCAAACCTGGCCCTGAGACGGCCCAAGCTCTCGCCATCGAAACGAAACATCTTGGTCAAAAGCTTCTCTCTGCTGATGACCCCAGATGGCATTTGGAAGTTTATGTCCTTTGGTGGGAATATCTCAGATGCTTTCAAGAAGGGAGTCTTGAGGTTGGCTTCGCCGTCGACACCATTTACGGCAATTTCAGACCATGCAGCGAGGAAAGCTGAGACTGATGCACCGTCGGCAATCTTGTGAGAGATACAAATGCCGATCGCGATACCACCACAGTTGAAGAAAGTAAATTGGACCCCTAAAATGACTTGTTCCTCAATGTTGGGAATGACTCTGTATGGAGAGAATGGAAGGAATTTCTGGAGCTGATTGATGTCAGGGTTTGACAGGACTTCAGACAACTCGAAGTGAGCTTTCGCCTCCAAATAAAGCGCGCCATCATCGCTGCAATCGATGGCAGCATTGCCTTTCACCCTTCCACCTAGAGGGTAGAAGAGGGAAAGTGCCTGCGAGAGCGAAGTTTTCAAGTTTCCTGACACCGAGGCAGAGTCCAGCGCTGCCTTGTCATCGGGAGCTGAGTAGAACAGGATGGCTGGAACGTAAAACGGAGGAGCCAGCTGGTCAAGGAGGCAGAACTTGAACTCCCTGTGGTGAGATGGAGTTGGAGAGGAAGGCTTGATGCTTTCTGCGGAAACAGCCTCAACTTTCATGGCCATGTTTTGTTGGAAATTGAGAGATTTGAAAGTTTGTCCTTTTAAGTTCTTTCTGGAGAAAGATGTGTTTCCTTTGTGCTTTTGAATCGCAAGATTTTGTAGTTTATATAGATTAAAGAGAGGAGAAATTTGCAATTTTTTGGGTCATAGGCTCATCAATGATGGCTAGACAAGAAGAATATGCTGGTCTCTGGCGGTAGCTCACGTTTTGAAGGATTAAGCAGATATCACGTAACACTAACGCCCAATGTGAAGAATCTATCAAGTTTCTCTGTTTGATATTATGCCTTCATATAAAATAGAATTATAAACTTAATCCCCAGCTAAAACGAAGGACAAATTTAACCTCACAGTGCTTCAAACATATTGGATCATATTCTTTTTATTGGAGCTAAGCACCATATATATTTTCTCTTTTTGATGTTACGATGATATGATAATTGTGGTAAGCTATTAACACCAGAGTTTACATTTCCAATCTATCAAGAGAAAGGCCGTCCATGCCGGGATTAGTGAATTTACAGAGAATTGTTGGCTTGTAGCTCGATCATCACTAAGTGTGTTGAATAGAAATTGAACATGAATCCTCATATATTTGAGATATCTAGTAGGCAATTTAATTTGGGTATAAGGATCTCTAGGTAAATTTATCTTATATACTCTATAAAAAATAATGACACATTAATCACCACTTATGTCATGATCGAAAGCAACCTTGAATTTATTTTCATTAAATTTGGACTATTCACAGCTCTTTAATCTGTCTCAAACATTTGGAGCATTTTGTCATTCTAGCGTCGTTACATGAGCAAAAAAGGGACCAAGCCTAGGGTCTCTGAATCCGAGGGAAAAGAATTCTATGGTAGATAATAACAAGGAGTTGAATTAATTGAATGAGGAAAACAAGTGGAAATATTGCTTTGACACCAAGACTGTCTATTAGAGGACAAATTATAATAGTTCAGTTTGATTCGTGGAATGTCTATTAGAGGACAAATTAGTTCAACGTCCACGGTGGTAGTCGCAGGATACTCATGTAATAAGTGTTGGGCTTCACCATCTGTTGGGTTTTGGCTCATACTGAGCCTAGAATATATTAATTGTAATTTTAGTTAAACTCTAAGGAACAATTAATGAGAAATTAAATTGTGGTCGGGAAAGTTTGGAAGAGCTCAAGCGAAGCGCAAGTGCCATCTTGCTAAAGGGTACTTTGCACCTGCTTGACAATCCATTATACTCTCTTATGGTTCATCTCGAAAGGGTTGCCAGCTTGGGGACTAAGTCGTTTGTTCGTGATGTTTATTTGCAACACTTCAATTCTTTTCCTTCCTTTTATCAACCCGTGCCTCGGAGTCTTTGAATTTGCGCAGATGGATCCATTTTGCAAAGCCATTTTCCAGAAACTAAACACATTGGTCCTCATGAGATATAGGCCCATTTTTCAAAATAAAATTGTATTGGACCTTGATATGTCATTAGGCCTATTCTTCCGAAGGTAATTTTCCATCCAATAAGACCTAAGGCCCACTTTTCCAAAATATAAATCAAGATTGCTTTCGGCTCATCCATAAGTTGTGAAGCTCGTTCTTTGAAAGTTCATTAAGCCTGCTCGCGCAAAACCCTTAGGATTGCATTGTACCTCTGTGCATCTCTTTTGATTTTAAGATCCATTTTTTGAACAAAAATTTGAAGATAGCGTTTGCGTTTGCTCAAGACAAATAAAGCATGCTTTTGCGGGCTTTTATTTATAGAGTGGGACTTCAAGTCCATCTAATAGCATTAAGCTTTTATAAAGACCCATTTCCATAATCTTTTTCAAAATGGCATGGGACCTTTACACATTTCACGATGGGTGAGCCCCAAGCTCATTCCATGTAAATACACTTGGGCAATCGAACGATTTAGCATGATTATCAAACCTTTTATGATGACATTTCATATACTGAAACTTTTGCAAAAGGAGAATCGAAGTTCTAGATCTTTGAGGTGTGCTAAAAGAGTGATATATGTATGGAAACGATGTAACAATGATTTTAGAGACAAGCGAATATGTTGCCCTGATTTGAGCAAAAGGAATACCTTATGTAAGGTTCTCCTCTTGCATTCGACACCCTTTATGTTGAATTTCAAGAATTCTACAATTATAGAATCCTGTAGATATGCTAGGGCGCAAATATGATGATCAATACCTAAGACACATGGAGGATTAGATCACCTCCTTCCCACCATGAATACGTATTTAGACGTTGCATTGTCCAGCGTCGTAACCTTTGGGTTGAAAGAAAATGGAAGTAATTGCCCCAAATTTGATCGTACTAAAATAAATCCCGATGAATCTCCTTTTGCTCTTTTCCTATAGAACCTTTTCCAAGATGTGCCATTAGGCATGCTATTTCTATAGTGGGCCTTTCACCCATCTTCACTTGCCCTAGGCATGAGTGGCTACTATACCAATCTACCCGGCGATAGCCAGGGCCTGCAAACATGCTCCGACGTGGAGTCTACTTTCCCCACCATAAGGCCCCAAATTCCATATTTATCTTTGTCTTCCCGACAAAGAGGGAATTTGAAGAACAGCACGGGGTCTCCCACCCTAGAGCGGTTCTCCCACCTATTTCCTTCTTAAGCCTTTTAAGGACATGCCTAGGTCCAACATCATTTTCCTTTATGCAAAATACATAAAATAAAACAGTATTGCATCAAGGGGAACTAAATCACGGCCGAAGGCATCCTTGAAGAAAAATTGTAGTACTTATTCTAATTTAAGCTTGATTTGTTCGAAAATAACTCGTACCATTTTTTTCCTTTTACAAAATTTACAAAAATAGGGAAATTAATGAGGGGCAGACCTAGATGGACAAAAGCATTACAAAAGAGAAACAATCTAGTTGGGAGTGACGCCATCTTTGAAGAGAAAAGGAGAATGTTCCTTCTTAATATTAACACTTCTTGATTTCGTGTTTACACAAATAACAAAGTGAGGCAAGAATGCAATTGATGATAAGATACAAATGAACAAAAACAAAGGGGGATTATCCAATTTTTTTTTTTTAAGGTGTACTTTGCTCCTAAACGTGATTCAATTTATATGGAAAATGACAAATTTTTTCCTTATGTGTAGGTAACAAAGGAGAAGTCAAGTCAGGTTACGAGATTGAAAAACAAAATATAATGGTGCAAAGGATATTGAAATTATCTGATTTTGAGGGAAAAAAATAAAGATATATCTTATTCTTAAAAATAATTGAATTGATTATTGAAAATAACACTGTTTTCTTCTTTGCAGATGACAAAAATAGGGCATGATAGAGCACATTATAAAGTGTGCGAAGGACAGCACAGTATTTGTCCCAAATTCCCGACAGCAATTTTTACTTTTGCTAATTTTGTCTTTCCCTTGCTGGACCGTGCAATTATAGGGACACCAAAGGGGAGAGGTTTCTGCTTTAAAACAAAAATAAATAAAATTGTTTGCAACGAAGCTTTCCGTAATGAACCGCCAAACTTTTCCCAAAGAGCACTTGTGACGGCTTGCCAATCAGCATTTTCACTTTATTTGTGCGACTTCAATCAATTGAGAGGAAATGCTAACAGTGCCAAATGAAAGTGTCAAGATGAAGAAAGGCAACGCTCATTCCACATAATCCCTTAATATATAACTTCAGGGGAGTTTTGACCAAAAAAAAAACTTCAGGGGAGTTACAAGAAATTCCTAGACGTTTAAGGTAAAAAACTTCCGCAAGAGGTTGCGGACCAAGAGGATGTTGGCCATTTCATTTCATTATCCCTACATACTACAAGTGACTTTTGTTGAAGCCGATCGAGCTCAAATTATTGAAGGAACTTTTCAGTATAATCCTATCAAGAATGAGCCCATTTCAAAACGAAATGGAGGTTGGGGTGGATCATATGAGGAAGGTGAGTGGCATTATCTTGTTCACACTTGAATTAATCATTGAGTGATAGGCGATTTCAATGAGTTTAAACATCCCAAAAATGGAGAAAAACATTAGTTTCTCTATTTCATATATTCACTGTGTACTGCATAGCAAGTTGAGCTTGTTCATTCCATTTTCAACCTAGTTGGTGATTATTCTCCACATTGAGGCAAGACAAGTGATATCTGTCGCAATCAAAGCACATTTCAACTGGGGTTGAAATGTTTGAAGGCCCGTGGAGGCATGAAGTCAGAGGCTCATGAATCCACAGAAGTGCTAAAAATAGAAATAAGACAAGAAAATTGTTGATGAAAATGTCAAGATGAGAAGTCCGAATTTTGAGAATAGTGCCTTGTGGGAAACAAAAGGGTCACATAGCAAAGATGATTGCGTGATAAAATTTAGATCACTCTAGATTTCATTTGTTTCGTGGAATATATGAAATTTTGGAAACTGTTTTTTATGAAGTCATTTTTCAAAAAAAAAAAAAAAATCCATATTTTCCATTGTTTGGCTGAAATTTAAAAATTAATAGGAAAATAATTTTCGTTATTTAGAAAGGAAAATATATATTTTTCTTATATTTTTTCCCTTAAGCATGTCATCGAATGCATAGTCGTTTCATCACGAAGGATGAGCATCTTTGATCCTTTCTCGCTCAACATCTAGGACCTATTCTTGGACTTGTTGATTGCAAGATTGATTACCCTGTCACTACCCCTGGTCGGACGTCTTAAGTGAGGGTGCGCGAAGTAACTAGAGGGAGACGCGGAGGCGATTATGTTCCAGGTGGACCTACCATTAGGGGTGAGCACGGTTCCGGTTACCCGGAAGCAGGGGAACCGAACCGGAGGAGGTTCGGTTCGGTTCCCGGTTCTAAAGAGACTGGTTCAGTTCCGGTTCCCTTTTTTTCGGGAACCGGAACCGTCATAATTCAAAAAAAAAAAAACCCTAACTTTTCCCCGCAAGATTTCCCCCTCTGCGGATTCTTCCCCCTTTCCTTTCTTCTCTCTCTCTCTCTCTCTCTCTTTCTTTTCTCCCCTTTTCCCTCGTCACGTCACTTCCTGCCCCCCCAACTTTTTCTTTTCTTCTCTCTCTCTCTCTCTTCCCTTTCCCCCTCTCTCGACCGAAACCCTACCCCTTCTTCTTCTTCTTCTTCTTTTCTTCTTCCTCCTCCTCTTGCCGCCGCTCTTTGCTTAACCCACCACCACATCGCCGCCCCACGCCCTACTCACCACCACCTCTTGGCCACCGAACCACCACCACCCACCCCTCGTCCGACAAGCCATCTCGCCGTCCGACAAGCCGGTCGCCGAGGCCGCTCGCCCGAACCCTCACCGCTTGACGCGCGAGTCTCTCTCGTGCTCTACCCGTCGCCGAGGCCGCTCGCTGAACCCTCGCCGCTCGACGCCGTCTCTCTCGTGCTATGCCCGTCGCCGAGGCCGCTCGCCGAACCCTCGCCGCTCGACGCCGGTCTCTCTCGTGCTATGCCCGTCGCCGAGCCGCTCGCCCGAACCCTCGCCGCTCGATGCCAATCTCTCCCGTTCTCGCCCGTCGCCGAGGCCGCTTTGCCCGTCGCCAACGCTGCTCGCCCTCGAGGCCGCCGCCGGACGCCGCGAGCCACGCTTGCCGCCGCTCGCGCCGATGGACTCGTTTATCACGAAGCCTAAGGGTCCCCATTCCGGAAACATTGCGATTTGCCTTCTCTTGAATTCGGCATTTGCAGGGATCAATCAAGGTACGGTCCTCATCTAATCTCGCTTTCCGTCGATCTTAAGGCTTGCTCGGTTATTTACCATGACTTTGACTATTGGTTCAGCTTTGCATGTTAATTATCTGGTTGAAGTTTATGGTAAGGATTCTTTCTTTGACTGAAGTTTTTTCACATTTCAGGAAACTATACGTGTTAAGAGAGAACTTCAGCACCTCTAAGATGAAGTTCTTGAAATTTGACACCAATGGCTTTGAGAAGATGTTATTCAGCGCCTTTGCATGTCAAAGGAGACAAAGATTGTGCTTACATCATTCTACCGCCCCAATCTATGTTTTTCTGAGTTTGTTGTTTTCTTTTGTTCTAAGGATTGGATTAGGTTTTTTTGTGTTCATAGGGATATTTAAGTGCTTGAAAACAGAAATATGCACCAGCATGATTTTTGGTAGATTTACCCCTAATATGAACCTGCGTTAACATTGGGTTAAGCATAGCGAGAGAACTTCTTCATGGACTTACAAAAAGGATTTCCATGTTTTGATAAAAACATATGGTTTGAGAAGAAAGATCGGTGACAGCCAGCATATCCGATAATTCAAATTTAAAAATGAAGAAAAAAAAAAAAGAACCTGTTGGAACCTGGAACCGACCCTGGAACCTGTGACCGGGTAGGTTCCAGGTTCTTGGTTTTGACGGGTAGGTTCCAGGTTCCAAATTTTTTGGAACCTGTACCCGAGGGTAGGTTCCAGGTTCCAAACGGAACCGAATCGGAACCTGGAACCGCTCACCCCTACCTACCATGGCTGAGGAAGGACAAGGTGAGAGTGGAAGTCGAGGAAGGGAGGGTGTTGAACATCAACAGCGAACAAAAAAATTATCAACATATTACATCAGTACTAATTCAATTATAAACCTTTTAATTAAATTTATTTAGTGTTAAACTTTTTCACATTAATACCAATTCAATCCATCCAGCTAATTAGGCTGGAAATCACTAACATGGATGCCAGTTGTCATATGTGGCACAGCTTGTGTTAACATGTACATTTTAATAATATTTTGAATATTTTATAATTCATTTGTTCTTTCCTTTTTCTACTATCTCTCTTTTTCTTTTTGTCCTTCATTTTGGCCAACGATGGCTAGCTCACCTAGAGCTAGTGGGGCTGTGAAGGGCCTAGGCAAGGGCTGCCTTACTAGGGTCCACATTATCTATTTTTAGCCTAAATGGTTAAATGAATTAAAGAAAAAGTTTAGGATTAAATTAATTGAATCAAAATGTTTAGGAACTTTTTGATACTTTGTCACGGAGCAATTTCCTCAGACCGGTCTTGAATCAACTCCAAGAGAAGCTTGAATTTTGTGCTTGTCGTTGATGTTCTTTTGCTTGCGCCAGATGAATACCAACAATGTCTAGCTATCGCTATGTTATTAATAAATATGTTAAGGCAAACTCTTCTCATTTTTTCTAGGTAGATATTGTATAAGTAGATTGTCAAAGGCGGTCTAGTGACTTGTGATAGATACTAATCAAATATCTGTTCCCTCTATTGATTCTTCCACAGCATTGCCATAAAGTAGAGTCCTCTCGTGGGCGATACATTGACGCTCTGCCAGATCAAATATCAAGAGTTATGTCCTTAGTTCTTGGTCTGGCACAGCGGTTTTCAGCACGGACTAAGTGATGAATGAACTTGAAGCTTTGCCTTTCCAATTTCTCTCCAAGCTGGTTATGAAATAAGACATCAGACAACAGATCGCCTGTGTGGAATTCGAGGATAGCAACGCACTTCTAGAACTAGCTAGGCAATCCTTCATAATGTAAGATTGTCTCCAAGGCAGGAATGTAGGATGAATGCACACCGCTACACATTTTATCGTAAATATACAAATATAGTATACAACATGGACCACCACAAAGTCTCGGTAATATCATAAATTGTCATTTGAAACCTGTCGGTGCACGACGTGATACCGGAGGATGTGACATCCAGATGAGTCTAATTGATGTAACATGAATCAATATTGATCGAGGTAGCTATCTTGCATCCACTTGATAAAAAGAAATAAAATTTGAAGGTATCTGACTGTAAGACTTTGGCTTCGTCTAATGAGGATGACTAGTTGAGGTCCATATGGTGTTTATAGATGCATTATAAATAATATTTGACATATGCTCCAAGGCAAGAATGAAACACTATTTCATGAGATTCATACTACATGTGCTAAAAATCAACCAAAAGATGGGGAGAGTGAAATTGTAGTTATAGAAATTAATCCCTATACTCCACTTATGTGAGATCCTAGAGGTTACCAGTACCTCTTTAGTACCCTCAAGACTTTCAACTGTGTTTTGAAATCTTGATATAGTGTCTTCTATTTTAGCATGTTTCCTCCATATATTAGGAACATGTTAGGAAAACAGCTAGGTTGAGATGAAGAGATTCAATTGGGAAAGGAAGACTAATCTGTAATATTTTTGGTACATGGATTCACCAGCTAGCCAGTCATGTCTTCCTTACGTGGTCATGAGACTCATGACATAATTGTGAACATGTGAAAGAGTTAAGCATGCTTTTCCGGGGAATTGAAGTTGCTCAGACCAATGCAACAAGCTAGATTTAAGGTATAGCGAGATTATTTATGGTAGCTTCTATATAACCTCAACCAACACATAGTAAACTTAATATAGGTGTACTTGCTAGTCCTACGGCCAATACAACCGTATGAATTGATACGTAAAGACTTTAGAATGGTAGATATTATATATAAGCTACAGTGATATAGAGATTTTGTCAAGCTCATTATGTATGAGTGGGAGGTGTTAAGTTTTAGACCAGGCTGCCCATTATGGGCTTGACACAAGCCCAACCCACTAGGCTTCAAGTTCCATGGAGTTGGAACATTTTTTCGTCAAGAAAAGTAAATAATCCACAATGCACATGTATAGCAAGGTGCATGCAAGTTACAAATAAGTGCTTATGTGCTCGTGTGACTCAGCCCCAAAGGAGAGACTGAAAAATCTCTAGAAATTGTGATAGACAAATCAAGTGTTGTAAGATCAAGAGGCATATTTGGTCGTAGATGAACATGTGTTAATCTGAACGCCGGATTACAAGTATTGACCAATGCAAGTACACAAGTTTTACGTGGAGCAATCTCGACTCTTGAGACTTGAGATGTGATTCCACAAAAGCCGACGCCTTCATTAGCTTTAAAGAAATAGCTTCTCTAATTTAGGTTATATAATTTTTCACAATAATTTTTTTGAAAAATCATAAGAGTTAATTTCCTAATAGATTATTTACTGGCTCGAATCAATTACATAATTTTAAAAGTTAGACAATCTACATAATCCATTTTTCTTTTTCTTTTTGGTGTTCGATTTCACGATAACAATCTTGCTATACAGAAACTTTTAAATGTTTCCAGAGATTACCATCCACTCAACTAATAATGGAGTACAAACATTATTAACCTCAGCAGAAGCATATACCTAAGAACTTCTCTCTTGTTAAGTGGTAGCACATCAAGAATGATTGTGAGATTACTGAAGAACCAATTTAAGGTGCGGTTGTTTGAGCGAAAAATTTCCTACAAGTTAGTTCTTTAGATTTTTACATATTTGGTTTTCTGAAAATGATCAGTTAATGAAAAAATATCTACAGTAAAAAAATATGTATGCTTAAAGTTGGTAAAATGAATTTTCTAACCTTAAAATGAAAAAATATTTTTCTAAAAGATAATTTCCCAAAAAGTATGTTCTTTCTCAATCGATGCAAAAGTCAAGTGTGTTTGTTTCTCGATAATGGAGAATAAAAGTAAGTAATCAGAGGAAGAGATAATAGGGAAAATTCATGAGAGATTTGAAAGGACAGACCATAAGGATTAGGGGAGAAGGATAGAATTTGGGAAGAAAAGCAACACTAGTATCAATATATTCTCAATCACCAAATCAGCGGAGTGAACCTAAGCTAAACACAGTATCAATGACTTGCCTACAAAGAAAAGAATTGGCAAATAAGAAATAAACCAAATAGAATGGAGAATATCTTAATAACCTAGATAAGATGAAATAACTAATTGGAAAGGACAAATATATTAATAAGCTAATTGGGAGAATATTCTTCTACATAATTACGGCAATGTCCACTTCTTATTTCCAATTTCTCGTGTAGAAGTGATTAAATCCCAAGAAAAAAAGGTAAAAAGAAATTGATGGGCGGGAGTTGTGAAAGTGACAACAAGAAGGTAAATCACATAGTGTCTGGAACCAAGGGTATTGCTTAGATGTGCTGGTTCTAGACACTGTGTGAAATGTGCGTCTAAACAATAGAAAGCTAGCTTTCGATAGGGGCTTCCAGTGGTAGTTCGGTAATCCAGCGTCCAATTTGGATGTGTTCCTTATTTTAACGTGTTAATACTTGTATGCCCTATCCCCACAATTGGAGAGGAAGTTTTTCTTTCCTTGTTGATAAGAATATCTCTAAATTTTACATCCCATAATTTAGACGAAGCAATTTTATAACATACTTAAATTCAAAAGAAGGTAAACTGATCTCAAGTGCAAACTTAAAAAGGGTATTTACCCCCCTCTCTCTCTCTCACTCAAATATTGTTACCAGTCGTCCCAAGTTCAAAACTAACTGTCTATTTTGTTTTTCTCTGTTGTAAAATATTGCGTTGCGAATATATAATAGAGAAAATATTGAGAAGAGAAAGCAAGTGAACACCAGAGATAGTAGAGAAAGTCGATGAGAAAGTATTATTTCTAGTATCTCACTGTCATTTGTCTGTTGTTGTTGTGTTCTATATTGTTGTACATCAAAACTAAACTCATATTTATAGGAGAACAAGAATGCACTTATCATTAATATCAATGTATCAAATGATACATGTACTTGATAAGGGAGATGAACGTTCATTGTATAGGGAGATGTACTTAGAATGTATGATACAAATGTACCATAATAAGTACATTAGATAAGATGAATATAATAAATATTCATTCATGTATTTTATAACACTCCCCCTTGAATATTAATTGTATTCATTATAAATGTGCATCGAATGATATTGCCTCATTAAAAACCTTAAGCTGGAAAAACCCAGTGGGACAAAAACCGGACAAAAGGGAAAAAGAGTGCAGAGCACAAATGTTATGATCTATCCCTTTTATGGATGCATGAATTGCCTTGTTAAAAATTTTAAGCCGGAAAAACCCTATGGGAAAAAAATGGACAAAAAGAAAAAATAGTGCAATGCATATATAGCCATTACTGGAGTTAATCAATTTTGCATCTTGTGAACTCGCCGCATATCAATGCTGCAATGCACAGTTCATAATATCTCCCCCTCAATTGAGCCATGTAACTACTGCTGGGGCTAATCAATCTTGCATCTTATGAACTCGCCGTATACCAATGCCATATACTAATTTCTCAAAAGTTGATGTTGATAATGATTTGGTAAAAAGATCTGCAAGATTATTTATGGATCGAATTTGTTTAATATCAATTTGTTGACTTTCTTGGAATTCAAGAGTATAGAAAAATTTTGGCGAGATATGCTTGGTCCTATCACCTTTGATATATCATCTTTTAACTTGGGCAACACAAGTAGCATTATCTTCATAAATTATAGTGGGAGAATTTGTAACCGGTACTAAGTAACAAGAATTATGAATATGTGTTATAACGGATCTTAACCAAACACACTCTCTTACAGCTTTATATAAAGCAATAATCTCATAGTGGTTAAAAGATATAGCTACTAGCGATTGCTTCGTAGAACGCCAAGAAATAGCAGTGCCGTTTAACAAAATAAATACTCGGTTTGAGAGCGAGCCTTATGTGGATCAGATCTATATCCAACATCAGCATATCCAACTAAATCAGAGTTAGTGGAATCCTTGGAATAATATAATCCAAAATCTATGGTTCCTCGGAGATAACGGAAAATATGTTTAACTACATTCCAGTGTCTCCGAGTTGGCTTAGAACTAAAACGTGCCAATAAATTTACTGCAAAAACAATATCTGGTCTAGTACATTGTGCTAAGTACATCAAAGCCCCAATTGCATTGAGATATGGTACTTCAAGACCAAGTATCTCTTCATTTGATTCTCTAGGACGAAATGGGTCCTTTTGGGGGTCTAGAGACCTTACAACCATAGGGGTGCTCAATGGGTGAGCTTTATTGATGTTGAAGCGTTTAAGCAATCTTTCAACGTACGCTGATTGATGGACAATTATTTCATTTGCTTTATGCTCAAGCTTTAGACCAAGACAAAGTTTGGTTTTACCCAAATCTTTAACTTCAAACTTCATTTTCAAATACTTAACAGTTTTAGCTAACTTTTCTAGAGTTCCAATTAAGTTTATATCGTCAATATAAACTGCTATAATAGTAAATCCGATTTCTGATTTCTTAATAAACACGCATGGGTAGATATGATCATTCTTGTATATTTCTTTAATTAGGTACTCACTTAGGCGTTGATATCACATACGACCGGATTGCTTTAAACCATACAAGGATCTTTGCAATTTTTTTGAGAATAAATTGCGGGGAGTGCATGCTTCAGGTATTTTGAATCCCTCGGGAATTTTTATATAAATATCAGAGTCTAATGAGTCATATAAATATGCCGTCACAACATCCATAAGACGCATTTTCAATCTTTTAAAGATTGCTAGGCTAATGAGAAAATGAAATATAATCATATCCATCACAGATGAATATGTCTCATTATAATCAATCCCAAGTCTCTAGGAGAATCATTGGGCAACAAGTCGAGCTTTATACCTAACAACATCATTTTTCTCATTTCGTTTTCGGATAAATACTCATTTATATCCAATGGGTTTTACATTATCGTAGATACGAGTTACAAGTCCAAAAACCTCTCGTTTAGTTAGGGAAGCTAATTCAGCTTTAATTGCTTCCTCTCACTTAGGTCAATCTTGCCTTTGACGACATTCAATAATAGATTGCGGCTCACAATCATCATCCATAATTTTATGAGCAACTGAGAATGCAAAAGCATCATCAATGATGATTTCATTTCGATCCAAAATTTCATTACAATATGTAATGGAATTCTCGGTATTCTTGGGGCTAGTGTTCCTTTCATGGGTTTGTGCATCTTTAAGGACAATAAGTTATTTGGGAGCTAGCACAACGCTAAGCTCTTCTGGAGTGAATTCCTGATTATTTCTCCTTTGTTTTCGAGGAGCAGTATCTTTAGATCCTATCGGTCTACCATGCTTCAAGTGCGAGGGATTTTGATCCATTTTAGCCTGTTCTTCAGGAACAGCTATCCTAGCTGGAGCATTTGCAGCTGGAATATGAGACTTTGTTACCTTAATAGCATCATTAAATGCGTCAAGAAGTCTATTGGCCATAGCTTGCAAATGGATTATGCGATGCACCTCGTTTTCACATTCAGGAGTCCTTGGGTCTGATTGAGATAAATTTTTCTCATTCCAGGAGAAAACCTTAACTGGTTTTTGTTTTGCAGTCATGAAAGTTGCAGGTATCCCAATTGATGGAAACTCAGTCTCATCGAAATGACAATCTGCAAATCTTGTAGTAAAAAGATCACCAGTAGTTGGTTCTAAGAACCTAATGATAGATGGTGAATTAAACCCAACATAAATGCCCAAACGGCATTGGGGACCCATTTTCATCCTTTTTGGCGGTGCTACAGGCACCTGTACTGCATAACCAAAGGTGCGTAAATGTAAAATATTTGGTTCATAATCAAGAACCATTTGAAGGGGATATTGTAAAAGACTAGCAGTGAGGCGTAATCTTATTAGAGCTGCCACATGCAAAACTGCATGACCCCATGCTGTATCATTAAGATTCGTTCTCAATAATAGAGTTCGAGCAATGATTTGGATACGTTTGATTAAGGATTCTGCTAATCCATTTTGAGTATGAACATATGCAACTTGGTGCTCAACCTCGATTCCGAGTGAAGCATAATATGTATCAAAACTCTTTGATGTAAATTCACCAGCATTATCCATCCTTATGCTCTTAATTGGATAATCAGGGAACTATGTTCGGAGCTTTATAATCTACGCAAGTAAACGTGTAAATGCGACATTGCGCATAGATAATAGGTAAACATGAGACCATTTACAAGATATGTCAACTAGTATCATAAAATATCGAAATGATCCACTCGGTGGTTGTATTGGTCCACAAATATCACCCTGAACTATTTGCAAGAATAAAAGAGATTCAAGATTAACCTTTGTTATAGAAGGTTTGATAATGAGCTTTCCTTGTGAGCAAGCCTCACAATTATAATCTTTGGACAACAATACATTTATATCTTTTTAAATGTGCTCTTTTGTATTTTAAATTATCCTATGTATCATTGAAGCGTTAGGATGACCAAGGTGATCATGCCACAATCCAAACTAGTCAGGGCTTACCAATCTCCAGGATGTGGTGACACAATACAAACCCATAGAAAAAGCTTCTAGCTTCTCATGGACAATCTTCATGCCCATTTTATAAGAGGAAATGTCAATATATTCCTTATCTTGTTCATAAATAGTCTTAATATGATATCCATTATGGCGTATATTTTTTAAACTGAGCAGATTCCTTTTTGATCTAATGCTCATAAATGTATTCTCAATATGCAAGATTGTGCCATTTGGCAAAATAACTATGGCATTCTCAAAACCATCAATAATCAGAACAAAACCTGATATTGTATGGATTTGCACCTTACGTAATATCATACTCGAGAAAAAGTGTCTATTACGAAATATAGTATGTGTTGTTGCACTATCAAGCAAATAAACATTTTCCTTTTTCTCGGTATTTTCCATTTGCATTTATATTGACAACTTCAGGTGTCAAGTATTATAAAATTTGCGTATAATCCTTGCAAAATAAAATCCTTAAATTACTTAAAAGGATTTTCTAATATCCACTGCCACTTCAGGAACAGAAGGATACCTTTAGATTTGAAATATGACTTCAAGCCAAGAAAAATAAAAATGAAAAGAATTGATAGAAGAAGATGAAGTATAAGTTGATTAATAAAGAGAATACCCACCTTGCAAAAATTACTTACTCAGTTGGTAGATCTTCGTGTTGATAACGTGTTGTAAAATATTGCGTTGCGAATATATAATAGAGAAGAGATTGATGAGAGAAAGCAAGTGAATACTAGAGATAGTAGAGAAAGCCAGAGGAGAGAGTATTATTTCTAGTATCTCACTGTTGTGCTGTTGTTGTTGTGTTCTATATTGTTGTACATCAAAACTAAACTCTTATTTATAAAAGAACAAGAATGTACTTATCATTAATATCAATGTATCGAATGATATATGTACTTGATAAGGAACATGAACGTTCATTGTATAGGGAGATGTACTTAGAATGTATGATATAAATGTACCATAATAAGTACATTAGATAAGATGAATATAATGAATATTCATTCATGTATTTCATAACATTCTCGTTTTTTTTTCTTTGGTTAAAAGTGGTCTATGTACCTTTAAGAACACATATGATAATCATTTTGTTTTTTTTTTTTTTTTTTTTTTGTATTTTTCTATTCCCGATAACAAGTTTGAAATAGAAAATTGATTTGAATTTTTTTACATTTTTATTTTTATTAACAAAATTATTTATAATTTATTAATAACAACATGACAATTCTCTTAAATTCTCACCTTGGCTTCCCAGTTGTCAAATCATTACTCTAACAGCCAAACATTATCAAACAAAAAATGATGGCGCTTAGAAAAAGAAAGTAGAGATCATGTTGAATAAAAAATAGAGGAAGAGTTTTCAATTTCAAATAAAAGATATAATTATTTTCTCCCTTGGGTAATGATGTAACTTGAAATAAAGAAACACTTTTACATGATATGACAATTTATTAAAACTCAAAAATAAGATAATGCAAGTTTGATTAATGATGATGCACATGATAACTACTTTACTTATATTCTAAAAATATATTTAGAATAGAAATCTGTTTAGTAATATAATTTTTTTTTTTTATTTTGAAATAAATTTTTAATCTAGAAATTGATTAGAAATTGAAATGAAAGATAAAAATTTTTTTTTTATTTTATTTTATTTTTAAAATAGAAATAAAAGATAAAAATCTTCTCCTCATCCGTCCCATGCTATGAAATGACCAATAGTACGTACGAAAAAAGAAACTAAAGTTGCTCTTGCTCTCAACTCTCTCTCTCTGTCTTTCTCTGCACGAGCGTCCTGCTCTTCAAATCCAAATAAGCCCTTCATCTTCCGCGTCCTTCCACCGGAACTCGTTGCTACAATGTCCATCAGCAAGGCCTCCGACCCTAAACCTCCTCCAGTGATCGGCAAGATGGGCCCTTACACAGTTTTCGTCACCCCGACGCCGACCCCGGAGCCTGCCGGGCCGGTTCTTGACTCGCGGGTGGAGGTCGCCCCTCCTCCGGTTCGGCCGCCTCCCCACCGGTTCGGCAACGCCGTCGCTTCTCGGCCTTTGGTTGACCGCGGGTCTGTTCTGGCATTCTTCAAGAACGCGGCCTCTAAGTTGCAAAATGGTGGGAGTTCCTGCTATAGCTTTTCTGTACATTGGTTTCTCTAAATGGTGGCTCGGTTCGTTTCCTTTTATCGATTTTATTCAGTCTTTTCTTCTTTTCTGCCTGAATGAGGAGGAAGATCGGAAGTTTGCAAGTTTGATGTGAAGAAAACGTAGAAAGTACTCGTTATGGTAGATTGTTCCGAAAGAGAATGTGGGCATTTCTGCTTTCCTCGTTTAATCGGACAAAAGGAAAATAACATGGTTTCTTGATCTCCATATTCTGCATTCCGCATGTGAACGTGTACAGTTTCGAAGTTCAGCTGCTCAGTGTCCATGTTGTGTAATTTTTAGCCGTGTTTCCTCTTCTTCTTTTTTTCCTCCCTTTTTTTCTGCAAAATTAATTAAAGTTCTTTTCTTGCTTAATTGTGCAGCTCAATCAAGCTTGGATAACCACATGGCCCGTTGGCTTGGGTTGGACCAGTCGAGGTATCAGTGGGCGTTGGATAATTATTACGATAACCAAAGATCAGTAAGTTTTACCAAGGTCTTAATTTTTCTCCGTTTGTGTTGCCCTTTGGATTTGCCACTATCTGTTCTTTCAGGTTTGCTTTCCCTCTTTCCCTCACTTTATGTCATGATTCTTCGAAAAGTAGCCTGCTTTATGTCGTCTGCTCCTTATATACGATGTTAATCTAGTCATGAAGTATGATGAGGTTGTTGGGGGTGTAATTTTGTATAGGCAGCTTGTCAGGGGTACAAGTTTGGTGGCCTGTAGTTGAATGCTTTTTTAGTTGTGAGATCATTTTCGCTAACTCTTTAGTAGTTTTGCTTCTTTTTCAATGTTCGTTTCATCAATTTGCTTTGCACTTTGGTACAACAGCAGTTGCTGCAGTGAGCACATCAATCGGTTATTAAGTGACTAAACATTTAATGTATACCATTGCCATGGCAGTGTTTGGTTGCTAGTCATTTCCAGTATTGGAGAATTTGAGTTCGATTTGATTCTTGAAGCACTCTGTCTCGTTTTATTCCACCAGAACTTAAACAGTTCAAAAATGTCTTAGCCTATTCGAATTCAAAAGCTGTTGTCATCAAGGCCCTGGCCTTGTCATGGCTTAGATTTCTCAGCTAAAGTCAACACAGATTTGGCCCAGCACCATCGTTTTCTGGCAATATGCCAACATTGTTCTACAGAAATATTTTACGTCCTTATGAGTTCTACTGGTGGACGAGGAGGATCTGTAGATAGGTAGTAAACAGCATCTCAAATAACTGCAAACCAGGAAGCCATCAATGATTCCTAATCTTGAGTGATTTCTCAATCAGGTTATTGGACTTTGAATTTAATCATCCAATGCAGTAAATTGTCCATTTTTTTGCAATCAATGCACTTTGACCGGAATTTGGCAAATATTCTAAGAAATGTTAATGGGTGGCCTCATGGTAATGCCGTAGCATCTAAAACATTTTCCTCTTGTCTGCAACTTCAGCATTTCACTGCAATATTGACTGGATTCCGGTTGGAATATATCGGCCAACAACAATTTGGAAGTTTAGGGCAATTGGAATCAACTTTTGTTGACCTAATTACAAAATCTACTAAATTTTAATGACCATGAATGGAATTTATTCCAACTATTTGACAAGCCACAGTCTCTTGGTGAAGTGGTCTAGGCTTGCTTTCCTGGTAAAGGAATTGTAAGAAGATAGCCTGATCTTGTTTGGTTG
This sequence comes from Eucalyptus grandis, assembly GCF_016545825.1. Taxonomy (NCBI): domain Eukaryota; kingdom Viridiplantae; phylum Streptophyta; class Magnoliopsida; order Myrtales; family Myrtaceae; genus Eucalyptus; species Eucalyptus grandis. The sequence goes on from NC_052614.1 coordinate 38,388,245, forward strand.
GAAATCTTTCATGTGCTTTTCTAAAAGTCCATAACTGTGGCAATTTATCTGGCAATTTACTCAGCATGGCTTTCTATGGGTTACACATTAAGCCTAGTCCAGTGTTCATGCAGCTTGTCTTTGCCAGTGTTATTGTATGTGAGTGAGTTCTCGTTTTCAATTGAAGCCGCTTCTTTGCATGGAAGTTCAGGCCAGAAAATTTGCTAATTCCTTAAATCCTTCCTGCCTTTGCTAGTGAATAACTTAAATTGACTTTTAATATGAAACCCAAAGCAACTAAAGGTTAATATAAAGATAACTTTGAGGTAGAAAGAAAGAAAATAATTCTGCTTGCCATGGCATGTCATGCTGAGTATGGACAGCTTTCTTTGTTCCTTAGCCCGGTGATGGGGCTGAGTTATATTAGGAATCACTACAATTTGAGGTAAGTTTGATCTTGCCTATCAAAAAAATATTCTCTGTTTTTCTATATTAAAAGTCACTACAATTTGTGGATTCTTTTGATTTTTGCACTTTGGTGTTTTGTAATGAAATCTTCTGTTGTGCAAGTGATGTATAAGCGGCGGATATTGTTTTTATTTTCATGATTACTCATACGTGGTGCTAGTGGGGGTCGAGTAAGTGCAAAATAAACCAACCTTTGGAAATGAGAGCAAATCACTGCCCTCCGTTGGAGAAAGCAGTGGCTCACTTTCCTGGGCAAGTAGAGGGTTGTATGACCCCATCCATGACCAGAATGAGGATCGTTCAATCATTGTCTTGGACTGGCAAGGATCCGGCTATGGTTCCATGACTCTTGGCTGGGTGAGGGTCACTTGACCTCTGGTTTCTCAACACGGGGCGTGACCCTCTGCCAGAGCAGGGCAAACCTCCGTTGTTGCACTTTCAAAAAGGTTGAGCCATTGTGGTCCTCAGCAACTTTTAAGTGAAAACCATAGAAAAGACACGAAGAACATGTTCTGTTGAAGAATTGGCCAGAAATGGCCTTAAAATGTTAATTGAGAGGATTTGCCAGGCTAAATGCATCATGTGCGATAAGTTGAGGTTTGGTGACCCAAGTGAAATTACTCCAGCATACTGTGACCGTTGAATGTATATTATCCCTTGTGATGATACATGCATTTCTGAGTCTCAATGTATATTATCTGCAACTAGTATTCCATTTTCACAGACTTATGATGTGCACGCTTATTGCAGGAAAAGGAAGGTAAGAAAAATAAAATGTCAAACAAGTTGCAGGGTGTCTAATGCATTCCGAAAGATGGATGCGGTTGTGGCTCCTATATATTATAATTTCCGACTCGGAAATCCTTGTCAAGTGGGAGCTGTGCCAAAGTTTTGATAAGGATGAGATTTTCATCCGAAATGTGCATATGGTTTGCCGAGGTGCAATACTTGGACTCTTTTTGATGTATACGTTATTTGAATCCAGTATCACTGCCTTTCAAAATCCATGTTTCAACGATCTTTCCACTTTGCGTATTTTTCACTTTGAATGATCTTGAAGTTGCTAATCTGCAGCATTCTATTCCTTTGGGCGAGACATAAAAGAAGCCGTCCATGACCTTACCTAACTCCAGTTAACTCCAAAAGCAATTTTATCAGGTTTCACTTGTGGTTATAATCTTAATTAATCCCCATCTTATGGCTTTTCAATGCCTAATTCGTGAGTTCTATGCTATTAAAAGACGGAGTCTTCATCAATTTCATCTTCTCAATTCTACGTTTTTTCCCTTTCTTAGGATGAAATGTAGATAAGACTGCAATAGAAAGTTGCAACTATGCATCTGAACAACTTTGTGGAATCTAAATAAAATCTTAATATCATTCATTTATTCAAGACTTAGTCAATCACGATATAAGTCCATATCATATTCTTGGGGGACAAGTGCAGCGACCGATGGAATATTCCTGTAAGCCCTATGAATATGTCTAGTTCCCACCTTTGACCAATGCATGTAATCTTGATTCACAGGAGTCGGCTTGCAATTTGTTTTGTACTATTCGAACATGTGATTTTAAATCCCTGGAGTTGAATTTCCTAATGCTCCAACTAGTTACGCTAATCTGGGTTGACAACATAATTCTTCAGTGTTTGTTCGTGCTTCTTATTTTTGTGTAAGCATTTCATATATGTGAGACTTACAAATTACCATAACCAAAGCTTGTATGAAGTTGAAGAAAAACAAGAAAGGGAACCAACGATGTCGTTAAAACATCTGCAAGTAGTCTCTACTTAGTTTCAAAGCAAAAATAACAATATCCAATGTAACACCGGCTGAAACTCATTGTCTTCCTCTCCACACATTCTTGTCTATTACCACTCTACAAGTTTAGTCCGATTGGATTTTCATCCTTCACGAAAATCGTAGAATGCATCATAAGCTTTCTAACTAGATATAATTCTTGCCAAATGATGTCGTTTACTAGGTCAATCGTCTGTGTGAAGACATGTTCGAACAGCTGCAATTTGAAACATTCATTGCATTGTCATGTTTTCTCATGTTCGTCTAGGTTTTTGTGAACCAAAATAGACTTTGGTGTCTTTAGAAAAAACAAACAATCTCAACATTTCATTCTACGTTTAGAAATTTTTGTAGAATTTTAACATGTCATTAGATTATTTGAAAACCATTATATGTCTTGTGTAACTCTTGCTGCAATTGTGGCTGATCATATCCTATTTGACCTTGTTTTGTACACATTTATCCCCGATATATGTTTTAGGTTATTTTGTGTTATATAAATACCCGATGAGTTGCGGGTTCTTTTCTTTCATTTTGTTTTCTTTATGTTTTAGAATTGCATGTTAGATTTACCACTTTCCTTAAATTGCCCTCTTGAGTGTTTACTTACTGCACCGCTTTTAAATATCAATTGTTTGTTTTCTTTTCTATTTTAATAGAAATAGAATTGCATGAGATCGATCATTTATGCATGATCACTTAGTTTCAATGATTCGAAAAAAGTAAGAAAGACATCCATGGACACCAAAACGCGATAAACCATTAGGTATTAAAAGGGCGCTAATAAAAATATTAGCATAACCTAAGTCCCTGAATCTAAAATTCCTAGGTGTGTAAAAATCAAGAGACCACTCTCGACCTTCGGTTGAGTTTTCTAGCTGACCCCTAAAAATGAGGCTGGTGGCGACTTCTTACTATTATTTAGGTTGTCTTAAACAACTAGATAATAATAAACCCATTGTGAGAGGTATGGGTCTCGACGAGACTCATTGTAGTTTAGCATACCCTATATGGAAAGCTCCTAATGGATGAAGTGATGCCATCATTAGGAAAGAGAGTACTATTGGAAGGGCTACTATGGAAAGATACCATTAAATTCGATATTCACACCCAATCTCCTATTTTGAGGTATATTGCCCATGTGGATACAAATTACGACACCTTGCACTATCATACAAGCCACGAGCTTAGGGAGAGCTCATGGCTATCATCGAGTAAACTCACAATGGTTCATCTCAAAAGACGAAGTGATGATGTCTCTTGGGACATGTACCATGAGGGAACTCTTATGGTCAAGTACCTCTAAACCCGACATTTTTCTTCCCCCGATGAGAAGAAGAACAGAGGGTCGGGTCGCGACAGACTTGACGACTCCACTGGAGACTAGTTACTAGTTAAGAGGACTTGAAGCCGTTTAAAATGGTTGTCGTGTTAACTAATGTGTCTTATGTAGGGTCATCTGCATGTCAAAGTTGTATGGAAAATGAGGTAAGTTGCTAATGAAGTATTAAAATGGTATTGTAGGCGGGAGGTATAAGGGATGGAGTATTTGTAAACCCCTTATTTTGCAGGTGGTGAAGGGATGTATGAATGTATGATGGGTTATACTGAAGTGCTGGTTATTTAAATTTAAATGCATGTTTAAAAGTTTTAGCATTACACCGCACACACAACCGCGGTCTAAAACCCCGATTGCCCCAATTAGCATCTTTAAGAGGGCTTGAGGGTGGAATTTGCAAATGAATGCTTGTGGTAATCCATACATCCATAAACCTGCTCATCTCAATCAATAAAAGTTGCACTGACCAACGATAGTAGTGGTGAGTAAATTGCATTTAATCGTTGGGATGGGAGCCTTAAGCCTTTAGCACCCTACCCCTAGGCGTTAATACCTCACAGTCCTCATGTGATATGTGATTTATACTTGCCATGGTTTGGTTGGTAAGAGATTGTTCCTTTTTTATTGTCACCTTGTTCTTTAAATTTTGAACTTTCAATTTCACACTCTTTACCCGTTTCAAAGATGACAGATCTTTAATCGCAAATGCCCCTATTAGGGTTTAAACCTAGATGGATAAGTCTGAGATCAATATCATCCTGAAAAGTCTCGAGAGCATATGGGGATGCTTTAGCCCAACACAACAAGAGTATGTGAAGGAAATGATCGGGTTTCTTTCAGAGCTACTGAGGATCGATCTTTACATCTCAATGGTCAAAACATTGTCCATTTTTTGGAACCACTCGACTTCCACATTCGTGTTTAATTGGAATGAAGTGACTCCTACAATTGAGAAGTATGATATAGCCATTGGATTAGGTAAGAATTCCTTAGATTTAGTCTTGCCCCCTACCCAACAAGATCCGATCACCCAACATTGTCCATGGTTTGGTTGGTAAGAGATCTTTCCTTTTTTATTGTCACATTGTTCTTTAAATTTTGAACTTTCAATCCACACTCTTTACCCATTTCAAAGATTATAGATCTTTAATCGCAAATGCCCTATTAGGGTTTAAACCTAAATGGATAAGTCTAAGATCAATATCATCCTGAAAAGTCTCGAAAGCATATGGGGATGCTTTAGCCCAATACATCAAGAGTACGTGAAGGAAATGATCGGGTTTCTTTCAGAGCTACTGAGGATCGATCTTTACATCTCAATGGTCAAAACAATGTCCATTTTTTTGGAACCACTCGACTTCCACATCCGTGTTTAATTGGAATGAAGTGACTCCTACAATTGAGGAGTATGATATAGCCATTAGATTAGGTAAGGATTTCTTAGATTTAGTATTGCCCCCTACCTAACAAGATCCAATCGCCCTTTTGAGCCAATTCCTAAACATTCATTCTAATGGGATTAGAGCCATCCTTAAGGGTAATTGCAATCCCATACCATACACATTTCTTGGAAAATATTTCTCAAATCCTAAGCTTCAATCCAAGAATCAAATTCCCTACACTTTCCTCTTTATGTTTTTCAATTTCGTCATTCTCCCACATACTCATAAAGCGACAGATCCTTTAGTCACTCACATCATTGATCAACTTTGCGCTTTTAAACATTTTACACATATGATCTTAGACGAAACCTTTGTTTCCCCCACCCATTTTAAGAAAATGGATAAGGAACTCTTAGAGCCCTAATACATCTTCAGCAAATTTGGCTTTTAAAAAAAAGGAATTCATGCCTCATTTGAGGATCATCCAAGTGACAAATAACTACAATCCTATTTAGATGTTCCATCAAAAGAAAGAATTCTTTCCTACCCGGTCCTTCTCTATCTAGTTCCATTTTTTCAAAAGAATCCTCTCGAACCAAATTCAATGGCACGTCAAATGGTTAAGGAATCTGAAGTGCGCCTTGTTGGTGGAATGGATGACCCTATCCCTCTCGTGGGATAAACTAGTCTAATTTCCTATTACCCTTTAAAGGTTCTTTGCCAATATTGCGTGCTTAAACGATCCTTCCAATCCTCAAGTTGGAGTTATATCATTCCAATTGTTGCAAGGAAGTCTCAGTGGATAACCAAATTGATCATGTCAAGGCCCTAATTAGAGAAGCCATCGAAGTATGATACCATTACACTTCACAAGATGCGGCTAGAGTCGACGAGACCGAGCTGGGAGGTGAGATGAAAACCGACGACGTTTCCATTGAATATATTCATCGTCAAGTGAAGCCAGAGCTTGGAGTGGTCCTACCTAACTTTCCCGAGTCTCATGGTCATCAGCAAGCATATATAGTTCAACTCATTAAGGAAAGAGACGATCCCCTATCCGATTTGGAACACTTGGTCCATGATTACAAGTGTCTCCGCATGGCCCATTTTAGTTCTTTTAGTTCTTTTAGCTGGTGATTTCTTAGAGATTTTGTATAGGGTTTTCCATGTAACGCATTCTTGGAATTGGAAAATTTCCAATTTCAGTTTCATGTAATTAACGTTTCCGTGTACTCGTTCAATCCCATTTCTCATGTAATTGTAAAGGCTTTGTTTATTCTAACAGCCAGCCCTAAACAATCATGAAGCAACAAAAGTGGAATTGGATGTGCTGGTAAAATGAAGAGAACCATAGAGAACATCATCCTTGGTACTGTCGAACAAAGCATAGGGTCTAGCTAAAACTGACATCAACTTCTATAAAGCTACTCACAAGGAAAAACAACAAAATGAGCATCCAATTTTGGCATACGCCTTCGCTACTTCGATACCATTTTGGTTGATAATGTTGTCTAGCGAAACATCTGCAGTTGGGCTCTTCTTCTATAAGTCCTTTCTTGATTTTTAATTTCCTTGTTTCAAGTCCATATGATGGTTAATCTTCCAAGGATATTCATGTTTGATACGATCGAGTCGTCGTAACACAAATTCCTTTATCATTCATGTGCAGCGGTTATTAGCTTCGTTAGAATATCCTTGAGCATCAGCACGTGTTCTAGGCGATTGTCCCTTAAACGAGGCATGAATCCAACTGCCCCACATTCTTGACAATCATGATTATTGACATTTGATTTTTAATCGACATGTCAAAAAGGTTAAAAATAAATAAAATCAAGATTTGGATTTTCGATCACGACAAAGCCCATTTTTCGATCAAAAAAATATCGTTTCTTATTTCTTTCTTTTGTATTGTTGCTTTTAAGGAATTTCCTAGTCATTTTTAACAAAAACCTGAAAAGTCAAACAGTTGACTTTTTAGTCAACTCTTTCACTAAAAGTCAACCCCGAGTCAAAAGTTGGCTTTTTAGCCAAAAAGATGTTAAATAGCTTTAATTTCACTTTAGTCAAGTCAATTTTTGAAAATTCCAAAGCTTTGATTCGAAATTCGACTTTTTAGTAAAAGTCAATTAAATAGGTGACTTTTGATTAAATCTTTGACCAAAAAATTGAAAAAAATAAAAAATTCACAAAACATTTCATTTTAGTGCCGATTTGACTTTAGTGTTTCTAAAAATCAATTAAGAACCTTGTTTTTTGAATTTTTTGGTTTCAAGTTCAAAATCGACTAAAATTAAAATTACTTTCATTCTTGTCTTAATTAAGTCTAGTTCCTTGTTTGACATTTGATCTAGAGGTAATTACCCATTCACTCGTTCAACCAATTTTGAGTTTAGGCATGTTGGGCGTAAATTGCCATTTTTGCCACAAATTAGGGATCCGAATCAATTCTTTATGATTTGCACATCGACAATTCCATTCAACTCCTTTTCTTGGTGACATTCCAAATCCGGGGTCAATTATGAGAGACTCACTTGGGTAATTATAATCTGGTCAATTTGGCTTATTCAAAAATTAAAAAAAGAAAAAACCAGCTAAGGTGCTTCAATTGGTGTAATTCGACTTAACCCATTCTAGACTAGAGTGTAATTGAAGTAATTGAGCTTTAATTTGGTTAATTGAAGTTTAATTGAAAATATGAGTTTAGCTTGTGGCCTCGTTTCATTAGGAATTCAATGAATTTGAACATTTTTGTGCATAATTAGTCGACTTAAGATAGTTAATTTGCATCTCATTTGATTTGATTCATATATAAATATTTGATTTCATTTAAATCGGGTAAAATCAGCAAAATCAGAACAAAATTCGGATAAAAATTCAACCCGGTCAACCCAGCGTTGACTAGTGTTGACCAAATTTGACTAGTGTTGACCGGTGAATTTTTCCGGTCATTTATTGGCCGGAAACCACTCTCACTTGACCCACTTCATGGCCAATGCATTTATGCCCTTATTTTCAATTTTCAATTTTTCCTTGGATTTTACGAAATTTGCACATTTGTCCCCAAGTTTGGTGAAATTACAAAAGGACTCAAACTAATCTCTTACCTAAAGATTAGATCATCTCCGTCCATTGAGAATGCATCGTGACCATTGAAATTAACATGTGCCTAATTAGGATGTTATCTAAGGTTTGTTAAAGATAAGCTGGCATCCTAGCCCTTAGATCAATCAAGGGGCTAGGATTCCATCCCCTAAACCCATATAAATAAGATTTTTCTCTTGAAAAAGAGGGGGGCTAATAATCTACAAAAATATTGACCTGATGAGAGAGAAATCTCTCAAAATCTCTCTCTCTCTTTCCCATTCCCGTGTCGCTCTTCTCCCCACAACCATCTCACGTCATTGCGCCGTTTGCCGCTTGCTGGAGCTCCAATCATCGTTGCACCACCCTCGGTGAACCTCACCAACCTTCATCCTTCTCCGTTGTCTTCACTCAACGACCGAAGAGATGCCGAAGCCTCCCGTCCAGTCGGTTTTCACCATAGATCTGACGACCATTCTCCGCGCCAGTGACGAGTCTGCATTTTTCTTCACCCCGATCGGCGATCCAGTGACTTCTTGATGTTCCCTAGCCATTCAGCAACGATCTTTGACATGTCCAGAAGTTCCTAATTGCTGGAAATCTATTGAACGATCATCGGAAGGCTTTTGTACAGGCAATCCTTCCGCTGGTGTCAAACCGGCACCCGTCTTCTGTCCAGCAACAAACCTGAGCAAATCGAACGTTGTCTTTAGCATCTCTGGCGATCTCAGCCCTCTCGGACGGTCCTTGACTTTCCGAGGTGTCTCGGCAGCTTGGTAACAGTTTGCGGAAGTTCGTTTCTCGTAAAAACATTAAGAGGTAGGCTCTCTCGCCTCAAGCTTGATGAAGTGAGGTCTTGATAGGAGACTAGGGCTAGAGCTCATCCTAAGGATTGATCTACAAGGTTTATGATCACTCGATGATGTTTAGGATGTATTAGAATGGAAGTAGATATGATGATGATGATCTGTTCGATTGCTTGGAAGATTATTATTCTACAATTTTCATGCCTTTGAAAGTGGCTTGTTGTTTGGCCTAAAACAAGGCCTTAGATGGCCTTATTTTGACTCAAGATCTTCTAGACTTAGAAAGTACATTATGAGACCTTCAATTTGATAGGTCGCATGGCCCGAATGATCACCATTTCACCCCTGAAAAACACTTAGGGCGCGCATGATAACATTTTTGTTTCTCTATTTCTCTATATTTTTGTTCCCTGAAATAGGTTTAGAACAGAAATATGTGTTATAATGCAATTTCATTTTTCTAATTATAGAACAGATTTTTATTCCAGAATTAGATTTGGAGTAAAAATCATAAATTAAAATTTTTAGCCTTTTTATTTATGGAACAGAAATGAGAAATCAAAACTTTTCTCGACATTCACTCTTGTCATTGCTTGTCGCCTACCCGCCGCCAGTGGGACGTCAGATGCTCACGGCCGGCCATCGGCCTTAGCTGCCGACCGCGTCGGCCACCGAACTTCGGTTGCCTATCGCTAACCACCAACCTTCTGACGCTAGACGCCCGTCGGTCATTGGTCACTGTCCGCCGCCCATCGGATGTCCGCCGCCAATCGCTTGCCACTCACCACTGGGCGTCGGATGTCGGCTGCTCGCCGCCTACCATTGAACTCCTATTGTTGGCCACCCATCACTGGCCATTGATCGCTAAACTCTAGATGCCAGACATCGAAGTCAAACACCGGTTACTAATCGCCGAATGCTGGACTTCGGACACCAACCGCCAATCGCCAAATGTCGGACGTTAGACTCCGGACTTTGGCCGCTTGCTGTCAATCATCGAACGCCAAACGCCAATCGCTGCACGTTGGACTCCGACCACTAGATGTCAGCTGTTGTCGCTCCTAGAAATATAAATTTTATTTTGTTATCAAATGATTTTTATTCCAACAATATAAATTTTAAATTGTTACAAACGCGTTTCTTTACTCAGAAACTCGTCCATGAAATAGAAATTGTGAAATTAATTTATATCTAAAAATTGATTTTTGTTCTAGAAATTTTATTATGCGTGCCCTTAGCAATCTACTCAATTCTGCAGTTTTTCTAGTGTGTTTTAGGTGCTTTCCTTAGTCTGCCTCAGCATTTTGCTATTTTTTCTTGGCTTCTGTGACTGATTTCTGATAAAGTTGTCTTCGTGAAACTTGTTTCAAATTGTCTTGAGAATGTCACCTATTTTTGTTCAGATTTTTGGACAAGTTTTGGTAGGTCAAAACCTCTCAAAGTTGAGGATAGGTCAGTCTGCCCGACACAAATCCGAGATAAACTTAGGTAAATTTAAGCATGAATTGAACTCGTTTGACCTTTGGGCCTTCATGAAGAATAAAATAAGTGTCATGTGCTTTCTACCGATGTGAGATTTGCATGATTTTGATGTCATTGGGCATGTCAATTGTATGCGTAAACATATATGGGTTTTGTTGCAATTAAGGAAGTTAAGGACACGCATATTTCTTGCCATTTTCGTCATCATTCATGTGATCACAATTTGGTTTCGAGTCCCTAATGAAAAGTGTTTTTTTTTTTTTTTTTTTTTTTTTGGTATTGGAGGAACCGGCTTGCAGCCGACAACCGCGTTGTAAACCCCCAAGTGACACTTAAGCAGGAGGACCCACCACCCCTGAGTCACACTTAATACACCTAGCGCCTCCCTTGGGTTTTGAACCCTTCACCTCTTCGTTGAGGATCAGCAGAGCCTTATCCAGTTGAGCCACCGCGGCCGATGGTCCTAATGAAAAGTGTTCATCATCATTCATTCCATATTTCATATTTTTGGTAAGATTTATGTTCATCTTTAACTGGTCGAAACTTTGCATGTTCTCAACTCTCGTTATAAGATTATAACATTACCATTTGCATACCTTCGCATGCTTGCTTGGGTCTCTTAAAGACCAAATTTCATGATAGTGCCTTCTTGACATTTAAACTAATTGTTATAAGCTTTGTGCATGTACATGGTTCATCCTATTCGAATGTCATTTTGCACGTGGAATTTGTGTTACCAAAGTGCTTGTTTCACTTAGAAGCTTTCAGCACGTCATTATGAATCTCGAATTATCTTGTATTGTCATTAAATCGCATGACATCTTTATATGCCGACTTAGGATTAGATGATTATCCAAATTATTTATCATATCCCATTCTAAGTCATCTGTGATTTTTCATGCCAATTACACCTTACTTGAATTATTTTGAGGTCTAATGATGCGTGTCTATGTTCTGGTTTTTAATGACTGATATATGCACTTTTAGAAACCTTGGTCTTAGAGCACCAAGTTGACCTTGTTTAGATCGGACCCTTTCGGAAAGTTGTAAAGCATATCTAGAGCTTTCCAATGCCATTGATTTAATGTCAATTGCCCGTCGTTAGGGCCATTTTTCACTTTTTCTTTTCCAGACTAGAATTCGGACTTAGGGTCAAATTCGGACCCTTGTTTTTACCCCTATCTAGATAGACATTTTTCATTTTTGTACCATTTTTTCTATAAGGATTCTTGACTTGGTCCCTGAACAGAGTTTGTTTGCTATCATGTTGGCTATGTTGTGTGAAAATTTCATGACTTTTAGACTTTATTTGGTAGGGTAAATCTTGACGGTAATAACCAAGTGTTATGCTGTTTTGACAATTTCCTAATGCATTGTTGCTTGTTGTCTAATTTTATAAAATCATGCTTAGCTCATCTAGAAAAATTTCTTCACGAAAGTTGTTTGTCATTATTGACACCTAATCTTGGCAAATCTAGGAAAATAAGGAAAATAAAAATTGCATTGCAACAAATAAAAGAAAAAAATGGGGGAAATTGATTTGATTGATTATGCATGGAAAATTGGAATTCTGATTTTGTTAAATGCATAAACAATTTAAAAATCAAGTGAATAAGGGGCAAGAATTTTCACAAAAATGGAATAAATCGAAGCAAAATCGGCGATTGCGAAATTATCTTTCCGATTTGCAACTATGATTTAATGCAAATGAAGATGGAAGTTTAAAATTTTCCATAGAAAGCGGCTGATCGGAACCATTATAAAAGGAGTTGACCTGCATAGGGTTGGGGGAATATTTGAAAAAAATTGAGAGAAAAGTTGGAGAGAGAAGTTCGTACCAAAAAAAGCTTTGAGAGAAAAAAAGAAAAAAGTTAGCTTTTTCCTTACGTGGAAAAAGCAGAAAAAGAAACAGGAGGGGAAGAAAGAATTCGTACAGAGAGTAGACGTGAGGTGAGAGAGAGAGAAAAATCAAAAAGAAAAACAAAAATAGCAAAGGACGTGCACTGTGCTTCTTCTTCAGGGGTTCCTTCTCCGTGAAGCCGCAAGCCGCTTCGCTGCTGCTGACTGCTCCCACACCGCCTCGCGCCGGCCACCGTGCCTTCGTCACCACCGCTCGACCTCCCCTGCGACGCCAACGGCAGCCAGTCCCGCGAGCCCCCCCTCGTTGCTCGACCGGACGCCCGTGCCTGCACCTCCACCGCAAAGCACCGCCGCATAGCCACTCTGAGGTTTCCTCCCGCGAGCTCGCGTCTAGCCCCCGCTCCCCGCCGTCGCGACCCAGCCCCGACGCTAGCAGATCTGTGATCCCCTGCAGCAGCCGCATCCCGAGCCGGCTCACCGCCCCTGCCTCCTCATTCGCTGCTCGCGGCCCTTGACGGTAGCCGGCCCAGATCCGAGTGCCGATCCCCGAGCTTCGCCGCCGGAGCTCCTCGCCGAACGGCCCTTTCCGCCTGCACTCAGATCCGACAACGCCCCTGCTCCACCCGCGACGCCGCTCGCCGGTTTCGCTGTGCCGCCCCGACGCCGCCTCCGCTTCGCCTCCAGCCCGAGTAGACCCGCGATGATCCCTGCTGCCTCGCCGCTGACGTGCTGCTCCCGGTGCCCTCGCTGGAACCCTACCCGGCGATTCCCCCTTTGCCGGACCGGCCACCAGCCCCCTTTCTTTTCTTTTAAAAAAAAAAATTAAATTAGGTATTTTTGCTTTACTTTATTATGCAAGTTTAGGTTTTATTTATTTATTTATTTTTATTATCTCTTTATATCTTGTTTTCTTTGGTGGAAATACTTATTTATGCATAATGGAAAATCCCATTACATCACCTGGTTCACAACCATGCTAAGGTTTTTTATTTCATTTATAAGACTTTAAATGAAATAATTAATTATGTGGGAATAAAATTGAAATTTTGATCTTTAAGGCTTAAGATTAATTTATCAATTTTACTAGCGAAATATTATTCATTGATCCGAACGATGTGTGATTTTCTTTGGTCTTGATTGCTTTATTTATCTTGAAATATGTTTGAGCTAGAATATTACATGTTTTAGGGTTATTTGCATATTTAGGTTAAGCATTCTATTTATCATGAATTTTCAAAAATAAAAAATCAAAAATCAAAAAAATCAAAAATCAAATCAATCCATTTAGGTTGCTAGATTTTAATTTGAATTGCATGTTTAATTATTCAGCAATTATTATTTTCGAAAATTAAACAAAAATCATCATGTACTTGTCATGTAGAATTATAGCATATTTTGTATGTCATTGCATATTAGGGTTAAATTGCACTTAGTTTAATTTAAGATAATATTTTTCTTAATTTATTATAAGTTTAGGCGTTTTCTTAAATAGATTGCATTTTATGATTATTTGGGATAAGATAATATTTTAGTTTAAATTAGAATTTAGCTCAACCTAATTCCCAATACAAATTGAATAGGATCTTAATCTAATTAGATAATTTTCACATTTTTCTAATTTCAAATTTCATAAAAAAATACAAAAAAATGTCTTAGAATAAATTAGTTTCAATCTCTAGGATAGATTGCATTCTTTTAAGGAAAAAGAAAATAAAAGATGTCATATGCAAGTCATTAGGGTTAGATTCACTAAAATGCATGTCATTTAGTATTTTTGCTAGGCTCATTTAATTAGATATTACATGTCATTAGAATTAGATCATTTAGTTAATATTGCAATATTGCATGATTTTCATTAATTAAGTGGAAAACAAAAAAAAAGAAATTGCGTGTTAATTAGAAATCATATCTAAGGTTGTTGATGTGGATTCTAATTTAACATTACAGATGATTTTATTGCTTTGAGGTAAGTTTATTTTTGCAATTTATTCATTACTTTTTATTGGGTGTTAAATTAGTGGTTTGCGCACCTGCATGATCACCTCATATGTTAGGAAATAAATTTAAAATCAATCCGAATTGCTTGCAAAAACATTTTTAAAATTAAAAAGAAGTGGTACTGAAAAGGCAAGAGAGAAATCTAGTGTAACCAAGTTCCTTTACCCATAATCTCTAGTTCGCAGGAGTAAAGTAAAACTCTCATTACTTTATTTAGGTTTTTAATTGACCCACCAAAAAATAGATTAGTGGCGACTCATGATTAAAAAATCAATTGCATGCTAAGAACTTAAACCTAAGTCGCGAATTTGTATGGGCTTGGAGAGCCCGAATTAAGTCTAGGCTTAATAATCCATTAGCTAAATTTTAGGTGGTTCACACTCCGAAAAAATTGGTCGCGATAGCTTGGCGACTCCATTGGAGACCTGTGTTAAAACACTTAGTGGACTTAAGCCAGTTTTCTTCTTTTTGAAAAATGTTTTTGTTTGGCAGCGATGATTCTAGGTAATCCCTAACATTTATGTGTTAAATGTTCTTACAGATTGGGAGGTATAAGGGGAGTAGTATTTGCTAACCTTTGTCTTGCAGGTTGGAGTTGGGGATGAATGTTTTAAATTCAAGTTATTGAAATGTTACTTGATTTAAACTGTTGTGCATGACCTGCCGCTGGACCTGAGCCGCATTAGGACACTTAGGATGGTATTGAATTGGATATGATTTCGACCGCGAGGCTGCGTAGTAGAGGTTGCCCAACTCAATCTTGAAAGTTTTTCTTGGTGTCAAGAATGTTTACCTCTGCCCGCAAGGCCGCGTTGCATTGGGGTATCATTTTTGACTGAGCCGGAGTTAGGATGACTTGACTTAGCATGCGAGGCTGCAACTAAGTCATCCCACCCTTTTAACTCCACTTTGCTAAGCCTGTCTAGAGTAGAAATCGAGCCTCACATCTCATGTGCATGTTTATGTGATTGCTGTCGATTTTTCTTGGTGAAGTAAGTTTCTTATCCCTATACCATGCAATTTATTTTGTCGTGCTTTTAGTCTGTCCATGAAAATTTAGGTCAAGCATTGATTTAACTCATTTGTCAATTAGAGATGAAATGAGGAAATTGTCATGCAATGAATCATTTTGAAAAAAAAAAAAAACTTTGGAGAATTTGTTTTTAATTCATGTCTAGGAAATTTGATCTTGCTAGGGTGTCTATTTTTCTAGCCTTTTTTTAGGAAATTCCTTTATTGTATGAACTTTTCATGAATAAATGAAAATGAAAAAAAAAATCAGATCATTGTCATGGATTTGGCTATCTATTTACACTTCGTGCTTATTTTGTTAATTTCTTCGAAATTAGGTGACAACGAAGCCGCTACCACATTCATCCATTATTACACGATTAAGAGTTAGAATGGCCGATCAAGCTGAAATGCGTGATCGCATGTCCTCCATGGAAGATCAACTCAAACAGTTAGCTGCCTCCATGCAGCTTATAACAACTCAACTTCAATTCCTCCAGGTGAATCCAAATCCTCCACCCGTTCTCCCTGAGATAGTAGTCTCGAGAAACATGGCCCAAATGAGTGATGACGAAATGCCTGAGTTGGAAGATGACTCGGTCCTTGTTGGAAAGGCCAAGCTAGACAGTGTTCCCAAGAAAGATTAAGATGAGCGCGTTGCAAAGCTGGAAGAGAAAGTAAGACAGTTGCAGGAGTCACAAAGCTCACTCCTGTTTGACCTCTCAGTTTATGAGAAGGTCAAAATGCCAAGCAAGTTCAAAATGCCAGAATTTGAGAAGTACGACGGGACATCTTGTCCGAAATCTCATTTGCAGATGTACCACGTGCGCATGGCCCAGCACGTAAAAAATGAGCCCCTCATGATCCGATCGTTTCATGCGAGTTTGACCGGACCCGCACTAAACTGGTACGTAATGAAGAACGTAAATGTCCTCGAAACCTGGAATGAAGTGGCGAACGCATTCCTCAAACAATACAAGTTCAACATGGACATCACGCCTTCCCGAGAAGACTTGGAGCGGATGGAAAAGAAAAGGAGTGAGTCATTTAAAGAGTATGCTGTGAGATGGAGAAATCTAGCGGCTCAAATTACTCCTGAGCCTACCAACAAGGAGTTGATGAAATTGTTTGTGAAGACCCTTCCATATGAGTTTTGTAACCGAATGGCCAGTACATATGTCGAGAGCTTCAATCAACTTATTCCTGTAGGAGAACATATCGAGATGGGGATAAGGGAAGGATGGTTTTCTGAACCATCTACTAAAAGATTCTCTGCCAAGAAAGAGAATGAAGTTGTTGAGGATGTGAATGTGACATATAGCCCATAAGGTACTAATCACACCCCAGCTATCCAAATGAATCAAATGCAACAACAAACTGTTGGTCGTCAATCATTTGCCCAAGCAAATAATGGAAGATAGTTCTCTCCTCTCCCTGGATCTCCATCTCAGGTGTTGGCAATTCTCCGAAAGAAAGGTTTACTTACTAGTGAACCGAAGTGTCCTAACCGCGAAAGCAGTCGAGGTTACGACTCAATGAAGAAGTGTGACTACCATAATGATGAACTGGGGCATTCAACTGATGAATGTTTCACCCTCAAGCACAAGATCCAAAACGTCTTGGACACGAAGGCCTTTTCGTTTCAAACTGTTCGGCCGAATGTCCAGAAAAATCCGCTACCGGAGCATGAGGGTACGGTGAATGCTATCTTGGAACATGACGCCGGTCGAATCAAGAGCTTGAAGGTGCATGTGATGGACATCCTAAGGTAGCCGAATGATGGATGGGGTGGCATGGATGGACGTAGAACATTGATGATGTGCTGGAAGGGGTTACGAACTTGTTCGACGACCTCATCATAGGAGCTGTTGATGATGGACCCCCTGAAGAGATGGGCCTTGGCCCACAAGAGTAACTTTTTTACTGCTTTTGCATATTTTCCTGCGTGAAAATTTCTATTATTTTCTGAGAGATGTTTTCAGTGATTAAGTGTTGCATTTTTTCTATCCAATAAATGTAATTGATTGATGAATTTCAATGAAATTACAAATTTTATTTTGAGGGCATGATGAGGTACATCAAACCAGCCCGGTGATGATATTCGGCCAATAAAACAAAAGAAAAATCCAAGGAGAACTCTGAGACCTGGGCTTCATCATGTTTTCTTATGTTCAAATGTTTAAAAAAAATGCTTTTGCAAAGACTTTTCAAAGATCTTTAAAAAAAAAAAAAAAAAGGTCTTTCAAAAAAAAAAAAAATATAGTTTACCCTATTTATCTTTTTGATTCATCTACTTCATGTTTCAGAGACAATCTTATAACAGGCAAAAGCGTGGAAATGATCCAATCCAATGCAACAAGTGCTAATAATGATGATCTCGAAGATTCGATCAAAGACTCCATTGAGGTGCAGTATAGCTGGGAACAACATAAAAAGACAAAGCTTTTACATCCGAGCAGATCGTCACTATTAATTTAAGTGACACTAAAGAAGCCAAGGAAATGAAAATTGGGGCAAATCTCCCCAACGATCCTGGGGGCAAGTTGAAATTGGGGCAAATCTCCTAAAAAATCCTGGGGGCAAGTTCGCACCAAATTACAGTGACCCATATGTGGTGAAGAAAGTGCTCCCTGGAGGTGTCTTGATTCTGGCGAAAATGGATGGTCATGAGTTTTCTAATCCTATTAACTCTAATGCTATCAAGAAGAATTATCCATGATAGAATTTGCCATGTCATGTTTCAAACCACACGCATTTCTATGATGAATAAATTGCCTCAATGAGTTGAATTGTTCAAATTGGTTGCAATTCTTGCATGTTTTCCCTGATGAATTGCGTGAGATAAATTGAATGTGTCAAAGTGGGATACTTTGGAATGACAAAAGGTAAGCCTTGTTCCATACACTATTTCATACACTAACCCCCAGTGAGTTGTGTGAAAAATTCCATGCCCGCAAGGAAGAGAGCTATCTCGCAAAGGGTATGTCAACCAAGGTGATGAGAGGCATTCTTTTCTCTATCACAAACACTACATGTGATCCATTGCTTAACCCCTTTGAGACCCATATGCTTATGGAGATTCTTTTTAAATTATCTCTGTCAAGAATCATCCCACATTGGGACAAATTTGAAATGAATGGTAGGAATCTTCTTGCTCCCACTTGCATCAATCTTCGAATATTGTTTTTGCAATGTAACTCGTACGGTAATTTGAAGTGCCTTAAGATGACGAAGAGCAGTTCTTCTTTTATCCTATCCACTTTTATCAATTGCATAGCCCACTTGAGCCTATGAATTTATTTCATATTAAACCCAGTTGGTGATCATCCCCCACACTAGAGTAAGGCAAAAAGAACCATTCAAGTAACATGGCTTAGAATGCTGACAAAGGATGGTTGTGCAAGTTCAAAAAAATAAGTGCAAAATAATGGGGCATGAAAAAGCAGTGTGCCTGGTAAAAGCAAGGCTAATGCCAAGAAAAGAGAAGAAAAAAATCAAACTCTTGATATAGTAAGTCGTATCCCCAACAAGGTGGTACCAAAAAACTCTCAAATGCTGTTACAATCAATGGAGTTGTGATATGAAAATCTTTGACAGTGGAGAAGGAAAGTGGTGGAAATGTCAAGATGATCACCAACTTTGACCCTCTTAAACACTTTTTGAGCCTAATGATCATTTCATTTCTCAACCCATGAACCAAGCCTACGTTACGTCCCTTGCAAAGCCTCTTCAGATTATGTCACTTGAATTAACCTAGGGGTTCACATGTTTTAAGCATCGCTCGAAGAAGTGCAAGCAAGATTATTTCTTTCTCATTTTGCAGGGTTCTTGACTTGTAAACCCAGAGATGATTACAAAATATCACTCTTTCTTTCAAAAGCCTTGACTTAAAGAGTCCATTTTGTTAAGCCGTTGACCAAGCCCACATTACGGTCCTTGTTCAAGACCTCTCAGATTGGTAAGGTCGTATCACTTGCGAGATTGCACAAAACCTTGTTTGGCATGACGACAGTGAGATAGAGTGATTGCCAAAATCCCGCGTCAAAGGTCAAAATGAAACAACCCTTTTGATAAGGATGAGAGAAAAGTCCTTTCAGACCAAAAGATCCATCATTTGACACATCCATGATACTCATGTGTTCAGATTGTAATGTTCTTTTGAGATATTTCCCAATGGAAATTAGGCAATGCAAGATTGATAGAAATCATCACGCTTGAGCCTCATTTGAATTAATGCATTGTCTGTGAATGCATATTGCTTTTCCTACAACTGTGTTTTGCAGGAAACGTATCCCCAAGGAACAGAGATGTCACCAGGTAAACCTATCTCTATCCATACCTTAAATACTTGTCATTGTACAGGTATTCATTTCCAAGCACTGGCGTTCAATGGAGTCGCCCCCCAAAGATTTTTCCTAAATTCATCAGGCGACCATAGAATGGTACGGGTCCTGAAAATGAATCCTAGTTTAGGCGATCGTAGAATGGTACGGGTCCTGGAAATGAATCATAGTTTAGGCGACCGTAGAATGATACGGGCCCTAGACGACACCTATTTAGGCGACCGTAGAATAGTACGGGTCCTAGAAATGAATCCTAGTTTAGGCGACCGTAGAATGGTACGGGTCCTAGACGACACTTATTTAGGCGACCGTAGAATAGTACGGGTCTTGGAAATGAATCCCAGTTTAGGCGACCGTAGAATGGTACGGGTCCTGAAAAATCATTTTTTCTTCAAGGTGACCGTAGAATGGTACGGGTCCTAGACAACCTTAGAATGGTATGGGTCCTAGACCAAACAATGCCATACTAGGCGACCGTAGAATGGTATGGGTCCTGGGAAAGCAGTCACTTTGTGAAGTCATGTTACTATTCTGGGCGACCGTAGAATGGTACGGGTCCTGGACATGTAACACCAATCTATCTTGAGTTACTTTACCATCCCCGAAGGTAAGTAATTCCAGGTATGTTCATTTATCATTTGCATTAACATTTCCATGCATCATATAAATTTCATTTCCAAATGGGATTCATTTTTTCAAAAAAAAAAAAAAAAAAAAAGCCACTCAGTACATGTGCATGATTAACATTTAGGTCTCAACTTGTCTTTAAAGGCAACATTTACGAGCTCACTTTCAAAGAGAGGCAGCTCTTGACACCTAATCTTGGCAAATCTAGGAAAATAAGGAAAATAAAAATTGCATTGGAACAAATAAAAGAAAAAAATGAAAAAAATGGGGGAAATTGATTTCATTGATTATGCATGGAAAATTGGAATTCTGATTTTGTTAAATGCATAAGCAATTTAAAAATTAAGTGAATAAGGGGCAAGAATTTTCACAAAATGGAATAAATCGGAGCAAAATCGAGCTGATTGTGAAATCATGCTCCGATTTGCACTCATGATTTAATGCAACAGAAGATGGAAGTTTAAAATTTTCCATAGAAAGCGGCTGATCGGAACCACTATAAAAAGAAGTTGACCTGCACAGGGTTGGGGGGAATTTTCGAAAAAAAAATTGAGAGAAAAAGTTCCAGAGAGAAGTTCGTACCAAAAAAAGCTTTGAGAGAAAAAAAGAAAAAAGTTAGCTTTTTCCTTATGTGGAAAAAGCAGAAAAAGAAATAGGAGGGGAAGAAAGAATTCGTACAGAGAGTAGACGTGAGGTGAGAGAGAGAAAAATCAAAAAGAAAAACAAAAACAGAAAAGGACGTGCACTGTGCTTCTTCTTCAGGGGTTCCTTCTCCGTGAAGCTGCACGCCGCTTCGCTGCTAATGACTGCTCCCACACCGCCTCGCGCCGGCCACCGTGCCTCCGTCACCACCGCTCGACCTCCCCTGTGGCACCAACAGCAGCCAGTCCCGCGAGCCCCCCCTCGTTGCTCGACCCGACGCACGTGCCTGCACCTCCACCGCAAAGCACCGCCGCATAGCCACTCCGAGGTTTCTCCCGCGAGCTCGCGTCTAGCCCCCGCTCCCCGCCGTCGTGACCCGGCCCGACGCTAGCGGATCTGTGATCCCCTGCAGCAACCACATCCCGAGCCGGATCACCGCCCCTGCCTCCTCATTCTCTGCTCGCGGCCCCTGATGGTAGCCGGCCTAGATTCGAGTGCCGACCCACGAGCTTCGCCGCCGGAGCTCCTCGCCGCATGGCCCTTTCCACCCTCACTCGATCCGACAACGCCCCGCTCCACCCGCGACGCCGCCCGCCGGTTTCGTTGTGCCACCCGACGCTGCCTCCGCTTCGCCTCCCAGCCCGAGCAGACCCGCGACGATCCCCCCTTGCCTCGCCGCCGACGTCTTGCTCTCGGTGCCCTCGCCGGAACCCTAGCCGGCGATTCCCCCTTTGCCGAATCGGCCACCAGCCCCCTTTCTTTTCTTTTAAAAAAAAATTAAATTAGGTATTTTTCTTTACTTTATTATGCAAGTTTAGGTTTTTTTATTTTTATTATCTCTTTATATCTTGTTTTCTTTGGTGGAAATACTTATTTATGCATAATGGAAAATCCCATTACATCACTTGATTCGCAACCATGCTAAGGTTTTTTATTTCATCTATAAGGCTTTAGATGAAATAATTAATCAAGTGAGAATAAAATTGATATTTTGATCTTTAAGGCTTAAGATCAATTTATCAATTTTACTAGCGAAATATTATCCTTGATCGAACGATGTGTGATTTTCTTTGGTCTTGATTGCTTTATTTATCTTGAAATATGTTTGAGCTAGAATATTGCATGTTTTAGGGTTATTTGCATATTTATGTTAAGCATTCTATTTATCATGAATTTTCAAAAATAAAAAATAAAAAATCAAATCAATCCATTTAGGTTGCTAGATTTTAATTTGAATTGCATGTTTAATTATTCAGCAATTATTATTTTCGAAAATTAAACAAAAATCATCATGCACTTGTCATGTAGAATTAGGGCATATTTTGTACGTCATTGCATATTAGGGTTAAATTGCACTTAGTTTAATTTTAGATAATATTTTTCTTAATTTATTATAAGTTTAGGCATTTTCTTAAATAGATTGCATTTTAGGATTATTTGGGTTAAGATAATATTTTAGTTTAAATTAGGATTTAGCTCAACCTAATTCCTAATACAAATTGAATAGGATCATAGGATCTTAATCTAATTAGATAATTTTCACATTTTTCTAATTTCGAATTTCATAAAAAAAATACAAAAAATGTCTTAGAATAAATTAGTTTCAATCTCTAGGATAGATTGCATTCTTTTAAGGAAAAAGAAAATAAAAGATGTCATTTGCACGTCATTAGGGTTAGATTCACTAAAATGCATGTCATTTAGTATTTTTGCTAGGCTCATTTAATTAGAAATTACATGTCATTAGAATTAGGTCATCTAGTTAATATTGCATTGCATATTGCATGATTTTCATTAATTAAGTGAAAAAAAAAAAGAAATTGCGTGTTAATTAGAAATCATATCTAGGGTTGTTGATGTGGATTCTAATTTAACATTGTAGATGATTTCGTTGCTTTGAGGTAAGTTTATTTTTGCAATTTATTCATTACTTTTTATTGGGTGTTAAATTAGTGGTTTGCGCACCCGCATGATCACCTCATATGTTAGGAAATAAATTTAAAATCAATCTGAATTGCTTGCAAAAGCATTTTTAAAAATTAAAAAGAAGTGGTACCGAAAAGGCAAGAGAGAAATCTAGTGTAACCAAGTCCCTGTACCTATAGTCTCTGGTTCACAGGAGTAAAGTGAAACTCCCATTACTTTAAGACCCACCAAAAAATAAATTAGTGGCGACTCCTGATTAAAAAATCAATTACATGCTAAGAACTTGAACCTAAGTCGCGAATTGGTATGGGCTTGAGAGAGCCCGAGTTAAGTATAGGCTTAACAATCCATTAACCAAATTTTAGGTGGTTCACACCCCGAAAAAATTGGTCGCGACAGTCATCATGTTATGTATGTTAAGAATTTTTTTATAAGGTAGATCATCAATGGGTATCACTCAATTTGTTGATTTGTCATGCATGATCCGAAACTTCCTGATATGATTTTGTTATTGTGATTGTTTAGCTATATCTTTTTAGGCTAGTTTGCGTATGAAATTAAGCCATGTCATCCTCATGAAAGTTGTTTTTGATATTGTTAGTATAAGTACCTAGAGGGGGGTGAATAGGTATATAAAAGATTTTTCTTCGATATTTGCACAATACTAGACAGTTGATGGATTTGAGACAAACGATAATCAAAGTAAGACTGAGAGAAGAGAAAATTGAACACGCGATTTATAGTGGTTCAGCTTATATCAAGCCTACGTCCACTCTTCTTCACTGACAGCCTATTGGCTGGATTCCACTATGAACAAAAGAGAAGTTACAGCACAGCTTTGCCTTGATTCCACAGTGTAGATGTTCTACCACACCTCCTCAAGATTTCTCACAAATATAGACTCTCTTTTGTATACAAGTATTCGCTCAAAGTAATTGTCTAAACAAAAAGGAGCTTCAGACTTTGAAATTCTTCTATCGCGCACACCTTGAACAACTAAGACCGTCTTCCTTATATACTCCTTTATGCCATCATACCCGTGGGCACTTACTAAAGGAATTCCTCCAATCTACCCGTTGGACGGAATCAATTAGGAAGATTGTTCAAGCTATTAAAGGAACGTGTCGATAGCCCATCAATCTTGTTTGCCCATACAATCAGGATCTCGGTTTCCATAAGTAGAACCTTCCAATAATATTTAAGCAATCACCGGATCTTCAATTATCGAGTCAATCTTTGATCAATCAAAGGATTCCGTTACGTCTTCTCCAGCCACGAGATCTTCTCTAGTTGATAAGATTAAATCCTTGACGGAACATCCAGTTCTGGATAACCTTTCTTCAACGGATTAGAGACTGTCAATGAGGATAGACTTTGAGTCTTGAGTTTGGCTGTCCGGAGGTCTTCAGACTTTAAATAGCAGAGTCTGCAAGCCTTCAGACTAGACTGATGGAAACGTTTTGTCAGCTTTCAAAACACTTCAAGAAGATTTCTCCAACAATCTCCCCCTTTTTGATGGTGACAAAACTTTTCTGTAGATTTGGATAACTTTGACCTGCAAAACATTTCTCAAACACATATGCATATCTTATAGAGATAAATGGCTAAATGAATAACACTAGAATCTGCAACCACAGAAAATAGGTTAGTCTAGTGTACGATAAAGCCATCCATAAGATATCAATACTAGTTAATAGAAGCAGTCAAGTCCAAGTCTAGTTCAGTTTTTATCCAGACACAAAACAAAGTCAAACAGAGTTCAAACAACAATCCAACAAACAGTTAAAAGTTTAACAATTGAAAGTTTGATTAAATCTTGCATCCCTCCCCCTTTTTGTCAGCATTAAAAAGGTTGAGATGAAGTCAAGATTGCTTGGGAACGTGGACAAGCTGGAAATTTTCCTAGACTGAACGATGCCTTCCAGCCTTTTAAAGTCTTCCTTCAGTTGTGCAATCTCCTCACTTTTGGCATTGGCCTGATTTTGAACAGAGAGGGCTTGTATCTTATCATTCAATGAACAGGAAGAAGCTTGACCTTCATTCTTCAAGCTTTGAACCTTGCATCCCAAGGCATAAATTTGACCTCGCATCTCCAAGAGAATATCCATGATTCTGCGAAAATCTGCTGTATTATCAGTTTGAGTACTTGCTTTAGCCCTATCTGATGGAGTAAATGCAGACGATGGTAGATCAGCATAATCTCGCAGGTTTGGCGATGATACTTCATGACCTTCCTCTAGAAACTGAGCGGCATAAACATCCTCTGGGTCTGCAGGTGAGCGACTGACTCCTTCACTTGCATTAGGATATGAAGACTTTACTCCTTTCTCCTGATCTCCCCCTGTTTCCATGCTTAAAGGTGGAGAAGAGTGTTCCTCAGGTTCTCCTTCTTCTCTTCTTTCTTCTTCAGGTCCTTCCTCCTCTGCTTCTTTTTTAGCTTCTCTTTCTTCTTCTTCCTTCTCCTCTGCTTCTTTCGTCATTTGTTCCGATTCTTTCTGTGGAACAGGACGACTTAAATTCTTCAAAGCCATTGCAGAGATGGTGATGTCTTCCTCATCATCTTCATCCTCAATGAGGAGAGCTCTTCTTCTTTTGGATGGAGCAACCATGGGCTCATTCCCTTTTCTTTTAGCTGCAAAAGAGATTCGATGAGATTTGGCATGAGTCTTCTCCTTCAATTTCTCCAACTCCTTGCTCAGTTCCTTCAGACGCATTTTGGTCACCATTTTCAGTCCTACCACCATATGATCGCATGGTCGAACACAAAAGATTTGCGGAGGCTGAATATTCAGATGTTTGAATAACTTCGTAACAAGGCTTGGATAAGGGAGTTGACCTCTGTCCTTCATCATTGCTCTATACATGTGAAACATAACAGTGTGAGGGAGAGAAAACCTTTTCCCAAAGAGGATGGCATACATTAGCTTGGCCTCTGAACTTGAAACATTAGTCTTGGAAGTTGATTTCGGTCGGAGGCAATTAATCACAATCTTGTGAAGCAAGATGTTGAATGCACTCATCCTTAAGTAGGTGATCTTTTCATCTGTTCTCCCGTCCTTCACCAGTTCTAGTGTGGCCCGAGCAATGGAAACTTTGATTGGTTGATATCTTCCTCTTTCAACTCCTAACACATCTGCCAACATATTCATATCCACAATATAGTCCTGGTCTTTAACGCTAAAAGAGAATCTATTCGCATCCAAAAAGCTAAGATTTGAATAGAAATATGCAGTTAATTCAGCATAGGCCTCTGTAGTGTCAGAGCAGAACTTTTCAAGTTGAAGATAACTGAACTTTTCCCTCAAGTTCACATTCACAGCATCCAGAAAATCAAAATCCACACTCCTAGGGTTTATTACCCCACGTTTCAGCAATTTCGAGTACAGATCCTTTTGTTCCTTCGATCTGAACAAATCTCCCATTTTTCCTTGATTTTTAACCGCAACACCCATTTTCGGTTGAAATTGACTGTACAATTTGTCATCATCATTCCCATCTACTGATTATTTGATCACGAGGATCACTTGGGATATTTGCAAGGGTTTCCTCAGCCACCCCTTTACAAGCAATTCCCAAACTTTCCATTTTTCGCAGAAAGATATATTCGTTCCCATGTCCTTTGTCTTTAAGAAAATCATCAACATAGTTCAAAGGAGTACGAATTTCTTTTAAGGCACGATATAGCTGGTAAATATAAGCGGGCTTTTGAACTCTTACGAGTCTGCATCCTCGATGATTTCTTCCTGATGTTGATGATCAACGCCTTGAGGACTAGATGGAGGAGAATGACAATGCTGAGAATGTTGTGGGCTCGGTTGCTGTTCTAGAGACACTTCTTCTTCAGTAAGATCGAAGTGCGTAGGCCCCTCACTCATTCGCCGTGGTCCCCTGCTTGCGATTCTCGAAGACTTTCTTGAAGATGACATCTTTCTCAGTTTTTGGAAGATTCCTTGCTTGACTTTCCCAAGAAAAATGATAACTTTTTGAAGATTAAACAAAGAAGATAAACGGGAATGGAGGATCGATGCTTTCTAGGGTTTTTGAGAGTAAAGTGAAGAGGAATCGACAGTGCACGATCGGTTAAAAAGAGAGATAAACGAACCATCACAAAGGAAATAAAAAATGCCTTTTCAAAATAACTGTCTTTTTCCGCAAAAATAGCCATTTCAAAAATAACTTCCTTTTTGAAAATGAAACGATGCAATAATTACGTCAATTAAATATAGCAACAATTTAAACACAGTCTGACGATCGTACCTTTTCAAGATGAGATTAAAGAGAGAAAGACTTACAGTCTGACAGTTGTACCAAGACTATCTTACAGATAAAGTCTTGTAAGTCTGAGTCTGAAAGTCTTTAGACTTTGATATCTTCATACCTCAAAATGTTGAGTCTGGAACGGATAGATTCAAATTGATATTTCTCCAAAGGCTTTGTGAATATATCCGCTAGTTGGTTCTTTGAGTCAACAAATTGAATTGAAACATCTCCATTTTGAACATGGTCTCTAATAAAGTGATGTGAATCTCTATATGCTTTGCTCTTGAGTGGAGAATTGGATTTTTGGTGAGGTTGATAGCGCTGGTGTTGTCGCAATTAATCTCTGTGCATGAGTCTTCAATTTCAAAGTCTCTTAGCTGTTGTTTTATCCATAGAATTTGCGAACAACAACTTCCAAGGGCTACATACTCTGCTTCTGTTGTTGAAAGAGACACAGTCCTTTGTTTCCTTGAAAACCAAGACACTGTCCCGCTTCCAAGCAAGCGGCAAGTTCCCGAAGTGCTCTTTCTATCAACTCGCAACCGGCCAGATCCGCGTCGAATATCCCAGAAGATTAAAGTCTCCTTTCTTAGGATACCAAAGACCGATGCTTGATGATGAAGCAACATATTTAATGATACATTTCGCAGCACTGAGATGGGATTCTCTAGGATCTGATTGAAACCTAGCACAGATGCAAACACTCAACAAAATGTTAGGTCTAGAAGCGGTAAGATAAAGAAGTGAACCAATGATGCTCCTGTACAGCTTTTGATCAACTTTCTTCCCTTCTTCATCTTTGTCTATCTTCAAAGAACTTGACATTGGTATGTCGGTCTTTTTGCACTTTTCCAGTCCAAACCTTTTGACAAGATCATTAACATATTTTTCTTGATAAATAAAAGTTCATTCCTTCAATTGTTTTACTTGAAGACCAAGAAAGAATGTTAACTCTCCCATCATACTCATTTCAAACTCATCTTGCATAGACTTAGAAAATTTCTTGCACAGATTTTCATTAAAGGATCCAAAAATAATGTCATCCACATATATTTGAACAAGTAAGAAACTTTTGTTTTCCTTTTTGATAAATAAAGTCGTATCTACTTTACCTTTGACAAAACCATTTTGTATTAAGAACTTACTTAATCTGTCGTACCAAGCTCGAGGTGCTTGCTTTAAACCATACAAAGCCTTTTCGGTCGAAGGCGAGTCGGCTTCTTTGGGTCTTCAAACCCTAGTGGTTGTTCCACATAAACTTCCTCATGGATAAATCCATTTAGGAAGGCGCTTTTGACGTCCATTTGGAATAACCTGAAATTCTTATAATAAGCAAACACAAGTAATAGTCGAATAGCTTCTAACCTTGCTACTAGTGCGTAAGTCTCATCATAGTCTATTCCTTCTTCTTGCGTATAACCCTTGGCCACGAGTCTTGCTTTATTTTGTACGACTTTTCCTTTCTCATTCATCTTGTTCCTGAACACCCATTTAGCTCCAATAACAATTTTGCCTTTTGGTTTAGATGTCAACTCCCAGACATCAGTAATGTTGAACTGTCTGAGCTCCTCTTGCATAGCTTCAATCCAGCTTTCATCGATAAAGTTTCTTCTATGCTCTTTGGTTCAATTTCATAAATGAGAGCCACGGCACTAGACTCTTCTCGCCTTTTGGATGCAGTGCGAATTCCTTCATTAATTTCACCGATAATAAGATCTTTGGGATGACTGGACTTATGCTTCCAGTTACTTGTTGATTTGTCTGGTTGATGATCTCTCTCTTTATTTGGATCTTTATGAACAACCAGATGCTGGTCTTCCAGAGTCTGATATGCTTCTTGAGTTGTAATCTTTGGAAGGTCTGGAGCAGGTTCAGACTCTTCTTGATGAGTCTGACTTGATTCATCTTGCGTTGAGTCTTGAAATTTGACATTCATTGACTCCTCCATAGACTGACTCTTCTTGTTATAGACTCTGTAGGCTTTGCTTGATGTAGAATATCCAAGGAAGATATCTTCACCTGATCTTTCTTCAAACTTACCAACTCGATCTTTTGCATTTTTCAATATAAAACATTTGCAACCGAATACATGAAAGTATGAAACAATAGGCTTCTTATCTTTGAATAACTCATAAGGGGTTTTCTCTAGAATAGGTCTTAAGAAGACTCTATTGATGATATAGCATTGTTGAAACTTGACTTTGCCCAAAAATCATGAAGAAATCTTACTTTCAATTAAAAGAGTTCTAGCCATTTCTT
Organism: Eucalyptus grandis; assembly: GCF_016545825.1. Classification (NCBI taxonomy): domain Eukaryota; kingdom Viridiplantae; phylum Streptophyta; class Magnoliopsida; order Myrtales; family Myrtaceae; genus Eucalyptus; species Eucalyptus grandis. Next base: position 38,417,507 of record NC_052614.1, read on the forward strand.
GAAGAGATTTGTTCTTTCTTTCCACAACTCCATTTTGTTGAGGAGTATATGGAGAGGAGAACACATGCTTAAAGCCATATTCATCACAAAATTTTGTAAAATCTTGATTTTCAAATTCACCTCCATGATCTATTCTTATGCTTGACATAACACATCCTTTTTCATTTTGAACCTTTTTAGCAAATTTTTCAAAATACGAGAAGGTTTCGGACTTACTTGCAAGGAAATATACCCAAGTAAAACGGGAGTAATTGTCCACAATTACTAGGCAATATTTCTTACCTCCAATACTCTGTGTTCTAGTTAGTCCGAAGAGATCCATATGCAGCAACTGCAGTACATGATTAATAGAGACATGATTTATTGGCTTAAATGAATTTCTTACCTGCTTTCCCAGAATACATGGAGTGCATGGATCAGTCTTTTGATAAGGTAATTTGGGTAGTTCTCGAACAAGCTGCTTTGATGAGATTTTGGCTAATTGCTTCATGTTGACATGACCAAGCTTTCTGTGCCATAAGCTTGCTTCTTGAATTAAGATAAGACATTGCGATTCATTTGGTTTCACATCCAGAAGATAGATGTTTCCATGTCTTCGACCCATGAAAGAGGCGAGTAGAGTCTTTATTGATTCAGAACATATTCCTTCTTGAAAGAAGATCTTGAAACCAGTATCACACAATTGACTAATGCTTTGAGAAGATTGTAATTGAGTCCTTCCACTAAGGAAACATTACTTATTGAGAGATTTCCAATTTTCACAGTTCCAAATCCCACAATACTTCCTTTGTTGTTTCCTCCAAATGAAAGTTTTCCACCATTTACTTGAGCAAGCTTTATAAAACAATTTGAGTCTCTGTCATGTGTCTTGAGCATCATTTGTCAAGATACCACTTTACCTTTTTCTTGACAGTGACCTGCATTTAAAATAAAGTCTCAAGCTTTCTTTGGTACCCAAACTTTCTTGGGTCCTTTGGTGTTGTAACATAAGCAGTATTAGCCCATCTTTTCTTAACAGGTTTCCAAACCATAGGACACTCTTTTTCAAAGTGATCCGGACTGTTGCACTTTGAACATCGAGAGCATTTCTACCTACAAATTTTACAAAAACTTTTTGAAATGATTTTTGTAAGCCTCTCTCGAGAGTCTTTTCTTAATTCTTTCTTTTACTTTAGGAAAATCAATCAAGGGAATTGTTTCTGCTGTCATACCTAGACCGGACTTATTGAAGTAAGGTCTTTGAGTGAAAGAATTTTTTCAAGTTTTTCAGACCCTATTGAAAATTTCTTTGAAATATTTGATAAGTCTGTTTTTAAAAGAGCATTTTCTTTTAAAAGATTATCTTAATTTTCTTTAAGAGTGGAAACAGTCAAGTCTAGACTTTTAACTCTTTCTACTAAAACGTTTTCCTTTTGTTTTAGAGCTCAGTTTTCTTTTTTCAGTTCGGAAATTCTTTTGAGGGAAGTCTTAAGACTAAAACACAGTTCATCAATGTATTTAGAAACTTTGACAGGAATTTTAAAATTACTTGCCTCAAATTCACATCCGAGTCGATCCAGTCCGAGTCGATTGTGCCATCGGACATAGATTGGCATATTCATTATCACTTTCTTCACACTCGTATCACTCCGGGTTTCGGCTTTGAGAGCTTTTCGAAATTTTTCAGCTTTTCCTCTCTTCTTCTTGAGAAGAGGACAGTTGGAGTCTACGATGTGTCCCATTTTTCTTACATTCAAAGCGGACTACATCTTTGCTTGGTTCCTCGTCATCAATAGACTTGGTCTGCTGTCTTTGAAAGCTTTGTTTCTTTGAGTTGAACCTTCTTCCTTTTCTATTCAGTTTTTTGAATCTTCTTATCATGAGAGCAAGTTCCTCATCGTCCATATCATCTTCAGAATCTGTATTATCAGAATCATCATTTGATTTTAATGCAATGGATTTCTTACCTTTTGGATCTTCATCTTCATTGATCCGTTCCACTTCATAAGACTGAAGAGTTCCAATCAGCTCGTTGACAGATAGTGGCATAATTCTTTGCGTCTCTCTTATCGAAGTCTTTATGTGATTCCAATCCTTGGAGAGTCCACGCAGTAGCTTGTTTACTTTCATGGGATCAGAAATTGGTTGACCTTGATTTTCAAGACCATTCACGATATCTGTAAAGCGACTAAACATGTCAGTTATAGATTCTCCTGGTTTCATTCTGAAGGCTTCGTATTGACCGAGAAGAATGTTGATTCTTGTTTCCTTCACTCGATCTGTTCCTTCATAGGTGATATGCAATCTGTCCCAAACTTCTTTTGCTGTAACACAAGAAGATATTCTATTATATTCAGTTGGTGACAAAGCACAAAATAAGGAGTAAATTGCTTTTGCATCGAGTGCTTGTCTCTTGATTATCTCTTTTCGAGTCATTCCGCTGGTCTCAACAGTTTCTTTCCCTCTTTCGAGAGGCGATGCAAAGTGGTAGGAGTAATTCCTTTTCTACAACGTCCCATTCTAGAGGATCCTTTGATTGTAGGAAAGCTTTAATCTTGTTCTTCCAGATGTTGTAATCCTTTCCATCAAAGTAGGGTGGTCTGGTATTGCTTTGCCCTTCCATCAGCCCTGGTGCTAGTATACTAGCCATGGATCTTTTACTACGAAGTAAAACACTTCAAATAAAGTAAGTACACGAGGCTCGATACCAATTGATATTGCTAGTATAAGTACCTAGAGGGGGTGAATAGGTATATAAAAGATTTTTCTTCGATATTTGCACAATACTAGACAGTTGATGGATTTGAGACAAACGATAATCAAAGTAAGGCGAGAGAAGAGAAAATTGAACACGCGGTTTATAGTGGTTCAAGCTTATATCAAGCCTATGTCCACTCTTCTTCACCGACAGCCTATTGGCTGGATTCCATTATGAACAAAAAGAAGTTATAGCATAGCTTTGCCTTGATTCCATAGTGTAGATGTTCTACCACACCTCCTCAAGATTTCTCACAAATATAGACTCTCTTTTGTATACAAATATTCGCTCGAGTAATTGTCTAAACAAAAAGGAGCTTCGGACTTTGGAATTCTTCTATCGCGCACACCTTGAACAACTAAGACCGTCTTCCTTATATACTCCTTTATGCCATCATACCCGTTGGCACTTACCAAAGGAATTCCTCCAATCTACCCGTTGGACGGAATCAATTAGGAAGATTGTTCAAGCTATTAAAGGAACGTGTCGATAGCCCATCAATCTGTTCGCCCATACAATCGGGATCTCGGTTTCCATAAGTAGAACCTTCCAATAATATTTAAGCAATCACCGGATCTTCAATTATCGAGTCAATCTTCGATCAATCAAAGGATTCTGTTACGTCTTCTCCAGCCACGAGATCTTTTCTAGTTGATAAGATTAAATCCTTGACGGAACATCCAGTTCTGGATAACTTTTCTTCAACGGATTAGAGACTGTCAATGAGGATAGACTTTGAGTCTTGAGTCTGGCTGTCCGGAGGTCTTCAGACTTTAAATAGCAGAGTCTGCAAGCCTTCAGACTATACTGATGGAAACGTTTTGTCAGCTTTCAAAACACTTCAAGAAGATTTCTCCAACAGTTTTAAATGCTTTGATCTTCATTGTTAAATGACTTTCAATTAATTGAATTTTCAAATTGCACCTTAAAATTGCTTCGGTACATGTGATGTTTCCAAAAACAACTCTTTAGAAACTCTTTTTTCAATACTTGATTTGACTTAGGAACAATCATGTTTTGGACCATATTTAAAATGCCTACGATACGTGTGAGTGCATTTATGCGAGCCCTAAACTAGTGTTGACAATTAAATGCATTCCATAGCTCAGATGTTCCTTAGTCCAAAATATCTTCAAAATGCATTCCATTGCTGAGATATCACTTTGTCCTAAAAACTTTTCTCCTTGATATCGATGATTTCAAACTCGTCTTTGAGATATTACATGTACCCTTTTATGCATATAATCATGTCATTCATTAGAAACGCTTATGTTCGTGATTGGCACATGCCTTTGGTAATAAGTGACTCTTTGATTATTCACTTTCTTATTTGATTGGTTGAGAAATAAGGTCCAAAAGATCTCCTTGTATGTTTAATTCATGCTCATGCATGTGACTTTTAGATGTATGTTAGGAGTTTGCATGATACCAAGAAAAGATCTTGGAGATCACATAAAACACCTTATTAGGGACTTACAAATGTTATTGGCCATGCGAGAACACAATTAATCAATAATGGCTATACGTCATAAAATGAATTGAGTAAGTGTCTAGAGGGACCTACGCATGAACTGCAAAGGCCGATCTCGAGGCCCAAATTTGGTTGATTTAGACTTTGCTTCTCTTAATTTATTGATCTTGGTCTTATGTCATGCTTTTAGTTGTTTTAATGTGTATATTTGTTTCTTTCCATTGTATGCACTTAATTATAGTTTTTAGACTAGGTTTAGAATAGGATCCTAAAGATGAAGACGACGTGAAGATGGTGAAAGTCGATGTCCATTCTAACCATGCTTTTGTATCATTCATCCCCGACATATGTCTCGTGTTCTTCTTGTTTGTATAAAAACCCGAAGATTTGCGGGTTCTTTTCTTTCCCGTCATTTCATTTTCTTTTTCTTTTTATCTTTCTTAAAATTGCATGGTAGATTTACTTCTTTCATTGGTTGTTTAATTACTGTCTTGTACTTTCAATTCAATTGTTTGCATTTTTTTCATCTTTCCTAGAAATAGAATGGCATGAAAATGACTAACCACGCATGATCGCTAGTTTAGAATAAACTATCCCGAAAAAAATAATAATAAAAAGAAATGCATGGACACCTTAAAATAAACACAACATACTGTTAGATTCCGAAATGGCGCTAATAGAAATGTTAGCATAACCTAAGTCCCCGAACCTAGATTTTTGGTTATATAGAAATTGAGGGACCACTCTCAACCCTCGATTGAGTTTTCTAGCTGACCCCCCAAAAATGAGGCCAGTGGTCATTCTCGTCTTATTATTAGGTTGTATAAAACAACTAGACCATATAAATGAATCCATCGCGAGGGGTATGAGTCTTGACGCGACTCATCGTAGTTTAGCATACCCACTATGGAAAGCTCCTAATGGATGAAGTGATGCCATCCTTAGGAAAGAAAGTATTAGAGGAAAGGCTACCATGGTAAATGTACTTTTAGATTCAATATCCACACCCGACCTCCTTTCTCGAGGTGTGTCGCTCATGTGGGTATGGATCACAACACTCCAATATCACGCGGGGTACGAGTTTGGGAGAACTTGTGACTGTGTACGAGGGAACTTACAAGAGATTCGATCTGAAAGGCGAGGTGATGACGTATTTTGGGACGTGAAACGTGAGGAAACTCCCATGGTCAAATACCCTTAAATCTGACCTTTTCCCCATCCATTTGGGCCGCAAGGAAGTCAGGTCACAATAGGCTTGGCAACTCCGCTGGGAACTAGTTACTAGTTAAGAGGACTTGAAGCCATTGAAAATGATTGTCGTGTTAAATAATGTGTTTGATGTAGGATCATCTGCATGTCAAAATCATGTGGAAAATAAGGTAAGTTGCTAAGTAAGTGTTAAATGGTTTTGTAGATGGGTGATATAAGGGGTGAAGTGAGTGTAAACCCCTTGTCTTGCAGGTGGTGAAAGGATGTATGCGTGTATATTGGGTTATATTGAAAAACTGGTTATTTAAATTTAAACATGTGTTTACAAGCTTTAGCACTATACTGCACACACAAACGCCGTCTAAAATCTCGATACGGCTCTCTTCTCAACAATGGTCGGATCGAGTCACGACAATGGTCAATAAGATTCTTGATGACATAGAGAAGCCTATACGGTTCTCTTCTCAACAGCTGAGCATTGCCACCTGTAATTTCTCGGACTTAGTGGGTGCAGGCAGTTTCGGGGCAATTTATAAAGGGACATTCTCGAATGGCTTGTTAGTGGCCGTTAAAGTACTAAACGGCAGCTCGGACAAGAAGATTGAAGATCAATTTTTGGCCGAAGTAACCACCATCTGAGTTGTTCGGCTATATGGATTTTGCTTCGACAGAAACGTAAGAGCGCCTGTGTACGAATTCATGCACAACAGTTCGTTAGACTGACTACTGTTCAGCGTAGATAATGATATAGAGTGAGAGGTTCTATACAATATCGCTATCGAAACTGCCAACGGGATCTCGTATCTACATGAGGAGCGTCATTAGATAATAATCTATTGCGACGTAAAGCTAGAGAACGTCCTCCGTTCGAGAAATCCCTTGTACTCACGACACAGTCACCTCTGGCCTCTCTACAACACAATGAACACGCTCTCAATCCCACCCTCTGCTCTCCTTATGCGTACCACTGCCATCGAAAACCCTAGACCTTCCCTTCAATGAGCAGGGTCGCCACTGCCCGATGCTCCGCCATGAGAATGACATCGGCCATTTTAGTCCCTGCAATGGCACCACCTTCACACCCATTTCTCTCGCTAAAAATCTCTCTTCCATCACCTCTCCTGTCACATGCACCGTCACTGCCACCACCGAGCCCAAGCCGTCAAATGTTTCATCTCAGCTTCTCTCGATCCTTGCATCCCCGAATTGGCAGAGGAACCCTTGGCTCAAGAGGCTGATCCTCTCGATAACCTCGTCTCATGTATCCTCCGTCTTCGCCTCTAACCTCAACCCTCGGACTGTGCTTGGGTTCTTCAATTAGATTATGCATTAAAAAAGCCGAATTTCCTAATAGCAAGTGTCTAAGGCCGTGTCTCGTAAGAGGGAGCGGTGTCCAAACACAGGTGCCATTGATCAAAGGAAAAACAGATATTGAAGTTGTTGTTATAACTGATTGATCTGGACTGATCCTACCTTTAAGGATGACTAAACTCACAGGCATTCCATGATGATTGGTGATCAATTGGCTAGTCGGACTATCCAGACAGTATAAAGTGAAGTATTCCAATAAAAAAGAAAGAGTAGCGACTCTGCTGAAAGAGGCCCTGTGTCATGAACTAAATTAGGCTTACAGTGTCTTGGGTTTGGATCCAATTTCATTAAATCTAAGGCATTAACTACATTTCCATCACGTTTAGACTTACATTCTTGAGTTTTTCCTTGATACCGGTGCACTAGGAATGGTTTTCGAGATGGGTGGGGAAGAAGCATGAGAAGAAGAGGTCCTCAGACATGATGATGGGATGCATGATCCAAGAGAATTGCAGAGAGAAGGCCAAGAAGATGGCGATGGTTGCTCTTGTTAGGGAAATCCCTTATGATGTTTTGAAGATGACAAAATAAATCAAAGGCTACTAACATGTTTAATAATTAAGTAATAGACTATGCAGATGATAGAACATGTAAATGATATTGTCAAAGTCAGAAGACTGCCAGAAGACTGAACGTAACACATGTCCAAAGTATATTTTGAAGATTTCCAGACTTCTGTGTCAAAGTCTGAAGACTGCCAGACTTTAGTGTCAAAGTCTATTCTACATCAGAAGTCTGTCAACTTTGAAAAATTCTAGATTGAACGTGAATGATGAACTAGAAGACAGACTCTATGCTGAAGCTGAACTGAGTACAGACCTTAAAGCTAAATCTGTTCAGACTCAAATTGCAAAGTCTATCGCACTCAGACTTAGATTGTAAAGTCTATTGCTCTCAGACTTTACATTCAGATTTGACAGAACGTAACTCAAGCCCAATCATATAACGGCTAGTGATCTGGTTTGGATTCCACATCAAGATTGATTTGATTGATTCAATCTAATTGATTGACGATTGGATATTAAAGACAAGAACTTTCTATACGAAGAAGCTTTACTTATGGAAACCAAGATTTCCGTTTGTATGGGCGATCGGAATCATTTTGAGATTCTACCTTTGTCACTCAACGGCTACCAAATCTTCTAGATACAGAGCTGTCCAATGGGTATATTGGAAGACAATCCTCAAGATACTGTCCAACGGGTAGTTTGGAAGTGGAGGAGTATTTAAGGAGATGAAGGACCGATGAGCAAGTAAGAGACGGAGTGTAGAATTTATAATTCCAAAGTCGGAGCGATCTTCACTTGTCTCTTGTGAGCTTAAACGCTTGTGATCATGAGAGAAATATCGAAAGAGTGACTTAGTGAGATAATGTGATCTACTACTAAGTGTTTGCACTCAAAGTTGTAATCTCTTGTTGATTGCATAGTGGAATCCAGCCAAGAAGGCTGTTAGCGTGGGAGAGTGGACATAGGCTTGGATTAAGCCGAACCACTGTAAACCTTGTGTTCTTATTCTCTTCCTTAACTCATTTATTTTACTCGAAGTTTATTTTATTCCGCATATATTTGCCAAGGTTTAGTTTAAACACATATTCACCCCCCTCTAGGTGTTCATACTAGCACTCTCAGCTCTGTGGTGCGTTCAGTCCCAACCAGAGTCGATGTCAAGCATGAGCTTCACCTTGAGATGCTAGAAGGCGGTGTAGCAATCCCGATGCCCCACAACCCATTTCAACATCTAATGGAATCTCTGCTGCCGGACATTCTAGCAGGGGTAAACGGAGAAGCATGCAGCTTCCCACCACCGGCCATCAGAATGCTGGCTGAATCTTCTAATCCTGGCATCGTTCCTACAATTTAATAGGATTCAATTAAACAATATTTCTTGATCGAGATATCATAACAACTAGTTATGAGCAGCAATTTTCGGTTTAAGACGTTCAGACCCCTTCTGTTGCTTTCTTTTCATCCACTTTTTCATGCATATGTTAAAAGCCTTTGCTGGTCGTCCCGAAGTTTCTTTTCTTTTTGATCTTGTAGATTTCTTGGTTTTGGCTTCAATTTTTCATGTATAAATCTATCTCTGCTAAAGACAACTTCAGTTCAATACTGACAAAAGAAGTGAACCCATTCTGCTCCTGAAACATAAGTCACCACAGTGACTTAAAGTACAACTTCAATATATTGATGATTTACCATAAATGAAATAAGAATAAATTATGAAATCTTTTTCCAAAGGAGATTGATAATTTTATAGCTAGCTCTATTTCATTTTCTATAGTTGGCTTCACAGGCTTGAAGCAGCAACCTTCAGAAAACACGATCCTCAAAAGCGAATGACTCTGAGTCCCATTTCCTTCCATTTTCCGATAATCGATAAGGCTTAGTTGGATCGAGATACTCAAACGGATACTTGGGCGTCGGAATTTCCATATCTCCGTCCAACATCTTCACGATAGTACTCATCGCTGGCCTTGCCTCCGGCTTATACTAAATGCACAACAAAGCCACCTTCAACATCCTCAATGCCTTCTCTCGTGCACCCTCAAGAACCCCACAAAAAGAGACCATCACCAACAATTCCCCATTCTATAGCATGTCCCACGTCCACCGTGGAAGCCACTGCCTAGACTCACTCAGGTTGGGGTTGTGATTTCTCCTCCTCCCCACGATCTCAAACAGAAGCATCTCGAAGCTATACACATCGCACTAGTAGGTAATGGGATACGGCTTCCACATCTCAGGCGCTGCGTACCCAGGGGTTCCACGGAACCTCGTGAGGAGGATCTGACTACTTCCCTAATTGTGGAGCTTGGCGAGCCCAAAGTCCGTGACCTTCGGGGTCAGGTTCTGGTCTAGGAGGATATTCCTAGGCCTTATGTCATAGTGGACTATCCTCTGCTCGCATTCCTCATGCAAGTAGGCGATTCCCTTTGCCGTCCCCACCACAATCTCATTCATCTTGAACCAATTGATTGCTGACTTGTGTCCAAACAAGAACCCATCAAGGGACCCATTTTCCATGTAATTGTAGACGAGCGCCATCGTGGTTGGGTCGAAGCAAAAGCCATAGAGCTTGATGAGGTTGATGTGGTGAGTTCTTCCGATGGTGCTCACCTCTGCCATGGAATAATTTTTGAGTAAAATAAGGTGTTTGGTCAAAATTTCTATTCTTGAAATAGAAAATGAATATAAATGCGCTTAGTAAAAATTTATAATTTTTGTATTTATTTATTTTTTCTTCTTACTCACGGACTACCGACCGTCACCCGTCATCGCACGACCGCCGCACAACCTCCGCACGATCGCCATACGACCTCCACACAACTGTTGACCGTTGACACTGACCGTTGCCGCAAGATTCCCGCCCATTGGCCGCGAGAGGGGGTGGCGGTCTGCAGCGACGGTTGGCGATCGTACAGTAGGAGGCGGTGGTTGTGCAACAGTTGTGTGGTGGTTCGCGATGGTAGGTTGCCGACGGATGGTGGAGATCGTTGGTTGGTGTGTCGTAAGCAGTGACCGATAGGCTATAGGTAGTGGCGACCGTCGCCGGCAGTTTGGGCAATCGGCTGTTGACGGTGGCCATGGGCGACAAGAGGTGGCCAACGGTTGGGAGGTGGTCGGCAAAGTGGGCTGCAACAAGGAAGAAGAACGAAAGAGAAATTGAAAAGAAAAGAAAATGCATTATTTCTAGAAATTGTTCTCGGGAACAAGAAGCAACTTTTTTTTTTTTCTTGTTTTTGTTCCAAATTTATTCCCCAGCCACTTTTCTATTTCGGGGAATAGAAAAATAAGTTAGCGTTATCAAACAGATTTATGTTCTTCTTTTGTTCTGGGGAATAAAAGAACAGAAATCGGGAGAAATAGAAACGTTACCATGTAGGCCCCTAAACTACAACTTCAATATATTTCATGATTTACCATGAATGAAATAAGAATAAATTATGAAATCTTTTTCCCAAGGAGATTGATAATTTTATAGCTAGCTCTAGTTCATTTTCTATAGTTGGCTTCACAAGGTTGGAGCAGCAACCTTCAGAAAACATGGTCCTCGAAAGCAGATGACTCTGAGTCCCATTTCCTTCCATTTTCCGATAACTGATAAAGCTTAACTGGATCGAGATACTCAAATAGACACTTGGGCATTGGAATTTCCATATCTCCATCCAACATCTTCACGACAGTGCTCATCGTTGGCCTTGCCTCCTGTGACATCCTGAAATTCGACCTCGTTTCGATAAGGTGAAATGGGCATTTCGTCAACGTGCCTATGGTCCTTTTTCTCTGAGCTGATCACTCATGAGTTAACTAATCTATTGGGAGAAGCCGTTAAGGGATGTATCCGCGGTAAAATCCCTAAAAGCTACCTAATTGGTTGGATTAGACTAAAATCGCGTCTGATCGATTCTAACCATGAAATTTAATTTGGTTTCGGGAATCGAATATTCAAGCATGTCACAATTCATTTTTAGGACCGTCTCATCATCCGTCAAATTATTGACGAGTTCGAAATTTCGGGAAAGAAATTATCGAAGGAAAAATTGAAGACCGAAAGAAAATAGAAAGGGAATGAGAAAAGAAAAAAATAAGAATAATAGTATTATTTTATTTTATTTCTCTCTCTCCCTCTCTCTTCTTTTCTTTCTCTCTCTCTCTCTCTCTCTCTCTCCTTCCCTCTTTTCCCTCGTGCGGAATCCCCCACCGACTCCCCCCCTCCTTGCTGGTTCCCACTTTGCCACTCTCTCTCTCTCTCTCTCCTTTTTTTTTTTCTTTTTGACTAGTCAAACTCTTATCTTCTTCTCTCTCTCTCTCTCATCTCTCCTTGTCTCTCTCGCTCGACACTCTTCCTCCCCCTCTCTGTTCGTGTGAAGCCAATGGACAGAAGCAGAAACAGAAGCCGCAGCTTGCCGAAGACCGAAGCAGCCACTGTCGCTGCCCACGCACCGCCGCCCGCGCGGCCACCGCTCACCACCGTCCCCTTCACACCTCACCGACCTTGCCGTGTGCTGTCCAAGCCATTTGGCTTCTGCCCAGCACTGTTCCACCCTTGTCCGGCCACCTCCGGCCGCCGTTCGACGCCGCTGGACCTCCACCGGCCCTCCCCTGCACCTTGCCGCCCTTGTGGAAGTGGTTTGTGGCTGTTTTGTGTTCTTTTTCAGTCCGCACAACCACCCGCCGAGTGGGTTTCCAGCAGCTTCGAGCTCGCTTTTGGGCTGTTTCCGAGCCCCGAACCCGAGCCGTGCTTTGGGGTTTATCGTTCCTCGTGTCATCCCCGTCGGATTGATACGTTTTGCGCTTAATTCCGGTGAGTAATCTCACTAATCCCTGCTTAGTTTGCTAATTATGCTTAGGGGTTGGTTAGATTTAATTAAATGCAATTAGGTGGTTAGATTAGAATAGATTAGTGATAATTAGACAATTGTGATGCATGTTAGACATTTTGATTGTGCAATTAGCAAGTAGACATAGTCTACTATTTATTGAAAGCATCTCGGGATTTTTCCCAACCCTTAGCGGGCTTCAATTAGGCTTTTCAGGCCTACATTGGATTTTTAGTAATTAATTATTAATTTTCGAAATTAATTAATTATTTATTTATTTTTCCGGAAATTCAACCGGGATGGCCGGTGATCGGAATTTTATGCTGGTGATCGTGGTGAAGTCTATTTATCTAATTGGGCTTTATTTTGAGCTAAATTGAATTTTTAATATTTATTAATTAATTTTCGAAATTAATTAATTAATTAATTATTTTTCTGAAATTAAGGCTGAGTTGACCGATGACTGGAATTTTGTGCTAATTGTTGTGGTGCAGTCCATTTATTTAATTGAGCTTCAATTTATATGGAATTGATTTAATTATGAATTTTTAGGAGTTATTCATATTGAGTTGATTGTTAATTATTTGATTGAGAAATTGTTGGGAATTGGTTATCACCTGAAAGAAAATACGTGGGCTCGGTGAATTGGAATATCACTTGGAGAATGCACGTGAGTTCGGTGGTTGAATATGTCATCTTGGCGAAGAGGTCGCCTTAGAGAATGCATGTGGCTCGAAGACTCGGTATGTCCTCCTAGAGAATGCACGTGGCTCGGTGACAGAGTTTGGTATCCAAAAGAGCACGTGGCTCGGTGATTTGATGCGTCACTTTGGTAAACTAGTGGCTTAGAGAATGCACGTGGGCCCGACGTTCCGGAATGGCATCTAAAAGGACACGTGGCTCGGTGATCTGATGCGTCACTTTGGTGAACTAATACCTTAGAGAATGCACGTGGGTCCAGTATTCAAGAATAGCATTTAAAAGGACATGTGGCTCGGTGATTTGATGCGTCACTTTGGCAAACTAGTGCCTTAGAGAATGCACGTGAGTCCAGTATTCGAGAATGGCATCTAAAAGGGCACGTGGCTCGGTGACTTGATGTACCACCTTGGCGAAGAGGTCGCCTTAGAGAATGCACGCGGGCCCAAGGTTTGAGGCACATGGCTTGGAGACTTGGTATATCGTCTTGGAGAATGCACGTGGCCTGGCTTTTAGATATTTCACCATGGGGAATAATTTGGGTGACATGTAATCGACTGGTTCGATTTGTTTTGAGTGAGTGGGTGCCTATTAAGAATTGTACTAACTTGCAGGTGGGATCTAAGGACAAGATAAGTCTTCTGACCTGTGTGTTTAGGCAGCCTATAGTATAATAGTTTACTAATCGGGCCTTAGTGGGGTAGAACTTGCTGAGACGTAGTCTCATCCTAGTTGTGAGACAACATTTCAGGCCCGTAGATGAACCCGAGGAGGATGAATCGGAGAAGGAGAACACTGAAGTGAAACCTGTGGAGAAGAAAGATTTTTGAAGAAGAAGATCCAGAAAGGGATCCTGAGTACGACTGAATGAGGACTGAGGTCCCATCCTCTTTTGGGAATCCTTTATTGATGTGAATAGAGTGAAATTAGAAAGTCGTGAATAGTTTTGTGAAGTTCTTTGAGTTATGTTCTGTATAAAAGTATGGTTGTGAATTTCAATATAAAAAATATGACATTGATTTTCTATCCCATCGATTTACTGTCTGGGGATTTATAACTACTTTTGCATGTGCTTAATAAAAGAAAGGGTCGGCAATACATAGTCCTAGAATATCCCATTATAAAAATCGACCAGGTAGAAGGATGTGTGCATGCCCGAGGATCAGGGCGTGACACCTCCGGCTTGTACTGAATGCACAACAAAGCCACCTTCAACATCCTCAACGCCTTCTCTCATGCACCCTCAAGAACCCCACAAAGAGAGACCATCACCAACAACTTGCCATTTTGTAGCATATCCCACGTCTATCACGGAAGCCACTGCCTAGACTCACTCTGGTTCGGGTTGTGATTTCTCCTCCTCCCCACGATCTCAAACAGAAGCATCCCGAAGCTATACACGTCCCACTTATAGGTAATGGGATACGACTTCCAAATCTTCGGCGTTGCGTACCCAGGGGTCCCACAAAACCCCATCAGGAGGATCCAATTGCTTCCCCTATTGTGGAGCTTGGCAAGCCCAAAGTCTGCAACCTTCGGGGTCAGGTTCCCATCTAGGAGGATGTTCCCAGGCTTTATGTCATAGTGGATTATCCTCTGCTCACATTCCTCATGCAAGTAGACGATTCCCTTTGCTGTCCCCACTACAATCTCATTCATCTTGCCCCAATTGATTGCTAACTTGTCCTCGAACATGAACCCATCAAGGGGCCCATTTTCCATGTACTTGTAGATGAGAGCCATCATGGTTAGGTCGAAGCAAAAGCCGTAGAGCTTGATGAGGTTGATGTGGTGAGTTCTTCCGATGGAGCTCACCTCTGTCATGAAACAATTTTTGAGTAAAATAAGGTATTTGATAATTATACGAAATGTATATTCTTGAAATAGAAAAAGAATAGAAATGCACTTGGTAAAAATTTGTAATTTTTTGTATTTATTTGTTTTTTCTTCTTACTCACGGATCGCCGATTGTCGCCCCCTGCCACACAACCACCACACGACCTCTGCACGATCGCAGCTCAAACTCTGCACGACCACCACACAACTGCTCACCGTTGCGTAGGATTGCCGCCCACTGGCTGCGAGAGGGGGCGGCGATGATGGGTTATGGGCGGTGGTCGTGCGATCACAGGCGGCGGTCGTGCGGCAGTCATGTGGCGGTTGGTGATGGTAAGCTGCTAGTGGACGGTGGCGGTTGTCGGCCGGTGGGTTGTAGGCGACAACCAATGGGCTATGGGCGATGGCGATCGTCGCCGGCAGACGACTACCAACAGTGGCAAGAGGTGGCCGACAGTTGGCAGGTGGGTGGCGGTGGTTGCAACATGGAAGAAGAACAAAAGAGAAATTCAAAGGAAAAAAAAAAACTTATTTGTAAAAATTGTTCGCGGGAACAAGAATCTACTTTTTTTCTTGTTTTTGTTCCAAATCTATTCCTCGGCCAAAAAAAAAAAAAATCAGGAGAAATAAAAACTTTACCATGCAGGTCCTTAAAGTACAACTTCAATATATTCATGATTTACCATAAATGAAATAAGAATAAATTATGAAATCTTTTTCCCAACGAGATTGATAATTTTATAGCTAGTTCTATTTCATTTTCTATTGTTGGCTTCACAAGCTTAAAGCAGCAACCTTAAAAAAAACACGGTCCTCGAAAGCGGATGACTCTGAGCCCCATTTCCTTCCATTTTCCAATAACCGATAAGGCTTAGCTGGATTGAGATACTAAAACGGATACATGGGCGTTGGAATTTCCATATCTCCATCCAACATCTTCACGACAGTGCTTATCGCTGGCCTTGCCTTCGGCTTGTACTGAATACACAACAAAGCCACCTTCAACATCCTCAACACCTTCTCTCGTGCACCCTTAGGAACCCCACAAAGAGAGACCATCACCAACAACTCCCCATTATGTAGCATGTCCCACATCCACCGTGGAAGTCACTGCCTAGATTCACTCAGGTTTGGGTTGTGATTTCTCCTTCTCCCCACGATCTCGAACAGAAGCATCCCGAAGCTATACACATCGCACTAGTAGGTAATGGGATACGGCTTCCACATCTCAGGCGCTGCGTACCCCAGGGTTCCACAGAACCCCGTCAAGAGGATCCGACTGCTTCCCCTATTGTGGAGCTTGGCAAGCTCGATGTCTGCGACCTTTGGGGTTAGGTTCCGATCCGAGAGGATGTTCCCAGGCTTTATGTCATAGTGGACTATCCTTTGCTTGCATTCCTCATGCAAGTAGGCCATTCCTTTTACCATTCCCACCGCTAGGGGTGTCAAAAATCAAACCGGAAATCGAACTGAACCAAAAAATTCGGTTTTTTTTTTGTTCGGTTCGGTTCTCATTAAAAACCAACATTTTTTTATTTGGTTCGGATTTTATCGGTTAACTGAACCGAACCAAATCACAAACCGATAAAATCCATAAACCATTTTTATCTCTCCCGAGTCCCGAGTCCCGTCTCCTCCTCTCCTCTTGCGACTCATCTTGGTCGGCGATGGCGAATGCGATAGCAATGATGACGGCGACTGCAACATCGACGGTGACTGCGACCAATTGAGGGACATAGCCCCTTTCTTCTGCAAGTCTCTCCTTCATCCCTCTTTCTTCTGCGATGGTGACGGCGACTGAGAAGAATTTGTAGCGGCCACATGCCCAAGCATGTCCTGCGCAGGCAAGTCTCTAATCCCGTCTTCATTGCTCGCTGCCTTTTAATTTAATCCCGTGCTTGCGTGCGTACGCTTCCTCCTCTCAGGCTGAGGTGGAGAGGGTTTTGGGGACATGGGCAATAAGAGGGATTGGTTTCTTGGAGTTCCATGAGCACATGGATTTTGAAGCGGGGGATACGTTCGTTCATATGCTTGAGGATGGGTTTTTCCCTAATGGTTATTGTTTCGTGGTGGTTGCTCGAGCTTGCTCGGTCCCAGAGAATGCATCGATTGGTGATATGGTTTTCGGGTTTATTATCAATAGCGGCTATCTTGATTCTGATGTGTGTGTTGGGTGTGCATTGATCGACATGTTTGCAAAGGGTAGTGCTGATTTGGTTTCAGCTCGTAAGGTGTTTGAGAAAATGCCTGAGAGGAATGTGGTTGCTTGGACTTTGATGATGACGAGATGTACTCAGTTGGGTAGTCCAAAGAAAGCTGTTGATTTGTTTTTGGATATGCTGGTGAGTGGGCCTTCGCCAGATAGATTTACACTCACGGCTGTTTTGTCAGCATGTTTGTCGACCAAGAAAATCCTAAGACTGTTGCGTATGTTTTACATGAGTCAACCTGTAGATATGTTATGTTTCTGATAGTTTCAATTATACAAGTTTAGGAACCCGTCATGGATAAGGTCATAGGTTTGATGAGTGGAGTTTTTTACTAATGGAGTTGAGGTATAACTTCAGTCTGTATATTTACATTTGCTTTTCCGTTGGATACAGAGGAGGTGAAGTCCAAATGTCGGAGGATTACACATGCAGATCTATACCAGGTGAAAAGACTGTGTAAAGGATTGGTTCTTCTGTCTTACATCTGTTTACCTGAAAATTGTCCCTACCACGTTAACTCTTTCTCTCTAATCAAAACTGTAAGGTACTTTCAGGATCTGTCTGTATTTATACATATCATCTGGAAAAGAAGTTTTATTAATTGAATGTGGCAGATAGAAGGTAACAGAGGAGGCGTCTAGAGAAGCTCTCTGCTGCCTTGGAATTCAACATCTGCTATGGCTTCAGATCCTCTGGAAAATGTGGTGTAGAATTCTCAGAAGCCTGATTAAAATCTTGTACAAACTGCAGGGTATGTAATAGGATATAGAATACAGTCAAAAAGAATGACCGTTTGATGAAGAAATCTTGTAATACATTTGGTTGGACACAGGTCAGCTTCAGTAATGCACTGTTTATACAGAATTCTACAAATGGAGTTTGAGGTGTATGTTTTATTATGGATGCCGGCCATAATTTTTCCTTTATCTTTGTCAAACACAGATTGTCTCATCATAGTAAAATTTTACTTATGGTCAATACTGAACGTAATACTGAACGTTCCTCAGTTTATTCGCAGTGTATAGCTGAATGTCACCAAACAACTTTCATATCTTTCCAGTTTTGTATCTCTTTTAGCATAAAGGCGCTTAGTTTTTATGGCCCAGCTGAGTAAATTTCATCCTATACAAGCAAATGGTGGTTAGATAGACATACGCGTCAGGTTGTAATATATCAATATCAAAACCATTGATAAATGATAAAATTTCTCGCAGAATGTCATCAATCGAAAAACAAAAAATCCCCGGAAACATCTCAATGAAACAAAATTCCAATGCCTGCCCAAGATAATGTCATTTACCGAAGAGCACGTTCAAGGTCAGATCCATCGCTCATTGTTCATCACATAAGCGACAAGTAAAAGCAGAGATGGCAGACTCCACTGGATTGCCAATTTGAGGCCAAGCGAAGTTCGCACAACAACATCATCGACCACCGGTCCGCAAAACACACCATCCTTGGTCTGGCTACTCGTATAGCTTACGAAGCTGATCGGTGTCGTGCCAGTATCCGAATCGGCCTTGAACTTGAAAGAGAACTTCTGCGCCGAGCCCGTACCCTTGCTCCGAATCATATAGTTTTGAAGGACCAATCCTGCTTGTGCCCTGACTTCGAAATCGCCAATGCAAGAGTCATATTCCGAAAAAAAAAAAAAAAAAAAAAAACTGAAATATCAAACCGAACCAAACCGAACCCAACCGAAATTTTGGTTCGGGTTCGGTTCGGTTTTTTCGGTTTTTTCAAAAAACTGAACCGAACTGAACCGTCGACACCCCTACCCACCGCAATCTCATTCATCTTGCACCAATTGATTGCTAACTTGTCCCCAAACAGGAACCTATCAAGGGACCCATTTTCCATGTACACGTAGACAAGCGCCATCGTGGTTGGATCGAAACAAAAGCCGTAGAGCTTGATGAGGTTGATGTGGTGAGTTCTTCTGATGGCGCTCACCTCCACCATTGAATAATTTCTAAGTAAAATAAGGTGTTGGGTAATTATACAACATTTCTATTCTTGAAATAGAAAAAGAATAGAAATGTGCTTGGTAAAAAATTATAAATTTTTGCATTTATTTGTTTTTTCTTCTTACTCACGGACCCGACCGCCGCCCTCGCCGCATGACGCCGCACGAGCTCGCACAACCACTGACCATTGGCGCCGACCGTTGCCGTAGGATTGCCACCCATCGGTCGTGAGAGGGGGCAATGGCCGATGGATTGTGGGCGGCAGTTGGCAGCAATGGTTGGCAGTTGTGCGATGGCAGGCGGCGATCGTGCGGCGATCATGAAGCAGTTGGCAATGGTAGGCTGCCGGCGAACGGTGACAGCCGTTGACCAGTGGGTTGTAGGCGGCGGCGATCGTCACCGATAGTCGCCGGCAGTTGACTACGGACGGTGGCCGTGGGCGACAAGAAGTGGTGGATGGTTGGCGAGGCAGCCGGTGGTGGCTGCAACAAGGAAGAAGAACAAAAGAGAAATTGAAAAGAAAAAAAAAACTTATTTTTAGAAATTGTTTCCGGGAACAAGAATCTATTTTTTTTTTTTTTTTCTTGTTTTTGTTCTAAATCTATTCCCTAACCACTTTTCTATTCTGGGGAATAGAAAAATAAGTTGGCGTTTCCAAATAGATTTATGTTCTTTTTTTCTTTTGGGGAACAAAAAATAGAAATTGAGAGAAATAGAAATGTTACCATGCTCGCCCTTAAAGTACAACTTCAATATATTCATGATTTACCATAAATGAAATAAGAATAAATTATGAAATATTTTTCCCAAGGAGATTGATAATTTTATAGCTAACTCTATTTCATTTTCTATAGTTGGCTTCACAAGCTTGGAGCAGCAACCTTCAGAAAACACGGTCCTCAAAAGCGGATGACTCTGAGTCCCATTTCCTTCCATTTTTTGATAATTGATAAGGCTTAGCTGGATCGAGATGCTAAAACGGATACTTGGGCATTGGAATTTCAATATCTCAGTCCAACATCTTCACGACAATGCTCATCGCTGGCCTTTCCTCCGGCTTGTACTGAATGCACAACAAAGCCACCTTCAACATCCTCAACGCCTTCTCTAGTGCACCCTCAGGAACCCCACAAAGAGAGACCATCACCAACAACTCACCATTATGTAGCATGTCCCACGTCCACCACGGAAGCCATTGCCTGGACTCACTCTAGTTCATGTTGTGATTTCTCCTCCTCCACATGATCTCGAATAGAAGCATCTCGAAGCTATACACGTCGCACTAGTAGGTAATGAGATACGGCTTCCACATCTCAGGGCTGCGTACCTAGGGGTTCCACGAAACCCCGTTAGGAGGATCCGATGTGGCATCCCAAAATTCATGGTAACCTCCAAATACACTAAGGCCTATGAATAGGTGATGGAAGTATCATCAAGTTGTATTGTAGCCATTTGATCTATGATTTGCAATAAGATTTATGGCCAAGTTTTTAATGGATAATTATTTGATAGGAAAGAAAACTCTATTATTGGCCATGTGTTTTATAAGGTGGAATTTATTGACTTATGATTTCAAGTTTTATGGCCAAAAGAATAAGGTAAATTAAGTATTTATATGATGGGTAATTAGGTGATGATTAAAAGGAAAAATTAGAAGAGTGTGTTGAATTTTATTGGCCCAAGATCAACCCCACCATTCAGCCATTTGGGCCTGGCCCGCGAAGCCCAAAGGGGAGAGGAGCTGCCGTCAACCAAGGTTGGCCCAAGCCCAGCCGGATAGAGCCCATCTTGCATGGCAATTATCAAGTGTCACCGGCATGCAAAGAAATGATTACAAGCTTATCATGAAGGGGAAGAAAGAAGAGGGGGGCGGATTAAGCGAGGAAAGGGAGAGAAAGAGAGGGGGTCGCACGAGAGAAAGAGAAAGAGAGAGAGAGTGGTCGTCCAAGAGAAAGAAAGGAAGAGAGAAAGAGAGTGAGCGTGCAAGAGAAGAAGAGGAAGAATGAGGAGTTCTTTGCCGCCTAGTCGCCGCCATTCGTTCGCCTCCTTGCCCGTTGTTTGTCGCTATGTTTGTGCACGGATTTGAGGCAAGTAGAGTCCAAAATCCTACCCTTTGCTTGCTGTGATATGTGTTGTAAGGGATGGTTAACTTTGGTTGTGGTAGAAGTGAAGAAATTCGAAGCTCTAGGGAGAAATAGGGTAGCCTTGCATTATGTTTTCTAGGAAGACAGTCCAACCTTTGATGAAATTGTGAGCTGCATGCGACTTTTTAGTTGGAATCTTATTTTGACTCTTTGATAAAAGTTGTAGAAAACTTATTGGAGAGTAACATATCAAAATTTCAGAAGAAATGAACAAGTATAGACCGGTGAAACTATTTTTCTTTGAAGAAGTTAGATCTGGAAATCGAAATGCTGACTTAGTGTGATTTTGTGAATTTTATAAAATTCTCCGGTTGAAATTAGATTTCATGTTCTGAATGAAAGTCGAAGATAACATGTTAAGGAGTAACATACTAAAATTTTAGAGGAAATGGTGATTTTAGGTTGGTGAAATGATTTTATTTGAAATGGTCAGATCAAGGACTTTTTGCTGAGGGTTAGAGACGGCTACGGTGATTATAGTTTTTAATCTATCACAAATATTATTTTGAGTTCTACATTAAATATTTACTTCTGGACCTTTTCTATAATATATAAAAATTTCATAATTTTTGGAGCTGATTTAGGATTTTTACCGAATTTGTGAATGAAACTGTGTATGGCAATATTCCGAAATTTTAAGGACTGTGATGTGTGGATTGTATTGATTTGTGTGATGTTCTTTTGATATGGTGTTCTTCACGGAATACTTTCCTCTAGATCTTTTATATAACATGCCAAATTTTTAGAATTTAATAACGCTGTTTACTAAATTTTTTAGAATTATGACCAAAGGAGTGCAATCTATTTTCATCCGAAATTTGCTGCATTTTCAAAAATAAATAAAATTGTTCCATGTGATATAATGTCTTGAGTGGTTGATTATGCTGCATATGTAATGACATATGACATGTTATATGACATCAAATGCTGGTTGAGACCTTTGATAATTGTTGCATCAAATACCATGTTGAAATTGAGATAATAACAAGACTGTCGAAGGTGTGAGCCGACGATGCCCCGGTTATGGCATACCCTACTGACGTTGAGGTGGAGTGCACTGAGAATTCCTGTATTAGTATACCTGGTCTGGAGTATATCCGAGTTCGAGTATTGGTGATGTACAACGTGGGTTCAGCTGATGGCCCTATTATCCAAGAGTTTTTGTCCGTTCACGTTCGACGTAATGGGGTGATGCTAGGGATGCTACCGCCTCTGTCGCCTGATGCACCAGGTTGGGTGTGATGTCACGTATGACTAGTGGGAGCTGATGTTTTTTTTTTTTTTTTTTGATAGCCGACACTTGTCAATGGAGAGATGTACATGTTTCATATAGGGTCGAGTTCTCTTTTGGGTTATAGCCAAGTATAGTTGAAAATCTTGGCCTTTTTTATGCATTGACTCGAAATGTCCATCGTGAAAATATAAATAAAAGTGAATCGGCTTTATCTTTTCTTCTGGTGTGTAGTTGGTGTGTATTGCATTATGGTTATTGAAGTGAGAAATGGTGAGATACGTTTATGCTTCCGCTGATGAACTACGCTGGGACCTTTACAAAAAAAAAAAATAATAAATGGAAAAGTATTCTATTGATCAACCCCTATAAACTATGGTTACACTTAAATTAAAAAAAAAAGTTACCTTATTCGCATGTAGTAGGATGAGTGACAAGCACCTGTGGTGACCCTTCATGGATTAGGGACCGTCAAGGGGTGCCACATCCAACTTCTTCCGCTATTGTGGAGCTAGGCAAGCTCGAAGTCCGCGACCTTCGAGGTCAGGTTCCGGTCCAGGAGGATGTTCCCAGGCTTTATGTCATAGTGGACTATCCTCTTCTTGCATTCCGCATGCAAGTAGGCAATTCCCTTTGCCGCCCCCACTGCAATCTCATTCATCTTGCACCAATTGATTGCTGACTTGTCCTCGAACAGGAACCCATCAAGGGACCCATTTTCCATGTACTCGTAGACGAGCGCCATCGTGGTTGGGTCGAAGCAAAAGCCATAGAGCTTGATGAGGTTGATTTGGTGAGTTCTTCCGATGGAGCTCGCCTCTGCCATGGAACAATTTCTGAGTAAAATAAACTATTTGGTAATTATAGAAAATTTTTATTCTTGAAATATAAAAAGAATATAAATGTGCTTGGTAAAAATTTATAACTTTTTGTATTTATTTGTTTTTTCTTTTCACTAATAGACCGCCGACCGCCTCCTGCTGCCCGCCGTCGCACGACCGTTGCATGACCTTCGCACGACCGCCGCACGACCTCCGCACGACCACCGCATGACCGCCGCACAACGGCTGACCGTTGCCATCGACCGTTGCCGCAGGTTTGCTGCCCATGGGCCGCGAGAGGGGGCGGCGGCCGATGGGTTATGGGTGGCGGTCGACAGCGACGGTCGGTGGTTGTGCAATGCCAAGCAGCGATCATGCAACGATTGTGTAGCGGTTGGCGATGGTTGGCTGCTGACGGATGGTGGCAATCGTTAGTCAATGGGCTACGGGCAACAGCGACTGTTGCCAGCAGTCACCGGTGGTCAACTACCGAATGTGGCCAAGGGGGGAAGAGGTGGCCGACAGTTGGCAGGCGGCCAGCGGTGGCTGCAACACAAAAGAAGAACAAAAGAGAAATTGAAAAGAAAAAAAAATTAGAAATTGTTCCCGAGAACAAGAAGCTACTTTTTTTTGTTTCTTATTTTTGTTCCAAATTTATTCCCCAGCCACTTTTCTATTATGGGGAATAGAAGAATAAGTTTGCGTTACCAAACAGAATTTTGTTCTTTTTTTGTTCTGGGGAATAAAAGAATAAAAATCAGGAGAAATAAAAATGTTACCATGCAGTCCCTTAAAGTACAACTTCAATCTATTCATGATTAACCATAAATGAAATAAGAATAAATTATGAAATCTTTTTCCCAAGGAGATTGATAATTTTATAGCTAGCTCTATTTCATTTTCTATAGTTGGCTTCACAGGCTTGGAGTAGCAACCTTCAGAAGACACGGTCCTCGAAAGCGGATGACTCTGAGTCCCATTTCCTTCCATTTTCGATAACTGATAAGGCTTAGCTGGATCGAGATACTAAAACGGATACTTGGGCATTGGAATTTCCATATCTCCGTCCAACATCTTAATGACAGTGCTCATCGCTGGCCTTTCCTCCGGCTTGTACTAAATGCACAACAAAGCCACCTTCAACATCCTCAACGCCTTCTCTCGTGCACCCTCAGGAACCCCACAAAGAGAGACCATCACCAACAACTCACCATTATGTAGCATGTCCCACATCCACCGCGGAAGCCATTGCCTAGACTCACTCTAGTTCGGGTTGTGATTTCTCCTCCTCCCAATGATCTCGAACATAAGCATCTCAAAGCTATACACGTCGCACTAGTAGGTAACGGGATACAGCTTCCACATCTTAGGGCTGCGTACCTAGGGGTTCCATGAAACCCCATTAGGAGGATCTGACTTCTTCCGCTATTGTGGAGCTTGGCGAGCCCGAAGTCCGCGACCTTCGAGGTCAGGTTCCGGTCCAGGAGGATGTTCCCAGGATTTATGTCATGGTGGACTATCCTCTTCTCACATTCCGCATGCAAGTAGGCAATTATCTTTGCCGCCCCCACTGCAATCTCATTCATCTTACACCAATTGATTGCTGACTTGTCCCCGAACAGGAACCCATCAAGGGACCCATTTTCCATGTACTCATAGACGAGCGCCATCGTGGTTGGGTCGAAGCAAAAGCCATGGAGCCTGATGAGGTTGATGTGGTGAGTTCTTCTGATGGAGCTCACCTCTGCCATGGAACAATTTCTGAGTAAAATAAAATATTTGGTAATTATACAAAATCAAGAATAAAAAAGAATAGAAATGTGCTTGGTAAAAATTTATAATTTTTTGTATTTATTTGTTTTTTCTTTTCACTCATAGATCGCCGACCGCCAGTTGCCACCGCCGTCGCACGACCGCCACACGACCTTCGCACGACCGCCGCACGACCTTCGCACGACCGCCGCAGGACAGCCGCACAATGGCTAACCATTGCCATAGACCGTTGCCGCAGGTTTGCTGCCCACCGGCCGCGAGAGGGGACGGCGGTCGATGGGTTATGGGTGGCGGTCGGCAATGACGGTCGGCGGTTATGCAATGCCAAGCAACGATCATGCGACGATCGTGTGGCGGTTGGCGATGGTTGGCTACTGGCGGACGGTGGCAGTCGTTAGTCAATGGGCTATGGGCAACAGCGACCGTTGCCAGCAGTCGCCGATGGTCGACTACTGACGGTGGCCACGGGGGGAAGAGGTGGCTGACAGTTGGCAAGCGGCCAGCGGTGGCTGCAACACAAAAGAAGAACAAAAGAGAAATTGAAAAGAAAAAAAAATATTTTTAGAAATTGTTCTCGAGAACAAGAAGCTACTTTTTTTTTGTTTCTTCTTTTTGTTCCAAATTTATTCCCAGCCACTTTTCTATTATGGGGAATAGAAGAATAAGTTTGCGTTACCAAACAGAATTTTGTTCTTTTTTTGTTCCGGGGAATAAAAGAATAAAACTCAGGAGAAATAAAAACGTTACCATGCAGTCCCTTAAAGTACAACTTCAATCTATTCATGATTAACCATAAATGAAATAAGAATAAATTATGAAATCTTTTTCCCAAGGAGATTGATAATTTTATAGCTAGCTCTATTTCATTTTCTATAGTTGGCTTCACAGGCTTGGAGCAAAGCAACCTTCGTAAAAACACGGTCCTCGAAAGCGGATGACTCTGAGTCCCATTTCCTTCCATTTTTCGATAACTGATAAGGCTTAGCTGGATCGAGATACTAAAATGGATACTTGGCATTGGAATTTCCATATCTCCATCCAACATCTTCATGACAGTGCTCATCGCTGGCCTTTCCTCCGGCTTGTACTGAATGCACAACAAAGCCACCTTCAACATCCTCAACGCCTTCTCTCGTGCACCCTCAGGAACCCCACAAAGAGAGACCATCACCAACAACTCACCATTCTGTAGCATGTCCCACATCCACCGCGGAAGCCATTGCCTAGACTCACTCTAGTTCGGGTTGTGATTTCTCCTCCTCCCAATAATCTCGAACATAAGCATCTCAAAGCTATACACGTTGCACTAGTAGGTAATGGGATACAGCTTCCACATCTTAGGGCTGCGTACCTAGGGGTTCCACGAAACCCCGTTTGGAGGATCTGACTTCTTCCGCTATTGTGGAGCTTGGCGAGCCCGAAGTCCGCGACCTTCGAGGTCAGGTTCCGATCCAGGAGGATGTTCCCATGATTTATGTCATGGTGGACTATCCTCTTCTCACATTCCGCATGCAAGTAGGCAATTATCTTTGCCGCCCCCACTGCAATCTCATTCATCTTGCACCAAATGATTGCTAACTTGTCCCTGAACAAGAACCCATCAAGGGACCCATTTTCCATGTACTCATAGACGAGCGCCATCGTGGTTGGGTCGAAGCAAAAGCCATAGAGCCCGATGAGGTTGATGTGGTGAGTTCTTCCGATGGAGCTCACCGCTGCCATGGAACAATTTCTAAGTAAAATAAAATATTTGATAATTATACAAAAATTTTATTCTTGAAATAGAAAAAGAATAGAAATGTGCTTGGTAAAAATTTATAATTTTTTGTATTTATTTGTTTTTTCTTTTCACTCATAGACCGCCGACCGCCACCGCCACCCGCCATCGCACGACCGCTACACGACCTTCGCACGACCGCCGCACGACCTCCGCACGACCACCGCATGACAGTCGCACAACGGCTGACCGTTGCCATCGACTGTTGCCGTAGGTTTGCTGCCCACCGGCCGCGAGAGGGGGCGGCCGATGGGTTATGGGTGGCGGTCGGGAGTGACGGTCGAGGGTTGTGCAATGCCAAGCAGCGATCATGCGACGATCGTGTGGCAGTTGGCGATGGTTGGCTACCGGCGGACGGTGGCATTCGTTAGTCAATGGGCTACGGGCAATAGCGACCGTTGCCAGCAGTTGCCGGTGGTCGACTACCAACGGTGGCCGCAGGGGGAAGAGGTGGCCGACAGTTGGTAGGCGACCAGCAGTGTTTGCAACACAAAAGAAGAACAAAAGAGAAATTGAAAAAAAAAAAAAAATATTTTTAGAAATTGTCTCGAGAACAAGAAGCTACTTTTTTTTTGTTTCTTCTTTTTGCCAGCCACTTTTCTATTATGGGGAATAGAAGAATAAGTTTGCGTTACCAAACAGAATTTTGTTCTTTTTTTGACCGGGAATAAAAGAATAGAAATCGGGAGAAATAAAAACGTTACCATGCAGTCCCTTAAAGTACAACTTCAATCTATTCATGATTAACCATAAATGAAATAAGAATAAATTATGAAATCTTTTTCCCAAGGAGATTGATAATTTTATAGCTAGCTCTATTTCATTTTCTATAGTTGGCTTCACAGGCTTGGATCAGCAACCTTCAGAAAACACGGTCCTCGAAAGCGGATGACTCTGAGTCCCATTTCCTTCCATTTTTCGATAACTGATAAGGCTTAGCTGGATCGAGATACTAAAACGGATACTTGGGCATTGGAATTTCCATATCTCCGTCCAACATCTTAATGATAGTGCTCATCGTTGGCCTTTACTCGGCTTGTACTGAATGCACAACAAAGCCACCTTCAACATCCTCAACGCCTTCTCTAGTGCACCCTCGGGAACCCCACAAAGAGAGACCATCACCAACAACTCACCATTATGTAGCATGTCCCACATCCACCGCGGAAGCCATTGCCTAGACTCACTCTAGTTCGGGTTGTGATTTCTCCTCCTCCCAATGATCTCGAACATAAGCATCTCAATGCTATACACATCGCACTAGTAGGTAATGGGATATGGCTTCCACATCTTAGGGCTGCATACCTAGGGGTTCCACGAAACCCCGTTAGGAGGATCTGACTTCTTCCGCTATTGTGGAGCTTGGCGAGCCCGAAGTCCGCGACCTTCGAGGTCAGGTTCCGGTCCAGGAGGATGTTCCCAGGATTTATGTCATGGTGGACTATCCTCTTCTCACATTCCGCATGCAAGTAGGCAATTATCTTTGCCGCCCCCACTGCAATCTCATTCATCTTACACCAATTGATTGCTAACTTGTCCCCGAACAAGAACCCATCGAGGGACCCATTTTCCATGTACTCATAGACGAGCGCCATCATGGTTGGGTCGAAGCAAAAGCCATAGAGCCTGATGAGGTTGATGTGGTGAGTTCTTCCGATGGAGCTCACCTCTGCCATGGAACAATTTCTAAGTAAAATAAAATATTTGGTAATTATACAAAAAATTTATTCTTGAAATAGAAAAAGAATAGAAATGTGCTTGGTAAAAATTTATAACTTTTTGTATTTATTTGTTTTTTCTTTTCACTAATAGACCGTCGATCGCCGCCCGCCGCCCGCCGTCGCACGACCGCTGCACGACCTTCGCACGACCGCCGCACGACCTTCGCACGACCACCGCATGAGCGTCGCACAACGGCCGACCGTTGCCATCGACCGTTGCCGTAGGTTTGCTGCCCACCGCCGCAAGAGGGGCGGCGGCCGATGGGTTATGGGTGGTGTCGCAGCGACGGTCGAGGGTTGTGCAATGCCAAGCGGTGATCATGCGACGATCGTGTGGCGGTTGGCGATGGTTGGCTGCTGGCGGACGGTGGCATTCGTTAGTCAATGGGCTACGGGCAACGGCGGCCGTTGCCGGCGGTCGCCGGTGGTCGACTACCGACGGTGGCCGCAAGGAGAAGAGGTGGCCGACAGTTGGCAGGTGACCAGTGGTGGCTGCAACACATAAGAATAAATTATGAATCTTTTTCCCAAGGAGATTGTTAATTTTAGAGCTCTATTTCATTTTCTATAGTTGGCTTCATAGGCTTGGAGTAGCAACCTTCAGAAAACACGGTCCTCCAAAGCAGATGACTCTGAGTCCCATTTCCTTCCATTTTCCGATAACTTATAAGGCTTAGCTGGATTGAGATACTCAAACGGATACTTGGGCGTCGGAATTTCCATATCTCCGTCCAACATCTTCACGATAGTGCTCATCGTTGGCCTTGCCTCTGACTTGTACTGAATGCACAACAAAGCCACCTTCAACATCCTCAACGCCTTCTCTCGTGCACCCTCAAGAACCCCACAAAGAGAGACCATCACCAACAACTTGCCATTTTGTAG
This sequence comes from Eucalyptus grandis, assembly GCF_016545825.1. Classification (NCBI taxonomy): domain Eukaryota; kingdom Viridiplantae; phylum Streptophyta; class Magnoliopsida; order Myrtales; family Myrtaceae; genus Eucalyptus; species Eucalyptus grandis. The sequence goes on from NC_052614.1 coordinate 38,446,682, forward strand.
CATGTCCCACGTCCACCGTGGAAGCCACTGCCTAGACTCACTCAGGTTCGGGTTGTGAATTCTCCTCCTCCCCATGATCTCGAATAGAAGCATCTCGAAGCTATACACGTCGCACTTGTAGGTAATGGGATATGGCTTCCACATCTCAGGCACTGCGTACCCAAGGGTTCCACGGAACCACGTCGGGAGCATTCGACTACTTCCCCTGTTGTGGAGCTTGGCGAGCTCGAGGTCCGTGACCTTCGGGGTCAGGTTCTGGTCTAGGAGGATGTTCCCAGGCTTTATGTGATAGTGGACTATCCTCTGCTCGCATTCCTCATGCAAGTAGGCGATTCCCTTTGCCGTCCCCACCGTAATGTCATTCATCTTGCACCAATTGATTGTTGACTTGTCCCTGAATAGGAACCCATCGAGGGACCCATTTTCCGTGTACTCATAGACGAGCGCCATCGTGGTTGGGTCGAAGCAAAAGCCATAGAGCCTGGTGAGGTTGATGTGGTGAGTTCTTCCGATGGAGCTCACCTCTGCCATGAACTGCTCCTCGATCCTATTGTGGTGGGCATTCGAGAGCACTTTGACAGCCACCAGAGTTCCGTTCAGCAACTCACCTTTGTAGACAGATCCATAAGCACCGGAACCGAGCAAGGTGGCGTAATCTCTGGTATAACAGCTAGCTGCTCCGAAGAAAATCTGGTGGGCTTCAGGAATCTCTCTAGGGTACCGAACTGATCGGGCACTTCCCAATTGTGTACTGGTGAGATAGCTATTGGGGCGACAGAGATTACCCGGGATGGCGAAGAATGAACAACATGTGTAGCTTCCCTGGCATAGCTTGGGATCGCTTTCTTCAAACATTTGATAAGGAAGTACACAACGGCAGCGGCTGCTGCAATCCCCACCACACCTGAAACTGAAAATAGATTGCAGTGATAGCATTGTTAAAAGTTTTATCACAATATCAAATTACGAACTTCATACGTAGGTTCAGATTCCACTTACTAATGACAGGCGCTGAGAACCCATCCCTCCTCAAGTTGATTGGTTCACTGACACGACCGGAATGAATTGGCGGGTCTTTATTGAACTTGATGAAATCATATTTGAAGGAGCTCGTCTCTTCTAGGCGGAATCGAATCGGATCTTGTTGTGGGATCAAGAACTTCTCTCGTTGCGAGCCCGTTAATTAAGACAGCACTTATGCCTCCAGCTCTGGTTACGCAAAGTACAAACATCCACAGAGAGGTCTGTTTTTTGTTTAGCTTTCGACTTGGACAAGCGTGCATTCGTGGTTTAAGCTCAGTGCGGTTTGTTAAAGGGAGTTCAGCTTCGAGGCATCTTCGCAGAAAAGCAAATTGAAATTGATATGCTTCAGTCAACAGCTTGCGCAATCTCTCCGCCGAAAATACTCCATCATTTTCGACGCAGTTGTATTATCCACATGTCAGCTTACCCGACTCTCATTGCATTGAGTATTAATGACAGTTAGTACCAGCGCATTCTCAACTGCTCAAATGCAGTCACTTTGCGTCTTAATATCGAATTTTTCAGTCTCTCATCAACACTGAAATAATGATCGTCTGTTTCATCTATTTTGAAATTGAGTGTGCAACTCAATGATTGACGAAATTCAGGAAAGATTATTGTCAAGATTATGGTTGATTTCATGAAAAATGAAAGAAGTAGGATTTTGCGCCAAACAAATACCATTGACAGAATTAGATCTTGATCGAACATTTTCCAATTCACAATCCTTGTAACTTGTCACATCCAATTGACGCCCACGTGGAGAGGGAACGAAACAAGAACAATAATAGTTGCCGCAACCTCATCTTATAAGTGTAAACCGCTGGAATTCTCTTTAAGAATTTATCATAGTTGGTTTTTCCATGAAAAGAAAGTGCTTCACCCATCCACATACAATTCCCAAAGTGGGATCCTTAAGTGGAAAAAGGGATCCATAATAGCACCGCTTTCGATGACCCTCTTTAATAAATAACTGATCGACATGCAAAATACTTATAAAGAAGGTTTTCACACCCATTTTAATAAAAAAAACTGATCATCAAAACACTTACGAAGAAGTTTTAATAAATAACCGATCGCCATCCAAGACACTTCTGAAAAGCTTTTATAAATAACTTTTCAACCCCTCCCGCGGCCGGTAAGCTATGGGCGGCAATCCTGCGGCGGCGGTCGGCAGTCGTGCGGCGGTCGTGCAACAGTTGTGCGGCGGTCGTGCGACGGTCGTGCGATGGTCATGCGGTGGTCATATGGCGGCAGGCGGCAGTCCGTTAGTAAGAAAAACAAATAAATACAAAAATTTATAAATTTTTACCAAACGCATTTCTATTTTTTTTTTATTCCAAGAATAGAAATTTTGTATAATTATCAGACACTTTATTGTACTAAAAAATTGTTCCCGCGGAGGTTCTGGCCGCTTATCTACATGATAGTTTGTCAACACGTTCACATACTCACCATATCTGTCCTCCCAAAACTGAGGCAATTCCCCAGAATTCTTCCTATGAAAATACATATATACTTCCCTCTTCCCAGGAATAGTATGCTCGCTTAGCTATGTAATCCAAGTGGAAAACACAGATGGAGGGCACACAACTAATGTCGATTTGGTACTCAGTTGAAGCAGGGTTTTGGGTTTTAACACTTCTTTTGAGACTGAGAAACCCCTTTACTCGTTCTACCCCTCTTAACCTTTCTCTTAGCCAAATCAGATCGAACCTCATCATCCTCACATTGTTCACCAGCACTATTGACACCATCCCAGCTATAAAACTACCAAATTTAGCAAAAGCAATCAAAGGAAGTAATGTCAGAGTCTTACCCAACCCCATATCATCTACGAAAATCCTACAGAGGTTCTGCCCGCTTATTTGTGTGATAGTTCGTAAACACGTTCATATTGTTAGAGAAAACTCCTTAACTGTTTTGAAGCTGACAAAACCTTTCCCAAAGTCTAGTATGAAGACTTGTAAACTCAAGTGTTATAGTTTGAAGAATTCAAGACTCATCTGTCAAAGTCTGAAGACCGTTTAGACTTTATTCTCAAAGTCTGACCTCACTGACAGATTCCAAACTGACAAAGAGAAGACTTATCCAGATGCGAGTTTGAAGGATTTGGTTCGTACAGTTGAAGAAGATCTTATGGCTAGAGATAGCACCTAGTGATCAATTATTCTTATTGGAATCAATTTAGATAATCAGATATTTTGAAAGGCGAAGTATACTTTGAAGGCTCTACTTATGGAAACCTAGATCCTGATTGTATGAGCGAGTAGGATTGATGGGCTATCATCACATTCCTTAAATGACTCGAGATCTCTTTGATTAATTCTGTCCAACGGGTAGATTGGAAGAACTCATTTGAAAAGTGTCAACGGTTATGAGGCATGAAGGAGTATATACGACGCTCAAGTTATTCAAGTGTGTGCGTGAAAGAAAAATTCCAAAATCTGAAACTCTTGGTTCTTTGCTATTTCAATCATTGAACTTAAATTGTACTCAAAAGAGAGATCAAACACTTGTGAGACCTTGAGGAAGTGTAATAGAGTTTCTACACTGTGGGGGTCAAAGACGTGAGATTGTAAAATCTCTTTTGGTTCATAGTGAAATCTAGCCAATGGGTTATCAGTGCGGGAGAGTGGACGTAGGCTTGATCTAAGCTAAACTGCTATAAACTTTGTGTTTTCATTATCTTTCCTTGAACTCCCTACTTTAATTCATAGCTTTACATAACTGCTTATAGTTGTTTACATCTTCAGTCTATTATCCTCTAAAGATGAGCGAATTTGTTAAGTCTCGCAAAAATTTCTTTCAACACATATTCACCTCCCTGTAGGTATTCTTACTAGCCCTATCAATTGGTATCAGAGCCTGTATACTCATTTTATTGAAGTGTTTTTACTTTTGAGTTAAAGATCTATGGTTAGTATTTTAGCTCCAAGTTTGGTTGAAAGCCAACGCAACACTAGACCTCCTTACTTAGATGGGAGAGAATACAATGTGTGGAAAAACAAGATGAAGGCATTCCTGAAATTGAAAAATCCTATGGAATAGAATGTAGTAGAAAAATGGATCATTCCTAAAGCTACATTAACCTCAGAAAGAGGAAAGAAGTTGTAGAAGCTGGCGAAATGGGACAAGAAGAAATAACCAAGAGACAAGCTCTTGATGCTAAAGCTATCTACTATTTATATTGTGCTTTATCTCCTACTGAGTATAACAGAATTTCATCTTGTGAAACAGTCAAAGAAGTCTGGGACAAGTTGCACGTTACCTATGAAGGAACTGATCGAGTTAAAGAAACAAAAATTAATATTTTACTCGGACCGTATGAAGCCTTCAAGATAAAGCCAGGAGAATCTATCACCGACATGTTTAGTTGTTTTACAGAAATTGTAAATAGTATATCAGGGACAGCCAATCTCAAGGTTAACAAATTGCTGCGTGAACTCTCCAAAGACTGAAATCACATGAAGACTTCAATAAGGGAAACTTAGAGGATCATGCCACTTTCTGTAGACAAACTAGTTGGCACACTTTAATCATATGAAGTGAAGCAAATTAATGAGGAAGAAGATCCTAAAGGTAAGAAATCAATTGCTTTAAAATCTAAAAATGATTCTGATACAGATTCAAAAGATGATATGAACAATGAAGAAGTAGCACTCATGATAAGGAAATTCATAAAGTTGAATAGAAAAGGCTGAAGATTCAACTGGAAGAACCAAAGCGCTCAAAAGTTTCAAAACAAATCAACTAACAATGATGAAGCCAACAAAGATGTGATATGTTTTGAATGCAAGAAAAAGGGACACATAAGACCCAACTGTCCTCCGTTGAAGAAAAAGAAGGGAAAAACTGAGAAATACAAAAAAGACTCTCAAAGCAGAGACATGGAGTGATACTGAATGCAAAAAAGTGATGAAGAATATGACAATATATGTCTAATGGTAAAATCAAAATCAGATTCAAACTTTGAGACAGATTCAGACTCAAACTCAGACAACGAAATCGAGGTAAGCATTTTAAAAATTCCTACTAAAGTCTCAAAATACATAGATGAACTTTGTCTCGGTCTTAAAACCTTTCTTAAAATGATTTACGAGCTAAAAAGGGAGAATTCTACACTTAAGCAACATGAAATTTCTTGAAAAGAAAAGTTTGAAAATCTAGGCAAAAATTTTGCCAATTTGAAAGAAAATGCAGATTCTCTGTCAAAAGAGAATACTTTCTTAAAAAAAGACATTTCTAATATTACAAAAAGATTTTCACTAGGGTTTGAAAAGTTGGAAAATATTCTTTTAGTACAAAGACCTTATTTTAACAAGTTAAGTTTGGGAATGACTCCATAAACTATTCTTCTAATTGATTTTCCAAAAGTAAATGAAAGAATCAAACAAAAACTTACAAAAACTTTTTACAAAAATCATTTTTAAAACGCTTTTGTAAAACCTGTTGGCCGATTCAAAGTGTAATAGCTCAGAACACTTCGAAAAAGAATGTCCTAAAGTTTGGAGACCTGTTAAGAAGAATTGGGCAGAAACTATATTTAAAACTAACTCCTCTGGATTCAAGAAAATCTGGGTACTAAAGAAAGCTTGAGCTCTTTTTGTAATTGTAGATTACTATTAAGAAAAAGATTAAATGGTATTTGGATAGTGGTTGTTCGAGACACATAACTGGAGATTCAAGTTGTTTTATAAAGTTTGTGCATTTAAATGGTGGAAAATTTTCTTTTGGTGGAAACAGCAAAGGAAAAATTGTTGGATGTGGAATTGTAAAAATTAGAAGTCTCACAATCAACAATGTCTCCTTGGTGGAAGGATTAAATTATAATCTACTTAGCATTAGTTAATTGTGCGACACTATATTCAAAATCAATTTTCAAGAAGGAATATGTTCGAGAACTAGTAAAGATGCTTCTCAATCTTTCATTGGACGAGACATGTGAATATTTATCTCCTGAATATAAAACTAGAGAGTTCTCAGTGTCTAATATCAATTCAAGATGAATTGAACCTTTGGCATCGAAAGCTTGGCCATGTTAATATGAAGCAGATTGTCAAGATCTCTTCCAAGAAACTTATTCGTGGACTTCCCAGTCTGACTTATTAAAAGTATGATCTTTACACACCTTGTGTCTAAATTAGTACTAATATAAAAGGTTTAGGACTTTTTTTGGTACTTTTCCCATTTTTCGCCGCAGGGTTTGATGAATTGTCTAATGGTTCTTCTCCAAGAGGGCTTTTGGAAACTCAAGACGAATCATAAGGCTTTGAAGTGCAACTTAAAACTTTACATATCAAACACGGTTAGAGCAAATATGCATGCATTCATCGAGGAGGTAGACAACTTAGGCTATTCTAGAACGTACATATCGTTCATTGAAGTATCTATCTAACTTATCTAAGATTTATGCATAGTAGTTTTACTGTATTTGTGTCACCAAATTTCAGTTATTGTACCTTTTGCTAGAAAACTTTTTATCTTGTAGCTATGAAACTTTCTACACTTATCTCACAAATGTATAAGTGGGAGATTATTTATAATATGTGGCTTACCTTTCATCATCCTAATAAACCTCTTCTCACATGCTTAAACAATTCCACACAATTTGTTAAATTGGTCTATCTTGACAACCTTTAAAGGAAATGGCAAATTATATAAGTAAAAATTACCGTGCAAAATACCCTCTTGAAAAATTATGAGTAATTCATGAACTCATCAACTTTAAGCACAAAAGAATTTATGGCTTCGGAACGGAAACATCGTACTCAGAAATTTTATCAGAAGCAAAACATGTTTTTGAGCATTCAATTGTAAGAAGGGTCAGAATATCACGTGTAGGGAGACATTTTTGAAAATGGGTGTCTATGGGCTGTCCCCATTTGAAGGGGTAATAATACATGAAGGATCAGCCGAAATTGAAATTCCAATCTTTGAGTAAGTTCTTGCCCCCGCACAAGAGAATGCCCATGAGTAGGTTACTATGTAGTGTTGGAGAAACATCTCCAAGTGATTTTGTCCTCAGTAAAATATTTACTATGATAAATGCAGATGTTTCGTGACAATTCTATTTCACTAAATTGACATAATCGCCTTGTAATGATTTTCATATTTCAACAGTTACCTTCAATCTAGTTATTTTTCCATTGTGTTCCCTTCAAATTTGAACTTATAGTTATATAGAAAATACAAATTAACCTCTTCTTATTGCAGCTTATCCATTCTTCATCACTCCTATCTCAAATTGTCATATTTTATGGTGATTTTTTATTTGACTAGTCTTCGCGAAAAAAAAAAAAAAAAAACATCAAGTTTCTTTATTTAAAATATCAAAAAGTGGTAATCTTTTTCTACAATCAATGAGACACTTTTCATATAGAGCATGTTGCTATAAGAATATCTAAAATACACCAATAACAATAATAAAAGAAAAAATGATGAACATTGATGCACTTTCATATTTTTAAAGATCTTAAACTAATATATATGTGACAAATTTACCATAAATTAATTTATTAACCATCCAAAATCCCAAACTTGTATATTTATGACAAATTTATTATATAATAGTTTTTGTCAAATTGGATTAATATTACAAAAAACCATAGACTAATACACTTATGATAAATAGTGAGTAAAACCCACAAGTGGTACACCTGTCATCATTCAACTCAACAATTTTATTACAAAATTTAACAAAAACTAACAAAGGTTATATTTCTTATAATTGTATTAATTTGTGAAAATATTAATTTGTAGTAAATTTGTTATAGGTATATTAGCTGGGGATTTTCCGTGGTATTAACAATATTTTTTTAGCACTTCATGAGTCATACTCGTTTTTTTAAGAGTTGGTATCACGAAAAATTTAAGCCTGTACATTTGTGATTAATTTGAAAGCTCCAAATTGATATACTTGTAACAAATTTACCTTATGTTACTTTTCTTTAACTTTTACCGTTAAATTGTTGAGTTGAATAATACGTAACAGTTAATGTGTCTAATAATGTGTGGTTTTCCATAATATTAATCGAATTTTAATAGAACCTAACAAAGGATAAATTTGTCACAATATACAAATTTGGGGTTTTTAGTGGTAAAAAAATAATTTGAGGTTTTTTGTGGTATTTACCCATGGTTCTTTTATATTCTTTCTTTATTCTATGCAAAGTTTTGATTTGATCAAATTTTGTTGTCAACTTTCCATTGGGAATGTAGTTACAATTTTATGTTTGTGAATCTTAAAAGACGGCAGTTTTTCCATTTCATCTAGTCTTCCAATTATGTCCAGTAAAAGACAATTAATAAAAAGGAGTTTGGTGGTGATATGTTAAAAATTTGTTTATATTCAATTTTTTTCTGAATCATATTTGACAATTCAATTTGTAGATTAATGAATTGATATCATGAAAAACTCAAAACCGGTACATTTGTAACAAATATACCCTCTATTAATTTTCATTAAATTTTACCATCCAATGATTGAAGTTGATGACACGTGACAATTGACAAATATATTAGTTTTGGATTATCTTCCATTTGTCATGAATGTATTTATTTATAATTTTCCGTAATATTAATTCAATTTAATGGAAATCAATTAAAATTAAATTTGCTGTAAATGTAATAATCTAAGGTTTTTGGTGATCAAAATATTAGTTTAGATTAAGTTTATCTCAAGTATATCAATTTTAGGTTTTTCTCGATATTGACCCTAAATTAATTGGCAACATGGAAAAGAGCGAAGTTTCATGTTAATTTCTCTATCTAAAAAGCTAATATGAGGTAAAATTTAAAAATTAAAAAAAAAAGGCATAGGGTATTTAATATGCATAATAATATCCACTTAGAAATTGATAAAAGAAGCATCAGAATAAAACATGCCATACTCTGATCATGACAATTAGACTTTAGGGGGTGCGCATTAGTCTGGTTGGATTCGGAAATCGAACTAAACCAGCCGATTTTGGATAAATCTTGACAGAATCTATTCCGTTCCGAATCCAAAAATTTGGAATTGAGAATTATTGGTCCGGTTCCACATAAGGAATCGGATCGGACCAATAGACTAGTCCAGATTAATTCTTTTTCTTATTTTTTATTATTATTATTTTGAAGCGAAGCAAACCCTAATTTCTAAAATAAGGGATCAATTGTCTTTTCCCTTCTCCTTTTCGCCTCCCTGTATCTCATCTCACGCCCAAAACGCTCGCGCTCTCCCTCTCAGTCCACTCCCTCTTTCGCGCAGCCTCCCAGCCGCCGACCCACCGCCGCCGCGGTCTCGCCCGCGGGCTGCCGTCCACCGCCCACGGCGCCGCGCTCGACTTCCGTCTCTACCGCTCTCTCTCTCTCTCTCTTCATCCGGGCGCTGACCCGCTTTTGCCTTCTGCGTCTCTTCCGCGTCCACACCGTCGGTTTGCTCGCGCCCGAGGTACCGCGCCCGTTTCGCCTCGATTTCTTTTGTGGGTTTGCCGCCTTTGATTTCGCCGTACTGCTCCTGTTCTCGTTCTTACGTCTCGGTTACAAGACTGTCCGTGATCCTTTATTGATTGCTGTTGTGTGGTCTGAATTGATGCTGGTGAACCCAAATATGGTCCTAGTTGCGAGTTCCGTCTTCCGAATCCTGAAATGGGTTGGTGCATTTGTGTTGGATTGCAGAAGTATTACTTGTGTATAAGTGAAAAGGGTTGGTGTGTTTTCAGTTCTTAAGTCCTGAAATGCTTAATTGCCATCTTGTTTTTGTGTTTTATTCCTTAATGGCCGAGATTCGAAGAGACTTTTTTTCCATCACATGCACGTAAACAACATCCAGTAGATTGAATCTTTACTTCCATATTGTGGTTCGATGCAGAGTGGATTTGTTGTGTGTTTGAATTTCAAATCTTTATGCCGGGTCTTGCGAGGGGTAGTTGGGTCTGCCTTCCCTGGCTGTGTACAGAGGCTCGTTGTACAGATGATGTGGTTTTTCTTTTTTCGGGTCTGTGTACAGATGATTTGGTTTGAAAGGGTGTTCTTTTGCAAGTTGTATAATCATGTATCGCAGTTCCTGGAAAAAAGAAAAAAGTAAAAAGAAAGAGGATTAAATGGGTTGTATAATTTAGAACATGTGTTGTGATTCCTGAGACAAAAAGAGGATTTTATGTCTGTTCCGTGTAAATTCCCAGAATGCACAGTCTGCTTCTTGGCCTTTTTTCCCTCTGTGTTTTGCATTTGGGTTGAAAAATAATAAGTGCTGTGGTTGATCAACTGCCTTATAGAAGACCTTATCTTTTCTTCCTGTTGCTGGTTATGGTTAATAATTGGTCTCAGCTTGAAGGTTTGAGATTTCGAGGATTGGGAATTCAATCTTTGCAACATCTGCTGGCCTCTATATTCAGCTGCTTCTTTGAATCTTATTTTGCATTTGATTTTCTATGAGAAGCATTCTGTGTCATTACTGTTTTGTTTCCATTCTTTTAATGCAAACCCAAATCCACAAGAATTGTATGACGAATAACTACTGTTAGTCATTTATTCGGGAAAGAAAGATCTGAACATATTCTCATACTCTTTTGGTTTTGTTTGATGGAAGATGAAGCAGTAATATTGTACGAGACCACAGTGAGGAAAAGAACGTTAGGCTAAAGTAATTGCACACTGTGTATCTGTCTAAAAATTGTGGTACTGGTTGCTGAGCTGATTATTTTACACACATTCAGGTTCTGATATAGTTGTGTGAATGCCGAAAAAGAGTTCTGTAAAAGCCCCTGATCAGGGGCCAGAAATGCCAGTTGTGAAGGAGGAGAAAGCTTCTCCAGCAACGAAGAAATCTAATGATGAGATCGACGACATTTTTGCATCAAAAAAGAGGAAGAAAAGTGAAAAAGGGGATGCCGAGAAGCCAGCTGAAAATGGCAGTGGGAAAACAAAGAAGATGAAGAAAAAGAAAAAGGATAAAGGGTTAACAGAGAGTGCATCAGGCAACCCACCTTCTCGTCCTAGAAAGAAAACAGCAGATGGGCTCACCATCTACACAGAGGATGAGTTGGGTATCAACAAGGGAGACGCTGGTGATACGCCACTCTGTCCATTTGACTGTTCTTGCTGCTTTTGAGTATAGCCCTTGCGTATTGGAGATCATCCAGTCATTCTTGTTGTAACTTATTCGCAATTTTGGCTATTCACCTCAAGGTTCTTTGTGTTCTTGGTGCCTGTTTTTCCTAACTGCATGGCCTTAATCTTATTCTTACAGTTTTGGCAGTTTTCTTGGATAACCTAAATATTGCAGGATCATAATAAGATTTTGTAGCTGAGAGTTCTTGGGGTGGGTAGGAAAGATGGTAGTATATTTGAGAAGTTGATAATTTGTATTGGTCACTTAAGATCTCAGACTTGTAAGTATAGCGACAGGCATCCTCTTTTTGGCTCATTTATTGGACACACAGCTACAAGATGAGACGTCAGTATTTACAAGGAATATGAGAATATGGAATTCACGAGCTTTTTGTGCTGTGGATATAAGTTGGAATGCGAATTTGTGTCAGCTTCTTGTTTTAATATTCAACTCTGCCTCAGCAAGAACTGCTTAGTTAAATGTGCATGACTCTGGAGAAAAGCAAAGCCCAGTCTGTGTTTTTGTTTGTTTGATTTAAGCTAAATTCTTGTTTAAATTGTTCTTGATGGTATTAAGCCTGTTGGGATGTTGCTGTTGGGGCCTGCCACCTTCCTTTCTGTGGACGGAGGAGTGGTGTTGGCAATAACGCAGAATGGCATGTCCTCGGTGCTTATGAGCAAGCGGTTTGGAATGCTGGTGAGATGTAGCAGAGGCAAATCTCCCTCCACTTCCTCCAGAATCAATTTAGCACTGTAAATGCAGCAAATTAATAGCTCTCAATTAGATTCGGCAAATTGGTGCCAAAAAAAAAAAAAAAAAAGTAGATTTGTTAAATGGGCGGGTTGAGTTGAAAATAGGTTTGATCCTGACCCATTTTGATCTAATATAAATTTAGTGGTCAATATCCAACTTGACTTAGACTTGGACTCGGACTCATATCCAAGCCGACTCATTTGTACTCACCGGGGCAATTTGGAAGTTAAAGCTTTATTCTGTGACTGTAGCACCTCATTAATCTGAGCAATTTTGATGCAGGAGGTGGGTGATTCTCTGTAGATGAGAGTTCAATCCAAGATCCAAAATAACATCACACCATAAACTTTGCAAAAATTAAATACACATAGCTAATCAGTCAGAATCAGACGTTCATTCGAACAAATGTACTCAAGTTCTTTTTCCTTGTCTTTTTTTGTTTTTACCAAAAAGAAATAGAAGTGGGCGATTCCATGGAAAATAGGCCACTATATAAATACTTGACCCCATTGGTCCACGCCACACGAGCAATTAAAGCCCGATCTCTTATATGCATTTTAACAAACACTTTATACTCAACCAAACTAATTTCATCCCGCCCCTCAACTAAGCGCATCAAACCATCCACCCTCTTTGTGCCTCAGCCGCAACGTATGAAATTGCGCGTAGTCACAACATCACCATCGCCGCCGAAGTGGCAGGTGACCAGGACAATCCTCCCCTTGTGGAGCCACAACCAACGATGAAGTCCATAGCACCAAAAACCTTTGAAGCCAACACCCTAAACCCGAATCCTGGCAAAGCCTATGGCTCGACCTGGTTCTTGGACTACCACCGCAACTGACGGCTGCAGTTTCTCTTGGAGCTCCTCATCAATATCGGACCATTTTGCCATCCACACTCTCCATAAATTGATGTGAGAAGTGAGTGTTGATAGGATTACAATAGTCAGGAATTGTTCTTTTGAGTATAAATCTGATTGAATCCTTACATAATGAGTACAAGCTCATTCTAATTTTCTCAAAGATTATTCTAAAGATACAGAATGTACCAGAGATGAGGAAAGAATAAATTATGAAAATCTTTGTCCGAAGTATACTAATAATGTCATATGGTAGCTAGCTCTATTTCATTTTCTGCAGTTTGCTTCACAGGCTTGCTGCAGCCACCTTCGGAATACACGGTCCTCAAAGCGGATGACTCCGAGTCCCATTCACTTCCACTTTCGGATAGCTGATAAGGCTTAGCTGGATCGAAATACTCAAATGGATATTCCGGCATCGGAATTTCCATATCTCCGTCCAACATCTTCACCACAGTGCTCATCGCTGGCCTTGCCTCCGGCTTATACTGAATGCACAACAAAGCCACCTTCAACATCCTCAATGCCTTCTCTCTTTCACTCTCGGGAACCTCACAAAGAGAGACCATTACCAACAACTCACCCTTCTGTAGCATATCCCAAGTCCACCGCGGAAGCCACTGTGTAGACTCGCTCAGATTTGGGTCGTGATTTCTCCTCCTTCCCACAATCTCGAACAGGAGCATCCCGAAGCTGTAAACGTCACATTTGTAGGTCACTGGAAATGGCTTCCACATCTCAGGTGCTGCATACCCAGGAGTTCCCCGAAACCCCGTCATGAGGATCCGACTGCTTTCCCTATTATGGAGCTTGGCGAGCCCAAAGTCCGCGACCTTAGGACTCAAGTTCCGGTCCAGAAGGATGTTCCCAGGCTTTATGTCATAGTGGACGATCCTCTGCTCGCATTCCTCGTGCAAGTAGGCAATCCCCTTCGCAGTCCCCACGGCAATCTCGTGCATCTTGCACCAATCGATTGTTGTCGTGTCCCCAAACAGGAAACCGTCAAGGGACCCATTTTCCATGTACTCGAAGATGAGCGCCCTCGTCGTTGAGTCGAAGCAAAAGCCATAGAGCCTGACGAGGTTTATGTGGTGAGTTCTTCCTATGGAGCTCACCTCTGCCATGAACTGCTCCTCGATTCTCTTGTCGTGGGCATTCGTGAGCACTTTAACGGCCACCGGAGTTCCGTTTGGCAACTCGCCTTTGAAGACAACTCCGTAAGCGCCGGAACCAAGCAAGGTGGCGTAATCTCTGGTGTAAACAGCTAGCTGCTCTGAAGAAAACCTGGTGGGCTTCAGGAACCTCTCCAGGGTACCGAACTCATTGGGCACTTCCCAATTATGTCCTGGTGAGATAGCTTGCGAGGTAGCTGGTGAGGCAACGGAGCTTACCTCGGGCGGCGAAGATCGAATGACTCGTGGAAATTTCTCCAAGTCATTGGTAGCTATCCTGGCATAACTTGGGATCGCGGTTCCTGCTTTCTTCAAGCAATCGATGAGGAAGTACACGATGGCTACCGTTGCTACAGTCCCCACCACACCAGAAACTGAAAACAGGTTGCAGCGATAGCATTTGTTAAAAGTTCGATCATAATATCAAATTACGAACTTCATACACAGGTTCAAATTCCGACTTACTGATGGCAGCAGCTAAGAACCGATCCATCGCCGAGTTGACCGAGTTATTGAAAGTATCGAAATCACTTGGTGGCTTGGGATTGAAATTGTTGAAATCATACCGGTAGGAGCTCATCTCTTCTCGGGGGAATCGAATCGAATCGAATCAAATCGAATCTAATCTTGTTGTGGGATCTAGAACTTATCTCGTTGAGAGCCTGCTAACAAAGACGGTCGTTGTGCCTCCGATTTTGGCTTTGTTAAGCACGAGAATTTGCAGAGAAGTCTGTCTGCTGCCTAGTATTTGACTTGTCTCGAGTCATGCATATGGGTCATTGGTTGTCTGTGCTCAACGCGGTTTTGTTAAAGGGCGTTCATCTCCCAGGGAGTTTCCCAGAAGAGTCGACGGGCTTCGGTCAACAGCTTGAAATTTTGGACCGGTTCAAAGATAAGATCATGCTGCGATAGTATCAAGACGGATGAGATACCACGCAATCGCCGAAGATTACGAATATGTATAAGAACAAAGGGTCAAAATTAGAATTTACACATACACACACATACATATATATAAAACACATTTTACCCCGAGAAAAATTTAATATAACCTTCAAAAGCATTAAAAAAAAAAAAAAGCACAACTTTAAGCAAATGTGACAAATTTGACACAACCTTTTAAACATACAAAAATATGTGCAATCTTTCTACTATAACAAAAATAGCATCCTTAAATATCCCATCTACTCTTGCCGCGGTTATATTATATTATTATCCAACCGTCAAACTGCCTAACTTTCACCGCATTGACAACTTGTGATAGTATCGGCCCATACTCAACTACTCAAATACAGTCTATTTTCGAAATAATAATTTTTAGTTTTATCTACTTAATGATGAAGTATGCAACTCAATGATTGGCGAAATTCATGAAAAATTATTGTCAAGATTATGATTGACTTCATGAAAAATGAAAAGGAGTAGATTTTTTTGCCAAACAAGTACCATCAACAAGATTACATGTTGATCGAACATCTTTTCAAAATAATTTAGAACTCAATTGACCAAAATTTAGTATTGAGAACTCTATTATCAAAG
The DNA here is from genome assembly GCF_016545825.1 of Eucalyptus grandis. Classification (NCBI taxonomy): domain Eukaryota; kingdom Viridiplantae; phylum Streptophyta; class Magnoliopsida; order Myrtales; family Myrtaceae; genus Eucalyptus; species Eucalyptus grandis. Next base: position 38,462,127 of record NC_052614.1, read on the forward strand.
AAAAGCCATTTAGGATTCCTTTATGGCATGTTATATTCCTTTCGAGTTTCAACAAAAAATGCTTGGATGGATCTTTTGAATGTAAATTGTCTTAAGGATGAATGAAAAATTATTAACATGAAGTTAGTATATAGTAAATCGAATTCAGCCCATTAAAAATTGTGGATTTCATGCAAGTCCCACGTGGACCGGACATGACAGTCCAGATTCAGTTTAGTAAATGCGTCGGGCTAATTGAATGATATCTTGTAACCCTTCGTTTCCTGAAGCCCTTATGGTCAAACTAGGTGATTGGGTCAACAGAACAAAAGGTTGCGTGCTATATCGTCATAGATTATGAGCGAGTGATAGATATGTGGGCGGCCAAGACACGGTAGCGTGCAGCTCCAAGACATTAGCAATCTATCGATAAATGGCTTCTTGAAGGATTCGAGGAGAAAACGTCGTATGATTACGTGAGGAGACGTTTTGATTGTATGCTGCGCTACGACCACGACCACCGACCACAACCACGACCACCTCGATTCGCCTTCCTCTCATGGTTCGTTATGGTTCCTTCTGCACTCTCTCTCTCTCTCTCTCTCTCTCTCTCTCTCTCCTGCCTTTAGCTTTCGCTCGCCGGACTTCCGTTTTCGATAATCTCCTCAGCTGATACCGTCGCTCCGGTCTGGATTCGAGGGGTTGGCTGATCTCATCCTCGCCGGAGCTCTCACATCTCGTATCTCTTCATTCAGCCGCTTATTACGCATGCACAGAATTTTTACCTAATTCTCTCTTTTAACTCTCCTTTTTTTTCCCATTTTTCTGTTCTTGCTTTTCTTTCGCTTCTCCCGAACGTCTTCGCTCCCATGCGCTGCTCTTTCTTTCTATGCACTTAAAAAAGGGCTAAGTTTTTTTTTTTTTCGATTAATTCTTGGGAAGTACCAGGGTGAGCTTGAAATTGTCCCTTTCTTCTAAATAACTGCATAAATATGTTCAGATGGCATTGCTAAATTGTATTTTGAAGCCCACCTGAAAAACAAAACAAAACCAAAAATTCCAATTTACCACAGATGATAATTCGATTTAATTACATTGCAAGTTGGAACAGATCGTGCCATCTTCGCTCATAAATTTGTTAACGGGGGTTCTACGTTTTGATATGCCAAAGTTTTCAAACCGTCATTGCCCTCAATATTTTCCAATCATTTTTAGACCACACATTTCATGTCAAGCCGAATTTTATCTTTTATATCATATCCCTATAAACTTAGATTATTTTTTTGGAAGTCTTAGCTTTCTGTTCTAACTTTTTCTAGTGTTGTTTTCCTACTTCTCAAACAACAATTCTCCATTTTCCGTTTTACACATCATTTAAATATCGTCTTAATCAACCTAATATTGGGAAACTTATATTATACTTTTTGTTCTACTCTATTCGACATTGGTTCCACATTTTCATTATGACTTGTTAATGCAATATTTAATTCTTTTCCGAAATAAAAATAATAGTTTAATTTACCTTTTCAACCAAAGCTCTTTTCACATTTCTCATCTTGTCATAGTCATATCTTTAAAAAAAAAAATCTTCCCTCAAGGAAATACGTGTTAGTTATTCTTTTCTATAATTTAATTTTGATGGTGATCATTAATTTAAATGTCATCCATATTTTCCACTTGCGATTAGACATGTTACTTATTTCAAAACTAAATTCATATTATTGAATGAAAAATTATTTTGTTGAGAAATAGGTTTTAACTAAAGGGACTAGTATAAAGCGTTTCTAGTGGATAGAATGTTTATAACTACAATCTTTTTTTCTATATACATAAGCACGCACGCACACACTTATTGTGAATTAAGCAAACCCCATCATTTAACCTCCAAGTTTTATAAAAATATTTCATGAGTAACCCATGTATATGCCCATGTATATGTTTAAGATACCTATGACTGCACTTAATATAGATGGACAAAATAATAATTCACAATAATTAAGATGATTGGCGAGTAATCACTGAATTTTGTAGCTTTTAAATTTGAATTCAAAATAACTATTTAAGTATTCCATAAAACTGTGATCTTTCCTTTTACCACAATTGAGATTGTATTCAAAAAATGAAAGCTCATGCTATTTCCTATCCTCAAATAGCTTAGATGCACCATAAAATTTGAATGGTCCAAAAAAGTCTTCAGTGGGATCTCATTAAGGGAAAATTTGATGAAAGCGGGAAAATATAGTTTTAGCATGGATCAGTCAATCAAATTATTTTTATGAATCTCCCCTAAACCCTTGTTTCTTTTCCTTTTGTGTTATAACTGGAGAAGTTTACACAGTTGTTACTCTTTTACGAGAATCATCTAAGATTCGAGTATTATAATGAATTTAGTGATCAATATTCTAATTTAAAATAATATTGATAAAGTATATTTATATACAATGTCTCTCTAAAGTTTAATCCCTAATAACTTCTATGTATATACGAGTTTTTAGTTCAAGCTTTTTTTCATGGAATTCATTGGTTAAAGTTGTGAACTATTTATGACTATGATTTATATTTAAGACATGTTAAACAATAAAGATCATCAACAAGGTTCAAATTCATAAGGAAAAAAATCCTTAATATAAGATCATGTTGCGCTAGTATCAAGATGGACGTGGATAACACGCAATCGCCGAAGATTACGATTTTGTTAAGAACAAAAGGTCAAAATTAGGTTTTACCCACATATACATATACACATGCATATACATATATATATATATATATATATAATACAGCATTTTACCCTGAGAAAAATTTAATATAACCTTCAAAAGCATTAAAAAAAAGCACAACTTTAAGCAAATGTGACAAATTCGACACAACCTTTTAGACATAAAAAAATATGTGCAATCTTTCCACTATAACAAAAATAACACCCTTAAATATCCCATCCACTCTTGCCGCAGTTATATTATCTAAGTGTCAAACTGCCTAACTTTCACCACATTGACAACTTGTGATAGTATCGGCACATTCTCAATTACTCAAATACAGTCTATTTTCATCTTAGTATGGATCTCTCGGTCTCTCATCAACACCGAAACACCGAAATAATGATTTTTCGTTTTATCTACTTAATGATGAAGTATGCAACTCAATGATTGGCGAAATTCATGAAAAATGAAAAGGAGTAGAATTTTTAGCCAAACAAGTACCATCAACAAGATTAGATCATGATCGAACATTTTTTAAAAATAGGCTAGGAGTCAATTGACCAAAATTTAGTATTTAGAACTCTATTAGCAAAGAAAATCCATTTAGGACTTCATTGGAGCTAACTATTCCTTTATGAAATTTTATATTTCTTTCAAGTTTCAACAAAAAGGACGGATGAATCTTCTGAATTTAAATTGTCTTAAGGATGAATGAAAAATTATTAACATGATAGTAAATTGAATTCGGCCCATTAAAAATTGTGGATCTCATGGGAGTCCCTCGTGAATTTTACCGGATATGACAGTCCAGAGTCAGTTTAATACATGCATCGGGCTAATCGACTGATGTCTTCGAATACATGGCTAGGTGGAATGACCCTTCGTTTCCTGAAGCCCTTATGGTCAAACTAGGTGATTGGGTCAACAGAACACAAGTTCGCGTGCTATATCATCTTAGATAATGAGAGAGTTATAGATATCTTTGGCGGCCAAGATCTAATAACGTGTAGCCCCGAGACATTTGTAATCTATCGAGAAATGGTTTCTTGAAGGATACGAGGGGAAACCGTCGTATGATTACGTAAGGAGACGTTTTAATTGTATGCTGCGCTACGACTACAACCACGACCACCTCGATTCGCCTTCCTCTCATGGTTCGGGTATGATTAAGTAAGGAGACGTTTCGATTGTATGCTGCGCTCCTACTACGACTACGACCACGACCACGACCACGTCGATTCGCCTTCCTCGCATGGTTCGTCCCCCCCCACTCTCTCTCTCCCCTCCCTACTTCCTTTTGGTTTGCTGGTTTATCTTTCGCTCGCCAGACTTCCATTTTCAATAATGCTAGCTGATGCCGTCAGAGCTTTCACATCTTGTATTTCTGTTAGAATGTACATGTGAGTAAATTGTGTTAAAGAAATCACACATCGAATATCCTAGTTAACATAATTCATTGGCTTAAACTTTTAAATGAAGGTGGATCCAATGTGATATGTTGACAAGCTCGGATTTGGACTCCCTTTCGATAATCTTTCAAGATAAATGTATCGGATTTCTATTGTGCGCTCCCTACAAATGGTATCAGAACTGATGGGTATGGTTTTCTGGTAGGTGAGTGCTGTGATATAGCAAGGCGGGACCGTAAGGATGAATTTTGATGGGAGAACAGTAACAATTCGAACAATATTGAATTAACGCAGCGGATAAAATAATCTCTCATCTTGTGTAAACCTAATAGGAATCGAAATAGTAGAGTAAAATACATATCAAGCATGCGAACACAAGACGATTTTTTTTTTTACGTGGAAAACCTCCTCGACGTGAAGAGATAAAAAAACCACAGAACCGGAATCCACCTGAAAATCTTCACTATCAACAAAATTGGGTGAACAATGTTCTTCTCTAGCAAATACTAGAGATACATAGCAGTAAAAACCTCAAGAACATAATTATTGGCAAAACACATGAATTTCACAAGAGATCAAGGATAAATCTGATAAAAAACACAAGTTTTGATCAATCCACGAAAAACTTGATGTAGGGAGCTTCAAATGAAAAAGCAAACCGTTCAGATTCAAGAACATTGCGCCACAAACATACAACTCAAAATTTCAGCTCAATCGGACCACAAATCGACCTCCGATGCCAGCTTGATGTAAATTAGATTTTGTCCCAACCCTAGATTTTCTAATTTCTCTTTTTATCTTGTTACTACGTCTTTTTGCGGTTACCACTTTTGAAGATAGTGAGAAACCCTATTTCTCCATATGACTTATTATATGGGCTCAAGCCATTTTTGGGCTTACAACTCATTGGACTTCCTCCACATAGAAGTGAACCCAGCTAACAAATCCCTCTCTCACAACAATGTGAAAGGATTCACCATCCCTGCTATCAATTGGCAATGTTCAAGCTTCTCTCTTGGTAGAGTCTTCGTCATCGTATCAGTGCCATTATGATCCATATGAATTTTCTCAAGTTCCAACAACTTTTCATCAAGAGCATTCCTTATCCAATGATATCTAACATCAATATGTTTTGATTTAGAATGAAAAGATGAATTCTTATCAAGATGAATTGCGCTTTGATTATCACAAAATAGCACATACCTTTTTTACTTGAACCCGAGTTCTTCTAAGAACTTCATCCATAGTATCTCTTTACTAGCTTCAGTCGTTGTAATAAATTCAACTCCGGTTGTAGAAAGTGTAACACACTTCTGCAATCTTGACTTCCATGACATAGCTCCACCCGCAAAAGAAATCAAATAACCAGGAGTAGATTTACGAGTATCAATATCTCCCGCCAAGTCGGAATCTGTGTATCCAACTAACTCAAGTTTCCCAGTCCCGAAACCAAGTTCCAAATTTAAAGTTTCTCAAAGATACCTCATAATCCACTTCACTGCATTCTAGTGCTCTCTGCTTGGATTTGACAAATAGCGACTAACAACGCCAACTGTGTGCGCCAAGTTTGGGCGTGTACATACCATCGCATACATTAAGCTTCCTACAGCTAAGGCATCTGGAATACTTTCTATATCTTTCTTCTCTTTATCAATTGTAAGGCTTTGCTTCATATTTAATTTAAAGTGGGTAGTAAGAGGAGTACTAACCACTTTAACATTGTCCATGTAAAATTTCTGAAGGATCTTCTCGATATATTTCTCTTACGACCAAAAAAACTTCTTAGCATCTCTATATCCGGTAATTCTAATGCCAAGAATCTGCTTCACCGAGCCCAAGTCTTTTATGGCAAAAGACTTGCTCAACTTTTTTTTCAATAACTCAATTCTTGAAGCATTCCTACCAACAATCAACATATCATCAACATAAAGGAAGAGAATAATAAAGTCATCATCAGAAAATTTTTGGACAAACACAGGATTATCCGAGAAAGTCTTCTTATAGCCCTATTCCGTTCTAACTGACGCAAACCTTTTGTACCACTGTCTTGGTGCTTATTTTAGGCCATAGAGATTTATTTATTTTTTAATTTGCACACATAATTCTCTTTTCCTTTCACTTTAATGTATATCTCTTCCTCCAAGTCACCATGTAGGAAGACTGTTTTGACATCCATTTACTCAATTTCTAAATCTAGGGTAGCTGCCAAGTCTAGTACCACACAGATAGAAGACATTTTCACTACCGGAGAAAATATATCATCAAAATCAATACTACCGGAGAAAATATATCATCAAAATCAATACATTTTCTCTTACTGAATCCCTTAACAACTAATCTAGCTTTGTATCGTGGTTGTGAAGTATGTTCATCTTGCTTCAACCTATATATCCATTTGTTCTTCAAAGCTCTTTTTCCTTTAGGTAACTTCACCAACTCAAAAGTATGATTATCATAAAGTGACTGTATCTCATCTCGCATAGCATCAAATCAATTACTTTTGTACTCATCTTTTATTGCTTCTGCATAGCACTCTAGTTCACATGCATCAATCAATAATGCATACTCATCTTCAGAATACTTGGTGGAAAGTCGTTGGTTTCTAACGGATCTCCGAACTGGAACATCCAGTGAAACATCTAATTGAGCTTCTGGTTCAAGAATAGTATTATATGTTTCAACATGTTCAGGAATATGTGCGTTATTTGGAGCATTGACTTCTTGCTGTTCTTCATCAACCCATATAGGAATATTTGTAAGAGGAACTAGATCCAAATGAACCAAATTATCACTAACCTATGGTGCTAAAATCATCTCTGTTTTCTCAATATCCTCTATTGTTTGATCTTCCATAAACATAATGTCTCTGCTTCTTACAATTTTCTTTTCAACCGAATCATAAAATTTGTAGACAAGCATATCCTGTCCATAACCAATAAATATGCACTACCGTGTTTTTACATCAAGTTTAGACTTGTCATCTTTGGGAATATGTACAAATACTTTACACTCAAAGACACGCAAATAATCATTAAAAAAAAAAAAAAAAAAACATCTTTGCATGTCCAAACTCTATTAGGAACATCAAACTCTAAAAGAACGCATGGAGTAAGATTTAATACATGCACAATTGTACTTAAAGTCTCACCCCAAAATGATCCAAGTAGCTTTGACTGTGAAAGTAAGCATCTTACCCTTTCAACCAGTGTTATGTTAATTCTCTCAGTTAAGCCATTTAACTGAGGTGTCTTTTGATGTCGAATACCTTGTTGTCTACAATATTCATTAAAAGGTCCAATATGCTTTCCCCCGTTATCAGTTTTAATGCATTTCAATTTCTTTCCAATTTGTCTCTCAACTGAAGCCTGAAATTGCTTAAAGGCATCTAATACTTGATCTTTAGTTTTCAAGGTATGAATCCAAATTTTCCTTGAAAAATCATCTATGAAGGTAACAAAATAAAGAGAGCCACCAAGTGATTTTGATTTCATAGGACCGCAAACATTAGAATGCACTAAATCCAGTATACTTGACTTTCTTGAATGAGGGGAGCTTTTAAATGCAACTATATCCTGTTTTCCTGCTAAATAGTGAGCACACTTTTTTAGCGCCGAACTTTTCATTCCTGAAATGAGCTTCTTCTTGGCCAATATTGACAAACCCTTCTCACTAATATGACTGAGCCTCTTATGCCATAACTCAGCTACATCTTCGTTGTCTACTGCATTAAATTTGTCTATGGACAACTTTGCCTGCATAATGTACAACGAATAATATTTTTCACCTCTAGCCACAACAAGAGAACATTTGATGAGCTTTTAGTGCCATAACTTGCCTGTAGAAATCAAATTTAAGTAAATATCATGTATATGTTTAACATTATTCAATACTAACCTTGTGCCATTGCTGGTTTCTAAGCACACATCACGATGTCTACAGCTTGAGCTAGCTCATTGTTTTCCATATTCACAGATCTGAAGTCACATGACCTATAAGATATAAAGAAATCCCCATGAGACGTAACATGAACAGATGCACCACTATCAATTACCCAACTGGTCTCATGAGATACAAAATTCACCACATCACCATAAAAATGATGAAAAAGTCTTCTTTAAGTGCAGCAACACGATTGTCATCACTGTCATTATCAATTTTCTTCTCTTTACCTTTCTCCTTTTGTTTCTCCCATTTTAACTAGCGACAAAACCTCTGAATATGTCCTTTCTGATGACAATAATGACACTCAACATTAGCAAATTTATTATAATTACCTCTGCTTTTATCTTGACTTTTATCTTTATTTCTCGAACCTCGAGACTCACTTCTTCCTCTTTTCTCAACAATCAAGGCATCAGAATGTGAAGATGACGATCCTTGTGTCTTCCTTCTCATTTCTTCATTTAAAATACTACTCTTGACCAAATCCATGGTAATTGTACCATCCGGGGCATAATTAAATAAAGATGTTTGGAACGTCTCCCATGAGTTCGGCAAAGTACCAAGCAACCATAGTACTTGTATCTCGTTATCAAACTTGATTCCCATCGCAGCCAATTGATTTATAATTCCTTGAAAAGAATTTAAATGATTAATTAAACGAGTACCATCTTGATATCTCAAAGCCATAATCCGTTTTATCAAAAATAACTTATTATTCCCAATCTTTCGAGCATATAACTGTTCGAGCTTATCCCATAAATTGCGTGCATGTGTTTCCTCAATAATATGGTTCAAAACATTATCATCCATCCACTGCCTAATATAACCACACACTTGACGATGAAGTATAGATCATTCAACATCAGTTTTATTCTCCGGTTTCTCCTCGGCAAATACGGGCAAATAAAAATCTTTCACATATAAAAGATCTTCCATGTTCCTTTTCCAAATAGGATAATTCGAACCATTCAATGTAACCATTTTACTCGTATTCATTTCCATTATTTAACACAAAGCAAAAAAATCAAGTAATAACCAGAAGCTTTGATATCACTCTGATTATAGAACGGTAACAATTCGAACAATGTCGAATTAACGCGGTGGAATAAAATAATCTCCCCTCTTGTGTAAACCTAATAGAAATCGATATAGTAGAGTAAAATAAATACCAAGCACACGAACACAAGACAATTTTTTTACGTGGAAAGCCTCCCAATGTGAGGAGATAAAAAAAAATCACGAGATCGGAGTCCACTCGAAAATCTTCACTATCAACAAAATTGGGTGAACAATGTTATTCTCTAGCAAATACTAAAGGTACATAGCAATAAAAACCTCAATAACATAACTCTTGGCAAGACACATGAATTTCATAAGAAATCAATGATAAGTCTGACAAAAAACGCAGGTTTTGATCTATTCACGAAAAACCTAATGTATGGAGCTTCAAATGAAAATCGAACCGTTCAGATTCGAGAAGATTGCACCACGAACATGCTGACAAGATTTCAGCTCAATCGGACCACGAATCAAACTCTGATGCTAGCTTGATGTAAACCAGACTTTGCCCAAACTCCGGATTTTCTGCTTTCTCTTTTTCTCAAGATAGTGAGAAACGCTATTTCTCCATATGACTTATCATATGAGCTCAAGCTCTTTTTAGGCTTGCAACTCATTGGGTTTCCTCCACATAGGAGTGAACCCAGCTAATAAATTCGGGCAAAAGGATACCTAAATTAAGGAGGAACAGACCTAACATTGAGTTTACACGTGAGGGAGAGATTTTTAGGATGCACATGTAAATGAGTTCTGTTAGAAAAATCTCATAGTAAAAAATTGATGTGGTATAAAATAGTTAATATATCTTAGTTGGCCCATAACTCATTGAAAGCTTTTGAGTAAAATGAGGTCCAACTAGATATGTTAACGTGCTCGGATTTGAATTCTCTCTTGGTGATCTTTCAGTGTGAAGGTATCAAACTTCTATTGCGCATTCCCACCAAACTCTCTATTTAGCTGCTTATTGCGCGTGCACAGAATTTTTGCCGGATTCTGTGTCTTTTTACTCTTTTTCCCCATTTTTCAGTTCTTGCTTTTCTTTCACTTCTCCCGAACGTCTTCGCACCCATGCGCTGCTCTTTCTTTCCATGCACTTAAAGAATGGCTAAGTTTTGTTTCCATTAATTCTTAGGAAGTACCATGTTGAGCTTGAAATTGTCCTTTTCTTCTAAGTAACTGCACAAATATGCTCAGATGGCATTGCCAGATTGGGTCTTGGAGCCCACCTGGAAAAAAAAAAGGGGACCAAAAACCCGAATTGCATTTCCGGCTCGAGTCTCAGTTCGAGTCATAGCTCACAGATATTACTTATGTTTCGGTTTGAGTCGGGTTTTATGGATATCCCACCTAATCCGAGCTGTTGACACTCAACAGTCCATGCACATGTAAAACCTATAATATCATTTAGGAGGAGACGATGACCAACTTCGAATTTTTCTATAACTTTAGAGAATTTTGAAATTCCAATTTATCATAGACAACATTTCAATTTAATAACATTGCAAGTTGGAACAGATCGTGCCATCTTCGCTCATAAATTTGTGAACGAGGTTCTACATTTTGACATGCCAAAGTTTTAAAACCGTCTTTGCCCTCAATATTTTCCATTCATTTTTCATCTACATTTTTCATGTCAAACTGAATTTTATCTTTTATCTCATCATTAAAATTAGATTTTTTTGGGAAGTCTTGCCTTAAAGTTCGTTTTTGTTGTAATGTTTTCTTGTGTTGTTTTCATAAAAATTACCTAAAAAGTCATAAACTGTTACAATTGTACCGATTCAGGCTTATTTTTTGGCCAATTGATTTCTAATCCTTTTGCAATTGTGTCAATTTAATCCATCTACCCAAATTTGGCTAGCCAATGTTGACGTGGACGCCAAGTAGCACCGGCATAATTTTTTTAAATAATTTTCTATTTTTTTCGATTTTTTTAATTATTTGTTTAGATTTTTTTTTCCTTTTTCTTCTTTCTCTATTTTTTCCTCCCCCTCCTTCCTCCTTCTTTCGGTGATCGACCAAAGGTGAGGGCCGGTCGCTGGATTGAAGTGGCTGATCGGTGGTGAGCTCACCTCGCTATCATTGGGCAAGGGTGAGTCTCACCAGTGGATCAACAAGTTTGACCTCGCTAGACTTGGGTGAGGGTGAGCTCGCCCAACCACTAGTGAGGCTTGCCCTGGGGATCGGTGCACCCTTGCCCAGATCCAGCAAGGGCGAGCCTTGCCATCACTAGGTGAGCTAGAGAGAGAGAGAGAGAGAGATTGAAGAAGGGCTGCTTTGCCACCATGAGCTCAAGGCTGTCCATTTTAGCAATGCCATCCATAGATCTTCAATGGGTACTCCTTACTCCTTTTTTGTCTTCTTCATGTCTTGCCCAGCGAGAGTGAGGCAAAATCGCCACTGGCCGGCCTCCTTAATTCGGTGACCGGTCCTCCCCTCTAGTCCGTCGTCGGAAGAAGGAGGAAGGAGGGGGAGGAAGGAAAAAAAAGGAAAAAAAAGATAAAAAATCAATTAAAAATTTGATTTTTAAAAAAATTAAAACATTATTCGTTAGCATCGACTAGCACCGGCCGGCCAAATTTTGCTAGATGGACTGAATTAGCACAATTGCAAAAGATTTAGGACTCAATTGGCAATAAATAAATAAATTTAGGGCTAAATGATATAATTACAATAGATTTAGAATTTTTTTGGTAATTTTCTCATTATTTTTCCTACTTCTCAAACAACAATTCTATATGTTCCATTTTACATATCATTTAAATATCAACCTAATTTTGGAAGCTTATGGTACACTTTTTGTTCTACCCTTTTCGACATTGGTTCCTCATTTTGATTATGACTTGTTAATGCAATATTTAAGTTTTTTCCAAAATTAAAATATAAGTTTACTTCACTTTTTAATTCAAAGCTCTTTTCACATCTCTTATCTTGTCATAATCATATCTTCTAAAAAAAAAATCCGTCAAGGAAAAAAAAGTGTTAGTTATTCTTTTCTATAATTTAATCTTGATGGTGATCATCAATTTAAATGTCATTCATATTTTCCACTTGTGATTAGACATCTTACTTATTTCAAAACTAAATTCATATTCTTGAATCAAAAGTATTTTTGTTGAGAAATAGGTTTTAATTTAGATGACTAGTATAAAGCTTTTTCATAGGAGAAAGTGTTTATAATTACAATATTTTTTCCTATTAACATAAGAGAGCACATCTGTGCATGCCCCCGCGCGCGCGCATATATATATTGAGTTAAGCAAACTCGATGATCATTTAACCTCCAAATTAAAAAAAAAAAAAATTCATGAATAGCCCATGTATATGTTTAAAATAACTATGAATGCACATAATATTGATGGACAAAATTATAATTAACAATAATTAAGATGATTGGCGAGTCATAACTGACTTTTGTAGCTTTTAAATTTGAATTCAAAATAACTATTTAAGTATTCCATAAAACTAGGAACTTTCCTTTTACGACAATTGAGATTATATTTAAAAAAAAAAAAGAAGCTCACGCTATTTCCTATCCTCAAATAGCTTTACAAGCACCGTAACTTTGAATGGCCCAAAATAGTCCTAAGTGGGATCTCTTATGGGCAAAATTGATGAAAGTGGGAATGTTACTTTTAGTATGGATCAATCAATCTAATTATTTTTTATTAATCTTTCATAAACCCTTGTTTCTTTTCCTTTTGTGTTCCAAATGGAGAAGTTTACACAGTTATCACTCTTTTACGAGAGTCATATCATATTCGAGTATTATAATGAATTTAGTGATCAATATTCTAATTTAAAAGAATATTGAAAAGCATATTTATTTATGATGTCTTTCTCAAGTTTAATCTCTAATAAATCCTATACATATACAAGTTTTTAGTTCAAGCTTAATTAGGGGATTCCTTGGTTAAAGTGGTGAACTCTTTATGACTATAATTGATATTTAAGACATGTTAAATAATAAATATCATCAACAGGGTTCAAGCTCATAAGGAGAAAACCCTTAATATAAATCAGCTTGTGCATTTTAGTAAGTAGAACAGAGGAAATGGAATTTGTATGCAAACGAACGAAAATATCATAACAGGTGGAATAAAACATTATTATATTGACTAATACAGAGAGTTTTGTACTTTCACGATAATGCAGAAATTTTGCAATTAGCAACTTTCAGGAATGAACGGTTCCAAGGTTGGTAGAATCCAAACTTGGAATCTTAAACTTATTTTGTTAGGACTAGTTCCCAATTTCTATTTTTGAAATTTGGAATCTACCTCATAGACCTCAACACCTACCCTTGAATCAACCTTCTTGATCCGGTCCGGTTATAGGGTCTACTCGGGACTGACCTATCCTTTTTATTCATTTTTTTATTTCTTAAAAGAATAAACTTTAGTGAACCATCTTATTTATTTCTCTGACATTTTAACTGTATGCTCTTTTTCAAGAAAACAAACCCAACACCTCCTCTTTCAACCCAAAACTTTCGCCAAAATTTTTTATCGAGAATGTTTCATGTATACTCAAGACGTGTTCCAAAGTATTGGACCAAATGGTGTTTTTAAAGGTTCACACTGCAATATCTTGTCCCCATTAATCTTTTATCGAGTCGAGTCTAAGTTCAAATAAATTTCCCCTATCTGATAACAATCTGTATTAATTTCTTAAAAAATAAGTGTTTATTTTGCTACCCATTTCCTAAAATAATTTAAATCACACTTTCCCTTCTTTTACTTTTTTTATATTATGTGTGTCTGTGTTATTATTCAATAAAATTCTGTATGTGAAGCAATTACATCTTCATCTAGGGATTATTAAAAATATTGGAAAGCATTAAGTATGTATATCACATACCAATAATGTTATTGGGAAAACTCACATATTATATAGTATTAGATTCCTTCACTCGCTCGGTTACACCTCTATTGTCCAGCTCGCAACCTCAACAAGACCCTTATGTTAGAAAGCCCATGTTTGAGACGTCAAACGGCCCTACCCTAGCGCGACTTAGCCCAACCCACTTGGGGTCGAGCCTGGCCCGACCCGGCCCAATTTGTGGTTTGTAAAACAGAGAGCTTATTAGGGGGCCCCGCCTTCTCGTCCATCCACACAGAGGAGGAGTTGGGTATCGACAAGGCAGATGCTCGTGGTAAGCCGCTTTGTCCATTCTGACTGCTCTTGCTGATTTTGAGGACAGTCCTTTAGTATCGGAGATCGCCCAGTCATTCTTGTTGCCGCTTATTTTGCAATATTTAGCTGTTTACATCAAGGTTCTTAGAGTTTTGGTGTCTCTTATTTCCTAACTGCATGTCCTTAATCTTATTCTTACAGGTTTGGCAGTTTTCTTACACAAACTAAAGATAGCAGGGTCATGGTAAGATTGTAGCTAAGAGTTCTTCGGATTGGTGGTAAAGGAAAGATGCGAGTATTTGTTCATTGAAGATCCCAAAGTCACGAATACAGCGACATGCATCCTCTTTTTGACTCATTTGTTTGACACTCAGCTGCGAGATGAGAAATATCACATGAACTCTTAGTATTTATAAGGAATACATGGAGTTCATGACCTTCTGCATTGAGGTTATAAGATGAGACGCGGATTCGTGTTTCCAGTCTGTTAGCAGCTTCTTTCATTAAGATTCAATTTTGCCCCAGCAAGAACTGCATAGTAGAGAAAAGCAAAGCTTGGTCTGTATTTTTGTTTGTTTGATCTGAGCACAACTTCTAGCTTAGATTGTTGCGGTTGGTGGTGTCAGGCCTGCTGGGAGGTTGCCCTTGGGCCCCGACACCTTCGTTTTCGGTAAAGATAGGATTCGGTGCGGGCATAAGGGTATGTCCCTTGTCGCATATTAGCGACATATTCGGAATGTGGCGAGGTGGAGCAGACGCATATAACCCACCACTCTCTCCAGAATCGGCCTCACTCTTATATACAGCAAATCGATAGCTCTCTGTAGATTGATTTGAGAAGTGAGCTTTCACGGTATCACCACGGTTGCGAATCGTTCTTTGAGAATAAAATCTGATTGAGTCATTAATTAGTTATTGCGGGCTCATTTTGATATTTTCAAATACTACTCTAAAGATAGAGGAATTATTGTTGACGAACTCCATTTTCCCCTTTTCTTGGTAAAAAAGGAGTCTGACTCTCTACATTACAACATATTCCTTGATCATGCGAGTCGTGTTAATCAATATAATTTATATGTTAGGTTGAATCCCCAAGCTACTAGTACTCATTAGCAACACTAATATAGATCCATCCAAAGGCATTTGTGGGCATCAGAGGAGCAATCATCTTGCATTATATAGTATTATGATATAGCAGTGCAAATAAAAAGACAAAATCTTTAGGTACTACTACAGTATAATGCCAAGGATATTAATAATATCATCCGGTAGCTACCTCTAGTTCTGCAGTTTTCTTCAAAGGCTTGGAATAGCAACCCCTGTTGTAATTATAATTATGGTTAATGGATCAACGAAAGCCAATAAATTAAGATACGTTTTTTCTATTCATGTATCTCTTTTGGATTCATGAATTTCCTCAACTTTTATGTTCACGTATCTATTGAATTCATGAATTCCCTAGATTCATGTATCTTTTAGTTCATATATTTATTGAGTTCATGAATCTCTTGAATTCATGTATCTTTGGATACATGAATCTCGTGGATACACGCGTCTATTTAATTCATGTATCTTTGTAGTACATGAACTAAAAATTATCTATAAATAGATGGGAGCATAAAGCTTCATTACGGTTTTTTGGTTTTGGTTTTTCCGACTCGATTCCAAAAGGCTTTGATATATTTTTCTACTTTTCTAATTTTTCTGAGTGTGCTGGTTCAATTGAACGGTTCGATAGAGTCCTGTTTGCATAGTGCTAATCCAAACAGGTTCGAGGTGTTGTATCTTGGGAGGCATAATTCGTGAATCTGCGGAGCACCATTGGTAGGAACTAATCACCTTAAGGAGATTCGGTTATCCGTACCTCACCTCCAATTTTATGTTATTTTTCAGTGATATCTTATTTTATTCTTCTCCAAGATTTGTAAGTTTACATAAAAGGAATAATATTATAAAGTTGTTATCATCTTCTTTACATTGATGTTCTGATTATGACAAACAGTTTGTGTTTTCTTTGGATTAATTTCCAACAATCTTAAGGCGATTATGTCACTCACTATTTGTTGTTCTTGTCAGATTATTGAGATGGTTGAAAACAATCAAATGTCTTTCAATGTCCCGAATGTTTTAGGAGATGTTCCTATGGTCGATTTGACCTTTGCTATGGAAGATGTTCAACCCTCAAGGTCTGAATTTGTAGTAGCCAATGCTATGGGCCCTTGGGCTAACACCAATTTTGGTGGTGCAAGTACAAGTCATACGACTGGTATGCTCAGGACTGTTTTTCAGAACAGTATAGGCCAAATGGCTTTTGGCTCTGTTTCTGGAGGGATGGTTCAACGAACCTTGCCTACTGTGATGGCAACACCTCCAGTTACAGCTAATGAGAAACCGGAGAAATTCACCGGAGTGGGCTTTAAACAGTGGCAGCAGAAGATGTTCTTCTATCTGACCATGCTCAATTTGACGAAATATTTATTGGAGGTGTGCCTGATAATGTGGCATCCCAAAAATTCAAGACAAGCTCTAAGGTGTATTAAAGCCCATAATTAGGTAATGAAATTACCTATGGTTTGTGCTTTAGCCATTAGTTTTCTCTTAGGACTAAGTAATATATGCTTGTGTTCATGATTCTTTTTATTTATTTGTTAATGAGAATAATCTATTCTTGGCTATGCACCTCATAGACTAAATTCCTATAAATAAAATGTTACAAGATTTTGGCCATGTGGAATTTAGGTTTGGGCCTTAGGCCCAAGAGTGGATTTTGATGGGCCAAGATGGCCGGCCCATTGAAGCCCACGAAGGGGCTGTCGTCGGCCACAATGGAGGCCGGCCCAATTGAGGCCCAAGAGGAGTGGCCGGCCCAAATTCCCCAAGCCCATCTTGCATGTGACATGCCAAGTGGCCAAAAGGGGCTTGCATGCATTGGCTTGTGGTGAGGCAAGTGATGATTGCAAATGATGGAGATTTGGGGGAACAAAAAGGGGAGAGAGAGAGAGTGGCCGGTTGGGGTTTCCGTCCAAGCCAAAGGGAGAGAGAGAGTTGCGAGAGAGAGAGAGGGAGTTGCGCGAGAGAGAGTGAGGCCGAGAGAGGAGGAGAAAGAGTCGCTCGCCGTTCGTCCGCCCGTTGCCGCCCGTTCGTCCGCCGTGTGCCATCGTTCTCTTGAGTTTAGAGGCAAGTTAGGATCCACTTTATACTCTTGCATGTATGTCTTTCATGTGTGGTTGAAATCTAGGATGATTAGAGGCAATAGACCGAAGCTAATGTGGTTTGTTCTTGAAAATGCTTGCTGATCTCGTGTAAACCGCCTGACCCAGAAACTTGTGGAGGCTTGCATGCATGTTTCGAGTTCTATTTTGACTTTAATTCCTTCATGAAAGTTGTAGCCAACATCTTAAATTACAACATACTAAAATTTGGTACAAAATGGTGGAGATTTAATGGGTCAAACCCTCATCCTACGAAGACACTAGATTTGGAACTATTTTGCTGACGTTTTGGTAGATTTGTGGTTGCATGTTGATTTTTATTAAGAATATCTCTTCGACTTCTTCATGAGACTTGTAGAGAACATCTTAAAGATTAACATACGCAAATTTGAAGTGAAATGAGCAAGTGTAGCCTAGTGAATTGACTTACTCTTGAAGACGGTAAATCTGGAGACGTGGTACTGGACACCCGAGACTTCATGGATCCATATGGTGACTGTTATTTGGAAATTTGACTTAGATCCCTAATGAAAGTTGTAGGGGACCTCTTGAAGTAAAACATATCCAAATTTCAGAGTAAATGAAGAAGAATAAGTGGGTAAAAACTCGGTATTTCGAAGATGACTACACTGGACGCTTCGGTGTGAGAACCAGAAGCTTCGGACGACTATAGGAAATTATCTAAAACGAATCTAGCCTAGAAGTATTCATGAAAAATCTTAGTGTCTTAACTATAACCTGGAAAAATTTCATAATTTTTGGAGGTCGTTCGGGTATTTTAATCGAATTATTTCAAAAACTGCACATTCTGTTTCTATCCGAAATTGCATGCTGTATTAGTGTGAATTATATCTTTCGTGTGGAACTCTATTGGGCATGTGTTTTTCATGAAATCATTATCTTATTGTCTTGTCTATCACGTGTCTTGATTTCATGATTTTTGAGAATCATATGGATATTTAATTTAAATATTTTCTAAAATGGTACAAGCTGGAATTTAATAAACTTCAAAAAGGCATGATAAATGGACTATTCTAAATTGTACGAATTCCATGAATTTTATTGTTATGAATGATTGTGTCTTGCTGCATGTATGATGATGACTGGAGACGCATGTATGAATCAAAAGATAGAAGTGATTTTGTTTGCCATTACATCATGTGCCATGCTGAGTTGAGACCTAAATTGGTGAACATGAACTATGATAAATGAGGAAACTGTTTGAGGCGGTTGATAATGCCCTGGGAGTATCAGGATGCCCGGGATGGGGGGTGCCGGATGGCCTCGGGAGTTTTGAGATGCCCGGAATGGTTGGGTGCCGGAAGCCTCGGAGGTCTTTGCCCGAGGGGATGCCTCGTGATGCCAGTTGGGATGCAAGATGCCCGAAATGTGGGGGTGCCGGATGCCCGGTAGCCTTAAATGGCTGAATGCCGGAGGTTTTTCTCGCGATGCCAGGATGGGGTGCGAGTGGTAAAGTATGAGATGAAATTGATGATCCCGAGAAAGAGTGATGTTGTGATCGAAATTGAAAGTTAAAAGTGGAAATTGAATCATGCATATATGATATGATGATGATCACCTATGGCATGATGACATGCATATATGATATGATGATGATCACCTATGGCATGATGACTTGCATATATGATATGATGATGATCACCTGTGGCACGATGACATGTATGTGATATGATTGTGATGAGGATGTATGATGGTATATGCATCGCTTCAAGGTAAGTAGGCTTGGATGCATGACTGACATGTATTATGTTGCAATTGTATTGTATGATGCATTGAGTGGTTATTGGATCCTTTACCTACTGAGTGGTTGTACTCACCCCTTTGGGGATCAACATTTCAGATTAGCAGGATGCCGCTCCCTGCTGTCACGCGGGGCGTATTTTACGGCCTTCCTTCAGATGTAGAGGTCGAGTGTGTGGAGATCGACTGTCCCACAATTCCTGGACTGACTTTTATTCGAGTGTGCGCCTAAGTGATGTATGACGTGGGCCTGGCTGGGGGCCCTGTCATTCAGGAGTTTATATCCGTCCATGTTCATCGAGACGGAGCGATGCGTGGGATGTTGCCGCTGCCACCGCCTGATGCACCGGGATGGGTGTGAGGGCCCGTGCGTGAGAAGTAGGAGTTGCAACTTTTTGGGATGTTAGCCGACACTAGTTGATGGGAGATCTTGCACGATAGACATAGTGGGTCGAGTGTTTCTTTTTGAGGTTGTGGCCGAGCGTAGTTAAAAATCTTGGCCTTTCTTTTGATGTACCGACCCAAGAAAAATCCATCATGAAAATATGTAAATAAAAGTGTCTGGGCTCTATCTTTTCTTATGATGTTCAGTGGTGTGCAATTGTATCATGGTTTTGGAGGGAGAGATGGCGAAATTAAATTTTGCTTCCGCTAATGAGTCGCGCTGGGACCGTTTTCAAAAAAAAAAAAAAAGAAGTCTATGAACTTCGATGCTTCTTCTAAGAGATGTAATTAGGTGTAGCATTAGGTGCCTGT
The DNA here is from genome assembly GCF_016545825.1 of Eucalyptus grandis. Taxonomy (NCBI): domain Eukaryota; kingdom Viridiplantae; phylum Streptophyta; class Magnoliopsida; order Myrtales; family Myrtaceae; genus Eucalyptus; species Eucalyptus grandis. The sequence continues at coordinate 38,482,083 of NC_052614.1, forward strand.
GGCTCCTTAAGGAGGTTCGGGGTGTCACATATAATTAGTCCAAACGAGCAAGATGTCACGACGCTCGGTGCATTGGAGGCTTGGAAGCACGGGGACTTCTTATGCCGAAATTATATCTTAACTGTTTAGTGAATTCTTTTTATAATGTTTATTGTAATGTTGAATCTACTAAACAGTTATGGGAGTCCTTAGAGAAAAAATACAAAACTGAGGATGCCAGCACCAAGAAATTTGTGGTTGCCAAATTCTTGAACTACGAGATGGTGGATTCTAAATCTGTCATGAGTCAGGTTCAAGAATTGCAATTAATTCTTAGTGACATCTCGGCTGAGGAAATGATACTTAGTGAATCATTCCAAGTGGCGGCTATGATTGAGAAATTGCCTCGGGCTGGTCAGACTTCAAAATTATTTGAAGCACAAACGAAAGAGAATATAGTTCAATCAATTTCAAGGAGTTTTGTGCTAGTTTTGGAATAATTCTCCAAGCGATTGCACCTTATACTCCACAACAAAATGGAGTTGTTGAACGATTGAACGGGACACTAAAAGAGATGGCTAACGCCATGCTTTTGAGTTCAGGTTTACCTCATAACTTGTGGGGGCAGACAATTTTAATTGCAAATTTTATTCTTAATAAAATACCCCACAAAAAGACATATAAAACTTCATACGAGTTATGGAATGAAAAGTTGTCATCCTACAATTTTCTAAAAGTGTGGGGGTGCATAATGTGATTTATAACGGTAAATCTAGACACATTTGTCGTAGACACAATACCGTAAGCAGTTGCTCTCAAATTGAATCATTTCTTTAGACTTTGTAAAGTCAAAGGAAAATATTGCAGATCCACTGACAAAAGGTTTGTCAAGAGAGTAGATAAACTGTGCATCGAGAGAAATGGGTTTAAGAGCCTTAACCCAATAAAGATATTCCATGGTGGAAACTTTACCTATGCGATTGGAGATCCCATGGTCTAGGTTCAATAGGTCAACGCAAATTTTGGAAACTCTAGTATAAGCACCGCCTCCCATTCCTATGATGCAACAGTGCTTTCCTACAGCATTATTAAGGATACGCTATGTGTTTAATGATTCCTATAACTTGCAATGTAATATCCAAGTGAGATATGGTAGGATATCTTTAAAAGGAATGCACCTATATGGGTGGAGCTGGCCAACTCTATGAAAATCTTTAAATGCTAGATTTTCTAAAGCACGCATGAATCTCGAGAGGTTCAAGGCCGAAAGAACAAACACAACCGAGAACCAATCTTGAATTGAAAAAACTTTGTGTGAGGTTTATTGTCTAGGCTTATACAAACAACTGGCAATTCAAGGCTTAGTCCATCGACTAGTTAAGTAAGTCCGATATGCTTTCACTAAAGAAGATTCAAAGCGAAAGCTACCTATCTTGATGCAGTGTATTTCAATAGGCAATGCTCAGATTCCTTCGAGTCAAAAATGTTTTGTTGATCCATTAATGTGGGGGATTGTTGCAATTATGGTGATAATTATGGTTAATGGATCAACGAAAGCCAATAAATTAAGATACGTTTTTTTCTATTCACATATCTCTTTTGGATTCATGAATTTCCTCAAATTTTATGTTCACGTATCTATTGAATTCATGAATTCCCTGGATTCATGTATCTTTTAGTTCATGTATTTATTGAGTTCATGAATCTCTTGAATTCATGTATCTTTGGATAAATGAATCTCTTGGATTCACGTATCTCTTTATTCATGAATCTCGTGGATACACGCGTCTATTTAATTCATATATCTCTGTAGTACATGAACTAAAAATTCTCTATAAATAGATGGGAGCATAAAGCTTCATTACGGTTTTTTGGTTTTGGTTTTTCCGACTCGATTCCAAAAGGCTTTGATATATTTTTCTACTCTTCTGATTTTGTTGAGTGTGCCGGTTCAATTGAACGGTTCGACAGAGTCCTATTTGCATAGTGCTAATCCAAACAGGTTCGAGGTGTTGTATCTTGGGAGGCATAGTTCGTGAATCTGCGGAGCACCATTGGCAGGAACTAATCGCCTTAAGGAGATTCGGTTATCCGTACCTCACCTCCAATTTTATGTTATTTTTCAGTGATATCTTATTTTATTCTTCTCCAAGATTTGTAAGTTTACATAAAATGAATAATATTATAAAGTTGTTATCATCTTCTTTACATTGATGTTCTGATTACAACAAACAGTTTGTGCTTTCTTTGGATTAATTTCCGTGAACCCCGAGAATACCTGGTGTTAAAGGACAAGTCCGAGTCCCATTCCCTTCCATTTTCCGAACCCTGAGAAGGCTTGTTTGGATTGAGATTCTCGAACGGATATCCAGGCATAGAAATTTTCACATCTCCTTCCAACATCTTCACCACGGTGCTCATCGCCATCCTTGCCTCTGGCTCATTCTGAATGCACCACAAAGCCACCATCAACATATGCATTGCCTTCTCTCTTTCACTCTCAGGAAACCCACAGACCATCTCCAACAATTTGCCATTTTGTAACATGTGCCACGTGCGCTGTGGCAACCCACACATCGACTCACTCAGGTTAATGTCATGATTTATTCACCTCCCCACGATGTCAAACAGGACCATCCCAAAACTATACACGTCACACTTGTAGGTCACGGGGTACGGCTTCGACGTCTCAGGATATGGCTTCCACATCTCAGGGGCAGCGTACCTAAGAGTGCCACGGAAACCCATCACAGGGATCCGACTGATTTCCCTATTGTAAAGCTTGGTGAGCCCAAAGTCTGCGATATTTGGGCTCAAGTTCTTGTCTAGGAGGATTTTCCCAGGTTTTATGTCGTAGTGAATGATCCTCTGTCGCATTCCTCGTGCAAGTAGGCGATCCCCTTCGCAGTCCCCACAGCGATCTCATGCATCTTGCACCAATCCATTGTTGTCTTGTCCCTAGACAGGAATTCATCTAGGGACCCATTTTCCATATACTCGTAGACAGGCGCCCTCATCATCGGGTTGAAGCAAAAGCCATAGAGCCTGACAAGGTTTATGTGGTGAGTTCTTCCTATGGAGCTTACCTCTGCCATGAACTGCTCCTCCATCTTCTTGTCATGGGCGTTCTTGAGCACCTTGACAGCCACTGGAGTTCCACTGGGCAACTCACCTTTGAAGACAACTCTGTTATTGCCCTGACCGAGCAGGGTGTCGTAATATCCGATGCAAACAGCCAACTGCTCTGCAAAAAACTAGGTGGGCTTCAGGAATCTCTCTTGGATACCGAACTCAATGAGCACCTCCTGATTGTGCGCTGGTGAGATAGCTAGTTCCATGATGGATATTGCCCTCGATGACGAAGAATCTTTTGGAAATTTTTCCGAGTCATTGGTAGCTATCCTAGCATAGCTCGGGATCGTGGTTCCCGCTTTCTTCAAGCAATCGATGAGGAAGTACACGACGATGGCGATTGCTGCATCCCACCACACCGGAGCGAAAACGGGTTGCAAAGACAGCGTCATTAAAAGTTTGATCATAATGCCAAAGTTGTGAACTTATACAACTTCATATTCCGACTTACCAATGGAGGCAGCCATGGCCCAATTCAACGTTGAGTTGTATTTATCGGTGAACACACTGAACGGGTCTTCATTAGACTTGTCGAAACCAGTGGGATTCTCGAACATGCCTTGCAAGACTTGATTGAGCTCCTTGGAATCATTAGGGAAGGATCTCATCTCTTCTTGAGGAAGCGAACTGAAGCTTATTCTGGGATCCACTACTTCTCTCGTGGGAGTCTGCCGATTGAGATGGTTGTTATGGCTACAGTTTTGGTCAAGTACAATGTGGCATCCTAGAATTTCTTGTCAATCCTTAGAGGTGCTCTAATTCATGTTTTTGCATTGAGATTTTTGCCAAGCTTTTGGTGGGTAATTATTTGATAGGAAAATTCTATTTTTGGCCATATGGATTATGGATTGGAATTTATTAAATTAGGTCACAAAGTTTTGGTTAATAATAAATCTCAATTAGGTGTTTATATAATTAAGGATTAGGTGGATTATTAGGATGAGGACGGGGCTAGACATTTAAAGGCCCAAACCAGCCCATTGCCTCACCCCATTCTTGGCTGGCCCACGAAGCCCAAGGAGGAGAGCTGTCGTCGACCCATGGCCGGCCCAAGCCCAGCTGAAAATGGAGGCCCATCTTGCATGGGAAAGGGGCCATGTGTTCCCTCCTAGCTGCCAAGTGTCCTCCATGCATGACCTAATGATGGCTAATGATGGAGGGGAAGAAAAATTAGGGGAAGATGATGTCGGTTTAAGCGAGAGAGAGGGAGAGAGAGAGAGGGAGTTCGTCTGAGAAAGAGAGAGAGGAGAGAAAGAGAAGGAAGAAAGGAAGAAGGGAGAAAGGAAGAGAGGAAGGGGAGGGCTGTTCGTCAACCGTCCGCCGTGCGTCTGTCGTCCGTCGCCGTCATATCTCGTCATTGTTGTTCTCACTGCTTGCTCGGTTTAAAGGCAAGTGGGATCCTTGATCTACTCTTGCATGTTGTGCCTAGTATGTGTGATTGAATGGTGATAAATTTTGGATGTCTAGGGTGTGAAAAGCTGAAGTTTTAAGAGTGGTGTTTTAGGCTAGTAAACTGTTCTTGAGAAAACAGCTCGACCTTGGATGTTCTAGTGTCTTGCATGTGATGTTCGAATTGGATTTTGGCCTTGACTTCTAAATGAAATTTGTTAAGGACTTCTTGGAGTATAACATACTCAAATTTGGGATAAAACGAACAAGTATAAGTGGGTGAAATATTTATTCTTTGGAAAGACTGAATCTGGAGATTTCAGTAACTATCTTTGATGAATGCATAGACTGTAAGGCTAACTTTTTATTGAAATTTCACTTAGATTTCTTAACAAAAGATGTAAAGGACATCCTGAGGTTTAAAATATCAAAAATTTAGAGAAAACCAACAAGAATAGTGTGACACCCCGAACCCTTCAAGGGTCGCCACAGGCACCAACGTTACACCTTATTACCTCTCTCTCTAGAAGAAGCGTCGTAATTCATAGACAATTTTTTTTTTAAAACAGTCCCAGCGCGACTCATTAGCGGAAGCAAAATAAAACTTCACCATCTCTCCCCCTACAAAACATGATACAAATACACACCACTAATCACCAAGGTTAATAGACAAGCCACGACACTTTATTTACATATATTTTCAAGATGGGATTTCTTTGGGTCGATACATCAAAAGGAAAAGCCAGGACTCAGCCATGTTCGGCCTAAAACCCAAAAAAACAAACCCTCGACCTGCTACAACTCACGTGCAACAATCCCCATCATCAGTGTCGGCTAACTATCCCCAAAAAATCCAGCTCCTACTCGTCACGCACGGGCCCTCACACCCAACCCGGTGCATCAGGCGGTGGCGGCGGCAACATCCCTCGCATCACCCCATCGCGACGAATGTGGATGGAGATGAACTCCTGGACAACCGGGCCCCCAGCCAGGCCTACGTCGTACATGACTAAACAACGCACTCGAATGTACGTCAATCCAGGAACAGACGGACAGCCAAACTCCTCACACTCGACCTCGACATCGGATGGTAGACCGTTGTCGCGACCCGATCTCGCCGCCCCTCAAAAAGTATCCAAGGTGGGAAAGGTCGGGTTTAGGGATACTTGATCACGAGAGTTTCCTCACGAGATCACGAGCTCTCCCAAACTCGTACCCCGCGTGACAGCGAATTTATTTATACGATCTAGGTATTTAACAACCTAAAAAATATACAGGAGTCGCCACTAGCCTCAACTTTGGGGGTCGGCTAGAAACCCAATCGAGGGTCGGGAGTGTTCCCTCGATTCCTACACAACCAGATATCTAGGTTCGGGGACTTGGGTTATGCTAATATTGCTATTAGCGCCCTTTCGGTACCTAAACAGTATGTTGTGTTTTTCCTAACATGTCCATGCCTTTCTTTTTACATTTTCAGGATCGTTATTTCTAGACTAAGTGATCACGCGTGATTGATTATTTTCATTCTATTCTATTTCTAAAAGAAAGAAAAAAGGAAAACAACCAATGAAATTGAAATTGCAAGACATGAAGTAAACAATCAAGAAAAGCAGTTAAACCTAATCATGCAATTCTAAAAAAAATATAAAAGAGAAAACAATTGGGAAATAAAGGAAACCCGCAACTCGTCGGGTTTTATACAATGCATGGAACCCGAGACATATGTCGGGAAAACAAATAGTACATGACAACGGTCGGAATGGACATCGACGTCCACCATCTTCACGCCTTCTCCATCTTCAAGATCCTAATCTAAACCTAATCTAAGAAACATATGAATAGGTGCATACAAGTGAAAGAAACAAATTTCTAAATCAAATGGTATGTAAATGATGCAAAATTAACATCATCTGAAAGATTAAGATGAATCCTAAGACTTCCTAATAGGGTTCAAGTCCAATCAAGATCTAATTGATGGTTAAAAATTGATATTTGTGAAATCGCGCATGTCAGCCACAAACAAAACAAAATACAATGCATGTTTAATGGTTCGTAAGACCACCTAGACAATGCATAAAAATGTGAAACTTGCACATGACATAAGGTTGAATGCGGAAAAAGTTTGGGTAAACATTTAACCCTAAATCAGAATGCAAAGAAATCACACAAGTCATTAACATTGCAAAGTGACTTAGAACTAAGAATGTCATGCATGACAAATTTCAATTGCAATTAGCCAAATGAATGCATGATATTCACATCAAACGAAATTCAAATATGATATGCCATGCGTCTTTCCTAAGTCTGAAATGCCCTTTATGAATATCTACAACATATCGAAGGCAATTGGACACATCTACTAGCTCATTCAAGGCAAACAGCAATCAGGTCACAGACAAGACAGTCCACACTAAGGACGATTTAATGAGCATTTTCCTAATCAAATCAACTCCAAAAAATTCTGAAAAAATTATATGTTGTAGCCAAGGACATTTCAAGCAACTTTTCATGAGACACCGATCTATGAATTCAAGTACAAAATTCAGTAGAAAATCGGGAAAACAGTCAAGGTCGAACAATGCATAACAGTAAACTACAATATATCAGTTTTCCAGAATCATCTCCTAATTTTCGAAGAAGATTTCAGATAGCTAATGATATCAGATCGAGACGTGCTATAGCTCGTTAGAAAGCTAATCAAACCATCTTTGACTTTCATGAAGACATCGAGCACCAAAAAGCACATATACTAACTCAATTCTGGGCATACGCACAAAGAGGTCTGTCAGGAATCCGAGGTTGCAGAACAGTTGTCATCCAAGTTCAAAAATCATAGAACCAAAAGATCTAACTGTAATCAACTCTAAATCAATCAAGTATTGATTCTAATCAGATTCGCAATGCATCCTGGCCCCGAACCTTCATTGTCGAGAATGCATTTCGACACGAGAAGCTCTCGCCTCATCGGATGCTATTAAAAGGAGTTTCAAGCACTTACCTTGATTGAATCGGCGAAGAACATGCCTTCGAAGATCTCTTCATTTAGCAATGAAGAAACTGCTATTTAACATTAAAAAAAAATATTGAAATCAGCGGAGAGTCGAATTTTATTTGGTTCTGTAATCAAAACAGAAAAAGGAAATGGAGCGCTTAGCTTTGATTTTGCTTCGAGGACTACGGAACGTGAAGAACACCGAGTCAGATTCTGGTATAAGAGCTATTCAGCACCGATCTTCAAGCTCTGATTTATGACTTTCGCAGATCATGATCACTCTTCTCTAATCCTTTTTCTAGATCAACACTCAGAGATTAACACATCGGTGCATCGTAGTCGCTGGACTTTGCTGAAAATACTGATCGCCTGATGAAGAAACGATTGGACTTTGCTCGGGACTTCATTCGACGTCGATCTCCGATTTTTGACTTACGAGACTCATCAACGGACGCTAATCAACGAAATTGAAGAGATCGACGTCAACAAAATCTGATGTAATCAGAGTCCAAGCACACCAAGTATACGAGTAGAGATTGAGAAGACTTAGTCGAATCCAGAATCTCAGCTTGTTCTGATTTCAGTTGTGGATAATCTCCTTGGATTGTGCAATGAAACTCGTGAAGATCTCGATTATTCCCTTCGATAAAAAACGAAATCCGTTGCCTCTATCGAAGGATTGAGTGGACTAAATCCACGAAGAGTCCATGAATGGAGAATTTCTGCACAGATTTGCAGAAGTTCACCGTAACATCCTGGGAGAGAGAGAAATCGTGGAGAATTTTCTTCTTCGCTTTTTGTTGATGGGGTCAAAGAATGATCGAACCGAAAAAATCCGTGAAGCTATTGCCTTCCCCTCCGAGAGAAAATAACTCGAGCCAGTTCCAGAGAGATTTTTAGAGAGAGAGAGTTAGGGCCTGCATGTTTTTGTTCTTTATTTCTGTTCTTGAACACTTTTTTTGTTTTTTGTTCCCGAACAAAATAGGAACAAAAAAAAAGAAACAAAAATTTTACTTCTTGTTTCAGAAACAAAAATGAAGAAACGTTTCTCTTCTCTCTCTTCTTCTTCTCTTCTTCTTTTTTTCTTCTTTTTTCTTTCGCCGGTTGCCGGCCTCGGCCATGGCCGGCGACCGGCCATCGAGGGCCGGCGACGCCGTCGAGGGTCGGCGACCTCGCCGGAGCGTCGCCGGCCCCCGGCGAGGCCAAGCCTCGCCTTGGCTGGGCGAGCTCGAGCTCGCCCAGCCATGGCAAGGCTCGGCCTCGCCCGCGCCGGCGGCGAGCCTCGCCTTGGCTGGGCGAGCTCGGGCTCGCCCGGATCCGGTGAGGCCGAGCCTCGCCATGGCTGGGCGAGCTCGAGCTCGCCCAGATCCGGCGAGGCCGAGCTCACCCAGCCAAGGCGAGGCCGAGCCTCGCCCACCACGGCGAGCCCCGCCATGGCTGGGCGAGGCGCGGCCCCGTCGGCCGGTCGCCGGAGGCGGGACCGGCCGAAAAATAAAAATAAAAAGAAAGGAAAAACTGAAAAATAAAATAAAAATGTTTAAAAAATTAAAAGAAACAAAAAAAATAATAAAATTTACCAAACGTGTTTTGTTCATTTTTTATTCCCGGAACAAACGTTACCAAACGCGTTCTTTTGTTAAAAATTGTTCCCGGAACATAAACACTTTTTTGTTTTGTTCGGGAACAGGAAAAGAACAGAAACATTACCATGCAGCCCCTTATAGTTAGAGAAAGTAGATCTGAAGAATGGCCTCCCTCCCCTTTTATATTCTTTTTTTTTTTCTTCTTTCTTTGTTTTCTCTTTTTTTTTTTTTGTTTTCTTTTTATTTCTATTTTTTATTTCTTTTCATTTCATTTCATTTTTTTTTTTGTTTTCTTTTGTTTTCTTTTTCTTTTTGTTTTCTTTTCTTTGTTTTCTTTTTGGCTCTTTATTTTTTATATTTTTGCAAACAATGGACGTTAAAAAAAAAAATTCGGGTGTCAACAACCGTAAAACACACCCCACGTGACGGCAGGGAGCGGTATGCTGCTAATCTGAAATGTTGGTCTCCAAAAGGGGTGAGTACAACCACTCAGCAGATAAAGGAATCCAATAGCCACTCAAAGCATCATACAAATCATACATGCATTCCATACATTACTTACCTTGAAGCCATGCATATACTATCATGCATCGTCATCACAATCATAACACATACATGCATACCATCATGTCATACTCGTATCATCGTCATCATGACATCATCATATCATGCATATCATCATGCCATGGGTGATCATCATCATCATGTCATATCATATCATGTCATATGAGCATATCATCATCATCATCATGTCGTATCATATCATATGTGCACATCATCATCATATCATGCATATCATCATGCCATAGGTGATCATCATCATGTCATATCATATCATGCATGGTTCAATTTTCCACTTTTTAACTTTCCATTCGATCACCACATCACCCTTCCTCGGATCACCAATTTCATCTCATATTATACACTCGCGCCTCATCCTGGCATCGCGAGAAAAAAAAATAAAAAACCTCCGGCATTCAGCCATTCCAGGCCACCGGGCATCCGGCCCCCCACATTCCGGGCATCTCGCATCCCAAATGGCATCACGAGGCATCCCCTCGGCCAAAGACCTCCGAGGCTTCCGGAATTTACACTCCCTGGCCGGGCATCCCGCATCCCAACTGGCATCGCGAGGCATCCCCCTGGGCACAAACCTCCAGGGCTTCCGGCACCCCCAACTTTCCGAGCATCCCGAAACTCCCAGGGCCATCCGGCAATGTATTTCTATACATTCCGGGCATTATCATCCGCCACAACAATCTCCTCATTTAACATTATTCATGTTCACCAATTTCGATCTCAATTTAACATGGCATATGATGTGATGGCAAACAAAGTCATTATTCAGCATGGAATTCATACATGCATCATCAAGACCTCATCATACATGCTACATGGTACAATTATCTATGAAATAAAATTTAATGGAATTTATGCCAATTAAAATAATCCATTTATCATGCCCTTTTTACATTTATTTAAATTCCAGCTTGTGCCACTTTTAAAAATATTAAATTTAATATCTATATAATTCTCAAAATCATAAAAATTAAGGCAAGTGATAATCAAGACAATAGGATAATGATTTCATGCAAAATACATGGCCAAAATAGAATTCCACACAATTCCATAATTCACACAAAATAGCATGAAATTTTCGGATGAAATCAGAATGCACAGTTTCCGAACTAATTTGATTAAAATATCCATACGACCTCCAAAAATTACGAAATTTTATCGTGTTATAGCCAAGACACTAAAGTACATTTTTTGTGAATACTTCTAAGCCAAATTAGTTTTAGATTAATTTCTACAGTCTCACGAAGCTTCTGGATCCAACACCGAAACGTCCAGTGCATGCTTCTCCGAATTACTGAGTTTTCACCTACCTATCCTTCTTCTTTTCCTCTGCAATTTTGCTATGTTTTACAAAAATATTTTTTCTACAAGTTTCATGAAGAGATATAAGTCAAAAATCCAGAGTATAGTCGTCGTTTAGGTCCATGAAGTCTCGGGTGTCCTGTACTACATCTCCAGAATTACCGTCTCCAAGATTCAGTCGATTTACTAGGTTATACTTGTTCATTTTGCTTCAAATTTGAGTATGTTGTATTTTAAGATGTCCCCTACAACCTTCATGAAGAAATATAAGAGAGATTCTTAGCACAACTCAACATGCAACCACAAATCCATCAAAAGGTCAGTGAAATCGTTCCAGATCTGAGGTCTCCGTAGGATGAGAGTTTAACCCCTTAAATCTCCATAATTTTCCACCAAATTTTAGTATGTTGTAGTTTAAGACGTTAGATAAAACTTTCATGAAGAAATTGAAGCCAAAATAGAACTCAAAACATAGATGCAAGCTCTTACAAAGTTCTGACTCAGGCGGTTCAAGCAAAACAGCAACACCACTCAAGAACAAGTCATCCAAGCTTCGGTTTTCCCCTCCTAATCACCCAAAATTCGACTTTTCTACAACATACATGTAACACACACACATGCAAGAGCAGCAAGAGGACCCCAACTTGCCTCTAGACCGAACGGACGACAGCACACGGCGGCGACTCCTTCCTCTCCCTCTCGGCTTCTCCTCTCTCTCGCACAGTTTCTCTCCCTTGGCCGAACAAAGCAACCGGCCACTCTCTCTCCTCTTCTTCCCTTTTTATTCCCCCTTAAACCTCATCATTTGCAATCATTAGATTGCCTTTCAATTGGCCAATGCATGAGCTCCTTCTTGCCACTTGGCAAAGCTCATGCATGGGCTTGGGCCTTCTTCTCTTGGGCCTCCTCTTGGGCGGTCGACAGCCCCCTTTCGTGGGCCTAATTGGGCCGACTAGCTTGGCCCACTAAAGCTTAGGCCAATGGGCCTAAGGCCCATCCTAAAAAAATTTAAATTTTCCTTTTTATAATTTCTTCTATGAATTTTAAATTTTAAATTCCACATGGCCAAAGTCTTGTGACATTTTATTTAATTCATAAGGTGCATGGCCAAGCATAGATTATCATTATTAATCTATCTAATTTAAAATCTCATATACATAAGCACAAATCACCTAATCTTAAAAAGAGTCTAATGGCTAAGGCATTAAACCATAGGAAATTTCATTACCTAATTAGAGGCTTTAACACACCTTATAGCTTGACTTGAATTTTGGGATGCCACAAATAGGTAGGTGAAATCATGGTTTTTCAGAGGTAGTTAGATCTGGAAATTTCGGTACTAGGAACAGAAGTTTTAACTGCCTATATTAAATTACCTAGGACGAATATGACTTTGATTCCTTCATGAAAAATCTACCTTATGGTCTTTACTACCATATGGTTTAATTTCATAATTTTTGAAGGTCATTTGTATATTTAATCGAAAATGTTTCTAAAACTGTATAATCTGATGTGTGCGGACTTAGTCAGTTTCAATGCGTGGACTATATCGTTTTGTATGAGGTTCTTTCGGCAATGTGTTCTTCATGAAATATCTATCTTTATTTTTTCTCTACAGCATATTCAAATTTCGTAATTTTTGAAGTTCATTTTCCTATTTAACCAAAAATATTTCAAAAAATGTGCAAGTTGGATTGTTAGAATAGTAGTGCTGTGAAGCTTGGTCTATACCGAATTGTATGAGGGTTTTTGGTGAAGTTTCCTTCATGAAATATCTGCCTCTATATCTTTACTATTACATGTTTGAATTTCATAATTTTTTAAAGTCATTTGGGTATTTAATTAAAATGTTTACTAAAACTGTGCAAGCTGGATTATGCGAATTTCAAAAGCTGTAATGCATGGATTATTTTGTTTTGTATGAGCCCTATAAATTGTATTGTTTTAAGTGATTAAATCTTGCTGCACATGTGATGAAATTGACCTTGTTGCCATCACATCATGTGCCATGTTGATATTGAGACATATATTGTGAATATGAGTTATGATAAATGAGGATACCGTCGGAGGGGTGAGCCGACGATGCCTTGGGAGTGTTGGTGTGGCACCCCTAAACCACCTAAGGTCACCATAGTTACCTACCTACACCTAATGAACACTAGTTACATCTCTCAGTAGAAGCATCGTAGTTCATAGGCATTTTTTTTTTTTGAAAACGGTCCTAGCGCGACTTAATAGCGGAAGCATAATTTAATATCACCATCTCTCCCTCCAAAAATCATGATACAATGCACACCACTAAGTACCATAGGAAAAGATAAATCCGAGCCACTTTTATTTACATATTTTCATAATGGATTTTCTCGGGTCGATACAACAAAAGAAAGCCAAGATTTTTAGCTACACTTGGCCACATCCCAAAAGGATATTTCGACCCCTATGACGATCGCGTGTCATCCTCCATCTATCAGTGGCGGCTACTCCCAAAAAGAAACATCAGCTCTCTACCCCTCATGCGGCCATCACACCCATCCTGGTGCGTCGGGCGGTGGTGGCGGCAACATCCCCCTAAACACTCCATCTCGGCGGATATGAATTGACAGAAACTCCTGAATGACAGGCCCTCAGCTAAGCCCACATCGTACATAACCAGCACTCGCACTCGCACAAATGTCAATCCAGGGATGGTGACGCAGTCGATCTTCGTACACTCTACCTCTACATCCGATGGGAGGCCATCGAAGGTGCCCCACGTGACGGTAGGGAGCGGCATCTTTCTAATATGAAATGTTGGTCCCCGAAGGGGTGAGTACAACCACTCAGCAGGTAAAAGATCCAATAAACCGCTTAATGCATCACACAATACAATTAGAACAATCATAGCGTAGTACATGCGATTCATGCATCCAAGCATAACTCACCTTGCAGCCATGCATATGTCATCATACCATATATACCTACATCCTCATGTACTCATCACTATCATGTCACACACATATCATCATACCATAGGTGATCATCATCATATCACACACATATCATCATACCATGGGTGATCATCATCATATCACACACATATCATCATGCCATGGGTGATCATCATCATGCCACACACATATCATCATGCCATAGGTGATCATCATCATATCACACACATATCATCATGCCATAGGTGATCATCATCATGTCACACACATATCATCATCTCATAGGTGATCATCATCATATCACACACATATCATCATGTCATAGGTGATCATCATCATATCATATGTGCATGATTCAATTTCCACTTTTATTTGTCAATTTGATCACCACATCTCTCTTTTCCGGGATCAGTAATTGCATCCCACACTTTATCACTCGCACCCTAACCTGGCATCGCGAGAAAACCTCTGGCACACACCACCGGGCATCCGGCACCCCCACATTCCGGGTATCTCGCATTCCAACTGGCATCACGAGGCATTCCCCCCGGGCACAAACCTCCGAAACTTCCGGCACCCAACCATTCCGAGCATCTCGAAACTCCCGAGGACATCCGGGCATGTATCACAATACAACTGGGCATCCTGACACTCCCAGGGCATTATCGACCGCCTCCAACAGTTTCCTTATTTATCATAATTCATGTTCACCAATTTATGTCTCATAATCAGCATGGCACATGTTATAATGGCAAACAAGATCACTTTCATCGTTTTAACTCTTATATGCATTTCCAATCATCATCATACATGCAGCAAGATACAACCACTAATGACAATACAATCCATGGGGTCCATACAACTTAGAATAGTCCATATATCATGTCTTTTTGAAATTTACTAAATTCCAGCTTGCACAATTTTGGAAAACATATAAATTAAATATCCATATGATCCTCAAAAATCACACAATCAGAGCATGTAATAGAAAAGACATAAAGGTAACAATTTCATGAAGAACACATGCCCAAAAGAGCTTCACACAAGAAGATAAAGCTCACACAATACAGCATGCAAATTCGGATAAAATCAGGTTGCGCAGTTCTTGAAATATTTCGATTAAATACCCGAATTACCTCCACAAATTCTGAACTTTTACCAGATTATATTCAAGACCCTAAGGTATATTTTTCATGAAGACATATAGGTCAGATTCGCTCTAGATAATTTACTATAGACGGTCGAAGTTCCTGTTCCTAGTACCGAACAGTTCAGTTTAGCTATCTTCGGAAAATCGAGGTTTTGCCTACTTATCTTTCCTCGTTTCCTCTGAAATTTTGATATGTTTTTCCTCAAGAGGTCCCCTACAACTTTCATTAATGGATCTAAGTGATATTCTCAAAGAATAGTCACCAATAAAGTCTACGAAGTCTCGGGAGTCCAGTACCATACTTCCAGATTTGCCGTCTTCAAAAGAAAATCGTTTCACTAGGCTACACTTGCTCATTTTACCTCAACTTTGAGTATGTTAGTCTTTCGTATGTTCTCTACAACTTTCATGAAGAAGTCGAAGTGATATTCTCGGTAAAAAGCAACATGCAACACACAAAACCACCAAGAGATCAACAAAACAGTTGCAGATCTAGCATCTTCGTAGAGGAAGGGTTTCACCCATTAAAACTCAGCCATTTTGTCTCAAATTTTATTATGTTATACTTTGAGATGTTGTCTAAAACTTTCATGAAGAAGTCAAAGTCAAAATCCAACTCAAAACACGCATGCAAGCCTCTACAACGTTCGGGGTTAGGCGGCGCACTCAAAAACAGAACACATTTTCAAGAGCAACACACTCTAGCTTCGGTTTCTTATACCCTAAACACCCAAGATTCAACACCATTCCAAACACACATGCAAAACACACATGCAAGAGCAGAATATGGATCCCAACTTGCCTCCAAAATTGAGCAAGCAACGGCACACGGACGGCGACGGACGAGCGGACGGACGACGGGCGGGCGAGCGGCTCCTTCCTCCTCTCTCTCGGTTCCTCTATTTCCCTCGCAACCCTCTCTCTCTCTCTCTTGGCTTGGGCGACAGCCCCTCAACCAGCCACTCTCTCTCCTTTAATTCCCCCACAAAGCCATCATTTGAAATGATGAGAAGCCTCCCCCAATGGCCAATGCATGGAGTCTCCTTTTTGCCACTTGGCAAGACTCATGCAAGATGGGCTTGGAAGAATTGGGCCGGCCTCTCCCCACTCTCCTTGGTCGACGGCAGCCCTATCCATGGGCTTCATGGGCCGGCGACAGCTCCTCTTCTTGGGCTTCGCGGCTAGGCCCAAATGGCCGAAAATGAGGTGAGGTCATGGGCTGGTTTTAAGCAATTTCTTTGGCCCCTATCTCATCCTATTAATTTACCTAATCCTTAATTATATAAACTCCTAATTGAAATTCATAAATCACAAAACTTTGTGACCTATCTTAATAAATTCCAAATCCATAATCCTTCATGGCCAAAATAGAAATTTTTATCAAATAATTATTCACCATAGGCTTGGCCAAAGTCTTAATGCAAGACATTAATTTGAGCACCCCTAATGACTGGCAATGATTTTTAGGATGCCACAATCAGGATGCCCGGAAAGGAGAGTGCCGGATGCCCGGGATGTGGGGGTGCCAAATGTCCTCGGGAGTTTCGAGATGCCCGGGATGTGGGGGTGCCGGAAGCCTCGGAGGTGTGTGCCGAGGGGATACCTCGTGATGCCGGTTGGGATACGAGATGCCCGGAATGTAGGGGTGCCAGAAGCCTCGGAGGTGTGTGCTGAGGGGATACCTCATGCTGCCAGTTGGGATACGAGATGCCCGGAATGTAGGGGTGCTGGATGCCCGGTGGTATATGCCGGAGGTTCCTCGTGATGCCAGGTTGGGTGCGAGTGCTAAAATGTGGGATGCAATCACTGGTCCCAGGAAAGAAAAATGTGCTGACCTAATTGAAAGATAAAGAGTTGAAATTGAATCATGCATGGTATGGTGACATGTATGCATGGCTGTATGATATGATATGTATGAGTGCATTATGGTATATGCACATAAGGCATGGATATGCATGAATGCTTGATGATGAGTGCATGGTTGTACATGCACCTATGGCATGATGGTATATGCATGAATGATTGATGATGAGTGCATGGTGGTGTATGCACATATGGTATGATGACATATGCATGGCTGCAAGGTAAGTTATGCTTGGATGCATGAATGATATGCACTCTACTATGATGTCATGATTGTTTTGTTTGATGCATTGAGTAGATTAATGGATCTTTTACCTGCTGAATGATTGTACTCACCCCTTTGGGGACTAACATTTCAGATTAGAAAAATGCCTCTCCCTCCGGTCACACAGGGTACCTTTTACGACCTTCCATCTGATGTGGAGGTCGATTGTATGGAGCTCGATTGTGTCACCATCGCTGGTCTGACGTTCATACGGGTTCGTGTGCTGGTGATGTATGATGTGGGCCTGGTTGGGGGCCCGGTCATCCAGGAGTTCTTGTTGGTCCACATCTGCCGTGACGGAGTGATGCGGGGGATGTTGCCGCCACCACCGCCCGACGCACCGGGGTGGGTGTGATGGCCCGCGTGAGGAGTGGGGAGCTGACACTTTTTTAGGATAGCCGACACTTGTAGATAGAGGATGACACGTGATCGATAGAGGGGGTCGAGATCTCTTTTGAGCTGTGGCCAAGGTTAGTTAAAAATCTTGGCTTTTCTTTTTAGTTGTATCGACCCGAGAAATCCATCATGAAAATATAAATAAAAGTGGCTCGACTTTATCTTTTCTTATGGTGCGTAGTTGGTGTGCATTGCATTATGGTTATTGGAGGGAGAAATCGTGAGACTTGTTTATGCTTCCGCTAATAAGATGCGCTGGGACTATTTTTTTTTTTGAAAATGCCTATGAACTATGGTGCTTCCGCTAAGAGATGTAACTAGTATTCATTAGGTGGAGCGATAGGTACCTATGGTGACCTAAAGTGTTTCGAGGTGCCACATACAAAAAGTCTCAAAAAAGTCCGTCGTTTAGTATTTGACTTGCAGTTCCGGGATTCATACATTATTTAAGCTCCAATGCAATTTTGACTATGGGAGCCCACCTTCGAGGGAGTTTCACAAAAAGAGCATATCAAAATCGATGTGCTTCAATCTTTCCAGAATGTCAAGATTTTTCACAACTATTCAATCAAGTCTCAATTATGTCGCTAGCGACATGAAAAATGAATATTTGATTTTGGTAGTTTTATTATATAATCCAAATATTGTAGGATCATGTTAAGACTGTAGCGAAGAGTTCTTGGGGTAGGTGGGAAAGGAAAGATGTCGGTATTTCATAAGTCGATAATTTGTCCATGTTCATTCAAGATCTTGAACTCATGCACATAGCGACATGCATCCTCTTTTTGGCTCATTCATTTGATACCCAACTGCAAGATTAGAATTCGACCAAAAAAAAAGAAAAACTGCAAGATTAGAAGTATCGCATGAACTCTTAGCATTTACGAGAAATATGATAATATGGAGTTCATGAGCTTTTGGATTGAGGATTTAAGTTGAATTATCAATTTGTGTTTCCAATCTTTAAGCAGATTGTTGTACTAAGATTATACTCTGCCCCAGCGAGAACTGCTTAATAAGTATGCATTCAGCAATGTTGGATGCATAATTGCGCAATCCCAAGATCTCCATAACCAGAACAAGAACACAAACAATTGAGTTGAAAGATTAACGCACCTGTGTTGGGATTCATCGTTCTTGAAGCGAAAGCGGAAAACTAATGTTCCACGCGCAAGTTATTCTCCTCTATTGCCCTCCGTGTCACTGGCTTAATGAGGTGGCCCCCTCACGCTTTAGCGTTAGGTAAACACTTATTATGTGAGGATACCTGTGAGAATAAGGGTTAGAGGAGAGACTTGAGCATTATTTATAGAGTTTCAAACCAGGCCCCCTCATTATGGGCCAAGCTTAACTCGGCCCACACTAGTCAGCCCCATATTAGACTAATTAAGAAACCTTCTATCTCACCTTAGACCAACCCCGTTTTACAATAATCGTAAAACGGTAAATTACAATATCAGAAAAACACTTACATTCTCCCACTTATGCTATATTAATTGAAATTGTACTCTATGTGCGCACTTTAATCTAGAGATAATTCTTAATAGTCAATCATATCCCATAAAGTCTCAAATACCGAATCATGGCAGTAACTGCATGTATACACACAGAGCCTTACATGGTCACGAATGTTCTCAACTTTATTGATATGGATTCAACATAGTAGTGTGGCAAATGGATAACATCTCTCATAGAGAGATCCCATTTGTCAGTCAATATTATTTTACCTTAAGCATCACAAAAACTTGTGCCATTAGAGAATGTATTTATGGTTCCAATAAACCCACATATGCCTTGTCCTTATGGTTAACATTTCTTTATGAATAACGATGCATATATACAAGGCTAATAACCGGATGCTCCTAACCTTCACTCAAAGTTTATATAGTACCTTGAGACTTTATCAATATGTATTTAATATAATAACAACACATTCAAAAATATTTTATTGAATGCAAAAGTTGATACATATCAAACCGTTACTAAATGTAACGAACGCATATGTGAATTTTATTAGAGTAAAATCAAAATAGCTCTCACTAAACAATATTATCCCAAGATACTCCTAGGCCTATGACATGTTGCTCAAATACACATGGAAGTAAGGCTTTAATTAGTGGATCTGCAACTATATCATCTGTGAAAATATGTTATATTATAATGCCACATTTCTATACCGTTTCTTTATGGTAAAAAATATTTGACCGCCATATATTTAGACCTCTGCAGTTTTGGTCAAGTACAAAAAGTCTCAGAAAAGTCCGTTGTTTAGTATTTGACTTGCAGTTGCGGGGTTCATACGTTATTTAAGCTCTAACGCAGCTTTGACTATGGGAGCCCACCTTCGAGGGAGTTTCGTAGAAAGAGCATATTGAAATCGATGTGCTTCAATCTTTCCAAAATGTCAAGACTTTTCACAACTAATGTACCACGCACAAGTCATTCTCCTTTATTGCCCTCTGTATCACTAGCTTAATGAGGTGGCCCCATCACGCTTTAGCATTAGGTAAACACTCCTTATGTGAGGATACGTGTGAGAATTAGGGTTAGAGGAGAGACTTAAGCACTATTTATAGAGTTTCAAACCAGGCCCCCTCATTACAGGCCAGACTTAACTTGGCCCATACTGGCCAGCCCCATATTAGACTAATTAAGAAACCTTCTATTTCCCATTAGACCAACCCCGTTTTACAATAATCGTAAAATGGTAAATTATAATATCAATTAATGTAGCTCACATCAGGAAAACTCTTACATTCTCCCACTTGGGCTATATTAATTGAAATTGTATTGTATGTGCACACTTTAGTCTAGAGATAATTCTTAATAGTCAATCATATCCCATAAAATCTCAAACATCAAATCATGACGGTAGCTGCATATATACACACAAAGCCTTCCATGGTCACGAATGTTCTCAACTTTATTGATATGGATTCAATATGGTAGTGTGGCAAATTGATAATATCTTTTATAGAGAGATCCCATTTGTCCGTCACCATTCTCTTACCTTAAGTGTCACAAAAACTTGTGCTACTAGAGAATGTCTTTATGGTTCTAATGAACCCATATGCCTTGTCCTTACGGTTAATATTTCTTTATGTATAACGGAGCATATGTACAAGGCTAATAACCGGATGCTCCTAGCCTTCACTCAAGGTTTATATAGTATCTTGAGATTTTATCAATATGTATTCAATATAATAACAATACATTCAAAAATATTTTATTGAATGCAAAAGTTAATACACATCAAATTGTTACTAAATGTAACGAACACATATGTAAACTTTATTAGAGTAAAGCCAAAATAGCTCCCACTAAACAACAGTATCCCAAGATACTCCTAGGTCTATGCTAATGACATGTCGCTCAAATACACATGGGCGTAGGACTTTAGTGGATCTACAACCATATCATCTGTGAAAATATGTTATATTATAACGCCACATTTCTGTACTGTTTCTTTATGGTTAAAAATATTTGACCGCCATATATTTAGACCTCTACAGTTTTGATCAAGTATAAAAAGTCTTAGAAAAGTCCACCGTTTAGTATTTGACTTGTAGCTGCGGGGTTCATATGTTATTTAAACTCCAACGCGGTTTTGACTATGGGAGCCCACCTTCGAGGGAGTTTCGCAGAAAGTACATATTGAAATCGACGTGCTTCAATCTTTCTAGAATGTCAAGACTTTTCATAACTATTCAATCAAGTCTCAATCATGTCGCCAGCGACATGAAAAATGAATCTTTGATTTCAGTAGTTTTATTATATAATCCAAATATTACAAGATCATGTTAAGATTGTAGCGAAAAGTTCTTGGGATAGGTGGGAAAGGAAAGATGTCAATATTTCATAAGTCGATAATTTGTCCATGTTCATTCAAGATCTTGAACTCATGCGTATAGCGACATGCATCCTCTTTTTGGCTCATTCATTTGACACCCAACTGCAAGACTAGAATTCAACAAAAAAAAAAAAAAACTGCAAGATTAGAAGTATCGCATGAACTCTTAGCATATACGAGGAATATGAGAATATGGAGTTCATGAGCTTTTGGATTGAAGATTTACGTTGAATTATCAATTCATGTTTCCAATTTTTAAGCAGATTGTTGTACTAAGATTATACTCTGCCCCAACGAGAACTGCTTAATAAGTATGCATTCAGTAATGTTGGATGTATAATTGCGCAATCCCAAGATCTCCATAACAAGAACACAAACAATTTAGTAGAAATATTAACACACCTGTGTTGGGATCCATCATTCTTGAAGTGGAAGTGGAAAACTAATGTACAACGCGCAAGTCATTCTCCTCTATTGCCCTCTATATCACTGGCTCAATGAGGCAGCCCCCTCACGCTTTAGCATTAGGTAAACGCTCCTTATATGAGGATACGTGTGAGAATTATGGTTAAATGAGAGACTTAAGCACTATTTATAAAGTTTCAAACCAAGCCCCCTCATTACGGGCCAGACTTAACTCGGCCCACACTGGCCAACCCCATATTAGACTAATTAAGAAACATTCTATCTCACTTTAGACCAATCATGTTTTACAATAACCGTAAAACGGTAAATTACAATATCAATTAATGTAGCCCACATCAGGAAAACTCTTACATTCTCCCACTTGGGCTATATTAATTGAAATTATACTGTATGTGCACACTTTAGTCTAGAGATAATTCTTAATAGTCAATCATATCCCATAATATCTCAAATACTGAATCATGGTGGTAGCTGCATGTATACACACAGAGCATTCCAGAGTCACGAATGTTCTCAACTTTATTGATATGGATTCAATATAGTAGTTTGGAAAATGGATAACATCTTTCATAGAGAGATCCCATTTGTCGGTCACCATTCTCTTACCTTAAGCGTCACAAAAACTTGTGCTATTAGAGAATGTCTTTATGGTTCTAATGATCCCATATATGCCTTGTCCTTACAGTTAACATTTCTTTATGTATAACGAGGCATATGTACAAGGCTAATAATCGGATGCTCCTAGTCTTCACTCAAGGTTTTTATAATATCTTGAGATTTTATCAATATGTATTCAATATAATAATAACACATTCAAAAATATTTTATTGAATGCAAAAGTTGATACATATCAAACCGTTACTAAATGTAACGAACACATATATGAACTTTATTAGAGTAAAGCCAAAATAACTCCCACTAAACAACAGTATCCCAAGCTACTTCTAGGCCTGTGCCAATGACATGTGGCTCAAATACACATGGGTGTAGGACTTTAGTTAGTGGATTTGCAACCACATCATCTGTGAAAATATGTTATATTATAACGCCACATTTCTGTACTTTTTCTTTATGGTTAAAAATATTTGACCGCCATATATTTAGACCTCTACAGTTTTGGTCAAGTACAAAAAGTCTCATAAAAGTCCGTTGTTTAGTATTTGACTTGCAGTTGCGAGGTTCATACATTATTTAAGCTCCAACGCGGTTTTGACTATGGGAGCCCACTTTCGAGGGAGTTTCGCAGAAAGTGCATATTGAAATCGACATGCTTCAATATTTCTAGAATGTCAAGACTTTTTACAACTATTCAGTCAAGTCTCAATCATGTCACCATCAACATGAAAAATGAATCTTTGATTTTGGTAGTTTTATTATATAATCCAAATATTACAGGATCATGTTAAGATTGTAGCGAAAAGTTCTTGGGGTAGGTGGGAAAGGAAAGATGTCAGTATTTCATAAGTCGATAATTTGTCCATGTTCATTCAAGATCTTGAACTCATGCGTATAGCCACATGCATCCTCTTTTTGGCTCATTCATTTGATACCCAACTGCAAGATTAGAAGTATCGCATGAACTCTTAGCATTTACGAGGAATATGAGAATATGGAGTTCATGAGCTTTTGGATTGAGGATTTAAGTTGAATTATCAATTCGTGTTTCCAATCTTTAAGCAGATTGTCGTACTAAGATTATACTCTACCCCAGCGAGAACTACTTAATAAGTATGCATTCAGCAATGTTGGATGCATAATTACGCAATCTCAAAATCTCCATAACCAGAACAAGAACACAAACAATTAAGTAGAAAGATTAACGCACCTGTGTTAGGATCCATCGTTCTTAAAGCGGAAGCAGAAAACTAATGCTCCACGCGCAAGTCATTCTCCTCTATTGCCTTCCGTATCACTGGCTCAATGAGACGGCCCCCTCACACTTTAGCATTAGGTAAACGCTCCTTATGTGAGGATACGTATAAGAATTATGGTTAGAGAAAATACTTGAGCACTATTTATAGAGTTTCCAACCAGGACCCCTTATTACGGGCCAGGCTTAACTTGGCCCACACTAGCCAGCCTCATATTAGACTAATTACGAAACATTCTATCTCACCTTAGACCAATCATGTTTTACAATAACCATAAAACGATAAATTATAATATCAATTAATATAGCCCATATCAGGAAAACTTTTACATTCTCCCACTTGGGCTATATTAATTGAAATTGTATTATATGTGCGAACGTTGGTCTATAGATAATTCTTAATAGTCAATCATATCCCATAAAGTCTCAAACACCGAATCATAGCGGTAACTGCATGTATACACATAGAGGCTTCCATGGTCACAAATGTTCCCAACTTTATTGATATGGATTCAATATGGTAGTGTGG
Organism: Eucalyptus grandis; assembly: GCF_016545825.1. Taxonomy (NCBI): domain Eukaryota; kingdom Viridiplantae; phylum Streptophyta; class Magnoliopsida; order Myrtales; family Myrtaceae; genus Eucalyptus; species Eucalyptus grandis. The sequence continues at coordinate 38,506,315 of NC_052614.1, forward strand.
CAAATGGATAACATCTCTCATAGAGAGATCCCATTTGTCAGTCACCATTCTCTTACCTTAAGCATGACAAAAACTTGTGCCACTAGATAATGTCTTTATGGTGCCAATGAACCCACATATGCCTTGTTCTTACGGTTAACATTTCTTTATGTATAACGAGGCATATGTACAAGGCTAATAACCGAATGCTCCTAGCCTTCACTCAAGATTAATATAGTACCTTGAGACTTTATCAATATGTATTTAATATAATAACAACACATTCAAAAATAATTTATTTGATGTAAAAGTTGATACATATCAAACCGCTAAATGTAACGAACACATATGTGAACTTTATTAGAGTAAAGCCAAAATAGTTCCCATTAAACAACAGTATCCCAAGATACTCCTAGGCCTATGCTAATGACATGTCGCTCAAATACACATAGGTGTAGGGCTTTAGTTAGTGGATCTGCAACCATATCATCTGTGAAAATATGTTATATTATAACGCCACATTTCTGTATCGTTTTTTTATGGTAAAAAATAATTGGCCACTTCTTACCTTTTACCCAAAAAAAAAAAATTAGTTGACCTCCGTATATTTAAACCTCTTGAGACCTCTGTTATTAATAAATACTACAAATTTATTGTCTCAATACAACCGTATGGGTCTATGCATAAAGTTAAAAACGATCAACTCTTTAATGAGGTTCTAGAGTCTATTAGCCCAAGTAACAGCATAAAAGAATGTTACAAACTCTACTTCCATAATAGAAGATGACACAGAACTTTATTTACTGCACTTCCTGCTAACATAAATATGTATTCCGTTGATCACATGTCATCCTAACAGCTAGCGAAGTTTACATCTAAATACCATAGTAGCTGCAAGAATTGAACATGTTTGTAAATTAGCATATAATCTCTTGTCCTATTTAACTACCTTAAAACCTTATTAGCAGCAACCTAGTGATCACGTCCTGGATTTGACTGATTTCTGCCTAAAAGTTCCGTCGCAAAGACGATATTTAGTCTAGTGCAAATTTGAGCATATATTATACTTTTAAATGCACTAACACAAGGTACACCATTTAACTAGATTTTTTCAATATCTAAATAAGGACAATGTAATGGATTTGGTCCATCACCCTTAACGACAGGAGCAATTCTTGGCTTGCAATGATGTATATTGAATATTTCCAATATACAATCAGCAAATGCCTTCTGAGATAAATCCAATAAAATTCAATATATATGGCAAGAACAATCCTTATGGATCTTAGTGCAAAGGACAAAAGACGACTCAAAGTCACTACTTGTAAGCGAAATATCATGTTCATAGAATATGAGAAAAATAAATTTCTTCCCATTGACCTTGCAGTATATTGAATTACTCTGTTTCCAATTGAACAAAATAATAACACTATGAAACTTTAATAATATTGTCTGGAAAATTGCTTAAAATTATAAATAAAACTTTTCAGTTTACCCACAAGTTTACTTGAATCTGTTGTATATCGCCTTTCATGGCATTTAATCACATACTTGATTGAGGATAAGAAACAACATTTATATAAGTCGATAAATCAACCATGTAGTGGATATTGCAGTCATACTCTCACAAATAGACTGTATAGTCTGATGGTATAACTTACCGTCTTTTCCAAGCAAATCTCCTGAATAAAGCTATAACCACTTCATTCTGCACTTGAGAGGTTCGATAAATTTCATCACAAATTATATTAAGAATAGTACCTTGAACCTCAACAAGTTTAGTTTATGGTACATGAGATTCCACAATTTTCTATATAGGCAAAGACAAAGACACGGTAACCTCCATCGTACTATTATCCTTAATAGTCTGAGAGCAGCTATCCTCTACAATTATGTCGAATTCTAGAAACTTTACTGTATGTGATTTCATAATTCTTGTACTTTCTTTAGGGTCATAAAATCAATACTCATTTGAACAATCTACGTAAGATACAAAATAATTCCGAGTGAATCAAAATTGCAACGCACTTAATATTGGATTAGATAACCACCTCTAAATTTAATATGATTCAAGTAATTCACGTTCAGTCAATAATTCAAAAAAAGTTTATGAAACAACTTAGATAATAAACATGTTTTGTATGTAAAAAGGTTGTTTTCAAAATATCAACCCATAGAAGACCGAATAAATTAGTCTTACTAATCATACCCATCACCATGTTCATTATGGTGCATTATGCCTTTTGGCCAAGTCTTTTTGCCAAGATTTTCGGACATAGTAAATTAAGTTACCACTCCATAATTTATCAAGTATTTGACAAATGACCATTTAAGCTATTCAGCATTATCATACTTGCCAAAATATTTACGGCCACTATTAAGCCTAACAACCTTTAAGACTAATTATAACTGTTTTATTCTTTATCTCAACCATTTTCCTTAAATAGAAAACTTTTGGAAACAATATTTTCAACCGTATATGAAACGTATATATCATTATGTCTTAAACACAATCTTTGTAGATGTTCGATATTAGACAAGACATAATTTCAAGCCACTAAAGCTTCCTTCATCTTTTAGCAATGTAGTCAGTTGGTAACCACTTTTCAAGTGTTCCTAAATGGAACACTTCATGGACAGTAAACAAATTCTATTACTATTTTCCCAAGTAGCAAGTCCTATGTCTACTACTTAAAATTGAAGCAGTAAAAAACCTCAATAATAGTAGAGTTATTAATTATAGAAAATGTGACTGAAAAACGAGTAATGTATATAATTAGCATTATGTGAGCACTATGTAACTTGACGTACAAGTACACATCCAGAGAGTTACATGCATAATCATATAATCACCTTTGGACATAAAACATGACATGCAGTTGTACACTCCCCACATGATAGCGGTTATGAGAATATATTCTAATCTTTGTGAATTATGACCTTTGGGCATATATGAACCACTAGGATTAGTCACTACTCTACCACACCATCATGTATCCCTCTATGAACTAATATACAAACACCTCATTTGGGAGTATGACTACGCATTAGACCAGGAGATATCCCAATCAATATACGAGACCAAAATTTCTCAAACCCAATCAAGTATGCCACTTTGGCGGTCACCACTCAATTAAACCATTGAAACTCTTTCATACCAAGATATAAACCATACTTCTCACATACACCATATACATGTGATTTTAACTTTAGTGATATGGGCAGTAAATCACTAAAATCACATATCATGCTAATTATATTGCTTTATTCATTAATAAAAATCAATCATATATATATATATATATATATATATATATATATAAATGACCTGAAAGATATATTCCAATAAGATCACTGATCAAAGCAACACAAGAAACTTCTCATAATAGAGAAGTAAGTATTTCTTATGTACCCCAATTACAGATTACCAGAATAACATAAAAAGAATGTTGATCTAGAGAATCTATCACAAGTTAACATCAATAGCAATACATAGTACACCAGATCGACAAGCCTGACAGCCGATCCACTATCGCTCATGAGTTTCATAAGGCAAACATCACTCCAAGGCCAACAACTAATTAATTAGCCAATTTTAAGTAACAAATATCATTACATCAACCACTGGCTTATAAATTGAGTCAAATCACATAACTAAATATCTAAACTATAACAATAGATATTATTACTCTACGTAAATGTTGTCATACTCCTTAACCATAAAAATGTTCAACTTGATGGATATTAACAAGTGACCAGATACGTTTAGATACAATATATAATAATTTAATTGACATGCATTACCCACATTCAGTAGATGTGTTAATTAGTACAATTAGTTTGGTCACGAGTTCTTAAGATGTTCATCATTCAAATGTTACCAGCGTGTAAAGGAGTATGCTTGAGTAACAAAAAATTTATAACATTTACTGTTTCTCATCACCTCAATATATAACTCAATTATTATCTCATAATGGTTGTATCTTATTAAGTCAACTTCAGTTAACAATAAAGCTTAATTTTTTTATTAATGAATCACACATTTATAATGTTTATGTGATAACATACCAGTAATCCAACACTTGTATTTCAAAAATCACATAAAAATACGCAAAAATACACTAAAAATACGCGTATTTAGGGTTTTGTAAATATTTTCACATCTATAAAACCATCAAATATATAAAATAAATACACCACAAGATAGAGGAGGATCATACGACTCTAGCGCCACCAACCACACGCTCATCAAAGCTCCCACGTGCCCGCACACGCTGCCTAAGTGCGCGGCGTGTGGAGCTCACACGCAGGCGAAGGGTCCGGTCAAAAACCGGTCCAATCGGTGGCGGTCTAACTAGTCCGGTAAACGGTTGACCAGGTTGGGTCGGGTCGAGTCAATGAGTTGGGTTGGGGTCTCGGGTCAGGTTCGATTCGCTGATGTCATCGTGACATCAGCACTCGCATGCGTCGCATGCGCAAGCCACGCCCCGTTCGTGGGGGCGCGTGACCACGCGTGGGGCGCATCTCCGACACCCCAACGAGCGTGGCCGTGCGTGGGGGCGCATGCGGCCTCCCCTGGCGATGCGCCGCCCACGGATCTCCTCGTCTCATTTAGCCTAGTCCAAATTTGTGATTTAATTTTTATTTTTATTTAACAAAAAATCTCGAAAATCACAAATTATGGCAAAAATTTTATGCGTTCGAATTCTAGGTTATGGAGGCTTTGATACCACATGTTGGATGCATAATTGCGCAATCCCAAAATCTTTATAACTAGAACAAAAACACAAACAATTGAATAGAAAGATTAACGCAACTGTGTTGGGATCCATCGTTATTGAAGCGGAAGCGAAAAACTAATGTTCAACGCGCAAGTCATTCTCCTCTATTACCCTCCGTATCACTGGCTCAATGAAGCGGCCCCCTCACACTTTAGCGTTAGGTAAACGCTCCTTATGTGAGGATACATGTGAGAATTATGGTTAGATGAGAGACTTGAGCACTATTTATAGAGTTTTTAACCAGTTCCCCTCATTACGGGTCAAGCTCAACTCAGCCCACACTAGCCGGCCACATATTAGACTAATTAAAAAACATTCTATCTTACCTTAGACCAACCCCATTTTACAATAACCGTAAAACGGTAAATTATAATATCAATTAATGTAGCCCACATCAAAAAAAAACTCTTACATTCTCCCACTTGGGTTATATTAATTGAAATTATACTGCATGTGCGCACTTTGGTCTAGAGATAATTCTTAATAGTTAATCATATCCCATAAAATCTCAAGCACCGAATCATGGCAGTTACTGCATATATACACATAGAGCCTTCCATGGTCATGAATGTTCTCAACTTTAAGCTCCAACGCGGTTTTGACTATGGGAGCCCACCTTCGAGGGAGTTTCGTAGAAAGAGCATATTGAAATCGACGTGCTTCAATCTTTCCAAAATATCAAGACTTTTCACAACTATTCAATCAAGTAGTAATCATGTCGCCAGCGACATGAAAAATGAATCTTTGATTTTGGTAGTTTTATTATATAATCCAAATATTGCAGGATCATGTTAAGATTGTAACGAAGAGTTCTTGGGGTTGGTGGGAAAGGAAAGATGTCAGTATTTCATAAGTCGATATTTTGTCCATGGTCATTCAAGATCTTGAACTCATGCGTATAACCACATGCATCCTCTTTTTGGCTCATTGATTTGACATCTGACTGCAAGATTATAATTCGACCAAAAGAAAAAACTGCAAGATTAGAAGTATCGCATGAACTCTTAGCATTTACGAGGAATATGAGAATATGGAGTTCATGAGTTTTTGGATTGAGGATTTAAGTTGAATTATCAATTCGTGTTTCCAATCTTTAAGCAGATTGTCGTACTAAGATTATACTCTGCCCCAGCAAGAACTGCTTAATAAGTATGCATTCAGCAAAACTTGGTTTGTGTTTTCGTTTGTTGGTTTGAGGATAGCGCCATGCCATTTTTGCTTCTATGGAAGGAAGATTCGGTGTTGGCAATGACGAAGAAGGGTATGTCCTCGATGCTTAGTAGCGAGATGTCTGGGATGTGGCGAGGTGTAGTAGACGCATCCATCCCACCACTCCCTTCGGAATAGATTTCTCACTCATAAATTTAGCGAATCGACAGCTCTAGGTAGATTGATTTGAGAAGTGAGCATGGATAGTATCAGTGGTCGTGAATTGTTCTTTGAGTACATAATTTGATCGAATCATTAAATTACGCATGTGAACTCATTCTGATATTTTCAAATGCTATTCTAAAGATGCAGGAATTCTCATCGAACAATCCACTTTCTCCTTTTCTTGGTAAAACAGAGTCAAGTCACTACATTACAACATAGCATACTTTTTGATCATGTGAATTGTTTTGATCAGTATAATTTATAAGTAAGATCAAATCCCTAACCTACTAATACTCACTAGGAATGCTGCTATAGATCCGTCCGAGGGCATATGTGGGCATGGGATCTAAGGAGCAATCGTTTTGCATTTTGTAGTATTATGATGTTAGCAATGCAAAAGGATACTTAATAAAAGACAAAATCTTTAGGTATTACTACAGTATATTCATGATTTACCATAAAAAGAAGTAAGAACGGAAATTTAGAAATCCTTGTGCCAAGGATATTAATAATATTAACTGGTAGTTAGCTCTATTTCTTCAATTTTCTTCACAAACCAGTCCACAAAGCGGACGAGTCCGAGTCCCATTCACTTTCATTTCCTGAACCTTGAGAAGGCTTATCTAGATCAGGATTCTCAAATGGATATTCGAGCGTTGGAATTCCCACATCTCCCTCCAACATCTTCAATACTGTGTCATCGCTGGCCTCACCTCTGGCTTATTCTGAATGCACCATAAAAAAAACCATTGACATCCTCATCACCTTCTCTCTTTACTCTTAAGAAACCCGTAGACCATCTCCAACAACTAGCAATTCTGTAACATGTACCACGTGCACTGTGGTAGCCCTGACATTAACTCACTCAGGTTCATGTCATGATTTATCCTCCTCCCCACTATGTCGAACAGGACTATCGCGAAGCTGCACATGTCGCACTTGTAGGTCACAAGGTATGACTTTGACATCTACTGTGTGGCATACCTATGGGTGCCACGGGACACTATAATGGGTATCCGACTTCTTTCCCAATTGTAGAGCTTGGCAAGCCTGAAGTCCACGATTTTCGAGCTCAAGTTCTAGTCCAAGAGAATTGCATTGGGCTTTATGTCGTAGTGAACGATCCTTTGAGTTGAGAAAGATAAAGTGAAAGAGGGAATTGCAGAACTTTGTATATTTCAAGATATTTTGAATAAGAATACATGAGCCTATTTATATATTTTATTAAAAAACTAATTTAAGATGACATCTCAATCAAGATATACACAATCTTGCAATATACATGCAATATTGGGAGACACTAATAATTAATAGAATAATCGAGTATATTTAACATAAGATCCTAGAAAAATCTCTAAGGCCACATTTGATGATCTAGATAAAATTCAAGATAGGATAAAATTTATCATATGCTATGTTTGATGTCTGCTTAAGATATGATAAAAGCAGATGAGTCCGAGTACCGTTCACTTCCATTTCCCGAGCCCTGAGAAGGCTTATCTAAATTGGGATTCTCGAACGGACAATCAGGCGTCGGAATTTCCACATCTGCTTCCAACATCTTCACCACAGCGCTCATCATCGGCCTCGCCTCCGGCTTATACTGAATGCACCACAAAGCCACCTTCAACATCATCATCGCCTTCTTTCTTTCACTCTCAGGAAACCCGCAAACCATCTCCAACAACCTGTCATTCTGTAAAATGTGCCATGTGCACTGTGGTAGCCCCGACATTGACTCTTTTAGGTCCATGTCATGATTTATCCTCCTCTCCATGATGTCAAATAGGACCATTCCGAAGCTGTACACATCGCACCTGTACGTCACAGGATATGGCTTCGACATCTCTGGCGCGGCATACCCGTGTGTGCCACGAAACCCTGTCATGGGGATCTGACTGCTTTCCCTATTGCAGAGCTTGGCGAGCCCAAAGTCTGCAATCTTCGGCCTCAAGTTTTGGTCCAGGAGGATGTTCCCGGGCTTTATGTCATAGTGGACGATCTGCTGCTCGCATTCCTCGTGCAAGTAGGCAATCCCCTTTGCGGTCCCCACGGCAATCTCATGCATCTTGTGACCATCGATCGCCATCTGGTCTCCTAACAGGAACTTGTCAAGGGACCCATTTTCCATGTACTCATAGACGAGCGCCCTTGTTGTTGGGTCAAAGCAAAAGCCATAGAGCCTGACAAGGTTTATGTGGTGAGTTCTTCCAATGGAGCTCACCTCTGCCATGAACTGCTCCTTCATCCTCTTGTCGTGGGCGTTCGTGAGCACTTTGACGGCCACCAGAGTTCCGTTCGGCAACTCCCCTTTGAAGACAACTCCATAAGCGCCGGAACCAAGCACAGTGGCGTAACCTGAGGTGTAAGCAGCCAGCTGATCTGAAGAAAACCTGGGAGGATTCAGGAACCTTTCCAGGGTGCCAAACTCATTGGGCACATCCCAGTTGTGTCCTGGTGAGATAGCTGGCGGGGTGACAGAGATTACTTCGGATGGCAAAGGACGAACAACTTGTGGAAATTTTTCCAAGTCATTAGTAGCTATCTTGGCCAAGCTTGGGATCGCAGTTCCTGCTTTCTTCAAGCAATCGATGATGAAGTACACGATTGCAATAGTTGCTGCAGTCCCCACCACACCGGAAACTGAAAACAGGTTGCAGTGATAGCATTTGTTAAAACTTTGATCATAATATCAAATTTAGAACTTCAAACACAGGTTCACATTCTGACTTACTAATGGCAGCAGCTAAGAACCGATCCATCGTCGAGTTGAATGAACCATTTAAAGGATCGCCAGGCGACTCTGGATTGGAATTGTCAGAAAGATATCGGGAGGCGCTCATCTCTTCTGGGTGGAATCGAATCGAGCCTTGTTGGGGGATCAAAAACTTCTCTCGTTGAGAACCTGCTAATGAGGACCGTCGTTACGGCTTCAATTTTGGTGATGTTGAGTATAAGTATTCGCAGAGAAGTCTCTCTGTTGTCTAGTATTTGACTTTTCTCGAGCCGTGCATTTGCGTGGCTCATACGTTGTTTAAGTTCCAACGCGGTTTTGTTAAAGGGTGTTCATCTTCGAGGGAGTTTCTCGGAAGAGCATATTGAAATGGACGTGCTTCAGTCAACACAACAAATCTGGACTTTTTTCCGGTTCAAAGAGAAGATCATGTTACATTAGGTATTATATATTGGTTCTCATGCATACACGTAATCTTCAGCGATTTGCTTGCCAAAAGGCAATCACCTGGACACCAAGTAAGTCGCTGAATAATACGCGTATGTATAATAATAATAATAATAATAATAATAAGAATAATAATAATAATAATAATAATAATAATAATAATAATAATAATAATAATCTTCAGCGATTTGCTTGCCAAAAGTCAATCACGTGGACACCAAGTAAGTCACTGAATAATACGTGATATTATTATTATTATTCTTATATAGACACATACACATATATGTATGCACACGTGCGTCCAAGATTACGTGCAAGTATAAGAAGAAGAGCTAAAAATATAAATTCGGTATGTTTAGCGGAAATGAACATTGGTAGAAAGTATTTTTCTAAAAATAATTATTTATGAAAATGAATGATAAAAAATTATTTTCAGTGTTCATAAAAATGATTAGACATAAATCGTCATCAATAATACAAATATTTTTCATTAATTATTATTTCAATTGATATGAAGAATTATTTTTTAAAATATATTTTCAAATCATACATTTTTTCACGAGATAAACGAAGTCTTAAATTATATTTGTTGTGTTGTTATTCCTATTTCTCGAACAATAATTCTCCATTGTCGGTCTCGCATGTTGTTTAATATATTTTCTAGACTGTAATCAATCAATCATTTAAAAACTTGGATTGTAACTTTTGTTCCACCTTTTGAGACATTGGTTCCTCATTTGATTATGAATTTTTTTATGTAATATTCAAATTTTTATTGCCTGAAATCAAAATTATATTTTACTTTCCCTTTAACTTTTTATCAAGGCTCTTTTCTCATTTCCTATATTGTCATGATCACATGTTTTGAAAAAACTTCCCTGTAGGAAAGACGTGTTAATTATTATTTTCTCTAATTTTATGTCAATGGTAATTATTGATTTTAATGTTATTCATATTTTGTCTTATGATAAGAACAGTATCAATTCAAGTGACTATAAAGCTTCTTTACTTGAGAAAATGTTTTATATGAAAATTATTATATATAATATTGAATAAGTAAATCCGATGATCACTTCAACCTCATATTTTATAATAAAAAAAATTATGGTAAAACCATGCATATGTTTAGAATACCTATGGAAAAAATTGTAATTCACGATGATAAAGATGATTGGAAAGTAGTCAACGAGTTTTGTACCTTCTAAATCGATAATTGTCAGACAAATTTAATTATGTTAGAAAGATTAGTCGAAATCTTTACATATTATTTTATTATTTACTAATATATTTTTTCACTATTTCTCTTCACACGCAACGTGTGTGCTATACATAGGACCACATGACAATATCTTGTCCCCATATATCTCTCATATAATCTAAGTTTAAACTAAATCTCCCTTATATAATAACAATCTGCATTCATTTCTTAAAATAGCTATATTTGCCACCCATTTCCTAAAATAAATTAAATCGCCCTTTCCCTTCTTTACGATTTTTTGTTCTATTTTGAAATTTTTGCAACACATAGTATGTGCCTTCTGTGTTAGTATTAAATGAAATTCTCCATCATCTTCCATCGATACGGTACACCTCTATTCTCCACCTTCCAACCTCAAAATGACTTATGTCACCGTGAGGTCTCAAAACCCATTTTAGAGATGTCAAGCGGGCCAACCCCTGCGCAACATCGCCCAACCCACTAAGGGTCGAGCTTGGCATGACCCATTTTGTGGGTTGTGTGCCGAGTTGATTCCATTCATATTGGGTCAATTTTTCATTTTTTGGTCGGGGGTCATATTTTGCAATTGGTTTTGGGCCCAAAAGACCAAGCCTTTTGGGCCCATCATAAGTGGCCAATAGCCACTAAGAAGAAATTGAATGAGCCCAGGCCAAAAACATGAACGGCCCATGCCCAAGCACGGTTCACTCCACTTGTACAACACCTACGCGTTGGGAAAACTTCATGTGCATTTTAAATATGACAAAATATTCTTTATAATATTTGAGTGTGGAGGCGGTAGGTTCTCTACATACAAGTTCATATGCGAATGATGTCAACTACAAGACATCCTTGTCAATGTAGGATTCCTCACTCTGGAAATAATAAACAAAATATCAAGTGTAAAATGTTACCGTTAAGAGAATCTTTAGATTATAACAAACAAGTAAGAAATATGAGATACGTTAAGATACCCGAATGAACTGAATAGAATGCGAGCAACATAGAGAGCATGAGTTGAACTTTGACAGCCATTTCCCTCTCATTCGAAGTCTGATTAACTAGATTCTTGTGCCCATGAAAAGCTTGCAAGTAGAAATTTTTCGAAAATGCAGTTCGATTTCCATATAAACACGGGATTATGAATTTCCATGAATCAAGCCTGATGGAAGGCCAAGGCAAAACGTCGTGATATCTCCCTCGAGAAAACTCCATTCAATATAATTCCCTTGGTCTTGTAAAACTCACAATCAGATCTACATGATCCAACACCTGTGCAACAAATATCATGCAATCTAGCCGTACAATGTGGGTAAATTGGGAAATTTTGGAAAGCTCTCGCAGAGCGCGACCTAATTGTGCTCTTCAATAGTTGTTTCCACGACATTGACTTTCACTCAAAATCCCGACAAAAAAGTTTGGTGTATACATTGCAGTCCAAATTTTGTGGCTTGGTCCAGTTTGTGCCGTTAGAGTTTCTAGTTTGAAGCTTCCGTTCTGGGCTTTATCGAATCCAAAATCGGGAACTTGAAATTGGGGGAGCTGGTTCATCCATGTTTTGGTGAAATCGACTTAATAAGTACGAATCCCAATGCTATTTCGGTCGATTTGCGTGCTGGATTCCACCTATTCTCTCGCTTCTACATATCACATTTGTTCGTCAGAATAAAATACATTTCCACCTATTTCGGTCGATGTACTTGGCCTTGATTGTGTTTTATTCAAGTGTTGCTCATCCAACTCTTCCTTATTGCTCTTTTCATCATCAATTCATGAGAATCAATCTCCAAGAACATATTGCGTCTCATTTCATTCATGCAGTAAATTACATGAGGGTTTCATCAACATCCACAATTGTTTACAAATGGTAGCCCATTAACTTTTTCTTTATTTTTATGAAAATAATGTTCCACATCGCTTGAAGACAAATCCTATATACTAATTATATTCATATGATCTCCATTTGCCATTAGTTTTTGTATTGGACTTACGACTATATAAAATGTGTTAAGGCACTTTCTGTCCCTCTATATCAAAGTCACCATTTTATTGTACCTGTCATTTATAATTCCAGTGTAATTTACATATACATCTTCTTCAAATCCTCTAAAGAGCATTCTTGAACATTTTGCAAATAATATACTCTAATGTAAAATATGTAAAGTCATCTAAAGGGATTTTTGAATGTGGACATGCAATTGAAACTATTAAAAGCTCTTGAAAATCAATTGTATATGTAGCCACCATAATTCTAAAAGATTATGATTTACTGATAAATATGTCCATGAGTGGAATTGTTGGCCCAATTAAGATAGCGGTAGTAAATGAACTCAGATTATTTTTTAAAGCATATTTCCATGGGATTAACAAAAAAAAATTAATAATGTCACTTTATCAAGAATAATGTCCATCCATTAATGTTATATCACTCGATAATATGTAATCATGAAACATTAAATATTCTAAATTTGCATATCCAAAATATTAGTGAAATGATTAGAAAAAATTTACATGATGAGTTAAATTAATTATTTACAATGACCCAATGAACCGCTATGTTACGCAATTCAATCAATGAAGTGTTATGTTGGATTCAATTAAATACAAAGAGTTTCTATTTCCTTGTCAATTACTGTTTGGTTACTTAAAAATGTGGACCAATTCTATCAAATTTCAGTTATACACGACAAGTTAACGCATAGTCGCACGGGTCAAATAGCTAGTTAAATAACTTGGCAGTACATGAAAATCATGGCATGCAGCAACGACACACTTGCTCCTGAAAACACTGATGATTGAATGCACATTAATCACGGGTTCAACAGAATTTATCATTTAGTGGTCAAAGTCAAGCACATTTGACAACGACTTTTATTGACTGCATTTTCTGCCTTTATGTACCCTTAGGTTCACCATGAACAACACCTTACTCCAAAAGAAAGCATCCCAATCTGTGCTGTGTCCCATTTCATTCCTCCCAACGATGGAGAACTTCTCAGCCTCAAACCTTCTGAAGCTGATACCGCTACTCATCGTGCTCGTGCTTGTGATTCCGAAAGGAAATGTTTCCGCAACAAAGAAAGTCGTTCGAGTCCAAAACGATCTGGGCGAAGTTACTCTGATGGTGCATTGCAGATCCAAAGACGACGACGTCGGTGTGCACTACCTTTCCAATGGGAACTACACTACGTGGCCATTCGGTGACAGTCTGATCCGCACGATCTTCTGGTGCACCATCAAGTGGAACGGTGAAAAAGAAGATTTCACGGTTTATGATTCGCTGAGGGATAGGGTTCGATGTTGGCTCAAGTGCTGGTGGAGCGTAAGGCCGGACGGAGCCTACTCTTTTAACGAAAAGACACAGCAATATGAAAAGCTGTATGCCTGGTAAAACTAGGAAGCTAAATTTGGAAAGAGAAATTTTCTAAACTATGTTCCTGTGTTGAAAAGAAGATGCTATTTGAATAAATTTACATCTGTCTCCATTATTTATCTCCCCGGATCTTTTTCTACATACACTAATTCAAAGTACGGGTTAGCATGCAATTTCAAAATTGTATGCATTGTCAACAAATAATGCATATAATTTATTTGTGAAACTTTTCACCTTAGTTGCAAATTGGAGTGACACTGATCATCTAGAGCCAAGGCATGAAGATTTAGTCAAATAAATAGGCTAAATTGATATTTCGCAAGTTGGATTTTGGTTAATGATGCAAATAATCATCTATCTCAGTTCACAGTTGGATTTCAATTAAATACCAAGAGTTTCTATTTCTTCATGAATTACTGTTTGATTACTTGGAAATGTAGAATTATTCTATATAATTTCAGTTATACACGAAAAATTTACGCAGTCTCGCCGGTCAAATAGGTAGTTTATATAACTTGGCAGTACCTGAAAATCTTGGCATGCAGCAACGACACGTTGCTCCTGAAAACACTGATGATTGAATTGAATGCACATTAATCAACGATTCAACAGAATTTATCATTTAGTGGTCAAAGTCAAGAACATTTTCTCTAATTGACAACAACCCTCATTGATTGCATTTTCTGCCTTCATGTACTCGTAGGTTCACCATCTGTGTTGGGTCCCATTTCATTCCTCTCAACAAAGGAAAACTTCTCAAACGATTGATGCCAACGATCAGCAAGGGTAAGCCTCTTTAGTGGATCGGCAAACTCGACCTTTGCCAATGGCTATTGAGCTCACTTGCGAGGTTGAGCTCGCTCTTGCCCAAGGACAGCAAGGCAAGCTCACCACTAGCCTATCGCCATAGTTCGGTGATCGGCCCTCCCCTTTGGCCAGTCACCCGAAGGAGGAGGAAGAAAGAAAAAAATAAAAAATAAAAAATAATCATTCAAAAAAATAAAATATGATTATAAAATTATGGTCGATGCTGGCAAACTTCCACATCAGCGCTAGCTTACCAAATTCGACTAGATGGGTTGAATTGATATAATTACAAAATTTTAAGATTCAATTTACCAAAAAAATAACTTTAGGACCGAATAGGCATAATTGCAATAGATTTAGAACTTTTTTGGTAACTTCCCCATTAATCCCTGAATTAGAAAGATTTAAAAAGAATATATAGATTTAGGATGAACGGTAACCTCTTTAATGACTTAGGAAAGATGCACCGGCAGGAAAGTGATTAGTAGCTTCTAAGGATGCACGGAGTAAACTAAACTATGACCTTTACACGACAAATCTTGCCCGGCATGACATAGAAGCCAGCGGAGCCAGTTGGCCACTTGGGTGGAAAGTTCTTATCCATAAGCGAATTTGTTTCTGTGTATACTTGATAATTTATTGGGTCTCTTAATTACATTTTATATGTTTAACAAGTACAAATTTCTTGATACCAGACTTAATTTTTAAGCCAATACATTAAAAAGGTAGTGGCTCAGATTAGGCCATGACAGTACACTTGATCCTTAAAAGTCATTGATAGATGCCTAAATAAGCTTGTGGACTATAGAGGTCATAAAAATACACTTAGCTCAAGAAATATATTGATGGAATGTCTGAAGAGCTTGTTGGTGGTGAGATTATAATAGATAGAGTTTAAGTGGAATCACGACATGTGGGGCAAAAAAACTAAACTAAGCGTGAGGGAAGTATTAGTGTAATTAAATATTAAACCACAGCCATGATCACAAGTGAGAAGAGAGAGAGAGAGGCCATGGCCACCAGCTCGGAGATCTAGCTGCCATAATCAAGAGCTCAAAGCTCAAGCCCATCACCATGGCTAAGAGCTTGGAGATATGCGGGCATGGCCATGAATGAGGAGAGGTTGAATGGTGATTGGCATCGTTGAGCAAACACTCGATGGATGAGCGGTCTTAGGTGAATCGGGAACAGAGACTTACCCGTGATTTCGTGATGCTGAGCAACATCATGCATTGAAAGTGGCTCGGCACGGGTGCAAAAGGAAGAAGAAAAAAAGAGAGAAAAAGAGAAAGTGAAGAAAAGAAAAGTTAAAAAAAAAAAAAGTGTCCTTGGACGAAATATCCTCACTAGTGTGACTTGGAAAGTGGTATGTGAGATGCACGTGCATGCCAGTCGAATATTAGGCAAGCTGCTGAGGTAAGGGTATGTTTGAGACTAAGATGCTTACTTTGGATTTTTTTTTTTTTTGAGACAAGGTGCACTCTAGAGACTCTTTGAAGCTAGACTCTTTAGGGACATATTTGAGACATAGTCCGCTCTAAAAACTCTTTTGAACTGTCCTATTTTAGGGCCTTCTTTGACATTTATGCTGAATAAAAAGTTTAAAACTACGGCATGACATTTTAGTGTTACTTAATGAATTCTGACTCTTGTGACACCCAGGCCACTTACGTATGGACTGCAAAACTTCTTGAACTTCAGACTACCTGCATGCATGAATTATGATGACCCAGACAACTCTATACTAAATTGCCTCGAACGAGTGGTCATGCTACAAAGTTCTTCTGCACGGACAAATTAACATATTTTCATCTACTGATCCTTCTGATCATAAGCAACAGATGGGAGAGAGAGAGAGAGAGAGAGAGAGAGAGAGAGAGAGAGAGTACGTCTTCCAGTTCAGTACGATTGAATAGAGACGACAGAATTTTGTTTATGAGCCTCTAAAAATGCCGTGGTAAACAGAATTAGGCTCAGAGAAATGAGGTTGAGGTACATGCTCGAGCACCAAAGGGGCATGTGTTAAGTTTGAGGAGATGGAAAAGCGAAAAACGGTACCTTAAATATTTTTAGGACAGCCTGAATATAACAAACAGAAATCAATGATTCCGGCGAACTCAGATTGATGGTCGTAGCAGATAATTGAGGATCCGTGAGCACCATCAGAACCATTCTTGTGATGTGAAAAAAAGGAAGAACTCCATGCAGGGAATTACTTAAACATCTGCAAGCATTCGAACATGAACGAACAGTCCACAGAGACGCAGAGTAGAATCTGTCGATGCAGCACACTGACAGTTTCTTCTGAACTGGCTAATACTTGTTGAAGACAACTTAATCTGAAGTCTCAAATCTTCTAGGTCCATGAAAATTGTTTCAACTTTCACTTAGAAAGTAAAGATTTTGAGTACGCTGTTCATAACTAAAACGATTTCGCAAGCACGTGGGTTTTGAGTTTGGTAAAAATGAAACAAGTCAAGGACACCTAAAATCAACGGAAATGGGAACACAGTAGGTGCTTGGAGCTTAAACTATACATACGAACACACCCACCCACCCAAAAAAAATATACAGACACATTCATTTTGATCTGCAAGACAGTATGCGCTTGTCGTTGCCTCAGCTGAACACGAGGTGCTTCGTTCCGCTTGACCACATCATCAAAGGACTCAGAGTCATTGCCAACCTTCTCATTATGACTGAAGCGCGGTGGCACGATCACCATCTGCTTCTTAGATCTCTTCTTGCTGAGGCACCGATGAAGAAACACAGGAGTCGAAGCGAAGCACTTGACCTGGAAATACTTGATCAGGAAAGAGACACTCGATCCAATGATACACACGGCAATTGCCAACCACTTAACGTCTGTTCAGCCCTGTCATGTAGGCCACCATGGTCCCCCCGAGGGCGAGGTAGAGTGGCTTCTTGCTGTACACGATGGCCCTCTTCAAGAATGTCTCGTCACTGAGCATCGCTGAGATCAAGATAAATATGACCGTTAGGGAAGTAGAGACGGCGAGGACGTCCGCTAGGATGAAGACCTTGAATGCAGGTTGATTAATGAGGACAGCCTTGTGACAAATTCAAATCTCCCGACATACTCTAACACACAAGTTTGGAATTCCGACATGCCATTGCATATTATTCCAATATGCGTGGAGTCAAGTTTGAAAAATTTCAATAAATAAGGGGTTAAAATTTAAATATGTAAAAATATTAATATAAATAATAAAGAGGAAAAGAGTTCTTATTTTATGGTGAAATGTCGATTGCTTTTTTTTTTTGCATTTATAGGATGGAATGTAGTTGAATTTGCCAAATTAAAATAATGAATGATATTAACAAATGATGGATTAATGTTTTTAGTGTAAATTCATTCTAGACTCTTATTTATTTATTTGTGAATTTGAATCAAATTAGTTTGATTAAAATGATCAAAAAAATGAAAACATCTAATATACAACATGTCCAACATATTGGAATTCTCTATTTTTTTAGGAATGGCATGTCGATGTGTCGTGTTGTGTCACGTGTCAGTGTTGGTACTACTTAACTCCCAAGTCCATAGCTCATGTGGCATTGGGCATTCAATTTTCATTCAATTAATTGTACGCAAATTATATATAAAGAATCACCACTAACCTATTGAGATCGGCTAAAAACCAAGTGAGACATACAAGAAATATCTCACTTTCTGCACAACTAGAGATCTTGAAAACGGGGACTTGATTACACTAGTTCTAGAACTAGCGCAATTTTGGTACCTGAACTTGATTACGTGCTAACCAAAATGCCAATGTATCCTCTTGAAACTTTTAAGATTCACCATAACCATTCTAGAAAAGAAAATAACATCCAATGAATTAAAACTACACAAGCCAGTGTAATCAAATTGAAGTGCACAAGCAGTGACCTAAGCATCGTCTCTAAAAAAAAGTATGTAATGCAAAATAACCCCTATTGTAAAGCTTCAAGTGCATATTCAATTTTGGGTTTCATTTTGTCTAAATCTAAAATGTTTATTAAAAGATCTAAGCCAAGTGAATTCTCATTTTTCTAGCTTTTTTTGCATATTTATGATTTTTCTGAATTTTTTTTCTAGCTTCTTTTGAATTTTCTAAATTTTTTATGAATTTTTTATTTTTTTATGAATTTTATAATTCTTTGTTATGCAAAAATGGGACTCCAATTAGGTCAGGAGACCTAATCCGACTCAACGGTCTGACCCGAATTGATTTTAGGGCTAAGTCCGAGTATAGCCTGCATCTTGACTCTAATGGGTTTGGACTACTAGAATAATTTAAGCCTAATTATATTTAAGTTAAGCGCAACTTGGCTAGAACAACAACAAGCCACATATCTCTCAAAAGTTATCCCAAGCCCATCTTCTATTTAAATTCAACCGGCCCACCAGATTCACAAAGCCTTTAACCCGTATATATTTTTTATTATTGGCCTAGCCCTATGCAGCTTACTCATGCGCATGGCCCGGCCCTAAGCCCACAGCCTTAGACCCACCTTCCATTATAATCTTTTTTTTTTTCTTTTGTTTCTTTTAATTACCTTTTTATTATTATATTTTTTTATATATTTTTCTAATTTCTCATCCCCTATAATAGTGGGGTCACATGTTTGATTATGTTTAGGTTTTCAAGAAATTTGAACCAAACTGAATTCAACCAAAATCAAATAAGAACCAAATTGAAAACTTGATTCAGTTCGATCAATTTTTTGGTTCCCTTTTATTTGTCTTGTTTATTGAACTGAACTGAATAAAGGCGGGAAAGAAGAGAAATTTTAAGTTGGGTGTTCAATTTTTGTTAATAATTTCGATTCAACTCGGTCAACTGAATCCAACCTAAAATGCATGAAATTTCAATCTAGTTCGGTTTCAATTTTGGTTCGGTTGGCATCCCTACCCATGAAATTTCGATCATGGGGATGATTGGTTCCCGGTCCTAATCGGTTCCCGGTCCAATCCAAACATACTTCACACACTCAATTTCAATCTCATGAGTACAAATATTTTAGAAAAGGCTGAAAAAGAAAAAAAAAATCCCAAGTCAACAAAAGTTCAACACACAATTCAGTTATTATTCAATACCATCCATTATGGGTCATAACTAACCTAGAACAAACTCTCTGAGGAGCCAAAAAAAAAAAAAAATCAAATTCCACGATTAGCACAAGAGAAAAAAATTCAATATTAAACTATCAAACTCCACACATCTCATCGAATCACTCAATGTTGCATGTCTCGAAGGGAATTGATTATTTGATCAAGTAAACAAAATATGATCAAAGCCGAGAGCCCAAAAGCCACGGGGAAACTTGCTAATAGTCCTGTAATAATCTATATGATAACTCAACATTAGTTTTAAACTAGAGTTACTTTTAATTAAACTCAAATAATTAATGAAAAATCTCACTACATATATTTCTTCCACTTGAACTTGCAAACTCTATTTACCGGTAAGCTCCAAGTGAATGTCATTCATATCTAACAAAAACAAAACATTAAATAAATTATTCACTTATTAGATATACGAAAGAATTATAAGATGAAAAAATACATTACTAACTTATCCCATTCAAATATTTCCGTATTCTCAATGCACTCTTCAACATTAATTGGCATGATAACCCATCTTAATCAATATTGAGTGCAAATCAAAACTTCCACTACTGTATGAATTAAAAAACTTTGAAAGCCATCAAACACATGATCGGATGTACTAAAAGTCAATTCCGAAGCAATAGTTGTTACAGGAATATATAAAATATCTCGAGCTATCAATGAAAAAATTTTAAACTTTTGGTCAGTAATTTTCCACCACATCAATAAATCAAGATCACAACTTTCTTCGTATTTGGCTTTAAGATACTTATCGATTTCATATATCTTATTTGCGGATACTTTTTTCTCCTCATAAAGAAAAATATCAAATGCATTGTCCGAATTAAAATCCTCAGCCAAATGAAGATCATCTTTCTTACCCTTCTCATAACTATTAGAATCCCAACTACTATCAATATTAATCCAAAGTTGACTACCCAAATTTTTATCACAAGAAGTAAGATAAGATTTCTCATAAAAATAAAACAATTGTCACAGAAAAATCCTCACCTTATCATGCATTTAATCAACTTTCGCACTATCATAGAGTAGTCTATAACAATACTACACATAGCTCATCTTTCTTATTGGATCCAATATTACCGCGATTAACACTATCATATTCATTTTTTCAAAACTCCCATAATATTTGTTGAACTTCTCCTTCATCTATGCATCCATAACTTTCAAACTAAGATCCGAAATCTTCTTCGATTGTTTCAAAGTCTTATGTAAAGTAACTATCTCATTAAAATAATCATTTATAGTGATATACAGAGTCTCAGATATCTTATTGGTGGCATCATAAAACTTCTTCAAAAATACTGAATTTTTTTTTTTTTTTTTTTGCATATTCCCAATATTCATGTTGAAGAGTGTCATAGTCAAGCTCAATTAAGAAAGAATGATAATCTTCTTCCATTATTTCAAAAGTTTTTTCGAATTTTAAGATAGTGTCCAACATAAGGTAAGTAGAGTTTCACCTTGTTGTGATATCAAGACAAACTGAACCCTTATAAGTAATCACCGCACTCTCAATTCAACCTTGGAGTATTTTTAGTTATTATGGGAGAATTTCTCACATACTTAATCACATTTCAAATACTTATAATAGAATCACATACCTCGGCCAATACATCCCTCACAATCAAGTTTAAAATATGAGCCGCTTCATGTGTAAAACATCACCTTCTAAGATCAATAACTTATCTCTTGAGAATTTTTCTCTTAAAAAACCAATGGTAACATCATTAGAATTAGTATTATCCACAATGATTGTATACACTTTTTTTTTCTCTATTCCCCATTCATAGATGCATTTCTCAACCATTTTCCTAATATCATTGCCCTTGTGACTAGGTATTACCACAAAATTGATGATTTTTTTTTTTTGCAATTTACAGTCGTCGTCAATAAAATGTGCAGTGAGACATAAATAATTTAAATCATGATAGAACTCCATGTATCAATCGTGAGTAGAACCCTAGATTTAAGCTTGCAAAAGTAAATCTTCAAACTTGTTTTCTCATAAAGATATAATTTCATGCAATCTCTAACTACTATAAATTGTGTGATGGAAGAGAGGTTATAACTTATTGATAAAATTACAGAATCCAATGCGCTCAACCATCGAAAATTGTTGTTTATGTATTATGATCATTTGAACAAGCATTTATCTACAACGATCTTGATCGAATTTCCATGTCAATAAGACATTTGCACTATCACCAGTACTAGTATGTTCCATTGTCGTCTCATGTACTCTATGTGAAATAAAATTTTTTTTTGCTCTTTATCTATATTGCGAGGATACTTGCTGCATATTTTCAAGTACTTCAACATAGCAGAAATACCATTATCAATAGAGTACATATACTTGGCCCCAAAATAATTGCAAATCACCTCAGTTTTCCCATTCTCAAGCCTTTACAAAAATGAAGCAAGACTATTGATATTCATTTACTTGAACTAGGAGGACAAGTATTAGATACCTTATTTGTGTTGGATGCCACTTTGAGGTTTTCAATTTCTTCATCTACGTGTTCTAGTGAGTCCATCATAGGATTCATATCATCATTTGATTGATTCATTTCCATAGACATATAAATAGATTGCCTGAATCAAACAAAACATTATAATGAACCATCAAACCATCATATTCATTTACAACAATAAGGATGCTAAAGATATAATTGCAACATTATATCTTACTGTCATGTCCATATTCACCATTAAACTATACCTTCTAAAACAAATACTAAAAAATCAAATATATAAAAAGTTGCAACTCAAGCAAGTGCAGATTTCTAGTAGCCAAAATGATACTTTTTTCCTTCCAAAATGGACCATAGACAGATTATAAATAGAATTTTCATATGCTTAAAACAATCGAATAAAGAATACTAATGAAAGAGGACTGAACGAATAGTCCAAAACTACAACTCCTCCAACAATAAACTCGCTCAAAAAAGAAATATTAAAGATTTTCACCAATTGATAATTAGTCAAAGCATACGAGAGATTCCAATCAAAATCCTCGAATCGAAATACCATCTATAATTTTCATTAGCTTCCAAAATCAATCAATTAATTGACAATTTTCACAACTTGTGGAGAAAGAGAAAAAGTACTGATTTTGATGACGGGGCACTTCTTGGGCTTGCACCTATTGGAGCTCACTATAGCAACACGTGAGCTGATCCACAAGTAGTCAATGATTAGATCTTACGAGCCTCTTTAGTAGTGCAAACTACAACTCCTCCAACACAAACTTGCTCGAAAAAACGAGATTCTAATCGAAATCTAGCCGATGAGAGTAGGAAAGGCGTTAGAGTCGAGCAAGGCAGGTGACAAGGCCGCGAGAGGGAAAGGCATCGGTGTCTTGTGAGGTGAGATGCGAAGCCACAAGAGGGAAAGGCATCAACGTTGAGGCTTAAGCAACTTGATTGAAGTGAGGGGTGAGATGAGACTAGAACTGTGGGAGGTTGCGATTTACTGCTATAAGCTTCACACAACCCATCAATAGACATGTCTAGACATAAAACAACCAAGCAAACTCCAACGAGACTATAGTAGTTATAGCAAGTGAGATTACATTGAAATGAACACTAAGAAAGATGGGATCTAAAACCAATGGAAGCAAAGCCGAGAAACTCACCTATGTCAAACTTATCAAGCAAACCTCACTCCGAAGAGCATAAATGCATAGATCTTTTGTGGAGCGAAGTAGGAAGAGAGCCAAGCATCAGAGCAAGGCATGAGGTGAGGTGTCATGGAAGCAAGAGGGGTTAGGGTTATGAGAGGGAAATTGAGAATTAGAGTTTGAAAAGAAGGGAAAGTGAGAATTACCAATTGAGATTTGGGAAAAGGAAACTAGTAGGGATGGTAGGGTTGGTTTAGAAATTAAAAAAAAAAAATATTATAGATGATCAATTCGATCCGATCAGTCCGATTGGTCCAATTCCGACCCTAAAACCAGGAACCAGACTAGTTGGTCATCGATTCCAAAAATAGGAACTTGGGATCGAATCGGGACCCTCTAAACCGCCTAAAATCAGTTGGTCCGATCCAATCTGGCTAGTTCCCAGTTCGAGCGATTCATGTTGCACACCACTAGCAAATCGTCTTCTTCCTCAAAAACATTTTGGAGTAACGTCTTCCCCAAGCCTACATCACCAAATGTGCCGAAGCTTCACCCATACTGCCATTAATTCAAACCATCACCCAACCACCATTGACGACCTTTTTTCCAGCCACCAAACCACCTTCATCTACCATCGATCACCAATCTCAGCCCTCATCGCAATACCATAGATTGCCATTCTCAATCACTACCAATGCAAAATTAGCAATAGAGAAAATGTCAAGAAATTGAGAACTACGCATATCACAATGAGAGAACTCAAGTGAACGATTCTAAATCACATCCTCTTCAGTGACCACCGTTTGAGCGTCACATGAATATATGAAACATGGAACAACGACATGAGAAGAACATGTCCTCAAAACAAGTTCAATAATAACGGAATGTAACTCGGAATCAATTCCAAATGTTCATGAATCAAGTGATAAATAACAATTTAAAATCTATTTATCTACTGGTCAAGCAAACTAAGGAACAAACACTTGATTAGGCTTTTTATCAAATAAGTTATGTGCACTTTGAATAATGAACCTAACAATGAAATCAAAGGCGTTCTATTGCTCAAAATCAGTATACAAAACTTTACATTACTAGCAATCTTCCAAAAAACAATCTATCTCTTGATTATCAACACATGAACAACATTTTTACATCTCAGTTTCGCACCATATTCAAATAGAGAAGAACAAGGGAAGCACGTTACTTGTTCGTGAGTTATGAAGGAATTGCAATCGATAGCTATGGCTAGAATTTCAATGTTCGATCCTAGTTGGTTCAAAAATCTTAATCACGAAGCTAAATAGTAAAGAGCAGGCTGTCGTGTTTTTCTAGAAATGGAGCTAGCGGTAAGGAATGGCGACTAGTGAACATGATTGCAGGTTTAAACTTACAGAGATCACCATGGAAGCACTACTGTGGACTTTTGAGAAAAATTGAAGAGAGAATCCAATCTATGAAAACCAAAATCCCAAAGTCCCCTTTCTCAAAGTCCATTTAGCATTATCTCCCTCTCGTCTCTGCCAAGCCTCCTTTGCATAGCTCACTCTCTTCCTCAATCTCTTTCTGTCGGCTCACTTTAGCCCACTCTCTTTCTCTATGCTCTCTTTCGCTGGTTTAGCCTCTCTAATTTCTTTTTCCTTAAACCTGCTGGCCCCCTCAGTAAAATAAATTTCTTTCTATTTTTCTACTCTCTCTATTCAATTTGGCTAGCTCACTCCTAGAAGCTCTAGGCTTCGCTCACCTCACTCACATGTTACCAAGCTTCGATCACAGCCATTCCCGTTCTCTCTTCTTTGCTCACTCAATCACCGCTTTCCTCACCAAAGCACGCATGCAAAGGAGGAGAAGGACAAAGGGACCAAGCTTGGAGGAAGCAAAATGGGCTGAGAAGGAGAGGAGGAAACAAAGGAAAAGAGTTGGGCTAGGACAATATAAATAAATAAATAACAAAAAATAAGAGAAAAATTAGGGCGATTCAAGGGATAAGGCCGAGTGGGCTGAAAATTTTGCTAAAGGAACCAGGCCAAGCATAAATGGCCTATTCGAATTTCATTTCATTTTTTAATCTAGCTTGTTTATTTTATTTTTTGTTATCTTTCTTATTACTATATTTTTGTTTTTACCTTTTTTGTATTTTTTTTTATATTTTTGCAAAAAAATGGACACTTGAATGATCAACCAAAATTCGGGTCTCAATGGTTGGAAATCCTGAAAACACTTTTAAAAAAAAACTTTTATTGAACCCTTAAATTAGACCTAATCTAATTTGACGATAGGCCTAGCATTCATGCTATATCATAATTTCATGTCCTCCTCCATCTTTGTTGTAGGCCAACTAGGATTACTCCTAAACTTGGTCAGGTGCTAATTGGCAAGCCATTTAGCCTTGGCTTATCTTATTTTCTTCTCTATCAATCTCTCTTTCATTGGCATCTTCTTCACAACATAAAAAATCATTCCATTTCCTAATGTAGATCCAACCGTCTCAATCACTTACACATCACTTATAATCTCCACAACCCTTAGCTTCTTCTCAATAGGCAGCTTGTACCATGTTTCAATGGCATCGTAAGGGAACGCATTCATGCATTTAACCAATTATTCTTATGTCACCAACTTAGAATCAACGTTACCATCTTCAATTCCACCAACATACCTAATATGAAATGAAAGATTGGGCATGATTTTGATAAGTAAAATGGTCAGGAAAAATTTGAATAATCGGTTGAATGTCAGTTTTTTTCTTTAAGGCATATTAGGTTGAATTAAATAAAGCATGATTTTTTTATACATATTTGCATCGTTCAAGAATTCTATTTTTAGTTTGATAAATTTTGCTTAAAAATACATTACCTTACCTTTTCCCTTTCGTATAATTTAACTTTAATTAAACTTAGAATTATAAATAAAAAAATCAATACTTTTTGGTAAATGTGAGACACATGGCAAAATTGTATTTGGTGTCTTGCCATGTGGCAAGCATAGAGGCAAACAAAGTACCATGAGATGACAACACGTGTAAACAATTCCTTAATTGTTGATACATGTATTTTAATAGCACTTATTGGTATTCATACACGTCTTAAGTGTTGTTGTCATTTATGTTGTCGATATGAACGAGTTGGGACCTATATATGTGCATAAATGCAAAAGACATTGTAAGGTTATACATACAAAAATGGAAAATGCTTGAAGCTATATATGGCAACTTGAAATTTATGATAATTAAATTACAATGACAAGATGCAAAAAAAAAAAAGATTTTGAAAAGTAGTAACATTAAGTAATAGGAAACATAACACACTAATTCAAAATAGCTAAAACTTATTAATTATATTCTGATTTAAACTGGAGGGATTTTTTCTTCATTTCATTAAATTAATATACCAAATTATTAAAAGAATTCAATTTTAAACTTCCTATTATTTTATCCTTGGTATGGAAAACAGGGATAATGTTGAATATTAAAATTAATGTAGAGAATTTACTATCAATTTTCTAACATCTAATAAAATATGTAGTAATTTTTAGGAAGCAGTGAAAAGAACCTAATGTCCAAACGCTCATTTATCCCAAGATTAGCAAGTCAACCAATAAATTGATTTTCTTATTAAAAGTTAGGAAGCAGTGAAAAGAACCTAATGTCCAAATGCTCATCTATTCTAAGCAAAGCAGGGCCAACATCAGTTTACTTTTGTAATACCACGTGTCTTTATCTTTCCATTCTACTTTATCTTCATTTGAGCAGATTTGTTCATTCGATGGAATCGTCTTGACCAGAAAAGTTGGATCGACTGTACAAAAAAGATAAAAGTAAAAGGACTTCTCTTTGAATAATTTATAATTAAGGAACAATATTATGAATCTGCTTTTAAATTGATTTATTTTACGTTCTTCATAACTAGTAGATTTACATGTACAAAAAGAACATACGATGGCATTGAACACATCGGGCCGAAGTATTTTCCTCGATCCGCACCTAGAAATCCAGGCCCGATATGTTCGGGCCAGATCAATTTTCCATATGGAAACCCGGTTCACCCGGCCCGTTTTCGCCAAGGACGTCTTGTTTCTGGGGTTAATTGGAATAATCGTCGCATCCAAGGGTCGGAAAAGGGAACGACGCGAAATTTGGGGGGCCAAAACCGAATTAAGCCACCGTCAAGCTCGCGCAGCTAGGGCAATTTGGCTATACTTCTTTCTCCCTGAGCTGGGTTCAGGGTTTTAGCTCCTCTGCCTTCTTCCGCCATCTCTCTCTCTCTCTCTCTCTCTCTCTGTGACATTCACTGGAAGCTGTAGATTGATCATCTTGCTTCGGGGGCTGGTAGTATCCTCCGGCTTCCGTGTCGTCTGGCGGTGTTCCGAGTACATTGCAGCTCGGACCATGATCAGGGGAGGCAAGAGCTATGTGTCCTCGCCGCCTGCTTTCTCCAACGATGCCAAGAGGCTCCTCGTGTGCACGGGCAACACCGTCTCCGTCTTCAGCACCTCCACCGGCTTGCAGGTCCCGTTCTTGATGATGTTCTTGTTTCTTCACGTGCTTGGCGACCTGTTTTCTTGATCCGGGTGACCGAGTTTTGTCCTTCTTTTCTTGGATTCTGTCTTCTTGGGTCTGTAGATGGGGTCGTTGGAGGGTCACGTTGCGCTTGTGACGTCCGTCATAGTGGTGCCTGCCCCGAGCCCCGCCGGTAGAATCCTGTGTTACTGTTGGACTGCTTCGCTTGATGGGACCATCCGGTATTGGGACTTTTCCACGCCGGAGCTGATGAAGACGGTCGATGTCCGACTGCCCATTTTCTCCATGGTATGTTCGGCTTCCACTCGAGTTGAAGGAGTGATGTTGCATTGGGTTTCTTGCGTGGGCCTTCTGTTCTGATCTTTTGGAGTTGCACGGACCATTTATGTTTTTCTCCCCTGATTATTATTTTCTTTTTTGGAGCATGTTCAAATGGCATTCTATTGGCAAATGATGAGTTTCTGTCAGATATTGTATATTATCCAACAATTTGCCTTAATTGGTGCAGACAGACAGCCATGGCAGGGGTTCACTTGGTATCACAGATTTTCAATTTGCTAATTTTCCCCATAAATTAAGCCTGGATTTTTTTTTTTAAAGGTTATCAGCTTTGAAGAAGATGCAAATGTTAAGTTATAATATTGTTATCCTTTCTATTTTACTTTTTTGAAAGTGTAATTAAGTTGTTGAAAGATTCTTGAGAGTTAAACAAGGCGATACTTTGCATTTAGAATCTTTAATTTTGGTCTTTGTAAGGATTTGAGCCACTGCTGTTTTTGGAGCTTTTAAACTTTTATCAAATGATTGCTCTGATCTTCACTCATAGTTGGGGTTGTTCTTGTTGTTCCCTCTTTCTTTTTGATCCGCTCTTGAATATTTTCTGCCGCACTTGATTGATTCTTTTAAAATTTTGACTTATACAATTAGGTTTGGTCTCTGGTGGTGAAGCTGGTTAATTGGACTTGTTATAATTGATTAAAAAACTGTTGCTAATACACTGTCAGGTGTAAGCATTTAGAAACAATTTCATAACAGCTAATTTTTTTGTTTTCTGACAATGCTATAACTACTGGTCTCGTGCTTGGTTGGAACTACTGGATGCTTTCTAACGTATACGCACGTCAAAGAGCCAATAATGTGATGGGTGTGACTACAATGACATTGACAATGTTCAGGTTCTAGTATTTGGCAAGGTCGCAAAGTTAGCATCTTCAGGCAGTTTGACCATTTGGATTTGTTGTTTTTAATTATTTGTGGGCACATTTAGTACTTTATGAGTATATTATTTTACCATTGTCTAGATCAAAGGGAAACTTGTAGCAGTTTAAGCTTTCTATTGATGTCTTAGTCATCATGTTTGATAAGGTATTCATACTGTCCCGGTAAAGCTTTGCTTTCTGTTGTGTTCTGGCAATACCCTGTGGATTTTATGCTTACTAAGATTGTTATATGCAGGTGATTCCATCGTTATTATCTCAGAAAAATGAGAGCAGTGAAAAAGCGTCAGATGTTTTTGCCTATATATCAGTTGAGAATATAAGAGCACAGGAAACACAACCAAAAGCCTTACGTGGCCAAGTTCGAAAGTGTAACTTAACCAAATCTTCTCTTGCCGGAGGAGTAACACTGAAAGAGGTGCAACACAGATGTAGTGTGCTTATTTTGTTCTTTTCCTTATGATGTTAGTACCTGCAAAATAGTTGATTTTGCTTAATTTGGTCTCGTAATATGATTTGGACACTGTTATGGTACATTTATCTCCAGTTTACAAAGATTATAGCTAGTTAGTTCTTATGGTGCTCCTTGAAATTTTGCAATCATGAGGCACTATTCTTGGGAAAGAAATAAAGTGATATCCATCTTAGGTTCATTTAGATCCTTTGTCTAGGTCTGTTACAATATAATCTATACCATCTCTCCCTTATCTAGGTGGCATATAGATTTTAAGGAAACATGACAATATTATATATGAGGTGGCTAAGCCAAAACAAAAAAGACCTCGATGAGGTGAGGTGAGCTAAGAGACTAAAACGATGGTTGTTTCACCAGTCTGTGCAAAACTCGGATATACTATACGTGAGGGGATCGTTAGAGTCTAAATGATGTCTCTTTCACTGATAAGGTATCCATTTCTTCTTTGTAGAGCACTGATTCAATGCTTAAGATTTCCTGAGAGTTGGTCCTTGTGTTTAGTTATCGACTAATTATAAGAGGTCCTTGTCAATCACAATGTTCTTATAGCTGTATTTTGATGTCACATTATCTGTGCAGACCAAGAAACCAGAGTATATAACTATTAGTTCCTCGGGAGAATTTTTTGGCATTCTTGACAAGCAGAAACTTCACATATGGAAGGTTCCCGAAATTGAGTCGGAACGTGTTGTCCTTAAAAGAATAGACCTTCATCATACAAAAAAGTTCACCGTTTTTGCCTTCCACCCCACCCAAAGAATTGTGGCTGCTGGGGATGTAACTGGGAGAATTTTGATTTGGAGAGGATTTGGTAAAAGGACATTTTCCATGGGAGACGGGCAAGCAAATGGAAGATCAACAAACTTTGATGAAGACAAACCTGGGGTGAGGGGAAATGATGATGCTGATAATTGTTCAACATGGCATTGGCATCCTCATGAAGTTAATTGCCTTGTATTCTCTTCTGATGGAGCTTACATTTATTCTGGTAAGTTAATGAGGCTGTCAAGTAAGAACAAATTTGCTCGTACAGAAATGTATAGGTTAATATATCTGTCACTTACTGAAAATGTTTCGTTGCTGTCTGTTGCTGTCTGGTAGACTAGTGCAACCTAGTCATTGTGATCGATCTTTGTGCAAAAGCTGATTTTGTCTTGTAAAGCTGATAAGTAGGTTGTCACTCATGGATTGTGTAAATTCTAAGAGGTTGACATTTATATAGTCATGGTTAGATGTGATTTTATTATGTGTTTCATTCTCAAGATTAAATTTAACTTTGTTAGGTTGGTAATAACGAATTTTTGAATTTCCTATTGAAGTCCGAATGCCCTTAGGTTTTCATGTATGGGATTGCCAGAGCATGCTTTCTCTCAGTCCATATCATGGGTTTGTGGTAGGTTAAGTGTTGATGTTCAACTTTCAAGAATTTCCTGGTTGTGACTCTTTTTTGGGGCTTGCAGGAGGTAGGGAAGGAGTTCTTGTTGTATGGCAGATAGATACCGGGAAAAAGAAATTTTTACCGCGAATTGGATCACCACTTTTGTATTTTGTGGATTCTACCGACCCATCACTTGCCTCTGTGAGAAAAAAAATTGTTTGCAGTACTTCAAATTTGTGCATTCCTCTTAAGAGCTGGAAAAGCTGATGCAGTCAATTACTGAATGTTTTTCAGATTTCTTGTGCGGATAATCAAATTCATCTACTTAAAATGCCTGCAATGGAAATGCTGAAGTCTATTTCGGGAATCAAGGTATGTTTAAAGCAAGTCTACTTGTAGTTGATGTATTCAGGTTTCTGTGAATTTGTGGTTTGTATTGGAATTGGTGTATCTAAATCTGTTTATAGTATATTTGTTAAAGGTGGATAATGATAAGATTTTAATCTAATTTTGCCAAGCTACCATCTAGAACTATTACATTCATATATACAGATATTTTATTCGTGTCCATTAAAGTGATTATAAACTTAGCCAATGTATGGACTAGGAAGATGGTTTTAATGAAGACATTACAGTTTCAGAAGGATAAAACGTTCATTTTAGTTGTGGAAGTTGATGCAGTAGCAGAAGATAATGATCTATGTATAGTGGGAGATTCTCTCTTCATGCACAATACCTTAGGAATACACATGTACACACAGAGTCCGTATATATATGTGGGCGCGCGCGCGCACGTGCGTGTTAACAGATCTCTTTGTGATGTGAATATGTGTGATGTAAGAATTTTATTGCACTCCACTATCAGTTTCTGAATTATTTACTTTTATTGTGTCAATTAATATATGATTTCAATAGGATGTATGTAGTTGCCAATATAGGTTCAATGGCTTATTTTATACAAAAAGGAGCACTGAGACCTTAAAAAGGCTATTTTCTTTTTAGAGGAGAATCTAAGTAGCAAGGTGCTTAAGTGTGAATTCCATACAAAAATCATTGAAAAAAATTTCAATGCTTTTATTTATTTATTTATTTGAGTTAATATTATGAAATTTTTTTGTTCAAAACATAGTCAAAAAATTAAGAGGATGTTTTCGGTGTTAAAAAGCAATGATGTTCTGAAAAAAAGGTTATTTTAGGGTACTGAGTCTCCTGTTGTCTTGACACTGGTTATTCTCTTCTTGTTCTGGTTCACAGCTCCCCTTTTCACCTCCTGAAGCAGTTAGCAGCTTATGCAGTGGGTGCATCTTTGATCAGAAAGCAGGGGTAGTTGCTCTACATACAGAAAATTATGGCATCCAGTTCTACAGCTTGTTTGATGATCATGCAATATCTGAGGTATGAATAAGCAGTTGGCTGATCTTTTGGTGATGTAAGCAATTTTTAAATTTCAGAATATATGGCAGGTTAAGGTATGAATAAGCAATTGTCTGATCTTTTCATAATGTAAGCAAATTTTAAATTTCTGAATACATGGCAGGTTCAATATAGATGATCCATTCAATTTCTTTTTTCTTAACTGAGTTTCCTCTAATGTATGTTGTGGCACCACAAGCTGTGATACAATGATGTCTTCCATGTGATAATTTTCCTTTGAAATGGATGGTGGTCGGAGTGAGGCTGAATTTGAAAACTTAGGCATCTTCAAGATTACTTTCTAGTCAATGAGATTTACGCCAGAGATATGATCTTTTACTTTATATGTAACTGCAAAAGATATATCTTAGATGAAGCACTTAGGCCACGTTTAAGTATTTAGCTCAGTGTTATCACTGAACTTTTCTTGGAGTTGTTTGCCTCATTCATTTTTCTGCTTTAAAAATAGTCTCTTAGTCATATCACTGGGGACAACCTATGAAACTTGAAATATCTTAATGTAATTTCAACTGGACAGCATCAAAACAACATTTTGTTTTTCGACTTTTTGGCTGTTTTCAGTTTTAAGAAACTAGAAATAGTAAACTGCAAGTATTCCTCGTCCAATGCAAGTCATATTGTTAGAAAATGATGTTGTTTGTGAAGTACATATCTATGTGGGCAAGATGACTTTTCTGAGAACAAAAGACTTATATTTCGTTTGTC
Organism: Eucalyptus grandis; assembly: GCF_016545825.1. NCBI lineage: Eukaryota > Viridiplantae > Streptophyta > Magnoliopsida > Myrtales > Myrtaceae > Eucalyptus > Eucalyptus grandis. Next base: position 38,539,513 of record NC_052614.1, read on the forward strand.
TATATCTGGGTGCTATGAGCTGCAAACTAAAGCATTCCAGTTTCTTTTTGCAGGTTCAAGTATGTGAGAGAAATCATCAGCCAGGCAATGAAATCACGGTAATGCAATTCATTTGTTCTTCTGTTTCTCAAGTGTTACTGCTTGGCTACATGGGGTCTCATGTCAATCCCTTTCTACCTCCTATAATTGCTACACTTGTCTGCTCAGCTACTTAATTTCTGTTCTTGGATGGTCTGGTTACAGGTTGTTGTGACTCAGCTGGCTCTTTCAGTTGATGGTTCTTTTATGAGTACTGTTGAAGTTAGGCTTCCTGAAGAAGATATAGGTGGTCTTGTTTGTCTTAAGTTTTGGACATCAGATTCTCAGGATAAACATTTCAGATTGTTGACTGTGATTTACGAACCTCACAGGTTGGTAAATTTTTTCCCCTCTAGCAAACCAATAACAAGGCATGTCCTGAAACCCTGACATGCGCACACACAAACCCAAAAGGAAAAAGTATTGCTTAGACATTAGTGCTAAAAGCAATCGATAAGCTTCAGAAGTTAATTAATGCTGGAAAATTCTAACCTTTGTATGGCAAAGTAGATAACACATAGATGCCACTATCTTTTTCTTTTTGGTAAAATACAGATGCCACTATCTTTGAAAAATACCAAGTGTGAACTTATTGAGTTTTTCTTCTAGGGATTCCGATATCTCCGCTGTTGCTTTCCGGCCTACCCAGTTAATGGCAGTAACTTCATCCTTTGGTGGGGACTTCAAGGTAATATAATCACTGAATCAAATCATTGGATCTGTATTTCATGGTATGTTAATTGTTCCTTTGCAACATCTCAGACTTGGGTATGTGGAAACGAGATTCAAAAAGGGGAAGTGCAGAATACTGGCTGGACGTGCTATGCAGTTGGTTCATACAAGTATGGATGACTTTCCCTTCTGCTTTTCCTTAAGATGCATCACCTACAGATTATTTTACTGTTGTTTACTTAACCAATGGTAAGAAAGTTGCAAACTGAATAGAACCTCAAGTGTGTATAGGTACAACGTTGGGCAGGCTATCTGCTTGTGAGCCATGAATTTTCACTAGTCCATTTATGTTGCATCTCCACTGCCATTTCCATTGTTCTCAGTCTTAGTGTCGGTGCTAATATATTGCCAGAGATGTCTATGATTTGACCAGCCGTCCGGCCAGTTGTCCTCGATTGTATTATCTGTGACTGTCGAGTATTGCCATGGGACTCATTTATGCTGTTAAGCATGAACAAAACCAATACATGCCTTTTGTTTGTCATGTCTGGTGAACACAGTGTACAGTTAATTGTAACTTATCATACTGATTGACTTTTGTTGACCTTGCAGGAAAAGACCAATGACAGCAGCTACGTTTTCTACCGATGGTTCAGTTCTTGCTGTTGCAGCTGAAACAGTCATTACACTGTGGGATCCGGATAGGAATATACTTGTGGCTATAATTGGAGATGCTTTCACGGTGATTTTAAACTATTAGTAGTCTTATTAGAGTGGATGTGTTTTGCATATGTTTATGGGACAGGGCTGGTTAAGTATGGAAGGTCATGTTTGACAGTCCTCCTTGGTCTGTCGAAGAGAAAGTATAGTTGCCACTTGCCATGCATAGCTTGAGAATATTGACTATATGTGGTGCATAGTTGATGAATAGCCCATTGATGGTAGTTGAATAAATTGCTGTCCCCTGGTAATGCATTTTAGTTTAGGGACTATTAATAGTTCCTCTCATTATATTGGATCTTAAGATATTCCAATGGAGTAAGGAAAATTGTGGTCGGGTCTTTTCTGCTATGCACCTGAAGCCTCTGGTGGCTTTCACAATATGAAATGTAGGGGAGTTGACCTCCGACTGCCTCTCCTTGAATTTGAAAATGAAGGTTCTCCTGAGGAAACCATTTAGTGTTTTTGCATCTTGGCATGCATAGTCAACTGACAGGTTTAATATAGTGACCAACTGTGAACCATCCTTAATGTCACAATGATCACCTTTTCAATCCCGTTATGGACAATTGTCTTGATTGTGCAAAAGCATTTAGTTGGCTTATTCTTGATCTTGAGGCTGGATCACTTTAACACCTACATTTACCATGAGTGATCAGTTCCTATTGACACAGACCTTTCACTTGACTATTGAATCAAAATTTCATGCCAGACAATAGGTGGCAAGGTTAAGTGTTTTTAGAATATTACAATGGCAGGTGAATCACTTTGTGCTAACAATGTCATTCTCTGGTCAAGAGGGCCTGAATTCCAGGCCAACTCTTATTTTTAATTTAAAAAAAATGTTTGGGTTGTACCTTTGGCTTGTTAATGGGGGAATGGTGATGGTAACTTATCATAGCTTTTTACATTGGCTGTTCCATCTCAACCGTCCCAAAAGCAGCTGTTGCAACCATTGTGTTTTACTATTTAGAACTTTGAGCTTCTCTCAGTTAACCCGTGGAAGTCTGATTGGTTTCTCATATGTCATTTTGCAGCCAATCAAGACCTTGTCATTTTAGGGCAGTCAGGTTACATTGTATCAGCATCTAGAGGTTCCAGGCCGCAGCTATCTGTCTGGAGCCTGTCCAAGTTGTCAAAATTATGGTCATACTCTCTCCAAATAGAAGGTTAGATCTTGCAATGTTTCTTTCCTCCAAACTGCAAGGGCTATTTGAAATGCTTATCTTTCCCTCTGGTTGCTTTAAAAGTTCTTGCAAGAGTTAAGTTTTTGTCCTTAACTTGCCGGAGTTCTTTTTACATACTTTGGTTTCTATACTCTGTTCATGAGCATTCTTAACTCAACTTTTCTTTCTGCAGCTGTCACTTGCTTGGGCGATCCCTCGACTTTTGCCGTCCTTGCTCTCCTCCCTAAGTTAGCTACAGAATCTCAGGGAATGGCACTGGGAGGGAGGGATGGAGCAATTCTTGCTTTTGATGTTAACAAACCTGATCCCATGGCTGTATGGTCTGTGAGAAAGGTATATATTGTCTTTGTCCTTTTGCTTTTCAAAATTATGCATTCAATGCCATTACCTTGTCCTCCTCTTTTCCTATTTATCCTCCGGTTAGATAGAAATTATTATCATAATTATTTTGAAGAAAGATCCACAATAATTAGTCTTGGGCAGTTTATTTGTGAAAATGTATGTATAGCCAAAAACGAACCCCATCTCAAATCGGGTCAAGTTTTTATTGTTTGAGTTGACTTTGTAGTAACAAGATCCACCAATCCTTATTGTGTAATCTATAATGATGCATGGAAGCTTTGCAAGAGCTCTTTGGGAGCATCAGGAAGTGGACAAGGGTGGCCATAGTTGTCAAGGTACTGATCTGTGTGTCATCTTATAGGAGGAGGAAGAGGAATCAGTCTCTGTCGAGGAGGAAGAGATACTTGATGCAAATGTCTTCTTTTTTCCCCTGACTACTTGGGTGTATTAAGCTACTCACCAAAACAAACGAACATATTTATCCTTAAGGGCCAGGTCTCTTCAGCAGGTCTTTTGAAGCTTCAGTAATCAAGTGATGACTGATAGACATTGGCAGATGCAAATAAAACTAAAAAGTCCAAATATTACTCTTCCTATCAAGTTCAGTCTCATAGTTGCATATGAAACGGAAACTATCGTTTTTATTGAGGAATAGAAGAAATTAACTGAAGGAAGCATGTTTATGTCTAGAAAATAAATGAAATTTGAGACAATCCCTTTTCATTTCTCAATTGTATATTAAGCTTAAACATGGATTATATGACATGTCTCTGAACCTGATTCCATTATCTTGGATCCTTTTAGGCTGGTCCCCATGTTTAAGCTTTTCTCAAAAGGCTATTCAAACACTTGGATATGCACCTGGACCTAGTCTTGGCACCCAAGTCCGATCAACATATTAGTTTGCAGTATAGTAAAAATGCCAAATAGTGAGCATGGTGTTTTAGCCCAGTATGCAAAATCATTATTTTTCCTGGATAATTTAAGCTGATTTCTACCTTTGAGGAGGTCATCTGTGTACAAGTAGTTAAATATGTGGCCACTCCTGTGATGGTCACTCAACTTCTCCTTTAGTCTAAATGGTTACTCTTTTTAGCTAAATAAAGGAACACACATAAATGAAGCATGAAAAGTTAAAAAATGAATTTTCTGTTCTTTGTGCAACAATTTATGAGAGGATGGATCATGTGGTAGTATTTAATTGCTGAGTGGAATATCCACCCCGAATCTTGTGACTAAAATGAATCAGGAGTACTTCTCTGCATGGTGCTCTTGTTTCTTAGTAGGATTTTCAAATCCTGTTGCATCACAGCGGAACAAAGCATTTTCCTTGGACACAATTTCTGTGGCACAAAGTAGTAGTTACATTGTCCAGTTTATCAAAAAAGTTATCTGTGCTAATTGCAGGCTGAAGGTGGTGCTCTTGCATTTCTTCAAGGCAGTCCATCACGAGAGAACTTTACTCAAGGGAAAACATCTCGTGGGTTGCTTGCATTTGTAAATGGTGATCATGAATATGTCCTTTTTGATCCATACAGTGATGAAGCAACTGAACATGGTGTTGCTCACCGGAAGGGCCTTGTTTCTGAAGAAACAGGTACAAAACTGATCTTACAGTAGAGATTTGGTGCTGTAGTGAATCCATGGACATTTACAGTGGATAAAAGTGTTTTTTCCACTAGGATGTGATCAATGATCATGGTCAATTCAGAGTTTTACACAATCTGCTAGTACCTTTAAGCAAATTAGAATCCCATTGTAGTAGTTTATTCTTTTGTGGTTGATCTTTATTTGGAGACTTTGATTATTGCAGAGAAGCATGGGTACTCATCCATATATGGGGAGCTACAGGAATTCAACCATGAGAGAAACCAGACAGCTGAGATCATTATCGCTCCATCTGAGAAGCCTTGGGCTACCTTATTCAGTGGATCGTCACAAACTCTTCCACCTCTTACCAAATTGTGTTCGGCATTCCTGGAATCACTTTTGGAAAAGCGAACTGCAGTTGTTGAGTAATCAGAAGCCCAACCTTTTTCAGGAACAGGTTAATTATTCATTTCACCTGCCATGTGCTGATTAATTGTTGGTGAGAGTGATAGGCTGCTGTCATGATGCGTTAGCCAAGTTTTCTTCCAAGTAGGTTACTATTGAACTGCCAAATTTTTCCTGGATATGTAAATTTCGCAATTTTGGCCAGAGTATCGTATTGGTGTAATGCTTAGAATTAGCGGTGCATGGTGTATGCTGTCTCAGTGGAAAAAAAAACCGAGATAGCAAGGGAGGGCCATCAAGGCATATTTTGTTTTTCTGGACAGGCTGCAGAGTATGTTTTGACAATTTCTTTTACATTAGTGTTTCTGTATATTGTTATTTATTTTCCTTTTAAAGGTCCAAATATTTACGCCTGCCTCTGTCTCATAACATGAACATTGTAAGGAGTACTCGTGAAAGAAGATGATCTTTACACGAAAATGAAGGTGTGTTTCTGAGCTGGAGTATTGATTTAACTGAGGGTTTAGACCTAGTCGCCTTAAAATTCGCATATGCACAAGACAATCCAGCTTTTTCTTATTTCGTTGGTATCACGTTCTCTTTCGGATCAATTTTCATTAAAATCATGGTTACAATGTACCATAAGCTGTCCTATTATGTGCTTTGGGACGTTTCTGGAGATTTTCTTTCGGTGTGTCTCGGCGTTGAAGAGGAAATGTTAGGATCAAGACCGTACGAGGTCATGCATACAATGAGGGATGATCAGGCTTGAACAGTTATTGATTCACATATAATGAAGGCGAATGGGAATAAAAGCACAGCTGAGTTTAAGCTCAAGCCTAGGAAGAAGGGTTCCTAGATTTTGTACGACGAAGAAAATCCATTCTAGCCTCGAGACTACCGGAGTGGGTGGTTTTTTTAAATTATTTTTTTGGTCATAAGGAGTGGGTGGTTCGAATGTGGTATTTTTTGTACTTAATGATCTGGGGAAATAATCTTGATCTCCCATGGCTAACTCAGTCATGGCCTTACATCTCAAGGAGCCGACCTAAATTTGAACTAGCAGCAGCAGGAAAATTAGTTGTGCTTATGATGGTTGACAGCAATAATGGATCGTCACCTACTCCTGCTTACACCAGTAGCATGCATCCAAACTATAGACGCTTTCATTCTTAATTCTTCGATCATCATCACCTAGGTGACCAATCAGGATACAATGTCATTAGGTGCACTAGGCTCTCTAGGTCCATAGAGATCGCCAAACAGATCGGTGCGTGCATCCGATCCATTCAATAATGCGGTTTTACATGCATATAGTGCATCCGTACCATAAGATCATGTCGGTCCGAGCCGCTAGGTGCATTACACTTTACTTTCGTACCGTTTAGCCGGCGGACTGCTCCAAAACCGAATTGCGACGGTGAAGCTCGATTTACATTACCTAAGTCCATAGCAAAGAAATGCTCTAATGGGTAACCACTTATTGTATCAAGTTAAAAAGCTTTCTCGACCACAATTTGGCGTTGAGATGCTACCCCACCAAAATCCAAGAATTACACAGGTTTGATTCGTTTCGCCCGGAGCGCCCAACTTTTCCTCATCAGTGTCTACGTAGGCCCTTCTTCTCCTTCTTTAACAACATTTTTTAGAGACTAATCTCTGTATCTCACTTTCTCCCCCTCCTCCTTCCCTTCCCAACCTAATATTCTACATCATTGATCGTTCATGTCACTGGAATAATCATTTGTTTTTTTCTTCAAATCATGCATGGAGAAAGCAGCAGCCTTACCACGCGTTTCACGTGCAAAACATGATGATTCAATGGAACGATTAGTTGACAAGTCACGAAGTGCTTAGAGGTGGAGACCAACATTGTTTACAGCAGCCCGTTCTGCCGATTCGTGGAACATCCGTTGTGATTCCCAAGGGCTTGATGTTAGTTAATTTCAGTTTTATGAGTTAGCTGGGGTTCGTATGGATTGGGTTCATGTTGCGATTCCCACATGCGCATTGATGAATTCAAGCCAATCAGCAATGGAAGAAAACAGAGATTTAGGTTATCAAATGACTAAGGATCTTCACGTTACGATCGATGTTTCATTGCTTAATTTTTTTACTCACGAATGTCTACCGGTGATTCTAGTCCTACCTAATTCTAGCATTGACATAAAGCTTAGCCCCCCATATTGGAATGGTAGCAAAAGAAGGTACGTATTTATTTATGCTTGAATAATTTCGATGCGAACTTCTAAGGGCCTGTTTGGTTGTGTTTCTTTTTTCTGTTTCTAAACACTTTTTCTGTTTTTTTGTTCTGGGAACAAAAAGGAAAGAAACGCGTTTGGTGCGTTTGTTCCTTTTTGTTCTTTTGTTCAGGAACAAAAAAGAAAAGAAATAAGAAACACAAAATTTGTGTTTCTTATTTCAAACAAAACTTAGAAACACTTTTTTATTTCTTCTTCTTTTTCTTCTTTATTTTCTTCTTCTTATTTTCTTTCTTTTTCTTTCGCCGGTCGCCGGCCTCGGCCATGGCCGGCGACCGGCCGACGAGGGCCGGCGGCCTCGCCCGAGCACGGCGAGGCTCGCCGGCCCCGGCGAGGCCGACCTCACGCCGGGCCGGGCGAGCTCGATCTCGCCCGGATCCGGCGAGGCCGAGCTCGCCCGGCGGCCGGCGAGGCTCGGCCTCGCCGGATCGGGCGAGTCGACGTCGCTGGCGGTGGCCCGGCGAGGCCAAGCCTCGCCGGCGGCCGGGCGAGCTCGGCCTCGGCTGGATTTGGGCGAGCTCGAGCTCGCCCGGCCAAGGCGAGGCCGCCGGCCCTCGTCGGCCGGTCGCCGGCCATGGCCGAGGCCGGCGACCGGCCAAAAGAAGAAAAAGGAAAAAGAAAAAAAAAAAAAAGGAAAAAAAGAAAAAAAAGAAATAAAAAGAAATAAAAAATTATACAAATTTACCAAATGTGTTTCTATTTATTTTTTATTCCGGAACAAATTTACCAAACGCTTTTTTTTGTTCAAAAATTGTTCCCCGGAACAGAAACACTTTTTTTTATTTCTGTTCCCTGGAACAATTTTTAAACAGAAACACAAACAAACGCACCCTAAATGTCCCAAAAAAAAATTAACACGGGCTTACATCGAAGAACAATGTTCGACCTATTTCACCCTGCCAATAGTTAGATAACTTGGAATCAAACGTGATGACGTTGTTTTAATCACACTCTTCAGTGACTGATGCGGGGACTTCACCGGCTGAATCCAGAACACTCCTCAAGTATTGCAAGCAAAGATCAATTTCGGCTAAATTTTATTCAGTGGGTCCAAGTTTGAAGATGTCAATTCTATGAGTTAGTTGTCGATTTCATGATTGATGATCCACTACCTATATGTCGATTTACAAGTCTATTGTCAACTTCGAGACTCCTAACCAACTGTCTAGCAATCGGAGACTATTATGATCAATTTCTTTCGTTGTTTGTTTATCTTCTAAAGTGGTTGGTCTTGGTGGATTCTTTTTTAGGGGTGAACCAAAAAGTCTTTTATTCTTAATTAGTGGTTTACCTTTAGGCCTTAGTGGTGAATTTCGTCTATCTCAATCTTTATCCTTGGCTGGTAGAGGCATCAGCTAAACCAGAAAATCAAACCAAAACCAGAATCGATTCAAACTGAATCAAATTTTCATGCATTTTTCAGTTTGGTTCGGATTTTAGTTTGGATGCTAAAAAAATAAGCGTTTTTTTTTATTCCGGTTCAGTTAACCAAACCAAACTGAAAATTGCTCATCTTTTTAATATTAAAATTTACACAATTTCTCTCATTTTTCACTAAACCTCTTTTTAATATTTCACAAAAGAAAACTGAAAAACCGAACCGAAACAAATACTCAGTTTGGGTTATATTTGGTTTGGGGGCATGGTTTGGTTTAAAGCTAATGCATACCCAAACGGTTTAGTTTTATTTAAGTTTTCTGTAAAACCGAATCAAACTAAACTGTTGACACCACTATTGGCTGGTGGCAAGTCCTTTATGCTTTGGTGGTGATCATAATATATCCCTTTATCACTCAAAATACACTTCCCGGAAAACACACGCATCAATTTAGTATCAGAGTTCAAGGTGGAACTCATTTTGAGTGATTCATTTTGTTACTTATCTCTCATCCCATCTCATATTTTCTTTTAAAAAAACAAAAATAGCTTATCATGATTCGAGAGGTTTGAGTTTGGAACAAGCACATTACGAAAGGCGTGATCATGTCATTGAGTATCCCCAAAAGAGATATAGAACGAGTCCTCATCCTCCTAGAGAATCTGGTGAGATAGGAATAACAAGAAGACATTGTCTTAATAGACCATGCCATGACGATCCGATCCTTGTCAAAGCTCTGGTGATGATCCAATGACATCAGAGGTAACTCCAGATTACCAAATTACAAGAAGAGGCAGGTGTGAGGAGTATGACTAAGTTAACAAAGTTGAAGCGCCACAATTTGAACTCAACCTCAATCACGACGATTTTGTCTACTGGCTTTATGCTATCGAACAAGTTCTTATACTCAAAAATCATCGTCCGATCCTTACTCGGAACGTCCAAATCATAAATGTCATGGTCCAAAAGTCATAGAGGAGGCGCCCTCGCCCCAAAAATACAGATCAATCGGACTGTCTTGCACTTTCAAGTGAACTACCACTCTTTTGCTCCAGATGGTAATGGCTTTTGGCTTCGCTAACGGTCAACGGTTGCTCAGCTAACTAAGGAAGTCCAATAATTGTAGCTCAGTGACATTTGGAAAAGCAACATCTCCTATTCAAAATGCTTAGCCGTTACCATATTCCTAAGAGAAAATTCCAAATAAGAACCTGAAGTGAATATATTTTCTTAGATAAGGACGCAAAGTAAACTTTGTGTCAAATAACGACCCGAAGTAGACCCATTATTTTAAATAAGGACCCGAAGTGAATTTTGTGTCAAATAAAGACCTGAAGTGATCAAGTTAATCTCTATTGAGGACCTTAGCTCGTCGACAGACATTTTTCGGTGATTAAAATAGGGGCAATGTTGTCAGAAATTTGTGATTGGAAAAAAAAAGGGAAAATTCTAAATTAATTAAGTTTAGGTTATTCAACTGGCAGAAAATTTGGGTCTTCGACTTTGCGGGAGATGGGTACAAGGAACGGGGAGACCATAGAAAACCTAGGTTTTTTATTTCTATTTTAAAATTTGTTAATTTTCCCTAGATTTTTTTGTTGGACAAAATTGCCCAAACATTGGTCGTCGAAAATGTTACATGCTTGATAGTTGGCGAATATTTGTTTGACTAGCAAGCTTAGGTCCTTATTTGGAATTGATTCAACCACTTCGGGTCTTTATTTGAGACAATGGATCCACTTTAGGTCTTTATCTGACACAAACTTCATTTTGGATTTTTATTTGAGAAAACTGATCTACTCCAGGTTCTTATTTGAATTTTCCTTATTCCTAAAACAGACACAAATTTGGGGATTGGGATTTTTTCTTTTTTTGGCTAAAATTTGATGGGTTCTGGTGAACAAGTGCTTTCATGATGCTTGTCAAGCATGTTTAATTAATAATGCTTCGATTTTCAAGATTATGATTGCATAAATAATGCATTGAGAATGGTGAAATTTTCTTAATTTACAAGATTCGTTTCTACTAAAAATCTCTTTTTGAGAAAAAAAAAAATTGAGTCGTGACCAGTCAATCTATTTTAAAGGTCAATCTAGAACCGTTTATCCTAATGATAAAGGTCAACTGACCACCCGTGCAAAAAGAGAAAAGGCAAACTGAATAAATTTGCATAAAATCCCGAGTCAAGAGATCGGGGGTCCGGATATGTGAGAGATGAACACCTTCCACAATGCCTTTTCTTTAACATAGCTCTTTGATGGGAGGGTAAGGTCACATAATATTCTAAACAATGTTTATTGTAATATATTTATTTTAATTTTTTTTCTATGATATCAAAAATCTCAAACTTTTATCTATGTGACATATTTACCCTCTGTCATAATTCTATTAATAAGAATTATTAAAAATCTACCTACATTAACACTAGAAAGCAAAGAGCATTAACATTGCCAACATTAGCTTAAGTGAAATCAAAATGGCTTTGCTTGGGCTGAAAATTTATTTAATAAAATCTTGACAAAGAGTAAATATGTCGCATAAATGAAACTTATGAGTTTGGGATCCCTAATGTCACAGAAAAAAAATTAGGATAAATGTGTCACAATGGGCGCAATTTATAATTTTTTGTTGTTTTTTCCTTTTATTTTAAATGTTTCTCTAAAATTGAGAAAATATCGAAATTGTCCCGAAAGAGGAATGGAATTTTGCTAAAATTACTATGTGGTGATGCTATCAAACCACGAAATAGTTATTAGTGACATGGCTCAATGTGTGAAGCTGTCATTTTAAAAAAAAGAAAACACAAAAATGTCACATGTCGATGACGTGGGAAGTGTAAAATGATGTGTCAACGTGAAAAATAGAACTAACGACTAACTATGATGAGACACATTGATGTCATGGCGAGGACACGTGATGACATATAAGCATATGCAATGACCTGGCAAGAAGATAAACAAAATGACACGGTGTAAAGAGAGACAAGTGAAACAACTCAGGAGCACCAACGATAATGTGGCAAGGAGGTGACCAAAAAGACATGGCGACGTGATCCTATGAACACCGTGACATGGCAAAGGAGACATAGATATAATGACGTGACAAAATGACATACATTAAGGATGACATGGAATGATGGTGTGGGGGAAGCCTCATGGGATATGATTCACATGATGATGTGGCGAAACAACACAGAGACCAATGAAGGGAAAGGTCGATTTGTCATGAATAATGATGCGACAAAGAAAAATACATTTGAAAGTGACATAAAAGATGTCATAAATAATGGTGATGACACGAGATGAATGACATGCTTGCTAGGCCAGTATATAACATGGCAAAAGATGATGCATGCAATGTCGTTTTCATAAAATCATGCACAATCAAGTTTCAAAATACTGGCCTTAATCGGAAGTAGCGTTGTTTACAATTCGGCCATTTTTGGATAAAAAATAGTTTATGAAATTGCTACCATAACAGTCATTAGAGTATTGTCACAATAACAGTCTATCGTGACTTATAAATTTTTAAATAAATGGGTCCCACAACAATTATTAATTATTTTTATTTGATTTTTTATGGTCCAAAGTAGACCGTTATTCTCACAGTATATAAAAAATTGTCACACAATCATTTCTTTTCCAAATTTATTCCAGTAATTGCATTTTGTATGCATGGGGCCTTCGGTTATGAATTCGAGATAGATGTGCAGCCATTTGGCAATATAAAAGCTATGATTTTTTCTAGAAAAATTCTGCCCCAACGATGATCTCTCAAGGTGAGAGAAATCTTTACAATAAACCTAATACTGGTGGGGCAAATCCGAAATATCATGGACCCAAAAATTCAGCATAGGCCGGGGTTACAGGCTCGGGGTGTATGAATCGAGCCTCGTCTTGATTATCCAAATTTACTAAAAATTATTACTCACCATTTTTAAGAGGTCTAGAAATTTTCGTTTAATTTCGAGAACTCTTAGTATGGTTGAGAGCACCATGGCCTCCTTTGGGTTTAAAAAATAGTTGAGATACTAATATGAATGATCTTTGAACTTCATGTCAAATATGTAATGTCATTCCTAAATTTTTAATTTGTGCAATATATTACCTGAATTTTGTCCCAATGCGCAATATCATATTTGGACTTTTAATTTGTTCAATATAATTCATGAACTGTTAGTAAATGGTTAATATAGTCATTCCATTTTTGCCATTTTCATATTGTTTAGGGATTGGATTGAATATTTATCAATAGTTCATAGACTATATTAAATAAATAAAAAAATCAAAGACGACATTGCATATTGGGTTGAGATTTTGGAACCACATTAAACAAATTAATAGTTCAAAAACAGCATTGGATATTAGGCTCTAGTTTAAAGATCATTAATAACGAGACCGGTGATATCTTCCTCATTAGATATCTGACTGACCTAGTTTTCATTATGTTGGGATACTTGTGTTGTAACTCCTAGTCGTGTGCTTGAAATCAGAAAAATGCAAACTTTCTGATACTCTAAAAGATAGAAAAATCGGCCATCGGATTTCGATGACAATGTCAATAAAAAGGCTTGATTTAAGGGAGCACAACCTATTTTTTATATCGAAAAGTTGTTTTTTGCCGTATCGCTTGTCTGCTAAACTTTAGTCAATCCCACGTCAATTTATCAATTTTTTCAGTGAAAAAGTAAGACAAGTTTAGATATCTGCAACGACTGTCGCCTATAGCATATTCTATGTTTTATAACAGGGGATAGCCCGACGGCAGGGTCAAAACAAAAGTAGGAACTTCCATATAGAATGAGCAAATATATAACGAGTCATGTAAAGATTAAGGGCCTTTTTAATAATTCAATTTAAGCGTTGAAAGTTAGAAATTATCATGGAATAAGGTCAGATTTATTTGATAACCCTAATTAGCATTGGATTGAATATCTCGATTAAGTGAAAAGTTCACTTAGGGTGCGTTTGGGAACCACTTCCCAAAGCCCCTTGGGAGTCCAAAGCCCTTTGGGCACAAAAAATGGTGTTTGGCAAAAAACTTTGAAAGGGACTTAGGCAAAATGCTAGCATTTTTAAGGCTGAAAGCCCAAGGCAAGTGGGGGGCTGCCTTGGGCTTTCAAAGCATTTTTGCATCTTTGAGGAGCACTGTTCACTTTTTTTTTTTTTTCCAAAATTGTCCTCATGAATTATTGGTTTTTCGGTGCGTGCCCTTGGATGAACACTGTTCATCTTCTTCGCGAACGACCGCTACGAGGACGCCGCGACCTCGCCGCCCTTCGTCGGAGAGTCGGGCGACCTCCGCGAGTCGCGGCGTTGCCGTGTGACCGTCGCCGCACCGCGACCTCCGTACGGAACTCCGGGGCCGCGCGACCAAATCCGGATGTCGCGAGCCTCGGGGTCGGGCGACCTCCGCGCGGGTCCGCCGGAGGTCGCGGGTCAGCCGGAGGTCGCAGTCCTCGCGGCGACCGGATCTGGTCGCGGCGACCTCGCGCGCGACCTCTGCGCAACCGAGATCGGTCGCGGAGGTCGCGCGACCTCGCGGCGACCAGATCGGTCGCCGGACCGGTCGCCGCGAGGTTGCGCGACCCGGCGAAACAGTCTGGTCGCGCGACCTCCGCGCGACCTCTGCGCGCGACCAGACTGCCTCCGGCGACCCAGATCCGGGGTCGCCGGAGGTCGCCGGAGGCGGCGGTCGCCGGAGGTCGTTGAAGGCCATTTGCCCTTGCCGGTCATTTTTTTTAATTTTTTTACCACAAAACTCCATTTGCAAGTGTAATTTCCCAAACACTATTTTGCTCAAAGCACTTCACAAAGAGCTTTCAAAAGTATAATTTACCAAACACGGTTGCATTTTACAAAACACCTTTAAGTCAAAGGTATTTGCATTTTCCTAAAGGCTTTCCCCAAAAGTGGTTCCCAAACGCACCCTTAGAGCATATTTGGTAATATTTCCAAGAACAACGATTCTGTTTTTTTATTCAGGGAATAAAAAAAGAATAGAAATCCATTTGGTAAATTTTTTATTCCCTCAATTTTTTTTGTTCCTGGAAATAGATTTGGAATAGAATAAAGAAGTAGAAAAAAAACTACTTCTTATTCTCAGGAACAATTCCTAGAATTAATTCTATTTTTTTTTCTTTTCTCTTCTTATTCTTCTTCCTTTTGGCCAGTCGATGGCCTCAGCCATGGCTAGTGATAAGCCAGATGAGGGTTGGTGATCTCCCTAGAGCATTGCGGGCCCACGGCGATGCCAAGCCATGGTGAGGCTCGTCGGCCTGAGCCTCACAGCCTCACTATGGTTGGCCGAGGTCAACCTCGCCCAAATTTGGCGAGGCCAAGCTCACCTAGCCACCGGTGAGGTTTGACCTCACCAAGCCACCTCTAGGTTGGCATCGCCTAGCGATGGCCCAACGAGGCTGAGCCTCACTGGTAGTTGGCAAGCTCGATCTCGCCAGCTGATGCGAGGCTCAGCCTCACTAGGGTAGGGCAAGGCTGACCTCACGTTGCTTGGGCGAAGTCGAGCCTCGTCGATGGCCTAGCGAGGCTCACCTGGCCACTAGCAAGGCTCAACCTCGCCCAAATCAAGGGAGGCTGAGGCTCGCCTAGCTAGTCGTCAACCACTGCCATGGGTCGGCGACCAGCTACAAGAAGGAGGAAGAAGAAGAGAAAAAGAAAAAGATAAAGATAAAGATAATAAAAGTATAAAAAATTAAAAGAAACAAAAAATTTTAAGAATCCTACCAAATGCATTTCTATCTTGAGAATATAGATTTTGGACAATTATCAAGCACATTCTTTTTCTCATAAATTGTTCATGGAAATATAATAATAAAAAATCATTTCTGATAAAAAATTGTTCTCAAGAAAACGCGCCCTTAATGTAATAAGCATCGTGCATTACTTAATTCATTTGACCCATATGAATAACCTACTATAACTAGAATCTTACTAAGATATGTTATAAGTTTGGTAAGAAATTAATAAAATTTAGTTACCATTTTTCAATTGTCATAAAAAAGTTCTATTTTTTTTTTTTTTAGTGCGGCTTAGTTGGATGGAAACCGGTTTCCATCTTTTACGCAATTTGATTTTTTGATTTTTGATTTTTTTCTTATTAGAAGCTTAAATTGACAGATAAAACCGTAAAGGGGCCCCACGCAATCAATTTTCATTAATATGATGAAAGAAAATAAATTAGATATTAAAATATAAATAATTATAAGTAAAAAATATATTATCACATACTAAAAAAATTGTTAATATCATTATATAGATATATTAAATTTAAAAGATGAAGACACACTTGAAATATTGGTTTTGCAACTAATAAAAAAATCATTGTGCAATGAATTGGCTTCTTAGTCCTTTCGCTAAAATCAAATTGCTCTAAAATAACTCTCCAACGACCTAAAAATAAGACAAATGATATCTATTACACATAAAACAAATGAAGTAAAGAAAAAACAAAATAAGAATATGAATTAGTAGAAAAAAATTACCCCATTTATCAAAATCTCGTAGGTGAAGATGTGTTGGGACTTAAAATATCACAAAATCAATCTTAGGATCACACGAGTCAAAACTAAGCCAAAAAAATTATTTTTAATTGATTTTTATACAGATTTTACCCAATATAACTTCCACGTTTGGTTACTTAAGAAAATTCACATGACCAAGAGACACTTGACCCTATATCATTTTATATAAATAAAAAGTCAATTTATAGCAAGGTATTTTATTTCAAATAAAATAATAACATGTACCAATAATGATTAAAAACCCTCGATTCTTTATTGATTGCAAATCAAATTTCAGGAATAGTTATAGTGACTCTATCTTATCTAAATTACCAATTGTTTGAAAATCAATGAAATTCTTTGTACCCTCATCCTAGCAGATTGTATATCTTAATTCAATTGGTAGATGCTATGACATAAATTTGCAAATAATTCTACATAATTATTGTAAAATAATTTGGAAATACCGTACCATGTGATCTAAAATCACAGGAAAGTCAATACTAGTTAAGTGATCGGGATTGTTCTCTTCTACAAGAAAGTTCATGTGCATTAATTTAGCAAACTACTATCAAGCTTATAACATATATAAGAGGAAATTACGTCGTGTCGACTAGAATTACTATTGAAAAAGTTCTAAAGCTTCAAAGTATATAGTTTAATACAGACAATAATGACAATGTGTCTTCCTCGCGACAATGGTCTTGTCACACCTTCGACCACTAATGGCCTCATCGCGGCCTTTGGAGGCAGATTCGACTAATGCCTTAATGTGCCGGATGGCGATCTCGAGGGTTTCTTCGGTCATGTTTGCAAAGCACACTCAGAACCATCTCGGCTCGCTGCAGTGGCACAGTGACCCCGGCGAGATGTTTAGCTTTGCCGTCGTACATGATCTTCTCCCACAACTCCATTTTCGCTTCGAACGTGCTTGATATCAACAGGTGTCTCATATTGACCTAAGAGAATAGCCATGCATTACTCTTGAGGCAGCTTATGCCCGCGTTCTGGAGGCATAAGAAAACATAAAAATCATAAGAAAAAAAAGAAAAAAAAAGAAGGAAATATTGGGTAAAAGATGAAACCGGTTGAAAAAGCCAATTGGTTTCCATCCAAGATATGCAGATTGATAGGGTGACAGTTAGCTCAGCTTTTATTTATTTATTATGTTTTTCAACATAAAAATTCAAATTTTTAATTTTCAACACTTGTTCAAATTACCCTACAGATCCTAAGTTTTTCAGCAGACTGACCAATCTATTTTTTTGCAGACAATATAGATACTCATAAAAAGCTAAAATAGAAATTTCCTTTCATGAAAAAATCACGCTGTACTATTCTATTCCCTTTTTTGGTCGAAACTGTACTATTCTATTCCCTAAAAGGTAAACAAAATTGTAATCTTCCGAGGTGTCGCTGACCGAAGGGCATGGGTTACGTCCACTTTCTGTCAGTGACTGTCCGACAGGCAAATATGATAGATTATAAGTGCACATGGGTACAGATAATGCGTTTGCTTCGTATCAGACAAATAATTTTAAAAATATTTTGATAAAGTAAATTTATTTATATCACTTAAGAAAAGAACCAACAAAAAAATAATTTAATTATTTACGAAAATACTTAGATATAAATTGTCATCCATAGGGAAGATATTTTTGTTGACCAATTATTTCAAGAGACATAATTGATCATATTTTGGATGATATTTTTTAAATTATTCATTTTTTGCAAAGATTCTATTTGTTTCATGAAAAATATATATTTTGGAAATCATCTTTCTCTTCCTAAGAATAAATTATTCTATTCTTGAAATAATTAATAAAAGAAATTTTTTTTTATTATCGATAACAATTTAATCTAAATAATTTTGTAAATGAAGAAAATATTTTTCGTTTATTCATGTTTATAAGCACTATACCAATCTTTTTTAAGAAAATGGTTAATATCATGAAAAAAAATCTCAAACTGATACATTTCTAACAAATTTACTCCAAAGTAATTTTGACTACTAAAAACCTAACACCTTTACAATTCATTAATTTTCATTAAATTATATTAATATTATGAAAAATCGTAAACTGGTACACTTATAACTAATAGAGGGTCAAATCTAAATTGATACATGTGTTTTGATAGTAAAATTTAACAAAAACTAACCAATAGTGAATATGTTATTAATGTATCGGTTTGGAATTTTTTTATGGTCAAAAGATCAGTTTAAGGTAAATTTATCACCGATGTACTAATTTGGGATTTTTTATGGTATTTACCTTAAGAAAAAATCTTTTAAATCGTCAATTTTTTTTGCGAATAAATCTGCTCTGGTATGTGAGAACATTATGGGTCATTTTCTTCGTAACCTAAGTCTTTTCGAATGGTACGTTAGAAAGTTCGATGACATGGGGATGCATATGGGGTCAACGTGCGGCGTGATCTTTTTAGTCATTCATTGCACCAGAAAAATGTTGGTAGCTGGGGCAGCTAACTTTCTCGTCTCCCCGGCCGTATTTATCGGCGGATATTGTCCGGGGAAAGCAAACCCGGGATTGACAAAAGGGTGTCACAACTTCGACAGCTTGAGTGCGACATTTCGGCGTCTGAACAAGTGAAAATAACGCAATGACCCGGGACGCTGCAGCGGCGGCCGGGGGAAGAAGCCACGGTCCGTCCGCCGCCGCCGAAAGAGGCCGAGGCGTGAGCAGCGCCCTCGTGATGCTCTGTTCCTACGCTCTTCTTCTGCTGGTGTTCGCCGGCGCCCCTGCCACCTCCGTCAACGTTGTCAAGAACCTGCCGGGCTACGACGGCGATCTTCCATTCTATCTCGAAACCGGGTGAGTGTCTCTCTCTCTCTCTCTCTCCCTTCTTTTCTTCTCGTTTTCAAGGAGGACGTGGGGGCCTTGGTTCTTTCTTTTTGAGGCGTGGAACCCTGCCGACAAGCATTAGATGCCTGGATTTTGTTAGCGAGTGTACGGACACCTTGTTGAGAAAATTTTGTACTTTTCAATGTCGTCCATCCATTT
Organism: Eucalyptus grandis; assembly: GCF_016545825.1. NCBI lineage: Eukaryota > Viridiplantae > Streptophyta > Magnoliopsida > Myrtales > Myrtaceae > Eucalyptus > Eucalyptus grandis. The sequence goes on from NC_052614.1 coordinate 38,558,688, forward strand.
TCTGTCTTATACTCGATCAATACTCTAGAAATCGAAATATTTCCACTCCACTATATGTGACGAGTGCCTTGACGAGACCCCCTTTATACTGAGGTTAATGATACAACAAAAAAATTCAAACTAGTACGTAAGTAACAAATTTATTTGAAATTAATTTTTTGACAACAAAAAACTTTAAATTGATATACTTGTGATCAATTTATCTTCTCTTAATTTTTTTTTTAAAATTTTACAGTCAAATTGTCAAATTGGATATACGTATTGATTTAAGGTTTTATCCTCCGTTTATACCAAGCATACCGATTTGTAGTATTTTTTCATATTAATCTAATTTAATGAAAAAAATAAATGATAAATTTATCACAATCATATCACTTTAAAGAGTTTTGATGATAAAAAAAAAGTTTAAAGTAGATTTATCACGTACGTTTTCGTGACATTAACCTCTAAATATATTTGAAAAGCACGCGAAACAAGGTGACGAGAAGTGTGCCGCACTAAACACTATGTCAGAAATGACAAAGCCGACCTGGTTTTCCATTTTGTGCTCTTGTCATAATTATTTAGCAGTAGACATTGATTGACTGACGATGATACTTAATTTTTTAATGTTGTCGTTGTCGTTGGTGTCGTGTGAAGGTACATAGGCGTAGGAGAATCCAACGAGTCCCAACTGTTCTACTACTTCGTGGAGTCGCAGCGGACGCCGTCCCAGGACCCGCTCATGCTTTGGCTCACCGGAGGTCCCGGCTGCTCCGTCCTCTCCGCTTTCCTCTACGAAGGCGGTAATCCCCGATCGCCCCGATCTCGTCGTTCTTTTCATCAGTAGCTTTTAAGATGACTTGAAAAGATTTCACCATGAAGTTACATCGATCGCATTGAGATGTACTGAGATTGGATTTCGTGATTGATGATGGGTCACAAGCACGGATATCGCTCACATGTAAACTTAACGAAATACGGGTGATGTCCGTGCTTATGAGCCACCGATCGGAATACTGGTCAATGGGCCGATCGAAACTATAGCCAGTGTATACTTGATGAAAACTCTAGTGAACTTGATTAATGGGCCGGGCCGGGCCCAAATGCCCTCTGTTTGGGCTGGCCAATGATTAAAAAAAAAGTTTCAATACTAAAAGATTATCAGGGCCGGGCGGGCCCAATTAGGTGCCCGCCGGGATCCGAAGAAGGAAATTGCTTGCTCAGATCAGCCCTAATCCACGCTTCTAGTGGCATCGGCTCGAGCAGGTCCGGAGGGTCGTGAGGACTATTATAATCAAGTCTACTCTAACACGAAATGATTGAGCAGGTCCGCTGGCCTTTACTTACGAGGGATACAATGGGAGCATACCATCGCTTCATCAGAATCCGTACGCATGGACACAGGTTCCTCATCTTCTTTTCCCTCCCAAACGATTTTTCATCGATTTCTTCGAGAACATTGGTTCAGTTCGGACATCGTCCGGTGAATTGCTGCCGCCGTTCTTACGCGGCGACATCGACCCCTGCAGGGCCTCAACATGTTATTCGTCGATGCGCCGATAGGGACTGGGTTCTCCTACTCCACGACCGCCGAAAACTACTACACAGATGACTTCAAATCTTCGAACGAGACCTATGAATTCCTGCAGAAGGTAATGTGCACGTCCCCGACAATGTCGATTTGTCTCCAAAAGTGTTGAAAAGTCCTAAGCGTGAATCGAGCTGCGGCGTATCGGTCGGGCTAGAGGGACGGCCGGGTGGCCGGAAAAGATACCAGCTCCGGAACTGATGCGCGTTTGTTGTTTGTTCTTGTCATTCTCAAAACTCTTATGCAGTTCTTGCTCAGTCATCCTCAATTTATTGAGAACATGCTCTACATCGGCGGGGACTCGTACTCGGGCATACCTCTTCCGATCATCGTCCAGAAGATATTCGACGGTAATTTCTTGCCCCTCAAGTTACTTCATTCGTCTCGAACTTACCGACTTCTCCGTCTTGAATTTAAGTTCGGGTCGATTTTAGCCGACTTCGTTTCTGATTCTTCTGCAGGAAACTTGCTTGGAGAGGAGCCATTCATGAATCTCAAAGTAAATGTCTATTGCCCTACCTTTCTCTTCGAGCTTATATACTTCGAACTAGGCAAAAATTCGCTTCTGCACTTATCGAAATATTAGATTGAAGGCGAGAAAGAACCTCTGGTATCGTCTGATAAATAAGATCTGGAGTGAGATTGTTTGTGATGAGCAATTCCTGCATTACTTTGGATGTTTATAATTGACAAGGTGAATTGGGTTTTCTGGACAGGGGTATGTGCTTGGGAACCCGAAGACGGACGATTTCATCGACGACAACTCGAGGATTCCATTTGCTCACCGAGTGGCGCTCATATCAGATGAACTCTACGCCGTGAGTCTCTCGCCTCGTCGTCTCGTCCTTTTATCGAAAGCCTCGGTGCACACATTAGTACCTGCTGAAATAGTATCTTTAGTTCAGTATAGTCAGATGGAAGCCATAGTTGCGTATCCTGAAATCGTAGTTTTCTGTGAAATCAGGACGCCATGGAATCTTGCGGAGGAAATTACGTCGATGTGAGCGCTAACAACACAGAATGTTTGGAGGACATCGAGGAGATCGATGCGGTGAGACGAGACATTCCGTAACTAGATCTTCATCACGAGTCGGACGAATTGTCATATGAACTCCTAACTCCACTGTGACTAACCACGGACCTGTTTCTGCAAAATCCTTCAGTTGCTCCTGCAAATAAACCTCATGCAAATCCTGGAGCCTAATTGTCAAACCGCGTATTCGAGACCGGTCGAGGCAAATCGAGGATACAGAAGGGTTCTTGAAGATGACTACGAAGGCTTTCTCGCCGCGCAGCCTAATCCCGCGCTTTGGTGTCGGGTATTAACTCTCTCTCGCTCTCTCTAGATATGTGTTATCGTTCATTGTCTATGTTGATTGACTATACAGCATGTATGCACTTCAGGAGTACAACTATGTACTGTCCGGCGTATGGGCCAACAACGAGGATGTCCGAGCTGCCCTTGGAATTCGAGAGGTACGGAGATACTAAACCTCGACTCCACCTTACATGTTCGCTACTTCGACGTCTGCCGACGTCGCTGATGAACCGGTGACATTCTTTCGACAGGGCACAAAGGGTGTTTGGAAGAGATGCAACAGCAGTCTAGCATACACGAAGACGGTCTCGAGCAGCGTCCCTTATCACCAAAATCTCAGCAACACGAACCTTCGAGCCCTTATCTACAGGTGAGAGCGAGATCTCGCCACTTCGCGCGTGCATGTGTACATAGATCGTTCGCAAACATAGAGATATTAGAGATGAACCTTCGTGTTTCGAAGTTCTGAACGACGTAAAGACTAGTCGAAAGCTTAGGATTCTGACCCGAAAGGTATGTTAGAAACGGAAAATGTAAGAAACCTTAAGGACCGGGACTCGACAAGCTGTATCGAGGAATCAATCGCCGAGAAGAAAAATCATTTTCCAGCTCCCGACGCTACCGGAGATGATACAGAATCAGCCTGATACTCAACGAACTTTTGCACCTACTGAGAGCTCTGGTTAAGGAAAGAGACTTGAAATGCTGTCATACTACATTGCTATGTCATCTTTGCTTCTCAGATCTTACTCATGTTCAACAGACATATCAGAACTGAAAAAGACTGTATATCGTGCGGCGGCGAAAATTGAAACGGGGCTCGGAAATTCGACTATCTTAATTCGTAGAGAATCCTAACACTGCTTCCTTCGGGGGCTATTCATTTCGCAGCGGTGACCACGACATGTCCGTCACCTACCTGGGCACGCACTTCTGGATTTTCTCTCTCAATCTGACTCTGTCGACCGCATGGCGGGAGTGGTACGTCAATGGCCAAGTCGCCGGGTAAGCCCCTCTCTTTCTTCGCCTGTCTTAAAAGTCTCCCGTTCTGCGGCGGTGCTGCACAGCTCCGGATTTTACTAACCAGAAGGCCATGATGTTCTTCTTCTGAGCAGGTATACTGAAGAGTTCACCAGTAACCAGTTCACTTTGGATTTCGCCACTGTGAAGGTAACCGAACCATGTTCCGATCAGCATTCAAGTGCTCGGTCGTTGGTTGACGGTCGACGGTTCTGTAATTGCACGAGTTGTTATTAACATTGGAAATCTTGCGTTGCAGGGCGGCGGTCATGTTGCGCCGGAGTACAAGCCGAGGGAATGCTACGAGATGCTGGACCGGTGGCTTGCTTATTGGTACCTGTGATCTGAAGGGGTCGAGCCGACATTTTCCGGGGCGAATCTGGCCGGCTATGAGGAGAAACTATGACGAGGTCCGGTCGCCGGACTTTAGGAAGTGTTTCGGGGATGCCTCGAGAGGGCAATGCTCATGTGTCGTTAGTTTTTTTTTTTTTTTGGTCGGAAGAGCTGGCATTCATTGAAGAGAAATGAGATTGCCATCAGAACTCACAATAAAAACTTCTCATTGATGATCAGAAGTTTCTTTGTATCGAAGTGCAAATGAGATGATGCTTCTTATTAGGGCGGGGACTGCCCTCGTACAAGTACTCTGTCGGTAGCCGGCACGTCGGTAAAGTTACCTTTGATTGTCCGGATGTAGATTATGGTAGGATAGAAGGATAGAATAGATAAAGAATGAGGCAATTTATTATATACTGGCGAAGTTTGTAATTAAATGTTGAAAAGAATAACTCAAACATTTCAAACATTTTAAAAAATCACTTACAAAGCCAATAAAATAAAATAGATAAATAGCAAATAAAAAATCGAGAGGATTTATGAGGGTAGAACACCGCAAAGCCACCACCATCGCGGTGGCCGCCTCCGTCACGTTGTCTCGAGTGTCGAGTGATCATGGCAAATAAAAGAGCATGTCAACGGAGGCTGCCAAAGACAGCCACCGCGAGAGTGGTCTCATCCCGATAGCTCGAGTGGCCGGCCGCCCCGATAGAGCCAGAAAGAAGAAATGAAGGGAGAGAGACTTGAGGATGGAGATCGCGAAATCTCAGGTGACCACTGTGGTCGCCGTAGATGTGTGACCATCGCCTCGACGGGGTAGCTCAAGTGGTTCGATCCCTGTGCCGCGATCATTGAGGAGGCCAACGGTAGCTATCGCCACCACTTTGCTAGTGCAATCTTGCGACGAATAAGTTATTTAAGAATTTATGAGGACATATTTCGGCTTTACTTAAATTGAGTGGGGTTGAGTATCGTTTCAAAATAGATTAAAGAACATAAACTAGTTCAATTCCAAGTTTTAGAATATGCAAGTTAAGTTTCAACTCCAGTTCAAGCTCTTTAGGACAATCTTTTAGAGAAAACTACTATACCCTTTAATTAGAACTTAGAGACACTTAGATAGAACACCAGGATGGTAACATTTTTAACTATCCGAGCTGCATTTGTCAGATGATCTTTTTAGGCTGGAGAAAAAGAAGAGGTTTAGAAAGTCATAGAGAATTTCACAAAACACTCATTTTACTCGAGGGACTCTGTCCAATACATTACATCCTCTCACCCTTTATAGGCATTAAGAGGTTACACAAACAAATAAAGACCAAGCTCACGGGTCCGGGAACAAATAAAAGGCTTCTGAAAATCTCGATAGAGAATTATTCACACGGTATGAATAGTGACAGTGAATAGTAACTTTCATAGCCTATTGCTATAGTAAAAAAAAAAGTGAATAGTAACTTGCTACAGTGAAATTGTACGGACAACGACACTTCAGCGGTCTCGTCCATCACGAGTATTGTAGTCATAGTTTGAGTCATTTGAGCTGTGCACAGTTGCCAGAATATGTTCATCGTATTTCTGTTCAAGTGCTTTAAGTTCTTATGGTGAAAGGATTTGGTAGGTATGTTTCCAAACTCGAAACAAGTCCTTATGTTTTTCTTATTTTATATCTTTGCGCATTTTATGGTATCCAATTGTGTGTAATCTGAAAATCACTAATTTGAATGTGACGGTGTTTATTAAAGATGAAGATTCATTGTTATTTGATCAAGAGTATGTATGAAATCTGAATAGACGGTGGGGTCAGTTCTAGATTTTTAGATATACAAAATAGGTTTCTGGTTCTAAAATTTAGTGAACATATTCCGACGGTCAGGTTCCATATTTCAATCGAAACCAGAATCGACCGTAGGAAATTAAAAAAACCCTAGAGGAGAGCAAGAAATGAACACCTCTCCACCGTCCTAAAACCCCCGGCTGCCCCCACCTCCTCCCTCACCATCCATCCCTTCCATGGGCGACCGCGAGCGAGCTCGCGATTGGGACCGCGACCGGGACCGGCGGCGGGACAAGGACGGCGACCGCGACCTCCGCGACCGGGGCCGCGACCGAGACCGAGACCGGGACCGCCGCGGCAAGCGGTCGCGCACGCCCGACCACGCCGCCCGCCCCCGTCACGGCCGCTCCCCCGACAGGTACCGGTCCCGCACCCCGGAGGACCGGGCCCACCGCCGCCACCGCAACCGGGGCAGCCCCTCGCCGGAGCACGAGCACGCGAGGAAGCGCCACCGCCGCGACTCGCCGCCGCTCCCGCCCCGCCCCCGCCCCCGCCGAGAGGGGCGACAGGGACCGGGAGAGGGCGGTGTCGGACTTCCTCGACGGGATCGCGAAGGAGCAGCAGAGCAAGAAGGAGAAGGACGTCGGGGGAGCGGGGGGAGAGGAGGCGGGGGCCGCGGAGGACGATGAGATCGAGATAATGAAGAAGCTGGGGATTCCGGTCGGGTTCGATTCGACGAAGGGGAAGCCGGTGGCGGGGGCGGACGTGAGTGGCATCAGGCCGGTGACGAAGCGGCAGCCGAGGCAGTACATGAACAGGAGGGGAGGGTTCAATCGGCCGTTGCCGGCGGAAAGGAACAGATAGCTCCGATTTGGAACAATTCAAGGTGCGCACTTTCTCCTCCGTGGTTGGGTTTGAGCATCTGGGTCTTTTGCTAGATGCATATATCCAATAGTCTCTTTCATTTTGTGATGCTTTGTTCTGTTAGAGACTCAGATACCTGAAGAAAGCTACAAAAGTTTGTGTTTATTTTGGCTAGTCTTTTGTTATTTGACATCAGATAAATTGAGGGAAATTGACTGATCAAGAGGACAGCTCCTTTCTTGTATTTCAAATTGATCCTACTTAGAAGGGACTTAAAAGGAACACTGGAATGTGTCTGGTTGGGAAGATCTGGTTTGTGGCATAGGAAGTCTCTATTGTTGAAAATTGTTCAGGTTGTCTTGCTGCTCTTTGGCTTCATCATGGTTGCAGTCATTTCGTTTCGTCAGGACGTTGATGTTGGTTAGTTCGAGCCCTGAAATGCAGCTGCCCAGACTGTGTTTCACAATTTATGTCCTGTGGCTTCATACCGTTGGAGTTTGTGTCTTCCGAAGAGACTCCTTAGTCTGTATATAGAGATCGTAGTTTTCTCATTAACCACTTGTTTAAACTTGAGTTAGTCAATCAGCATTTGTTGATGTGTGTTTATCGCCAGTTTTCATACTTACCGGAATGCTTGGTTTGGTCGTAAGTTTGAATCACATGTTAATGACTGACTTCATGTTTTCTCCTTAGAAAATGTGCCTTTTGACTTAAACTCTTCATATGATGCATAACTCAGTGCCAAAACCTTTGTAATGATTAAGGAATGCCCAAGGACTTCAAAGTCCTGAATCCCCTTTTTAAAATGTCATCCGTGCATCATTTCTTTATTCTGGAAACCAATTAAACCTGGTCAGTCCAGGTTCAATTAGGTTTTGAACACTCAAGGTTCAACAGTCTGAAACTGGACAGGACCATGCTTAACCAGTTGAACTGCTTGTTCTTGAAACACTGAGAAAAACCAAGATGAATTTGCTTTTCCCCCATGTGCTGCATATTGTTGAATGGAGAGCTCATGTTCCCCAAGTCATGTTATTTTAGAGGACATATTCCTACTGCAATTATGATTACTCGCTTATCATTTTTTCTGGAGGTAAAAGAAAGAAGCTTATTGACCTAGACACTTCACCAAGTTAGGCAGTAGTGTCTTGCACAACATATTGGCAGTCAAGAGTGCAAAATTTTATTTTAATGTACTTTTTGTCTTCCAGTGTATTGCTGCATAGGGCTATTCCTGCATACTCAGGATCAATGACAATAATAGTGAGATGGTGAGATAGTTGAATGCAGGGCCATGTTCGACTCCAGCAATAACAACTATTTTTGCATAATGTGAAAATTCAAGCATAAGAAACATGTTTCTTGTGTGTTTAGATGGATAGATAGTTAGATCTGTTACTTATAATTGGTATCTCAGATATGATCGAGAAAGCTTCATCCTTGATCAATACTAAAAAGATGGCGATGGTGGTTTAAGTGCGTGACCGTGGAATGGAAAGTCTTAACATGTCCACATCGAATCTTTAATATGCTGTCAAAATTTATTTTCTCCATAAGTAAAGGACTATTAATAGAGTTATACAATGTCAGAACAAGAACAAAGGACAAGCTAACCAAAAAAGGAAAAACTTAAGAAGCACCAGATGAGGTGCAATAAGAGCAACATGGTAGTGTGCAGTAAAAAATACAAGAACTTCTACGGTGCTCTTGATGCAAACTACTTTTTGTCAATCTTTCAAAATTTGGAAATGCTATTTCAGTATTCTCAGGGAGGGAACTGTGTTATCTCAGGTCAATTCTGAAGGACTATTCATGCTTAGAATTTGTCGCCAGCAAGGTACTCAAAAGCCTTAAAGTTTACATGCTTCAAATTCAGCAGGGAGGATGAACTTTCATTTTCAGCATTTTGTACCTGATCTTGAAATGTGGTTCTAGTTATGTTGACCTCAGCAGTTGGCTAATCTCTCCTGCTTTGCTAAGAAACGACGGATGGTGATTTGTCTTGACCAGAGAATGAGGCGCGGTTGAGACCATCTGATTGTTTCTGAGGGATGTACCCCCAGAAATTATCTGAACCAAAGTTGCAGGGCAGCAAGGGAAAACACTTTCATAGAGTTAAATCTGGTGATTTGTCATGGAAGTTGAATATTGTACTTAGCAGGTTTTTCCTGAGGTAATTGGATAATCTATCCTGCGACTGTTCTACTGCATCATGCACCTAGCGAACCAGGAGCTGTGCTAGAGGCGCTAGAACTTCTTATCAAAATTTCTTTACATTGCTTCTGTGATGAATCTTGATTTCTTTTAGAAACTAGTAGGGTATCCGTGCTTTTGATGATCGTAACTCGTTTCAACGTTCTCTTTGGCATTTTTCCTGTTCAGCGCATCTCGTCCCATCTTCATTCGCTTGTTCTCTTCCCTGAAAGGATTAGGTTCTCAGATTACGTAAGATTGCCCCTAAAACTGTATTATTTCTAAATATGAGGAAATTCAACGCATTGACTCTTTCTCGTACTTCACCTTTAATGCTTTTAGCCGCCATCGTTTTCTGTCTCTTTAGTTATTGCAATGAATAGGCACTTTCTTGAAATAGAAGAGAGTTTTACATTGAGTACCCATGAATTATCCACATCGGAATGTAACGAAAGAAAACAGAAAAGCAAAATAAAAGGCCTTACCATAAAAAAAAATAGTTCTTTTTCCCTGGAAGAATTTAGTACAAGGCTGTTCAATTTTTGCTGATCTGATTCCAAGCCTTCAAAATTCCTCATGTTCTTGGTGTTCTCGATTCCTCCATGCCATTTCCATTAAGATTCATCTCCGTCCCATTGTTTAGCATAACCCCAGGCGATTCCATCTTTGTTCGAACCCTAGTCCGAATAGCGAAAGACATCTGACAGTGAACGACAAGACGATGATCAACTGGCTGGCCAGAATTTTAGGACTCGCAGCACCGATGTGATGGCGGTTGTTATGGAGTGTGTATATGTGCACGTGTGCTTGATTGCTTTATCTATCTTTGAAGAACTTTGGACCGGCATATCGTGCTCGGCCTTGTCCATCGTCGAATCCGATTGTATCGATCAGTCCTCGTCTTATATAATTCGTCTCTTTGCCGTTGTGTTTATTGGTGAATTTCGTGTTGTAGGCTTTGGGACTTAGACAGGGTGCTTTGATGGAGCCACCAATATCTCTGCTGTTTGATTCAGCGCCGAGTAAAAATGATGTTTCCTACGGTGCCTTGATCAATGGCTAGTGTGAAATGAATTGGGTCGCTTTCGATTAGCATAGATGAGAATGACATTGGGTGCTCACTTGAGCTAGGCACTGCATTGTTCCCAAAGTAATCGCAGCAAATTACTCAATCCATCGAAAAAAAGGAGAATTCATTTCTCATCAGAAATTTTACAAACTGAAAAACTAACTACTAACTACATGGGATCTTCTACTTCTACTTTGCTACGACATAGCGGACACGAATTATTCCTCTCGAGCCACTTGACGATGCACCTCCTATGAAATAAATGCGAACACGGTATCTCCATCACTTTGTCTTCCCCATCTAGTTTCTCTAAACAAATAGAACAACATCCGTTGGAGTCTCGAACGGAGTAGCTCTTCTGCTCGAGCTTTCCAATGGTGCTTCTGGAGACACCTCGCGTGACTTGGTCGGGATCCGACTCGTATCCTCCGATTGAGGCTTCCTCGGTGTCTTCCATTTCGACTTCATCTCGGATGGCCAATGCCAAATTTATGTTCACGTCAAACCCTCCATGGCCATTACCCAATGCCCGAAACGTCGTACACAGAATAATTCTTGTAATATCAGCCCGAAAGCTGTGATGAACACCCAAAATATCAAGAACTCTCTCCAAGTGCATTTCGCAAAGGGATTGCCATGATAAGATGCAAAGTGGCATCTCAAGCGACTGACTCAACTCCGACAGTGTAGTGTCTTGGAAACTTGTCGGCACTCCCGGTTGATCAACGAAGACTAGCGAATGGTGCCACTTGACCGAGAAGTTGAAGACAGCGGTCGGTAGGCCAGAAGAATCAGAATTTCTTGGCTTCAGCCTCAAACTATATCCGCAATAGACCGTCTCCTCCATGCCGTTGCTACCAAGAGTGGACTGAACAGGATTTCACGTGTAATGTTGAAACCCAATCACGAGAAAACCCTGGAAGTTTTTGTGGATGTATATCGAGAAATAGACGGAAAAAGAAGCTCAAGAAAAAGAGATTCCGAGAATTGAACGAACCAAAAACAACGGGAACTTCCCTCCTGCGAAGTGCGAACGCAGCAATCTGCCTCGAAACCAAGAATCGATGAAATCTGGGGTTTGTGCAGAATAGGAAATTCTAATTCTCTCTGGAGATGATAAACAATGGAACACAATGTAGCCAGGTTCGGGGGTCTTATTATATAGCCGTTAGTTTTCTGGTCTGAACTTTCCTGTTTTGTAAACATGCGCTGAAAATTGAAAGGACCGTGCTGTGGACGTGCCTCGATAAGGAAACTAATCAAATTCTATTTTTTCTTTTCTAAACTAATGATTTTCTGTGAAACCAAACAAGGAAACAGAGATGATGGCCACGTTCGGAAGCCAATTCGACGCCGCCGCCGCCGCCGCTTTCTCTTTAGGCATTTTGGGAAGATGAATGTTCGTCCATCCCTCTCTGATTGATTCAATTCCTCGGGGCTGTGCTAATCAACGCTCGCGAGTTGTTTCCTTTTGAGTGTCGTGGTGCGGACGGAATGGAGAGTTAGGTTTTTTGAAGAACCAAAATCAATGAAATTCTAATCACATGTATGCGTGAGTCGCATTGTAATTTCTGTCGTCAAGGGTTAATAAATGCAGGGTGAAATTCTGCTTGGTGGTATTTTTGGTGGATGTTGAAAATTTAGCATGATTCAGCTTTGGGAATTCAGATTAGTCAATTTATTCCCATTTAATACGCTAAGAGTAGCATCAGTGCGAGATTGGCAGTATGGATTCGTCGATGCATATGCAGATCACATCGCATAGTTCAAGAAAAGCTTTCTGCTTCTCTGATAAATGGATCTCATACATACATACGTACATACATACATACATACATACATACATACAGACATACATGAGCCTGGCGTATCCATTATGATTGGCTATCTAAAATGTTGGCATAAAGCAGAAAACAGATCCTGAATTAGTCTTTTCAAAATTACACATTGACAGATGGTTTTTTTCGCTGTCCTGTGTTTCTTAATATGTTTTTTTTTTTAGATTGATTGGTTAATAATATCGAGCTACATGATTAATTGAATGTATGCCACTACCTATATTTACTGAGGATGAGGCTTTCTTTCAACTGGTACCGGGAAAGTATCGTCTTCCTTGCTTGTACCTTGGATTTTGATTGGATGACTCTCATCTGGAGCGATCCTGGAGATTTTTACAAAGCGAGAGTCTGTCAGAAAGGCTGCTTGCTTTATTTCATCGCTTGCTCTTTAAAAGACAAATTCATTTAGCACGCATGATTGATTCCTGTAGAACTGGTCGTGGCATGGTTCTGCTGCAATTTTTTTCCATAAAGTGCAACATTATGAACTTAAGATGTTGGGAAATTGTCGCACTGATGTATCAGTAAGTGTTTAACGCAATTTTACCACTTGTGTGACCCTTTTTTTTTTTGTTAGCGGCTTTGCTTTAAAAACAGGGATGGGATGTATGTCCAGGATCACAGACACTCGAAGAGCTTTAAACGCAAAACACATGTCAATGTTTTCTTTATTAGGTACTGATGATATAGGCTCTCTCTCTCTCTCTCTCTCAAAGTTGCTGATATCTGCCTCTCTGCACAAAAAGTGCAGGTTTTGTCTGTTGAAAGGAGAACCAAGCAACATCTTGCCATGGGTAAAGAGGAGGTGTATGCCTAGTTGCCCAGATTGAGAAATAGTGAAACTCTATTCTCTCGGTAAGAGCTGAAATTTAAATGAAACTCAAGATTGCAGCTGCTTCCGTTCATTTTTTAAGGATCTGTTGGTGTGGATCCTGAGGTTTTGATGGCAAGGGACCCCAATCACGACGCGTTGCTCAAGCAACTTGCTCAGGCAGTTGAGAACGGGGAGAAAGTGCTGGTTGAGATGTCTCACATTCTCGCTGTGGAAGTAAAGTTACGTGCCAGTAGTATTTTAATTTGGAAGAGGCCTGCACCAGTCTTGAGGCAAGTTATGCCAATGAAGCTGAGATTGTCTTCACTACCCTGTCAAGCAGTGGTAGAATTATTCTCTCGCGTTTCTCATTGTTTCGACATGGTAGTCATTGATGAGGCAGTGCAGCCAAGTCAGGTGGCAGTACTTCCTTCCTGTCCTCTTTGTGCTGCTCGATGTTTCTGGTTGTGGATTTACAGCAGCTTCCTGCCACTGTTATCAGCAAAGCAGCTAGGACTCTGTAATATAGCAGGAGACTTTTTGAGAGATTTCAGCAAGCTGGATGCGCAACAATGTTGTTGCCTGTTCAGTATAGGATGCATTCACAAATCAATAATGTCCCTTCCAGATACTTTTACCAAGAATGCCTAATCGATAGTGAGACTCTGGTAAAGTTACCTGATTAAATATATGACAGGATCCATTGCTTAGAATTTATGATATTACGTATGGGATTCCCATTGAGGTAGTTCTGCCTCTTACTGCAAGAATCACAGTTTCTCAGTATATATGAGCATCTAAGGAATGGTTTCATCTGCCCTGTTGTATCCCATTCTCTCTATGGCCAACTCCCTGTACTGTTTTTTTTTTTTTTTTTTTTTTTTGAACGACTCCCTGTACTGTTCACTTGTCACTTATGTGGACAGATTTTGATTGTTTTAGCGTCTCTCACTCTTATTAGGTAATGGGAAACGTTGATCTTTGATTCAGTCTGATGACTGGGCTGTGCCGAGTGCTGATGCCAAAGCCAAAAGTTGTTACTTGGACATGGATTCTGTCCCCAAAGAGTTCTCGACTCCTAAAGGACCAACTCTTGTCTCCCCTGCCAGTTAAGACTCCTTTAAACTCGAGGGGGTTGAGGTCAAGTGGGTCGAGGCATAGATTGACAGACAATCACACAGAGCCGAGGTCAGCGGTGGCACCAGAAGACGACGAGGACTTGCCAGCATCTTTAATCCCTGCTGGTTCTTGGTATGAAAAACTCATTGCTAATTATTGTTTTATTTGTGTTTTTCCAACCTTCTAGGCTTTTCTTCAGCATACAAGGGTTCTAGCCCCGTGGGTGGGGTTGCAACTTCCACAAATTGTACTCCTTTTTGTATTTTTAATATTTTGGTCATACAAATTGTACTCCAGGAGACTGCTTATCTTGGCTTATAAACAAATCTGGAAATAATTGTCGGACAAAAATCCCCTTTCGTTGTTTAAATCAGAGGAAAATTTGAGTTTTTAAGGCTTTTGAAAGTGAATTTCTTTGACAAATATAGTGAATTAGTTTAACGTGCACCAGAAACTACATCAAGTGGCAAGATATTTGCACTATAAGATAGATTCAAGAATGAAGATAATTTAATGTGGCCCCTATACATGATAAAAGAGCAAAATGCTCAACAAGAGTGTAACGTTAATTTCTTAACCAGAGATTGCTCTTATTAGTGAGGAAAGTGATTATTCATCTAGGAAATGTTAAATAACATGCCATGCATGTTGCGTTTCAACCAAACACCTTTGCCTTAAATGGAAATTTTTGGCCTTTTAAGCCACCTGTGGAGAATTCACTGGAAGCTGTTGATCAGGTGGTGACAGATCCAAAAATATCCTGGCAATAGGGCGCACAGAGAAGCAGCAGAGTTCCTCTGAAACATTGTAGAAGAGAGATAGATTACTAACTGTTCATCCTCTCTGCAATTTGATCTTTGCCTCACTCAAGCTTCACCTTGTGTTCGGTTTATTCAAAACATGGACCCTCTTGCCTTAGGGGGACGAAGCTCTGATGGCCGGCAGTGCTGCTCGAGTGAGCTAAAAATGGACAGAATCAGGACTCCATTGAACTACTTATGTTTGATAATTCAAAATTTCTTAGGAGAGATCTAGTCACAGAGAGGATGGGAAGTCCTCAGCAACCCCACCTTGCTAATGAAGCCTTGCTGCAACAAATCTGGCCAGTCTGCCCCCTCGTTATCTCTTTGCTAAGAGCCAGGTATCAGGCCTCCTGTGGGGACAAGATAGCTATGCAAACTTACTGGCATTGGACTTTAAGGTAAGAACGTCGTGTTCTTAAGTAGTTTTCTGATAATCACATCACGGGGATGGCAGAGTTTTTGCAAGTGTTAGAGAAAAAAAAAATAGGAAGGCACTCATCAGAAGTGGGCATGAAGACAAATTTTATGCTGACTAAAATTTTTGAGTTAGTTAGATTTTTCTCAAAGAAGTGTTTGGCTCTGGTTGCTGCTCGGGCTCTCAGAGTCTCTCGGGGCATACAAGAGGATGGTGGACACAATTCTCCATAAGTGCCCTTTCTCTTTAGTTGCACTGAAGCTTCTTATTTGTATGAAAGGTGTAGAAAAAAGAAGGAAAAACTTGTGTACTTGGATGGAATGCTTTGCTCTTTCTCAAGGGGAAGAGAAACATATCTGCAATGGGGGATGCCTCAGCAAGGTCTGGGAGGGCTTTGAGTTGTATATAGTCTATAACTTCCCATTTATTTTGCTGGGGCATCTCCATGAACTTGGCGCTTCAGGAGGATCCGGGGAAGATCAAGAAGAAGCTGATGGATGGTGACCTTGGGCACTTGTTCCGGCTCCTGCTTCCGTGGAGCTCTGCATAAAGAACCAAATGATCCAGTGGATGGGTGAGCAAATGTAAAGGTGGGTTGTGAGCAGGGAAGGGATGGATGTTGCCGGTGAGGGACGCGAACATATGGGCACCAAGCACCGACTCGTGTTCCACAACTGGACGTTGCTGAGGATCTACATGCTGAATGGGAATTGGAACAAGTTGTTCGTCAAGGGACGAGGGTTGGAGATCGGTGATGAGATCAGGATGTTGTGGGACTCAATCACGAGCTAGTTCTGTTGTAGGATCCTTTGCGAGGTTGCTTGTGGCGCAAGCCATGCGGCAGCTTGAGTCTTTATAGGAAGGTTATCACGTTAAGGTAAAAAACGAGAGCACAATTAGAGCTTGAGAGTTTCTTTTATTCTTCCCACGAAGTGTTAAATGTTCTTTTTCGATTCGAATGCATATGAGTCATCGCTTTTGAGAAGATGCAATTGTTTCGCTTTTTATTGTGTTTGTTGATTAGCTAACCGTGAATTATTTCAGCAGGACAATGAAAAGTGCGACTTGTCAGATTTTACTTTTGTGGAATGCTAGATTCTTGCACGAAAACAGGATACAAATTGCATTAGGTACACTCCAACGCCTCAGAACTTTAAACTCTGCTAGAAACCTTATCCAAGAAAACAAGGTATCTAAAGTATTTTCTTTATAGGAATAAAGACGTGGAAGAGGGTTATCCCTTAACTAGTTGAAGTAAACAAGAACACATATTTCGACCAAACAAAAAAAAAAAAAAAAAAAACAAGAAAACATATGGCTTGAGTTTTGCTCTATGCACCAATGGACCTCGGCGACCGGATTCGGTTGAAAAATATTTGCATCGGTTTGTTAATCAGTTAAACTCTTCCTAATTTTTTTTTCAACCGCAACTGAAGTTTTCAATTTGCTAATTCAAGAAAATCATTTTCACCAGTGTGTAAAACCAAAGATCTTAAGGGATCGCACCAACTATTTGTGTTCAAATGTACCATCTAGGGGTCAGCACTAGTTCGATTGCTGGTTGGCTGTTCGCAAAATTTGAAAACATTGATAATCGGTTCGATCCTAGGCTCAAACGGGATAGCCTGAATCGGACTGATTTTTTCTTTTCTTGCCCGAAGGTTCTCTATTTTAGATGGGCATTTGAATCTGAAAGATTTAATGAAGATGGAGACCAATTTCTCCATTACATGGATGAATCTGGAAATTGTCAAGTATAATTAATTGCTTCCATTTTAAAGGGGTGCATGTCGTTTTGGAGGAGCAGCAAAAAGAAGGAAAAACGTTGGTTTCCATATGATTTAAGATGTAGACTCTATTAAAGAGCAGCCATTTTAGTGGATTGATGATGATCAATCTGTGTTTATATCCTTATAAAAAGGGTGTACAAGTGAAAGAATCACCCTTTGAAAGCAATTTAACGTCTAAGAGCATATAGAATTTCTGGCCCAATCATATCATTCAATTAGATTTAATCCTGAATTAGTATTCCTTATGTCCAATGACCAATGGGAAAACAATCTATTTTATCTTTAGAAAAGGAATAGTAGTGATGGAATTTTATTATTCTATGCAATTAGACTCTAATTCCCCATAAAATTCAATCCTTGGTTAACGGTTCTTTGAAGCCCAATCCTAATGTCTTCAACTTTTTTGATTTGTCTCTTTCTCCATTGTGGTGATATATGAAATTTTCTATTCTAATGATTCTCCTATCACTGTCAGTCTTCACTTGAAACTTGCTATATCCTGAATAAAATTGGCTGTGAACACAGCCAAAATGTATAAAGAATGATAGAGATGTAATGGAATAGGGGTGTTAAATGGGCCGTTTATCATGCTACAGACCAAAAAGCACGGTCTCTTCTTCCATTATCATGCTGCAGACTGCGAAAAAGTGGAGAGGACAAATTAATTTCCCACAGAAAGAAGGAAACCCTCGGTCCAAAAACTTGCCTTTACCCAGATCTTGGCGTCCTCCAAAGCAGGGAGTTTTGAATATCAACTTGGACGGCTCCTTTCGACCTGGTTCGCTGGAGGGCTCCATCTCCTGGGTGTGTCGAGACTTCACAGGGTGCTTACTCGACGAGTTTGCAAGCTCGATCCCAGCCTCCTTAGCTTTTCAGACCGAAACCCTGGCGTTGCTCCAAATCTTGAAGTTCTTTCTGACTCAATCTAACGAAATCTTTGAGATAGAAACGGACTGTTCACAACTGATAAGGGCGCTCCAATCCCAGGGCGCAGATCAAATTGAGTAGGAAGACCGTGTGGTTATCAAAGAGTGTCGTGATAAGCTTTCTCTCATTTCCGATATCTAAGTTGCCTTTTGCCCTAGAGAGGCCAATTTAATTGCAGATTAGGTTGCCAAAGACGAACCCTTCCTAGCAATTGATTATCTACACCTCCCTATGTACTTTTGGAATTTTTTACCTAACGAGCCCAACTTGTAGGTTCTTCATCTTTTACTTAACTACTTCAATAAAGGAATTACCGACAAAAATAATGCCATGTATAATAATAATCTCTATAATGAAATGACGAAATTATCCAATCAGTTAGTAATATCTGCATATACTGTATATCAAACGCTCGCTTTTCCCCGAAAGATGCTCAACCGTCGACCCACCACCCGGAGCAAATTCATGCCCACGCCATCATCTCCGGCCTCTCTCGCTTCCCAGTCGCCGCCGTATGAACTACGTGGCATGCGTTTTCTCTCGCATTCCCACCCACCCACCTCCATTGCCTTCGGCCACCTCCATTGCCTTCGACTTCGGTGTCGCGATGATGGGTTCCCTTGGGGAGACTTCGAACGCGGGAAGGCTGGTCTCGGTCTACGCTCGAATGTGTAGGGAAAGCATCGAGCCGGATGCCTGCACTTCCACTGCACTGGTCGGGGCATGGCGCTCGCTCTTCCTTTGCTTGGCCAACTTCGCCGCCGCGCGATGAAGTTCGGGCGAGATTGTGATGCATACGTGGTGGGTTCTCTGATAAGCATGTACCGGAGGCATTGGGCTGCGAGTGTTGCTCGCCGCCCGTTTGATCAGAGTTCAATGCGGGACGTGGTTTGCTGGACGAGCCTTATCACTGGGTATTGTAGCATCGGCCTCATGTAGGAAGCTCAAGGGCTGTTCGATTCAGTGCTAGGGAAAAGTGATGTTTCCTACAGTGCCTTGATCTCTGGCTACGTTAGGAACGAGCGGTTAAATTAAGTGGATCTCTTTAGACTAGTGTACTTAGTGCCGTGCTATTGTGCCGTGCTATTGTGGAAGCCTCTAAAGAAGGAAAATGGGTTCATAAGTACATAGATGAGAGTGGCATCGTTTATGAATTTGGGCCAGGAATGGCATTGATTTTTTCTTGTCACATGTGGGTTCGTCGGATTCGCACAAAGAAGTGTTTGACCAAATGCCTCTGAAAGATGTTGACAACTAGGAGTGCGATGATATTGGGGTTTGCTGTCAATGGTGAGAATGAAAATGGGCTGCAGTTTTTCTACGAGATGGAAAATAGGGGCCCTAAACCAAATGCTGTGACGTTTATTGGAGGTCCAATGGCCTGCAATTGGAAGTGTCTAATCAATGGAGCATGGCGCTTGTTCGGACGTATGAGCAAAGGTTATGGCATCGCTCCAACTAGTGAGCCATGCCATGGTTGACCTCTTGGATTGGGCCAGACAAATCAAAGACTGATCCATAGAAAAGTTCACTGCAGAAAGTAGCTACTGTTGTGCTTCAACTTTGGTAGATTCAACTCTGTCTTTTCCCCTTTATCTGCCAGTTAGACACCAAAGAATGATCCGTAAGAATGACTTGTTATTAAGTGGATCCTCAAGGGGTAAATTGTGCACATGAAATGTTTAGAACTTGGGCATAGTTGGGTTTGAAGGACGGTTGGACCATAGCCTAGTGATACACCTTGTGCCATTGCTGTATCGTCTCTGTACATTCTGATTGCTTCCGTCATTAATTTTGTATGTTATCATTCTTGTTTCATAATCTTGCTACATTCTCTGGAAATTCTCTGAGTTTCTACACTGGGTAACTTGGAATCCTTTTTGGTTTCTTTTCTGTAGTTTGTTGATTCTATATCTGTTTTTCATGCAGTGGTTATGCAACGTGGATAAGTCCTCTCAGGAGCCGTGGTTAAGATTGAAGCTTCTCCCTTTGTATTGGATGATAACTGGATGATTGTCGGAAATAATCGAAATCTTTTTTTCTTTTTTTCTTTTCTATCTTTTACAACTTCTAGTCCCTATTTGGCTAGCTAATAATCAACATTTGTCTCGAGTGTTTTTAGGGCATTTTTTGGCTTGTCACATAGATGCTTGGCAAGGGACGAAATGAGCAGTTTTTCAAGTTTATCCAAAAAGCATAGCCCAGTAGAGTTGATTCTGAGTTCTGCCATGCGTGCTGGATTCATTGGTGGTGTGGTGGATGACTACCCGCAGAGGTACCTATATTATTACCAGAACTTACGTCAGTGTTCAACATTGATGGAACAACAGATGTTGTGCATGTCTCTATATATATTCTGTTGGTTGGAAGTCATCTGTTTAAGTTTCCGAGAGCCGAATATGAGAGCTTTCATTCGAGGGGAAACACCCTTTTCTGTAATTATTGAAAGTTGGTTAAAAATCTTATGCTTTTGGTGTCCTGGAAAGTCGTGCGGATGGAAATGCTTTAACGTTGTACATAATTTATCAAGTAACTGAGCTCTTTTTGCATATGGGTTTCCACTCTCTTGGTGCGCTTCAGTAATATTCTCTTTCACTTATCTAAAAATAAATAAATTTCTGAGAAATATCTGCAACAATCTTATTAATTTATTTCTAATATACACGACAGCTTATATATGAGATAATCAAATGTGCGCATAATACAGTGTTAGCCGTCTTTGCCCATTTTCTTACTAATGGGTCATTGTTGCCTAGGATAACTGGCAAAACCGAGCTAATAAAGTTGCGCATATTCTATATGTCGGTTTGCGTAAGAATCTCTCTCTCTCCCCTCGCTCCCCGCTCGTTTGGTACTCTTATGTGAACATTCTTTTGTGAGTGTTCTCATGTAAATATTGACTGGGACAATTTTCTTTTCGTTTTGCTCTCTTTCCAAATGCAGGTTATGATCTCTGCCAGGTTCTGGCCATAGAATAAACAGAAACTATATATAGTCTCTATTGGGACATCACAGGTGACCTTGGTTTTTTAACAGGGTTGATATTCAGAACTGTAGCAGCGAGCGCTGCATTGAGTACCCAAAGTCAATGCAGCAAATTAGTTAATCCACTGGGGAAAAAAAGAGAATTCATTTCTTATAAGAAAATCTTACAAACTAAAATTGACTACTCTGAATCTTGTACTTGTAGTTTGCCACGACATAGTGGACACGAATTATTCCTCTCAAGCCACTTGACGACGCACCTACTGTGAAATAGGTGTGAATATGGTATCTCCATTAGTTTATATTTCCCATCCAGTTCCTCCAAACAAATAGAACATCCGTCAACTTTCCCAACAGAGTAGCTCTTCCGCTTGAGCTTTTCAATGATGCCGTTGGAGACGCCCCGCGTGACTTGGTTAGGATCTGACTCGTATCCTCCAATTGAGACTTCCTCATTGTCTTCCATTTCAACTTCACCTCTGGTGGCCATTGCCAAATTTATGTTCATGTAGAACCTTCCACGACCATTACCCAATGCCCGAAACATCATATGCAAAATAACTCTTATAATGTTAGCCCAAAAACTGTGATGAACGCTCAAAGTATCAAGGACTCTCTCTTGGTGCGTTTCACATTCTGTATTGAATTCATGAGAAGACTAGTATACCAAGTGAACGCCATCTTCAACGGGACAAAGGGAACAACCGTAACTTCATCCTTCCATCTTTAGGGAAAAGTGTTAAAAAAGTCCTAAACCTTTTTTCATTTGTGACAATTTAGTCCTAAACATTTTTTTGGTGCCAATTAAGTCCTAAACCTTTTTACATTGTGCCAATTAGGTCATTTCCAACCAATTTTGACCAGATTTTGCTAACTAGACGCCGGCCGGCTGACGTGGCTTGATCGGCACTGACGTAGTCAACTTTCGATAGTATTTTAATATTTTTGAATTTTATTTTTATTTTATTTTATTTTATTCTTTATTCTTTTTCTTTTTCCTTCTCCTCCTTCTTCCTCCAACCAATCGCCGGACCTCGGCGACCGACTAGAGGCGACAGCCGGCGAGGTTGAGGTTGACCTCGCTAACCACCTCGCCAGTGGCCACGAGGGCAGCCTCGCACTAGGCAGGGAGGCTCGCCCTCAGATCGGCAAGGGTCGAGCCTCGCCCATGGCCGGCAAGGCTCGACCCCTCCGCATTTGGCAAGGCGAGGCTCCACCCTTGCCAAATTCGGCGAGGTCGAGCCTCACCCACTTGACGCGAGGCTGCCCTTGAGGCCTAGGCAGTGAGGCTCGCCCTCGCCTGATCTGGCGAGGATCGAGCCTCGCCCATAGCTAGTGAGGGCAAGCCCCACTAGCCTAGCGCAAGGCCGCCCTCGTGGCCTGGGCAGCCTCAAGTTGGCCTTGTGCCAAGTCGGCGAAGCTCGATGTCGCCAGATTTGGCAAGGGCGAGGCTCGCCTGCCCGGTGCGAGGCCACCCTCAAGGCCTGGGTGACGAAGGTCGAGCCTCGCACATGACCAACGAGGGTGAGCCCCTGCCGACTCGACACGAGGGTTGAGCCTCGCTCATGGCCGACGAGGGTGAGCCCCTGCCAGCCCGGCACGAGGCCACCCTCACGGCCTGGGCGAGCCCTGTTGGCCTGGTGCGAGGCCGCCCTCGCGACCTGGGCAACCTCAAGCTGGCCTCACTAGATTTGGCGAGAGTGAGGTCTAGCCTCGTTGGCCATGGGCGAGGCTTGACCCTCGCTAGATCCAGCGAGGGTGAGCCTCACCACCCAACGTGAGGCCGCTCTCGCGGCCACTGGTGAGGTGGCTGGAGAGGTCGACCTCACTAACCGTCACCTCTGGCCTATCGCTAAGATCTGACGATCGGTTGGAGGAAGAAGGAAAAAAAGAAGAAGAAAAAAATTAAAAATTAAAAAATTAAAAAATTATTAAAATATTATTAAAAGTTGTCAAAATCGGTGCTAATCATGCCACGTCGCCCGACCGGTGTCCAGTTAGCAAAATCCGGCCAAAATTGGACGGAAATGACTGAATTTGCACAACATAAAAATGTTTAGGACTTAATTAGCACCAACAA
Source organism: Eucalyptus grandis (assembly GCF_016545825.1). Lineage (NCBI taxonomy): Eukaryota > Viridiplantae > Streptophyta > Magnoliopsida > Myrtales > Myrtaceae > Eucalyptus > Eucalyptus grandis. The sequence continues at coordinate 38,581,600 of NC_052614.1, forward strand.
AATGTTTATGACTAAATTAGCATAAATGCAAAATGTTTAAGACTTTTTTAACACTTTTCCCAATGCAAAAGGAAAAATCATGTTGAACCCCAACTCGTTCACCCTAACTGCTCTGACTCTAATCATTCAAACTGTCACCCCTTTGCATAATCTCAACCGACGGATGGGATTTGAATTGCTAACAGGTTGAGCTAGAACATCCATAGATTGTAGAGTTGCGCCGGTATGACCAGTATGACTCACGTTTGCTTGATTCGGCAACCTCATTCTTGAAGTCAAATCAATAACCAAATTGGTTAACAAAGGAGTCAAGATAGTCGGACAAATGATTAGCCATATGATTGGCCAAATCATTTTGCTGCTCTTCGAACATACTTCTCATGGTGGCCATCACCGTCTGGTTCGGGGCCAACTCTCTTCTTTGATCCTCGGACAATTCTCAGGGAATATCTTCGGCATTAATACCCATATTGACACCATCAACAGGGTCTGAAATCTGACTAGAGGTCTTGGAACGGACGTTCCTTTCTCTTACACGCTATGGGGACAAGTTATCCTCACTGGTAGAGGAGTGATTCTCCTGGTTTCTCATTTTTGCCATCAACACCTCCTAAGAATTGAACACAATTGTCCCACCAAGTGTGCCAAAAAGATGTTCGCTGGGGAAAGTTCCCGTGACAAAAAAATTTTCACCGAGGATGGTAGAGCTTCAGTTTTATTATTTATAACGAGTCTCGTCTTGCTCTGAAAAGGAAGCAACGGATCTAAATTATGGCAAAAGTAAATACAAGAAAACAGGAGAAATGTAAAGTGTGTTTGAATGTAAAACGCAGTAAAATGAAAGATGACACATTGAAAGCAAAATGATCAGTTGTTGATTTTTTTTGGCCAAAAGATCCTTACAAGCATGTCTCTTCGGCTATTTATAGTAGTGTTCCACAGATAATTGCCCCTTAGCAGTTACCATTTCAATTTCTACAACATTCTGGAAGCTTGAGTTTTTAATCGGTAACCGCTTTGCCTTGGTGATATTTCCGCCGTTACCGACTCTCGTAATTGCTTCCATTCTTATCTCTTCAATTTCGGTATGACCCTTATCGCATTACTCGGAATCGGGGCTTGTTGACTATGGGCATTCTGGCCCACTTTTCTTCAAGTTCTGTGTTTTAGGCCCACTTCATTCTCCTTGGATTCCGAAGTCCAATAAGCTAGTTTGCGTGCCAACAATGTTGATCAGGCATTTGTTGTTTCTTTCGGAGGAATCTATGAGCTAGGGGATGACATGGTCAAAAAATGATGAACTTTGTTGGGGAGGATGTTGGAAAGGTCATTTTGATCCGAAATTTTGGCTCCATTTCGAAGAAAACGTGGGATAGAGACTGATTGATTAAAACACACTAAGGATGAGTTAAAGAATTGGAAGGGAACCGAACCGGCTTTACCCGGTCTTGAACTGTTTAGTTTCCAGCCCTCGAGTTGAACTAGTTTTGAACAGATTCCAAGGCTTATTCGCAGTAGAATCGGGTTTGACCGTTCCAAAACCAAACAATATTAGTCTCTTAGTTAAAAAATTTTGCAAAAACAATGAGGCTAAACATTTCAGCATAAACAGTTCATTATGGTTTCTTGATTGACAATTTAAAAAAATATAAAATAAAAATTGAATATTGCAAGTGTTATAACTTTCGTATGATGCTAATTTGATTATCACATTTTTTTTTCTGTCATTTGAGTACCATGTGACATTTCAATCAATCACTTAAGCGATATAATTATTTTTAAAACGATGACTACAATTGTTATCTCATGTTGGATTTTCGATACTTGGGCAAATGGGTTTTAAAAGTTATGACACTCAATTAATGTTTTTTAGAAGTCATGTTACTTAAGTGGTTAAAAAAAAATGTTATAGCACTCAAGTGAGTGCTTAAGTGAGTACCTTACGAAAGTTATGACATTTGTAATGTCCTTATCCCAAAAATATGCATATAATTAAGAAATTAAATAAAAAAAATGAATAAAGAAAATATAGACCGGTTTTTTAGGTTGTAGAATTAATTGATTGGGTTTCATACCGAATCTAGAGTCAACCTATTCAATTTCCGATTTAAAAATTGAAACCAACTCTAACATGATAGGTTTGAGTTCCTTCTTAGGATATATCTATCCTAAAATTGATCAAGCTTAGACGATACCAATGTGCCGCTGGCCAGGCCAGAATTGTCGAATCCAACCTAGGAAAGAAGAAGCTTAGGACGAGCGATTTTCAATTGATTAGGGTGCATGCACGTCCAATCCACGAAAGCCATCAAAATCTTGTCATTTCTAGCGAGGTCCACATAAAGCGGCGGTAAATGTGATGAACATAAGAGCCCAGTTGTGAATCTTCAAATAAATTGAAATCGTATAGAATTTTAAAATGATAAAATTATTATTTTATTGATGACTTATAAATGAACTGACTCTGTTTTGCAATATAAAGCAATTGAAAATCTACTATGGGATTTGAAAGTAATAAAGTAATTATTTTGGCAGTACGTTCGACCAATATACGAGGCCACTCGTAGAATCAAAATTTTATGGATACTGAAATATGCAATTTGAAAGTGTAAAATTATTATTCTATATGTAAGCTACTGATGAATAATGTGCTCACTTGTGAAGCGAATATTTTGTTGGTAACATACGATGCAATTTAAATGAGTAAAATGATTATTTTTCTTTTATTAAACTACCCACAAGTAAATGGACCCACCTGTGAAATTCCAAACGGGTTCATAATGTATTATTAAATTTGAAAGTCGCCAGGTCCTTGTTTTATCGATCCTTCTCGAATGGAAAAGCAGCTCATAATCTACTGACATCTGAAAGTGGTGGAGTCATTATTTCATGTTACCATAACCTTCTACTAAAATATAATGTAGTTTTGTTAGGGGCTCGATATTTTTGTTTACTAATTTTTCCTCTTAAAATTTTTTGCAAAAGTCACTAGAATTCCTAAACTATACTCACTATGATATATTTACCTCATACTTTTTTTTTTTTTGTGACACTGCTCTAAATTTGTACCTGTATAACACATTTATTTCAAACTTGTATAATGTGACACATTTCTCCCAAACATCTTTTTGTAACACATTTATTTCAAAAATTTAGTGTCGTAGAAAAAAAAAGTTTGAGGTTTTTGGAGTCATAGAAAAAATTTAGAGTAAATGTAACATGCATGTAAAAGTTTGGGGTTTGAGGTTTTTGGAGTCACAGAAAAAATTTAGAGTAAATGTAACATACATGTAAAAGTTTGGGGTTTTTTGTATTACTAAAAAAAAGTTTGAGTAAATATATCACACAAGTACAAATTTGGAGTTTTTGGTCACAAAAAAAAAGGATTTATGTGTCACGGCAAATAAATTTGGGGTTTTTTTATGGCTTTTTCCCTTAAAAATTCTAACTAGAAATATATCATTTGCAAAACTCACAATTTTATTCTTGGTAAAGATTCAAGAGAAGAAACTTGTTTTATTTGAAGGGGTTGGATTATGTGAAATTTCAAAGATATAGTAATGCGACCTAGCTAAATTTTTAATCGAAATATTGATGAATAAGCGAGCAGCATGTGCCATTAACACATGGACCTTGTCTCATAGTTCATTTATTTCTTTTCGAACAATGCCTTGCAAAGAGGCAAATACACATTAACAAAACTTCAAGAGGAAGTTTAGTCAATAGAAACCGACAGAACACATCATGCCTTTACAAACCTCATCCATCGATAGACCCATCAACTTGTTGAACCCAACTTGACTAGTACGATGCCGTTATTATAGTCGTTGCCCTTCATCTCCTTTCCTTTGCATGTCTCTCTAGTGCAAATTTGGCATCTTGGGTGGCAAGTTTGTTGGCAATATTTTTTTGTAAACGCAAGATAGATGAAAAGCAAGACGATTAAATTTGGCATACCAAATCAATGGATATTAATTTTATTTATACTTTCCAAACTGGAATCATGGATTATTTAGTTTCTTACAACTCAAGGATTATGTACTTTCCAAATTCAAATTCTTGATAAATAGATAACCTATATGTGGCATGTAAGAAAGTAAAAGAGAAGAAAGAAGAATAGGTTGAAGCGGAAGGAGCCGAAGGAGTGAAGAATTTTCTATATTCACTTATATTGAGAATGTACAGACTCCTAAAATATAAGACTAGGATTGTACAATTATCAAAAATAAAAAATTCTATGTATCAATCTATATCAATCTAGATCTAAATCTAATCCTTAATTGATATACAAATAATCATAATCATAATCAGATCATAAACGTCCAAACCAAAAGCTGCATATCTTCTAACACTCCCCCTCAAGCTGGTGGCTTGTAGATGTCCAAGACGCCCAGCTTGCTTAATAGATATGCATGCTGTCGATGACACAAAGGCTTGGTGAAGATATCTGCTAGCTGCTCCGTTGTCCTAATTCCTTCTGTTTCGATCACACCCTCTATGATCTTTTCTCGTGTAAAGTGACAGTCCACTTCTATATGATTGGTCCTCTCATGAACTATAGGATTTGTTGCCAGTTTGAGAGCCGCATCATTATCGCAATATAACTTTGTTGGTCCATGCACTTGTACTCCGAGATCCTTAAGCAATCCCTGTATCCACACTATTTGACAAGTGGCCTTAGCCATAGCTCGATACTCTGCTTCGGCTGAAGATAGCGATACAGTAGGCTGCTTCTTAGTCTTCCGTGAGAGGAGAGATTCTCCCAATTTGATGCAATATCCAGTGACCAATCTTCGACTTATGGGACATGTAGCAAAATCAGCATCACAATATGCCGTCATCTTCATGTCACATTGTTTAGAAAGAAGTATTCCCAGTCCTGGACACCCTTTTAAATACTTCAAAACTTTTAAGGCAGCAATCATATGAGACCGCTTCGGATTGTGCATGAACTGGCTAAGTGTCTGTACTACATATAAGATATCGGGTCTAGTCATAGTCAGATATATTAGCTTTCCGACAAGTCTTTGATATCCTGATGGATCTCTGAGTATGGGATCATCATTTTGAGATATGCCCTTATTATATTCTGCAGTAGTTAACTTAGTGTTCTGTTCAATGGGAATAACGGCTGGTCTGCATCTTGATAAACCTGCTTCTAATATGATGTCCAACACAAACTTTCGCTGACTAAGGGAAATTCCTTGATCAGATCGAGCAATTTCAATTCCAAGGAAATATTTAGGTGTCCTTAAGTCTTTAATGTGGAAGGTGGCATGTAAATATTCCTTGAAATTATCTATAGCAGATTTATCATTTCCCATATCAAGAATGTCATCGACATATATCATCAAATAAATGGATGACATACCTTCAGTCTGTGTGAATAAAACATAGTCATATTTAGACTGTTGGAAGCCTGCTTTTGCAAGAGCATTTGCAAATTTGGCGTACAATTGTCTGGATGCTTGCTTCAATCCATAAAGGGATTTATGGAGACGACATACTCTATTCTCCCCCTGTCTCCGTAAGCCTTGAGGAATATCCATATATATTTCCTCGTCTAGGTCACCGTGTAAGAAGGCATTGTGCACGTCCATTTGATGTAGAGTCCAATCATTAATGGCGGCAACAGTAAAAAAAGAACGAACTGTGACATCTATGGCAACTGGGGAGAATGTCTCATGATAATCAAAACCTTCTCTTTGTGTGAATCCCTTAGCTACCAAGCGTGCCTTATATCGTTCAATGGAGCCATCAGCACGACATTTTGTCTTGTAGACCCATTTGTAGCCAATCGGTTTACGATCAGACGAAAGTGGGACACGATCCCACGTGTTATTATCAATTAGTGCCTGAAGTTCTGCCTTCATAGCTTGCTGCCACTTTGGATCAATGGATGCCTCAAGATAACTAGACGGTTCCCTCTCTTCTGATAACCGATTAACACAACATCTATGTTCCTGTGATAATCTATGGAAAGAAACATAGGAAGAGATTGGATATTAAGTACGTGGAAAATTGTGAGTAGCACAGATATAATCCTTACTCCAGGTTGGAGATCGTGTTGCACGACCTGAACGTCGTGGATAATGAATTTCCACAGAAGGAGATGCCTCACTGGGGGATGGCAAAAGAATATTTGGATCTTCCTCAATAGCAGGAGAGTTGTCGAGTCTTGTTTCCAGAACATCTTCGGAGCAAGTAGGATTCGCAGCTGAAGTTGATGTTGTTGCTGGAATAAATGGAGGAATAGGATGAACAATCCTTGACTCTGCTAGCGGTATGTAAGTGGGACCTTGAGGTAATGCTTCATCAGATAAGAGGCTATGAGATGTTGTTCTTGTGGTTTCATCTAAAGACACCTTCTTAGAGAAAGGGAAAATGTCTTCATGAAAGATGATGTCACGACTTACAAGGAATTCCTTTGTGGAAATGTCAAGAACACGATACCCTTTTTGTAAGTTGGGATATCCCATGAAAATGCATCTCCATGCACGTGGACTTAGCTCGTCTCGAGGTCCTACTATTGCGACATAGCATAGACAACCGAAGACTTTGAGATGCTGTAGCTCCGGCTTCTTCTTAAATAGCAATTCAAAAGGAGTTTTCCCTTTAAGTAGCCGACTGGGCATGCAATTGATTAAATAAGCCGCAGTAACTACACAGTCACCCCAATAATCATCTGGGACTGATGCTTGAAACTTCAGGGCTCGTGCGACTTCCAATAGGTGATGGTGCTTTCTTTCAACCACTCCATTTTGTTATGGAGTATAAACACATGAGCTTTCATGTTGTATGCCATGTGTATTAAATAGTAAAGAGCAATTATGGCTGAAGAATTCTCTTCCATCATCAGTACGTATCTGCTTAATGGACTTTCCAAACTGATTTTTGGATAATGCTAGAAAACCCTTTAAATGAGAATAAGCATGATTCTTAGACTGCATCAAGAAAATCCATGTCGCACGAGAATAATCATCTACTATGGTGAGAAAATAACGAGACCCGTCATGATTTATTGTATAGTAAGGTCCCCAAATATCCACATGAATCAAGGAAAACATCTCACTAGTTCGGGAGCTACCGGATGGGAAAGGCGTATGAGATTGTTTGGCAAGGGGACATATGGGACATTGTGGACAAGGAAAAGAGGCACTATGACCTAATCGCAAATGCATAATGAGATTTTTATCATTGCTAATCAAGTTACACAATGATGATTTATTCAGGGATTTGCAGGAAGAATTGAAATTACTTGTCCAGAAAAAAAGTCCTTCAGAGAGACTATCCAAGCCCATCGGTTTCCCAATCGAAAGCTCCTGAAATAAACAGGTGTCAGCATTGAAAACTACCCGACATGAATTTTCTTGGCAAGCTTTTGACACAGAAATTAGATTAAATTGGAATTCTAGGACATAGAGAACATTCTGAAGAATAATCTGGGGACTGAGATTCACTGTTCCTGTCATATTGACATGAGTAACATTCCCATTGGGTAATTGCACGAAAATAGGATAATTCAATTTGCCATTTATACTTGAAAAAAATCCCTTGTCACATATGATGTGATCACTTGCCCCTGAATCAATTATCCATGCCTTTCTGGAGATAGAATTAATCAAGCAATATGTAATACCTGAGAAACTCCCTCCTTTGTTGGAAGTATCCATTTTCTGCAATGCCTGCATCAACTGATGATACTGACCATATGAAATGGGCTGTTCAGTATTTTTACCAATCAGTCCACTAAGTTGATAAGCTGTTGAAATTTTTCTCTCCTTTTCACCGGGTTTCCCATGCAATTTCCAACAATTATCAATCATATGATTAGTACGTTTGCAATATTCGCAAAATAATTTACCCTTTCCTTTGAAATTTTTTGCGAAATTCCTTGATGACGTGGCAAAAATCTGGCCGTTCGTCCCTTTAAGCACAGGCTCTTGTCCGCCGTTCGATCCGATCGCAAGATTAAGCCCTTGCGGATCGTCCGATCCTCACATCCCATCTCGACCGTCCATCCGAGCCGATTTAAAGACCCCAGATTCCTCTTCTGCGAACCCTAATTTCGCTCGCCCCTCTTTCTGTCGATTTAGGGCTAGGGTTTTGGTGGCCGTGTCTCGCCGCTCACCGCGAGCAGCGAGTGTGACGCTCTCACACTCCTAGTGTGGTCCGGCGTCGCGAGCCGCTGACTCTCCTTCTGTACAGCTAGCTGGAAGATCCGTCCGATCGGTGGCATCGGATCCATTGTGAGGATCTGTGAATGAAAGCTGAGGTATGTTTCATTCAGAATAAGGAGAAAGCGTGTAGCTTTCTCCCTATCCTTGATGGATCTATACTGCTTGATTATGGATTCTGGGCCCTTGAGCTTCTCCTCGGCCGCTTCAAGGTTGTTCCACAAAGACGAGAGCCTGTTAAAGCGGGCTGTGACCGTCATGTTCCCCTGCTTCAATTCGCTGAGTTCCTGCATTAGATTAAAAAAATTTTGCCTGATCTAACTTCCCGTACATCTCTTTGATGTTATCCCACATGTTTTTTGCGTCTTATGTTGGTGAGAGTCTAGCCGCGACCTTGAGGAGATGCAATTGCCGATCCAGGTTTGGATCAGGCGGTTGCTCTTCCTCCAGAGTTGGGCTAATTGCTCTTCAGTAGGCACTGGAATGGTTCCGTCGAGGAAACCTTCCTTGTCTTTTGTTGCCAGAGCACGTTGGAATTCCTGTGACCACTTCATGTAATTCTCTAGCCCGGTTAGCTGCTGGCTTATTAGCCGCAGTTCTGGTCCATCGGTGCTGGAAACGAACAGTGGGTCGCCGGGTTCTAGTCGTCTGGTGAAGGCCGCCGCTGGAAACAGTAGAAAACTGGGTGCGAAGTTCGGGTAGGTATTTGCTCCTAGACCCGATTCACTTGACCTAATAGGATAATCCGCATTGTAAAAACCCGGGTAGGGATTTGTTCCCATACTCGGCTCACCTAACCCATCTGTCCGCTCCAATCCTTCGGTTGGGCTTGCCCCACTTGTGGTTGGCGGGCCCCTGTTGGTTTGGACGTGGCTCTAGTGGCCCACATATCCAGGCGATGAAGAATTTAGGCTTGGCCCAAGGTAAAGCAGATAAGGAATCCACTAGTAAGGTTGGCCCATAGTGGGTTGCCCCATACTGAACTGAGCCTACGTGGGCCGCCACTGAATGGGTTGGGCCTGGAACAGAAGTTGTCCCATCGCTGAAGATTGCTCGATTGAAGGAAGAACTGTAGGTGAATTCTGAGCCTGCGAGATCTAAGGGACGACTCCTTCAGCGGGCTGGTTACGGATGGCAGAGGCTTCATCTTGTGGATTAGCCATGGTAAGTAAAAAAAATCTTCCTTGAGAGTAACACTAATGCCTGAAACTATTCTGTTTTGTAGGTCAGAATTTTTGGGCAGAAGGTCGAGATGGAAGATTGAAGCGGAAGTTGAGAACAGAAGCCTGTAAGCTCTAATACCATGTAAGAAAGTAAAAGAGAAGAAAGAAGAATAGGTTGAAGCAGAAGGAGCTGAAGGAGTGAAGAATTTTCTATATTCACTTATATTGAGAATGTACAGACTCCTAAGATATAAGACTAGAATTGTACAATTATCGGAAATAAAAAATTCTATGTATCAACCTATATCAATCTAGATCTAAATCTAATCCTTAATTGATCTACACATAATCATAATCAAATCAAATCATAAACATCCAAACCAAAAGCTGCATATCTTCTAACAATTAGCACATGAACCTTGTCCTATACCGCTCTTTTATTTATTTTTTCAAACAATATCTTGCAAAGAGGCACAACTTACGGTTGACTATCTCTTAGACCGAGAAAGTGAAATATTTCCAAAGGATGACATTGATATATAGCTAAGTAAAATGGGTTATTTGTTGATTTTAGCCAGGAAAGCAAATGGCTGTGAAATTAAAGGTATTTAAAGTGTGAAGACTGGAAATATAACGAGCATGAGAATGATTGGGAGATCTCTTGCAAAAATTATAACATACGTTTTTATGACCCACCAGCGACTACTTACAAATAATCATTGATATAAATCTACAACAATTCCTAATCCAATATGCAATTATTGATTAAAAAAAGTTATAAACTCTGGACACTATCACCTATCATTTAGCAATAATTATCAGTAAGAAGTTATTAATCCCGATGTTATAGGCATAACCATCCAGTAGCCATATGCTCGTGTCGATCCATCATCTTTGTCTTTGAGCTTCAACACCTAACAAACATCTGCAATAGTTGGCAGGTGATGACTCTCATCATTTGGCGAAGACCATTGTCGATAACTTTGATGACTGCACTGGTAAGTTTTCGATTCTCTTCAAGCCGTTAATTGTTTTATACCTTGGCAACTTACCTTCTTGATCCAACTTTGCTCTCATCAACTAACCTTACCACTTGTCTATAAAATCACAACTTGGTCATTTTATGATATTAACATTGTCCTAAAAAATTGTCAAGAGAAACTACATAAATACAACATCACTTAGAAACTTCATCCATGACTATACCCAATATCCGACCTCACTTTTCCTGAAATGTGACTCGATCTCTTGTCCAGTTGATAACTTCCCACTCTTGTTCGCCTCCAGCGCGCTCAAACTATCGAAGCTACATATCCTCAGTCCTCCAATTTGTTCCTTATCACATTCGAGATATATGGTTACATTAGTAAATGTATGCATACATAGTGCCTTGAATGGTCGAACACTTTCACATTCTAAAACATGATAAAGTAACTCATCTTACGCAAAATATGTTTTGTCATCTTGCGAAATGCAAATTATAATTTCTATACAAGTAACATCCGTATCATGGGCCCGTTTGGTTCAACTTTGGGGAAATGGCTTTGCATTTCTCCAAGTATCTTTGAATGAATGGCCATTTTGTGAAAGCAAGTGTGTTTGGAAACTCATTTTTGTGTATATTTTGCAAAGCAACATTAAGGTGAAAAGAAAAAAAAGAAACAGAAAAGAAAAGGGAGGAGAAGAGATGCACATTTGCGTGGAGAGGGGATCGTGGGGGCAATGGTGGTGGTGGTGGTGGGGAGGTGGCTGGTGGCAATGGCAGTTGGGGGGAGGCAGCTCGCCTAAGGTCGAGCGACCCAAGTGATGCTACCTGAGGTCGTGCAGCCTCAAGCGACACCCGAGGTCACCCAACCTCAGGCCAACTCGCCCGAGGTCATGCGACTGAGGCGAGGCTTCTCGGCGGCCAAATCTTGCCGCTCACGACTAAGTGTTGCCCGGTGGAGAAGCAAGTCAAGGAAGAAGATAATGAATAGTGATTTTTCAAAGCAAAAGGGGAAAACATGATTATTGGTAAAGGCAATATTGAAAAGAAAAAAATTCATTAAACCTAAGACTAGCATTCCAAATGCTAGCATTTGGCAAATGGAGACTCAAATGTGTGAACCTAAAGCAAAATATTTTCCCCAATGGAGCTTTGGGCTCCCAAAGCCCCTTAGGAAAGCCAAACCAAATGAGGATCATGTCAACTTTGAACAGTACATTCGAAGGTTCCTGTTCATCCTTTAATAATAATTAAAAGGTAGCCCACCTAACTCTATTTTCAACTAAGCGAAGCAACCTATTGAAATATTCGTTGGTTGGCTCGTATCCGGGGTAGCGTGGATGAAATTTCATAATATCGATCCAGTATTGGATACAACACTGAATCTGAACTGGTGTTTTAAAATGAAGTCAATGATATACATGGCCAAGTCTTTCAATAATATAAACATCAATCTGCCAATTTTCCCCGTGAAGAGGGTTATCTTAAAAAAAAAACAAAATAAATAAATACTCCCAGCATTATTTGATGCTTTCATACGGCTATTAAAAAAAAATTGATAATACCAAGGTTGGTAAAGACCGACATTTATCGGTGTATATGTCAAAACTATTGTTGGATGCTCGAATGTATACGTCCTCCTTAATTTAGATACTCATTGGGATCTATTATTTCATCATGTAAATCAATTTTGTACACCAATCTTTATGTTCTCGATATTTACTCATCCAAATTCATACTATATGATATTACATTTTGTATGTATCAAGATGAAAGAAATTAACATCCTACCAAATTCATCCCATGCGTAAAGAATTATTTCCTCTGCACATATCTCCTCGTCAGGTAAAAAAATGATTTTCACTTTTATTCTCTACTCTGACGACTTATTCTAGGGAAAATTGTCCAAAAAATCCTAAACCTATTGTACTTTTACCAATTCAGTCCTAAACTTTTCAATCTTGCTGATTGAGTCCTAAACCTTTTGTTAGTTTGCCAATTGAGTCCATCCGGCTAATTTATGCTGGAAAATGTTTACATGGATGTACAGTCAACACTAGCCGTCCTATGTGGCCGAACCGGCGCTAACGTGGCCGCCGGACTTAAAAAAATGATGACTTTTTTTTTTTTTTTACTACTTACGGGGGAAAATTCCCCCAAACCAGAATCCTCCCCCAAATCACCTCCAAATCAGAGACCTCCAAACCCTCGACAACGCTGGCTCTTACCCTAATTTGTTCGCCCACTCCAAAAATTAGAACCTCATAACACTTGACTCACCTCATAACACTTGACTCGAAAGTTTTCTCGATGACAGTGGACAACTCTCGATAACGGCTGTCGACGGTACTCGATGACACTTGGGAGGAACAGGGGATTTCCACGAGCAGCTTCTGAGGGGACCCGATTCGACGTGAAGACCCAATTCGACGCGAAGACTCGATTCATTCTCAATATTCCATAGCAAACTCGATTTTTTGTGGTCCTGATTTTCTCACGCTGTCGACACTTAGCAAGCACGACAAAAAGGTATGTTTTGTGGTCCCCAATTAAGTGTGTGTAGTACAATCTGTTCGACTCATGATGTCGGAGAGAAATATTTTTCAATGCTTTTTTATACTGGAAAGAGAAAATGCTGGTGGGCATTTGGGGTTGACTAGTTATTGGATGTAAAAGGCTCCACATGACCAGTGCCTGTGGGAACGAGAAAAGTGCATGCAAATGGGAATTTTGCAAGAACTTCCATTAGCTACCTCACAAAAGGGGATGACTTTATCGAATTCGTGTGAATGTGAACAAAAAAAGTGCATGTGAAATTTAAGTGAATGTGAATGATGCCTTGACCAACAAATTCAAGAATTGTTTTAGAGTGATAAAAGCTTGGTTGGTTGGATTGTGGTGGATCACAAACTTTGTTAATCATGGAAACATGCCTTTTTTCATCAAGACATTCACAGGGTTTGATTTTATGAAATTTAGGAACGAATATACAGTTTTTATTTTGTTCTAATGTTGTAGTAGAAATTCAAAAATTGTCTATTACGAGTGTACTTTAGTTTGAAACTCCTTCCATCATTCACACTAAAACATATGCTAAATTAAGTTTGAACCATCCAATTAAAACTATCATTATTAATGTACTAAATTCATTAGCGAATTGATTTAGTATATACGCTTTTTATGTTTTCATAAGGAGTGTCGAGATATCTCCTAAATCATCAATTAAGCACAACGACAACTATATAGATTTAATTCGAGCACACAAATATTATCTTCATGGATCCCTTCCTTGGAATCATGGTCGTGTCAAATTTATTTATGTCATTGCTTGTTATTTTCATGTGTGTTACTATGTTATCCCTTTGTTACATGTTTACTTATAATATATGCCCTTTTTGTAGGATTGAGATGAGTAACAAGACAACATTGGTTTGCCTTTTCCATGGTGGAAAACTTGTTCATTGCCTAATGTTAGAATATGTTGGGGGAAATATGGACTTCATACATGTTGATATCAAATCAATTAGCTATGAGAGGTTTATCAGAGATCTTGAGGATGGGGTAAATCGTAAATTCGAAAAACTTTATTTGAAAATTCTTGGGAAGTCTCTAGAAAATGGGTTGAGATACATATGGAATGATAACACTGTTATCAATCTAGTTTTCCATTATTTGCATAATGGGGTAGTTGAGATATATGTAGAATATGTTGGTGATGAGGTAGGTGACAAAGCTTGTCAATGTGATGGTCATGATATTAGTGAGGGTGTTAGTCAAGGTGTTGGCATTGGTGAGGGTGTTGGTGAGGGTATTAGTCATGGTGAGAGCGTTGATTTGGGTAATGAGGTAGTGACTGATGATGATAACAATGATGATGTAGAAATATATTCAGAAGATGAAGACACAAACATCCTCATTGATGTACGAATCTTGACTAATGATGATGATGATGATGATGTGGACCTTATGGAAGGAAGGAAAAATATTAGAGAATTTGATAGGAGGGTCACAAAGGCTCAGATTATGGGGAAATCATTCGTGGGATTTGTACCATTTCAAGAATCTATAGCTGAATCATCTAATCCCCAACAATTAGATATGGCTATTGTTGAAGCCGGTTACCGAACAGAATACTATGACACTAATGCTAATGAGAGCTTGGGGTCTGATGTAGGAGAAGAAGTTGAAGTTGTTAAAAGGAGAAGCCGGTTCCCAAGGTATGAACCCGATCCTGCAGTGCATGTGTTTACTACATATATGAGGTTCGATGATGGTAGGCAATTCAAAGATGCTCTCATAAAGTATTCAGTGGCTAAGCCTAGAGAGATAAAATTTATTAAGAATAAAAAGAAGTATATTAGGACAAAATGTGTTGATCAAAATTGTCCTTGGAAGATCTCTGCATCCTTTGATATTAGAACTGGATCGTCTCACGTGAAGACGTATCATGAAGAACAAACATGTACCATTAGCTTCAAAAATAAGAGGGTGACAAGTTCTTGGTTGGCAAATCATTATCTTGCTAGAATTAGAGCAATACCAACTATTAAAACCCTTACTTTGAAAGATCCTATCAAAGAACAGTTAGGCTTAAATGTAAGCATAAATCAATGTACGAAGGCTAAGTTGCTTGCCTATAGAATTTTGATGGGAAATTATAGGGAATAATATGCAAAGTTGTGGGATTATGCAGAGGAACTTAGGGCGACAAATCCTGGAAGTGTTATTACAGTTAAGGTTGAAAAGCTTGATGTGCAATCTAACGCGTTATTTGAAAGAATGTATGTATGTTTTGCAACATGTAAGAAAGGCTTTCTTGATGGATGTAGAAAAGTTATGGGATTAAATAGTTGTTTCTTAAAGGGAATTTGTAAATGGGAGATCTTATGTGCTATTGGAAGGGATGCTAATGATTAATTGCTTGGGCAGTTGTTAGAGTTAAAAGTACAGAAACCTGGACTTGGTTCTTGACGAATTTGACGTGGGATCTCAAAATTACAAACACATATGGACAATGATGGGTCATAATTAGTGACAAGCAAAAGGTAAGTTTCTTATTTCTTTTATTATTATTATTGCTCTTAGATGATTATAAATGTAGTGTATGTTTTACATGTGAAATCATATTCTGTAGAGCCTTATACAAGCTGTGGCTTAATTGTTGCCAGCAGCTAAACATAGAATGTGTGCCGAACACATTTATGCTAATTGGGACATGAAGTTTAAAGGGATACACATGCAAAGACTGTTTTGGAAGTGTGCTAAAAGTAGTACTATGGCTGATTATGACGAACATTCTCAAGTATTGAAGAAAATCAGTCCTACAGCATGTCATGACTTGGTTCAAACAGAGCTAAAACATTAGTGTAGAGCTTTCTTCACTACTGATGTCAAATGTGACATAGTTGACAATAACCTATGTTAGGCATTCAATGGAAGAATAATAGATGCTAGGTGTAAGTCCATTTACAGTATGTTGGAAGAAATGAGGATAATGATGATGACAAGGATGCATACACAAAGGGATGCATGTGCTAGGTGGAGAAGGGACTATGGTCCAAAGATTGTAAGAAAGTTGGAAGAAAATAGAGTTAGTGCAACTTATTGTCGGGTGATATGGAATGGTGATGCTAGATATCAGGTGATGGATAAGGATATGAAGTATGTGGTAAATTTGTTCAAGAGAGAATGTACTTATAAGAGATGGCAGCTAATCGGCATTCCTTGTTCCCATGCCATTTCTTCTATATGCAATAGGCAAGAGGATGCATATGACTATGTGGATGAGTGTTATGAAAAGACCAAGTTCTTAGCTGCATATCAAAACATGATGCAGCCTATTCAAGGAGAGATTTTGGAAAAATACTAATAAAGAAGCACCTAAACCACTTCTAGTAAGAGTGAAGCCTGGCAGACACAAACAAAAAAGAAGAAGAGAGGAAGGGGAGGTCGCAAGTGGTATTAGAATGTCGAGAAGAGAAATGAAGATGACATGTCGAAGTTGCAAGAAGACAGGACATAATAGTTTGACATGCCCCGCTAAGAAAGTTGGGTCAGCCACATTACAAACGCTTCCAGTAAGTACTTCCATTTTGTTAGATTTGCATTTTTATGAACAAATTTGTGAACTAATGAATTTTAATACTACTAGGTTAAGAGTAAAAGTGCAAAACATGACGAGAAACAAACAAGTGATTTACAAGCACAAGTTGAATCAACATCACAAGGAACTCCAAGAAGAAAAATATTGAGAGGAAGCAACTCTAACCTATAAGAATGATAGCCATTTCTATGGTTGGATTCAAGGAAGTGACGTGGCTATTTTTAATTTTTGTTGGTGATGATGAGCTGAGGGAAGTGATGTGGCTATATCTTTTGTTATTGTTAATGACTGGTTTACTGAAGTGGTGTTGTGGCTCTTTTCTTTTTGTCGTCATTGATAAGTTTATTGATATAGCATTGGTGGATTTTTTATTTTTATTTTTTTACAATGGGTTGGTTTAGTGAAGTGGTGTTATGAAGTGATCCGATAGGCCATAATTGTTCAGGCAATCTTATTTACTCCATTTGAAATTGTAGTCACTTGTTGCTGACTTGCTGTGTTAATCAAATAGTTAGTTTTTTTTTTGGATTCTACTTAGTAGAATCCAGTGCGATGTTAATGTTTAAGTTTATAGATACATCTACAGCAGGTATTGCTTTATAGAATTTGGTGCAACGTTAATGCATTATATCTAGAGAGTTTTCTATTTTGGCTGAAGTGATACAGTACCGATAGCTTTTTCCTTCTCTCTATAGAAGCTATTATGAGACAATTAGTTGTCCTCCATGGTGCTTTGAGCTCCCCCGCAGAGACATAGAGAAGACAACCTAGATACTTGGGTTGCCAAGTCTGAAGAGCAACAACGTGACATTATATAACAATGCTTGGTTGGCTTTTATGTTTGAATAAATTCAATCCTTTGATTGAAACTGTTTGCTCCCTATTGCTTCATTACCATTTTGGGAGAAAAATTGATTAGTCCATTTCATCTTAACAATCCCACAAGCCATAATACAACCGCATTCAATTTCGAATATGTTTTTTCATTTCCTTTTTCCAATTTTTTTGTGCTTATTTAGGACGTGTCTTTCCTGAGAAATGCAGGTTGAGCTTTAAGTTATGTGATACTCAAAAGCTTTAAAACCTAAACTCTACTTTCTTCTATTCATGTTGAGGCTCATATGAATGCAAGCTGGAAATCATAGTGACTTTTGGGGAGGTGTGTTTATGGAAATTCAATCAATGTGTAACACGGCTCAAATGGGTTGATGCCACCTACTTCTCAATCTAACCCTTTAACTAATGCCTAGTGGAGCTGATTCTTCATAACAAATCAAATTCGGTCACAAATATATGTTGCCCGAGAGCAATGGCTTGAAGAGACCTGCTTCCTTTTGGTTTGACTTTTCATTCCATTGATTTTCTTTTATAATATTACCTTTATCTCATACTTCCAACCTCTACTTTCCCACGATTTATGTAAGACACTCCGGAGTCTTTGCAAAGAGGATATAAGAGCCTAATTCATTGATTACAAATATAAGGATAGACAAAGACCAAAAAAAAAAAAAAATCATGTATAGAACATTGAAATCAAGATTGTGTATATATACAGATTGAAGAAACTAATATTGAGACCTCAAAAGTGGAATTCATTTACGGAAAACAAAACTCCTACTTTTTTCCACAAAGAGAGTGCACATCCTCATATAAAACATGTCGACAAATACAAAATATGTTCACGATAACACACTATGGCAAACTCATCACATCCTTGACCTTCAAATATCTAAATAACATGTGAGCTAATATTATTGTAGACATTGACAACACAATCAACATTTTGTTTTATCTGGAATTTTCTTTCTTCAGCTTTGTCGTATCTTGTCTCTCACGTTTCAATTGTGCCTTGAGAACTTTGACTTCAACATCCATCGAATTGCCATCATCCTCATTATGGGTTGACATTAGTTCTTCTTTGACATTGCTTTGATAAAAAAATTTAGACACACTCATTGTCGATTGATTGGTTTCCGCATCAACCCAAATAAAAAATCCACAATTTTCCGCTATTTTGTAGTTGTATTTCGGGCAACCATGATATCTTCTTCCCCAATTGTCCTTCGTCCTTACTCCTCGTAGAGGAGATTTTAGGCCACAATTGCAAAACACGGATGTATCGTTGCTAGTTGGAGGGACCGATGCCATCATCTATGTTGAACGGTTCTCAAAATGATCCACAACACCTAGACAGAGGAAATAAAATGACAAAAGTCAACGACACTATAGTAGTTCCAAAGTTCAAAGACCATGAAAAACATGAGCTTTCTAATTCATATCTCTACTGTGTTTCAACTAAAAAATGGATTATAAGCTTATGAGTTCACTAAAATAGCAGCCCCATAAGTCCTCTAAAACTAAAGCCAATATATAAATGAAATCAACATGTTTTGAGAGAGAAGTAACATGCTTAAAGCAAAAAAATTAAAGACATGTTATCTTCTAGAACCAAAGTTGCAGGGTGTTTTTACTCTTCCAAAGTTTAGAGACCATGGAAAGCATGAGTTGTCTAATTCATATTCTGCTATGTATCAAATAAAAGATGGATTATACGCCTGTGAGTTCGATGGATTATACGCCTGTGAGTTCACTAAAACAGCAACCCCACTAGTTCTCTAAAACTAAAGACAATATATAAACAAACGCATGATAAGCCTTTAGATTAATCTATGTTAATGTATAACAAGTTGAAATTGCCGATGGACCCCTAAACATTTAGGATCCCAAATAATTCCTGTTGAAATAGCTAAAGATGGGATTAGAATCAACCTAGCCTGACCTGGCTTCCAAATCTTCAAGTGACTTGATTCTTTCCAAACTTTGAATTGGCCGTAATTCTGCAAGCCTAATTCCAAATTTGATTATCCAACTAACGTAGTATCATTTCAACGTTGTTGACCCCCCAAAAGATTGAACTTTATAATCAAATTTGTTGATCAATATAAAATATGTGGCGTCAACATAGAAAATTATTTTATTAGCTAAACGAGTTTATTGACATACAACCTAACTCCTGCGTGCCATTAGATCTACAAACTTCTTGGACTTATGTGCGACACTAATAATTGACCTTTTTGGACTTAGTTTTCATATTCACGATACTCATGATTTCCACTATCTCTATTTTGTAGTGTGTTGGACCCTAAAAATCAAACTCTAGATCCGTCTTACCGACTTTCAATAAACACATGATTATCCCCTTCCTATCAAGTTTGACATTAGAACGCAAAGAAAGGAAGGAGACTTTCTAGAAAGCCCAATTTGGAGAGAACTAGAGATTTTCATCGATAATTCTAAAAGCATTATTAGGCAGTGGACATGCACGCTTACGACCCCACTGGAAATTGTCTTCAGACGACATCGGCCATATCACTTGTAAAGCAGACATCTTCTCCAAGGCAGGAACGCGTCCCTGTTCGAACTAGGAACACAACCCTAAAGGAACAGCTGCGTTGCACCTAATTGCTTCTCTTCCTCATCAAAGATAATTCGTCAACCCCAAACGCCCACCAGCGTTTTGTCTTTCCAATATAAAAAAGCATTGAAAAATATTTCTCTCCAACGTCATGAGTCGAACAGATTATACTACACACACTTAATTGGGGACCACAAAACATACCTTTTTGTCATGCTCGCTAAGTGTCGATAGCGTGAGAAAATTGAGACCACAAAAAATCGAGTTTGCTATGGAATCTTGAGAACGAATCGGGTCTTCGCATCGAATCGGGTCCCCTCAAAAGCTGCTCGTGGAAATCCCCCGTTCCTCCCAAGCGTCGTCAAGCACCATCGACAACTGTCGTCGAGAGTTGTCCACCGTCATCGAGAAAACTTTTGGAGTCAAGTGTTAAGAGGTTCTAATTTTTGGAGTGGGCGAGCAAATTAGGGTAAGAGCCAGCGTTGTCAAGGGTTTGGAGGTCTCTGATTTGGAGTTGATTTGGGGGAGGGTTCTAGTTTGGGGGAATTTTCCCCCATAAGTTAAAAAAAAAAAAGTCATCATTTTTTTAAGTCTGGCATCCATGTCAACACCAGTTTGGCCATGTAGGACGGCCGATGCTAACTGTATATCTACGTAAACATTTTCCGGCATAAATTAGCCAGATGGACTCAATTGGTAAACTAACAAAAGGTTTAGGACTCAATCGGCAAGATTGAAAAGTTTATGACCAAATTGGCAAAAGTGCAATAGGTTTAAGACTTTTTAGACAAGTTCCCCTTATTCTGAGTTTTTCTCTTTATTGGTGAGAATTCTTTTTTTTTTAGTCACATATTCTGTTGTTTCTTAACCTATGAACAATTAACATCCTAGAAAATCTTTAGCTACCCTAGTTAGAGCATCCAATCATAGTTTGACATGGCACACATTTCATTTTTAGTTAAATATGCAAGGGAGTTGTCTAATCCTCTACTTTGAGATTGGCTTTAGCAAGAATAGAGGAAAATATGTCTCTTTAGTTTTTTTTTTTTTGGACGGAAAGAAACATTGCATTAGCTGAACCGAAAATTACAACTTGCTTGACGACTATCAAAAGCTAATAAAGCTAACAAGGGAGTAGGAGGGGACGAAGCCCAAGTTTCAGGTAAAGAGCCACTGTTGCAGGCCTTCGCGGCCCAATCTGCCGCTGAATTAGCCTTTCTAGGGCAAAATTGAACACATAGACGGGGAAGACGCGAGAGGAAAGCTACAGCTTCGGTGATCAAGGGTCTGATCTCCCATGGAGATGCATCCGTTTTCCGAACCGCTTCAACGAGGAGAAGACAATCAGATTCGATGAGAGAAACCCTATTTTCGTTGGTGTTGATCAGATGATGCAGAGTGATATTCAGGGCTTCCGCCTCGACCTTCAATGCCGAATCTGCAGGTACGATCTTCGTGAATCCTTCAATCAAATTACCGGTGTGGTCACGGCAAATATAAGCGACTGATCCTATAATGCTTCCTGGTTGATAAGCCCCGTCGATGTTGATCTTTAAAGCGCCCGGATCTGAAGGCCTCCATAAGGTACTAAGATCGGGACGCCGACGGTTTGACCCGATGCCGGGGACAGAAGCTGCGGCTACAGCGGCCGTTCGAACCTGTTCAAGAGAGCGGGCAACAACCTGAAAGGGGTCGGGTCGCTGTCAAACAAAGATGAAGCGATTACGAGACTTCCATATCTGCCATAACAGAGTGGCGATCAGCTCCAATCTAGGTACCGTCTGGTTTTTTGTAGACAGATGATTAAACCATTCCTCTATGCGATGAATTGCTGTTTGTAGAGTAGAAACTCTGACTTGAGGATGAGACCATACCTATGAGGTCCAGGGGCAGCATAAAAATAAATGCTCGATAGTTTCAGGCAGCTTGGATGAACAGAGGGAACAAATAGGAGAAACACTAATTTTCCTGCAATATAGATTTTCTTTTGTTGGCAATGCATTCTGACAGAGTGACCAGAGGAAAAATTTTAGTTTGGGAGCAATCTGGATCTTCCATATGGTATTCCATAGTTGCTTTGGTGGGTGATATGAGGAAGAAGCTCTGTTAACTATAGGAGTAGAATCCTCCTGTCTTAGAACATTATAGGCACTTTTTACAGTGAACACACCTTGAACAGTACACGGCCAGATAACCTTGTTAGGCGTATATTCCGGCCTGATCGGTAGCTTAAGAATTTATGCAGTAGTTTCCGCATCATAAAAACGTTCCAGTAAAGACAGATCCCATCGCTTAGTATCTGAATCAATCAAATCAGCAACTCTGTCAGGTTCTTGTTCAGCATAAATTCCGCCTATTCTGCCTTTAGGAAGCCAACGATCTTCTCGAATCCTAATATGCATACCATCCCCTACTGACCACTGAAGCTTTGAGGAAATGGAATCCCTTCCCATTAAGATACTCTGCCAACCCCAGGAAGGTCTAGTACCTTTAGAAGCTGTTAAAAAGTCTTGAGAATGAAAATACAGACCTTTGAAGAGAGATGCCCATAAAGAAGTAGGATTCTGAATTAGACGCCAGGCCTGTTTACCTAACATAGCTCTGTTGAAAGCCACTAGGTCTCGAAATCCTAGACCTCCTATCTTCTTCCTAGTTTTCAGAACCTCCCAATGTTTCCAATGGATTCCAGATTTCCGGCTGTCATTTTGCCACAAAAAACAAGCAATCTTTTTTTCGATAGATTGGCAAAGCAAAATAGGTATCTTAAAAATGGACATAGCGTAATGTGGGATGGCTTGAACAACACTCTTAATAAGGATTTCCTTTCCCCCCTTAGAGATAAGATTTTCCTTCCATCCGTCGAGCTTGCTATTAACTCGGCCTAGTATCCATGCAAACATGTCTCGTTTAGAGCGTCCCCAATCAGATGGGATACCAAGATATTTCCCAGTGTTTGCTAGCATAGGTAATCTGATTTCCTGGGCTAAATTGTCCTTAAGTCGGTCAAGGTAGCCTTTACTAAAGAAAATACCCGACTTATTTCTATTAATAGCTTGTCCCGTTGCATGACAATACTAATTTAGAATATTAGAGAGTTGTTGGCATTCCTGTATTGACCCGTGAAGAAAGAAGATAGCATCATCAACATAAAACAAGTGAGTCAATGTAGGACACCACCTATTTAGTTGGATACCCTTAAGGTTTCCCATGTGGATAGCTTGATTGATGAGAGTAGTCAACATGTTTGCCATAAGAATAAACAGATAGGGAGATAAAGGATCTCCTTGCCGAATTCCTCGCGTGGGGTGGAAATACTCTAACTGTTCCCCATTAAATTTAACACTTATTGAAACAGTAGTGATGCATTGCATAATCCACTTAACCCAAGTAGCATGGAAGCCTAACCTGAGTAAGTAGTCGTGGATAAAATCCCATTCTAGTCGGTCGTACGCTTTCTTCATGTCCATTTTTACAACTGCCTGAAATTTTCGCTTGCAAGTCCTGGTTTTGAGCTGATGTAGAACCTCTTGCACTATTAGGATATTGTCCTGTATTTGGCGATCGCTGACAAATGCGCTTTGCTCGGTAGAAATGATGTCGGGTAGGAGGGGTTTCAGTCGGTTAGCAATCACTTTGGAAATGATCTTATATGCAAAGTTACAAAGACTGATGGGTCTATATTGATCTAGGCTGTCTGGATTCGGGACTTTTGGAATAAGAGTGAGAGAGGTTCGGTTTAGCTCCGGTGGCATAGAACCCGATCGAAAGAATTGTTGAACCGAGAAGAAAACCTCATCTTCTAATATATCCCAATGATGATGGTAAAAGAGACCGTTGAAGCCATCCGGGCCAGAGGCCTGATTCTTTCCCAGCTGAAAAACGGCAATTTTTACGTCGTCTCGGGTAATTTCTGAAATGAGTCACATATTCATATCATTTGTGACAACACTTGCACATTTATCAAGAATCGGTCCATAGTCACAAGCTCCTTCTGATTTATAAAGCGTTGAAAAGAAATCCATCGTCATTTGCTTGAGAGTCCGATCATTAGTAACCCATCGTTGGTCTTCATCGAGCAGCACCCTAATTCTGTTTCTATTTCTTCGTTGAATAGTGGTGGCATGAAAGAACCTAGTATTCCTATCACCCCACCAGAGCCAGTTGATCCTAGACCTCGATGCCCAATACTGTTCCTCCTGCTGCCAAGCATCGTGGAGCTTGTCTTTCAACTGCTGAACTAACTGTTTGTCATAAGAACCGTGTGTTTGATTTGTAATTGTTTGAAGTTGCTGCTGAATTTTCTCAATCTGTTCATTTGCTTTAGGAAAACCGACTTTACTCCATCGCAATGAGCCCAACTAACTGTTTTAATACTTTTGACAGGTTATATCCCTTTGCCCGAGCTAATGACCAGGCCTCCTGAATAACTTTCCGACAAGACTGATGTTGCAACCAGTAAGCTTCGAATTTGAAGATCTTACCTTTACGGCGCTGCTGGCCTTTAGTGTTAATCATCAAAGGACTATGATCTGATCCTACTGCTGGGAAAGCCAAGACTTCAGCCTTAGAAAAGGTTAGCCGCCAGTTCTAGGTACACAGAACTTGATCCAACCGCTCCTTAACCAATTCATCCCCCTCGCGATTGTTGGACCAGGTAAAAGCGCATCCTTTATTTTCAATATCCATTAATGCACAATCATGTAATACTTCTCTAAAGGTTTGCATTCGTGAAACATCAGGGAGTCTCTGACCAAACTTCTCCCACTGGTAGGCTATTTCATTGAAGTCTCCTACGCAAACCCAGGGTAAAGAATTGATGAAAGCCAGGCGTCTGAGAGCAGTCCATAAAGGTTGGCGCAAATGAGGAGTCGCTGGAGCATGTATGCATGTCAGTCGCATGGTAATTCCCCTTCCTGTCTCTGAACAAATAGTATCAAAAAAGTATGGAGTAGCTATTTCCACTTGTATAGAAACATGAGAATTCCAACACATAGCCAGACCTCCAGCTGTGCCTACAGGGCTAGTAGTATAAGAGTTAACAAAACGCAGTTTCCGCTGAATTCTTGAAAGAACCAGCTCTCTGTTCTTAGTCTCCATCAAAAAAATAACATCCGGCTTCTCTTTAGCCACTAGGGCTGTTAGTGCTTGAACCGTCAGGGGAGAGCCAAGACCCTGACAGTTCCAGGAAAGGATCTTCATTTTGCAACCGGTGGCTTTTTCGGGCAAGCCACCTCAGCCCAGTTATTGACTTCATTAGCCATCATGACAGGAGTTTCAAGTAATTGAGTATCGTCAACTTGCTCAGATGCATGAGAGGATAGATCGCAGGGATTATACCTTTTAAGTTTCTTTGCTGTCCCTGTTTTAGTAGGAAGGTAAGATGGTTTGGCTTTCTTCTTATTGGCAGCTGCTACTAGTTTATGTCGATGCCCTTGATCCCGAACAGGTGCTGGAATCAAAGCACTTTCTGTAATAGCTGGCAAGGGTCGGGACAGAGTATCTCTTGCTTCCACAATAGGGGTCAGTTGCTGCATTTCGGCGTCAGTATCCACTGCGAAGATAGAAACACTGGATTCCTTTCCCAGGGGTAAATTTTGAACTCCTTTCATTTTGGAGGAGAGGGGGATCATATCAGTAGTTACTGTTCTCTTTTCGTGTATGCCTTCCTGATGAACCACCTTCTCAATATTTGTTGCAGATGGCAAAGCAAGAGCAGTAAGCGTCCTGAAAGGTGGAGTTTCTGGGATAACGTCATCAGGGTCATCGGATGTAGACCCGTCTTCATAGAAGGCTCGCCAGTATGGACTATTCTCTTTTACTTCAGTGCGTAGCCACTGACCAAAGGCCATTTTTTCTTTACCCGCCATCTTGGCTTCATTAAAAGGTATATTCTGACAGTACATTGCATAATGGTCTAACCTGCCGCGGGAATAACAAAAGTGGGGGAGCCATTCATACCGGAAGTCCAGCCAAAAGGCTTTACCATCAAACCGAAGTAGTTGGCCTGGTTTCAAAGGATCGTCTAGGTTAAACTCTACCCTAGCACGACCTACTTTCGAGGTAAGTCCATCCCGATTATCCACTCTTACTTCCAGCACCCGCCCAACTCGTTTAACTGGCTTGCTTATCAAGGCGAGCAAAGTGGACCACTCTAGGGGAGACCAAAAACTTGAATCCATAATGCACATTTTGAAAAATCGTACTGTGAAGAGGAGTATTTGGTTTCCAAGGTTTAAATAGCACCAAGTTTGTAGAAAATCACCATGGGCCTCCATTTTCAACCCTCGTTTTATCACTTTCCAGCTTGAGCTTAGCCACATAGATACCCATATCCTGTTGAGAAATTTCTACCTGTTCTGTGCGCCAAGCAATCCTCATGGTAGATTGGAAAGCTTGTAAATTAACTGTGGAATTGGTGAATATCTTACCAACTAGGGTTCTGTGGCATTCTTCAAGTTTTTCCTGGGACGGCAATTCCTCCCAAACATCAATTTCCTGTTCAGACCATAAATTACCCAATCTATTGCACAGGGTAGCAAGGCGAGATGACTCATCCGGATCATGTGGTTCCATGAGTAACTGTCAATACAAAATGCCGAGGTGAGGAAGAAAAGCCTACATGCAGAGGGTATGGCTGACAATACAACGAAGGAAGGAAAGACTAAGATGGTTGACAATTGGAGATCATGGTGTTTGGTGAAACGAAGGCTGCAAACGACAACTGCATAGATAAGGATAGGTAATCCCAAGTAAACTAGCTACAGCGATAGATGGGGCGATGACAGATTCATACTTTGGTGAATTAGAACGTGGGAAGAGAATTTCGCAAGATAAATGCGAAAGATGACGAGCCCAAGGATGAGGACCGAGACCGAGGAAGAGCGGAAAGAGGAGGTGAGACGGGGACTTCGAACATCGCAGAAAGCAAGAGGACGAAATATGTAATTTAGGGTTTAAAACAGGGTGACACCGATGAAAACTACCATTAGCGGTAGAAGAGAGCTCTGCATGTCGAGAGAAAGGGTGTTAGAAGGCTGCTTTATTTGACAATATGTCTCTTTAGTTAGATATGCAATTTTGTGTTCATTTGGTGTTACATCTAATGTATGTGAATATATTTGCATTTTTTTAGTCATTTATAGCTATAGCGTAATGACATTTGTATATATAAGCATCATCCATTTTTTGGTTGTTCAAAAGTAAGTGGTACTTCACTCTGTCATAATGAAGCATTATCAATCAACGGAAAAAATTATAGATAATTATTTAAAAAGTCATGAACCGATTATACGGTGGTTAATTCAGTCCTAAACTTTTTAATTTGACCAATTTAATCTTAAATCTTTCGATGTTTTGTCAATATAGTCATTCCAGCTAATTTTAACTGGTAATTACTAACGTGAATATCGACCATTTTATGTGGCATGGCTAGTTAGGAAGGCCGGTGCAGATGTGGACGATTTTGGCAATTTTTATTAGTTTTTTTTATGCGGGACTCCAGATGTCACTCTTTTCACTACGTAATGAGCTATTGACTACATGTCTTTGAATTGGATCCTCTCACCATGATGCAATTGGGCCACTTTAATTAATTTCTGTAACTGAATAAAAATTGCAAGATTCTGTAAAGTTGGAGGGTAATTTTATTATGTGAAGATACTCCAAAATGGAATGAGATCCATTACCTCCATCAGTATAATTATTTGGTGTCTCATCCATTCAAACTACTAAGTATCGTTCTAAATCACTTAAATTATAGTTATGATATGTTTTGTATACTTGTAGTCTCCTTTCATTTAAGAAGACCTTTGGAGCTCATCCGTTTGCCCCGGATCAAACACCTTTGGAGCTCCATAAACTAAGAAGACGGGCGTTTCAATTTCATATCATTAACGTGTGCATCCCTGATCCATTAATTGCTGACGCTCTTCCACAACTGCCCGTCTATTTCTGCCCAATTGGTTAGGATAAGATATGGCCCAAAAGAAACAGTAAGTTGGGCTGAGAGCCGAACTCTGGACCATGGCAGTATTCAGTCCTTAGGCAGACCTTTGGGTTCTCTGTTGGGTCACCGAAGAGGGGGTTGCTTAGTTGCTTCGAGTTGGTACCCCCATATGTCTAAGCGAAATTAGTAAACAAAATAAGCTCCGATGACGAAGGAATCCACCAAAATTGGAAGATTTGACCCGCCGTATACCTATCTGCTGTTTTTTTTTTTTTTTTTTTTTTAAAATTTTCAATGGCGCCTGAGCTCCAATTTTCTCCATCATGAGCTTTTCTAAACGCATCACATCGTTCGGTCCCAGTGGGGACCTCGAAGCACGTTCTGATCATGGACACGGACCAGACATCGTGCTCTGTGGGAGCCATGACAACAGGGGGCCACATCCTTATCCATTGCCCTAGATGTCCAGTCCTTTGCTAGAGGAATGAAAAGAAAGGCAATTAGGCAGAAACAGTCGAACAATTAGCTTTTTTTTTTCTCGTTTTAATAGTATGTACCGGAGAGAAAAGAGAAAGGAAAGGAAAAGAGATCAACATCGCACGTGGTGGGGCAGAACAGCCTTAAAACCACTTGAATCTGTATTCCCTTACAGTTGCGTCACTACAACATCGAAAATCTCCACCAAATCACTTTCCTAACTGCCTTTTGCTTCGTAGACTTATATTGTTATGGCCTCATCGTATCTCCAATGCTTCCAACATTTTTACATTTTCCGCTGTTTTTTTTTTCTCTTTGAATTTAGGTTCGGTCCCAGTGCGGACCTCGAAGCACGCTCTGATCATGTCCATATAAATCCATAACTTAATTAACACCTTAATCGCGGTTCATAATTCACTTAAACTTCAAATTTGTGGCCTAATTCCGAAAAATTATTTTGATTAGATGAATAATGAGTTCGATTAATTATTGGGCATTGCGAAATGAGGCTAACCTGGCTTAGAGAGTTTCCTGTGAGATGCGCGCGCAAGCTTTGTCTCTCTCTTCGTCGTTTCCTCTTTTCCTCGTTTTCTATCACCGTTTCCTCTTTTCCTTCGTGCGTACCATCTATGGAAGGAAAAATTGATGGTAGGCTGAAGTCTAGCATCGAAAGAACGTGGGCTTGGCTAGGCCGTTAACACGCGATCAGCAAAAAGAGGAGAAAAATCATAATGGGTATATGAAGAATGAAGTCAAAGGTATCATGGACAAGATTAAAGACGCGGAAGCTAAAGACATCACTTGGCAAGCAATTGGCAAAGTAAATTAAAGGACATGACAAAAATAATTTTTTATTCTCATTATTACCTTATAAAGAGGGGGTCTACCAAACTACAAGCTCGTTTATCAAAATACTTAAGAGAGTCAAAAACAAGAGGAACAAATGAAAATTAAAGAATTCTTAAAAAATAAAATGAAAGAAAGTTAAAAAAGAAGAAGAAGAAACCGCATGGGTATGGCCACAGCCCAACCATAGCCAGCTTCGGCAAGGATCTATGCTGGTAGGATTGTTCATGAAAAACAGAAAAAACGATCAACCGAGCCGAACAAAATTGATAAGCTCAGTTTAGCAGTTTAGTGTTTTAATTTTGGTTTAGGATTTTTTTTCTTTGGTTATTCGTTTGGTTTTAGTTTATGACTTCGAAAACTGACAAATTAAACTGGACCGATAACCTTAATAACAAATTTATTTTCCATCTAAGAAAATATAATTTGTAGTTTAACCTACCAAATAACTGCTTTGTATTTAATACCGTATGCCCCGAATCTTCACACAGCCAAGTGAAAAAAAAAATGGCATTGAAAAGAATAACAGAAGATACATCCGCAAGCTCCCAGGGAGCAGCGAGGCAGCTCTTGTTTAGCCAGCTACGTACTGGCCAAATAACTTCTGCAAAACGCCAATAATACACAACACAGATGAAGAGTAGAATCACAACCTTAAAGCATCTCACTATGGAGACGAAGCCACGGCTGACAATGCCACTGAAAATCTTTCATCCTATAGCATGAGAAACACGCTCGCATTGGCCAACCAGACATTGACCCCCTAAAGTGCGGACAATCGAATCGTTTTTGCTTCTTTTTTCCTCTTTTTTTACACATTTTTCTTTTCCACCATCAAACCAAATATCTTCGAGTGGGTCATATCTCCTAAAACTTCAAACCAGAACCATGCAACTTTTCTTCCATGACACCGTCAATTCGCCCTCCCATTTCAGCGCTCATGTAATTCACCCAATCTCCAACCTCGCCTTTCCTGAAGAACCACTTGTTCTCTAGTCCAGTTGGCAACTTGCCGCTCCTATTCACCTCCAATGCACTCAAATTGTCAAAGCTACACATCCTCAATATTCCCTCCACGGTCCCGTTTCTCAGTTCTTCTTCGCTGAATGGACACCCCATGAAATCGGCCAACCTCCTCACTTGAACGCTCGGGTCCGCTTTCATCTCCTCATACTTCATGAACAACACCTTCTCAGGCATCTCCGAGCTCGCCTTGTGGTAACCCAGCACATGGTCCCAATAAGGCCCACACCTGCTCACGCCTCGGCAGAACTTGTCGAGGCCCTCCGAGAGTGGAAGCTGGCCCTTCTCTTCTGGCCTCATCTTGTTGAAGTGGTGCCACATCGAGATGAAAGTGTCTTTAGGGTTCCTACATAGGTAAACCAGCTTGCAATTGGAGTCCCTCACCGAACGTGGAAGAGAGGAATAAGGCAAGTGGGTGGCCAAGAGCCTCGGGGATGTAAAAGCAGTGAGATCAGGATTTTTATTCTGGAGATAGAGCCTGAACTCCAAGAAGGGCACGAGGTCGTGGGGGTTTTGGGTTAAGAGAGGGTGGCGTTGTTGTGAGTAGGAGTCAGAGTACTTGGCACGGTTCAAGAGAGCGAAGAGGATGGCCTTTAGCCAGGTGGTGCCACATTTTGGGCTGGTGACGAGGAGGATGTCGGAGGGGTGAGCTTGGAAGTGATTTTGGCAAGCGACGACGCTGTTCAAGAGCCAAGAGGGGAACCAGAAGCCCTGGTACAAGCGGAGAGAGGTGGGGACCCAGTCCTCTTCCGAAGGGAGAGAGGAGAGCAAGTCTTCGCATTCTAGTGACTTGACGTCGTCTCGCAAGTACTTTTCATTGAGAGGAGAAGGTTGAGAGGGTTGCATGATGGCAACGGCGGCCGTGGTGCGTGGTGATGGTGGTGGTAGTGGTGGTGGTGGTGGTGGAGGAGGAGGATGGTTGGAGTGAATGATTGGGTGTCTAAATAAAGAACATGAAGATGGTGCTGGGTGTCTCTTACAATTTATACATTAAATGGAGATGGTCCTCATAGTAGGAAAAAAAAGTCACTTTTAGACACCACCTGAATGGCGTCTTCTGAATTTTTTATTTATTAGTGAACATTGGTATATTGATCCAATTAAATCTTCTTCTTTTTCTTTGAACTTTGAACACGCACATGAACAAAAATTGTTTAGCCTTTTTTTTGTCAAAAAATAAAAATCATTTAGTTAAGGGCCATGTTATTTCCTCCATCCCTAATTAGAGGATCCAATTATAATTTGACATCACAAAAATTTCAACTTAGTTAAATTTACAAACAGGTTCTATCCTTATTTGCAATCCTCTAATGGAGGTCTGGCTCTAGTAGAAATGGAGAAAGATATGCCGCTTTAGTTAGGTGTGTAGTATCAAGTCAATGAATCATTTGGTGGACATTTAGCACACGAGAGTGATGACGTCAAGAGCGTGAAACCTCAGGCCCATATGTCGAATTCTTTAATCGTTTATAGCTACAGCGTAAAGATACTTGTATGTGTACTCATCATTTAATTTTTGGCTGTGTTCAAATGCACGTTTAATGTGGAACTTTCATTTACACTATCAAACGAGGCACTGGATCTGGTGTATAAAACCAAATCCTAACCACTCTACATTTAACACAAGATACTCTCACTACCCCACACTTGGTTGACGATTTTCATTACATAATTAAGGCTAGATATCAACTAGGATTAATAATGCTAGAGTGGATACGCACACTTTCTCACGGCATCCCTGATCAAATATTTTTTTCAGTCATATTAATAAATTAAAACAAACGCATCTCGATCACATGATTGAATAAAAAACCCATGCTAAAAATATAAAATAAAGCATTGCTTATAAATAAATAAAAAATAAGGGTTAATACCTCAAAAAACTCAAATTATACCAACTATGACACAATTTTTTGTTTATTAGTAGAAATCTTAAACTTGTCAATTGTGACAAATATACTCTGAATAGAAATGAAATATAGAATAATTATGTCACATGTGTATAAATTTGGATTTGTTCGTGACACACAAAAAAATCGGAGGTATTTGTACCACAATAGGCAAGTTTATAATTTTTTTGTAATATCTATTAAAAAAACCTTTCGATATTTGTGCCACAATGCAAATAGTATGAGATTTTTTGTGATATTTGCCCAAAAAATTGAGCATTAGAAGTGGATGTGTCCACTTAAACAACTCAAAATTGTTTTTGATCAACGAAATCTAGCAAATTGTACCACTTGACCGAGAAGTTAAAGACAGCGGTCGGCGGGCCAGAAAAATCGGAATTCCTTGTCTTTCGCCTCAAAATGTATCTTCTCCATGTCGTTGCTACCAAGAGTGTGGTTGAACAATATTTTCACGGGTAACGTTGAAACCCAAGCACGAGAAAACCCAGGAAATCTTTCGCGGAATCTTATGGAAGTATATCGAGAAACAGGATACATATAATACACGCCAATGCCTCGGAACTCTAAACTTTGCTTGAAATCTTAGCTAAGGTATTAAAAGTATTTTCTTTTATAATAATAAAGACATGGTAGAAGGTTATCAATTAACTAGTTGAAGAAAACAAGAACACATGGCTTGAGCTTTGCTCTCTACACCTATCAAAAAATGAGTGCCGGACACTTAGAGTGCCAAAACTTGGCACGGATGGACACTTAAATGCCAAAAGTTAGAAAAGTGACACTTAAAGTGCCAAATCGAAGCAAAATGAATTACTTAAATGTCAATCCGGCCAAAATGCCGACGCGGCAATTTTCCGACGAGGTAATGCAAAACAACGTCGTTTTGCACGCTGATGTGGCTAGAAAATGCAAAAACTAAGTCGTTTTATCTCTGATGTGGTAAAAAATTAATATAAAAATTAATTCAATTAAATTTAAAACTAAATTTATTTAAAACATATAAAAATAAAAATAAAAGGGGGAGGGGAGGGAAACAACTGAGGGCTGAGGCCTCGCTACCGCTGCCTCCCCGCCGCCGTTGAGAAGGGCTGGCGACGGAGGGGGAGGGTTGGCCAGGGTCGCTGGCCCCCGCCCAATTGGCAATGAGGGCTCGCGAGCCTCGCCGCCTCCCCGCCATTACCGAGAAGGGCCGATGACGAGAGGGGGAGGGTCGGTCGAGGTCGCGGCCCTGACCAATCGGAGAGGCCCCGTGAGCCCTCACCAGATTTGGGCTAGGGCTCGCCGGTTGGTCGGGGGCCAGCAACCCCGGCCGCCCCCCCCCATCGCCGACCCTTCTCGGCAAAGCAATGGTGAGGGCTCGGCCCTCGCCCGCCTCCCTCCCCCTCCCAATTTTTTTCTTATTTTTATTTTTATTTTTAAATTTATTAAATAAATTTAGTTTTAAATTAAATTAAATTAATTTTTATATTGATTTTTTACCACGTCGAAGACAAAACGACATCATTTTTATATTATCTAGCCACATCGGCATGCAAACGACATCGTTTTGCACTTATTTCGCGTAAAACTGCCACATCAACATTTTGACCGAATTGGTACTTAAGTGATCCATTTTGCTCCGATTTTGGCACTTAAGCATCACTTTTCTAACTTTTGGCACTTAAGTGTCCCTCTGTGCCAAGTTTTGACACTTGGAGTGTACTTCTTCCGTTAAAAAATATTCGTATCGCTTAGTTAAACTCTTCGTAGAAATTTCCGTAACCATAGCTAAAGTTTTCAATTGACTTATTCAGGAAAATCATTTTCACCAGTGCATAAAACCAAAGATCTCAGTTGGTTGCACAAATTCTTTACATTCGAACAAAATATCTAGGGGTGAGCACTAGTCAAATTCCAAGTTCCTAAAATTTGGAATCATTAATAATCAATTCAGTTCTAGGTGCAGACTAAATCACTCAAACCTAATCGATTATATTTTTTTTTCCCTGATGGTTCTCTATTTTAGATGGAGATTTGAATTTGAAAGATTTATTGACGTAAACCAATTTCTCCCTTACAGGTATGCATCTAGAAATTGTTGAGTACAATTAGTTGCTTCCTCTTTAAAGGGACACATGCCTTTTTGAAGAAGCAACAAAGAGAAGGAAAAACGTTGGTTTCAACATGGTTTAAGATGTAAAATCTATTTAAGAGCAGCCGTTTTATTGGATTGACGATGATCAATACATGTTTATATCGTTATAAAAAGGGCTCACACGTGCAAGAATCGACCTTTGAAAGCCATTTAACTTAAAAGAGCATATAGAATTCCTAGGTCAAACATATCTTTTAATGAGACTTAATCTTGAATTAGTATTTCTTTTGTTTGATGACTAATGAAAAATTTTATTTTATGTTTACAATTTTATTATTCTACGCAATTAGACTCTCTATTTCTCTCAAGAAATTCAATCCTTGGTGAGTGGTTCTTTCGAAGCCCAATCCTAATGTCTTCAACTTTTTTTTTTTGTTTCATTTCTCTCTCCACTGTGGTTATATAGGAAATTTTCTATTCTATTTATATCTATATTCGTATATATCAAGGTATACTTTGAGTGGACAAAGTTGATTATGGTAGATTGGTCCGTCATGCAATTGCGCGTGGATTACAGTTTTCTCTTTCAAAGTGAATTCCAATAATTTTTATGCTCAAATATGATATATTTAGTGACCAAAGTTGATTGTGGGCGGACTGATCAAGAAATAAATCACGATAACTTTGTATTCCCTTTTTGTTCTAAATGATTCTCCCATCACTATTAGGTTTCAATTTCTTGAAATTCGCTATTTCCATAATAAAATTGGCTGTGAACACAGCCAAAATGTCTAAAGACATATATAGGATGGGGGTGTTAAATGGACCGGTTATAATATATAATTTCTCTATTAAGAAAAGAAGAAGACATACATAGAATAAATATTTTATTTATTATTACACATTGTGAAATGACGAAATCATCCAACCAATTAGTGATAAATATCACACGCTCGCTCTTCTCCGAAGATGCTCAACCATCGACCGACCACCCAAAGCAAATCCATGCCCACGCCATCATCTCCGGCCTCTCTCGCTTCCCGTTCGCCGACACATGAACTACGCGGCGCGCGTTTTCTCTCGTGTTCCCACTCGCCCACCACCATTGTCTTCGACTTGGGAGTCGGGATGATGGGTTTCTTGGGGGTACTTCGAACGTGGGAAGGCTGGTCTCTGTCTACGCCCGCCATATGCCCACACTTCCACTGCATTGGTCGGGGCATGGCGCTCGCTCTTCCTTAGCTTGGCCAACTTCATCGCCCGGCCAACTTCACCGCCGGGCGATGAAGTTCAGGCGAGATTGTGATGCATACGTGGTGGGTTCTCTGATAAGCATGTACCGGAAGCATTGGGCTGCGACTGTTGCTAGCCGCCCATTTGATCAGAGTTCAATGCGGGACGTGGTTTGCTGGATGAGCCTTATCACTGTGTATTGTAGCATCGGCCTCATGTAGGAAGCTCGAGGGCTATTCGATTTAGTACCAGGGAAAAATGATGTTTCCTACAGTGCCTTGATCTCTGGCTACGTTAGGAACAAGCGGTTAAATTAAGTGGATCTCTTTAGGCTAGCATACTTTAGCGCCGTGCTATTATGCCGTGCTATTGTGGAAGCCTCTAAAGAAGGAAAATGGGTTCATAAGTACATAGATGAGAGTGGCATTGTTTACGAACTTGGGCCAAGAATTGCATTGATTATTTTCTTGTCACATGTGGGTTCGTCGGATTCTTACAAAGAAGTGTTTGACCAAATGCCTCTAAAAGATGTTGACAACTTGGAGTGCGATGATATTGGGGTTTGCTGTCAATGGTGAGAATGAAACTGGGCTGCAGTTTTTTTACGAGATGGAAAATAGGGGCCCTAAACCAAATGCTGTGACGTTTTTTGGAGGTCCAATGGCCTTCAATCGGAGGTGTCTAATCAATCGAGCATTGCACTTGTTCGGACGTGTGAGCAAAGGTTATGGCACCATTCCAACTAGTGAGCATTGTGGATGCATGGTTGACCTCTTGGCTTGGGCCAAACAAATCAAAGACTGATCCATAGGAAAAGTTCACTGCAGAAAGTAGCTACTGTTGTGCTTCAACTTTGGTAGATTCAACTCTCTGTCTTTCCCCCTTTATCTGCTAGTTAGACACCAAAAGAACGATCCGTAAGAATGACTTGTTATTAAGTGGATACTCAAGGGGTAAATTGTGCACATGAAATGTTTAGAACTTGGGCATAGTTGGGTTTGAAGGACTGTTGGACCATAGTCTGGTGATACACCTTGTGTCATTGCTGCATCGTCTCCGTACATTCTAATTGTCTTTCCTCATTAATTTTGCATGTTATCATTCTTATTTCATAATCTTGCTACACTCTGGAAATTCTCTGAGTTTCTACACTGGGTAACTTGGAATCTTTTTTGGTTTCTTTTATGTAGTTTGTTGATTCCTATATCTGTTTTTCATGCAGTGGTTATGCAACGTGGATAAGTCCTCTCAGGAGCCGTGGTTAAGATTGAAGCTTCTCCCTTAGTATTGGATGATAACTGGATGATTGTCCCGAATAATCGAAAAATTTCTTCTTTTTTCTTTTCTATCTTGCACAACTTCTAGTCCCTATTTGGCTGGCTAATAATCAACATTTATCTCGAGTGTTTTTAGGGCATTTTTTGGCTTGTCATATAGATGCTTGGCAAGGGGCGAAACGAGCAGTTTTTCAAGTTTATCCAGAAAGCATAGCCCAGCAGAGTTGATTATGAGTTCTGCCATGCGTGCTGGATTCACTGGTGGTGTGGTGGATGACTACCCGCACAGGTACCTATATTATTACCAGAACTTATGTCAGTGTTCAACATTGATGGAACAACAGATGTTGTGCATGTCTTTGTATATATTCTGTTGGTTGGAAGTCATCTGTTTAAGTTAAGTTTCCGAGAGCCGACTATGAGAGCTTTCATTGGAGAGGAAACACCATTTTCTGTAATTATTGAAAGTTGGTTAAAAATCTTATGCTTCTGGTGTCCTAGAAAGTCGTGCGGATGGAAATGCTTTAACATTGTACATAATTTGTCGAGTAACTGGGCTCTTTTTGCATATGGGTTTCCACTCCCTTGATGTGCTTCAGTAATATTCTCTTTCACCTATCAAAAAATAAATAAATTTTTGAGAAATATCTGCAACAATCTTATTATTTTATTTCTGATATACACGATAGCTTATATATGAGATTATCAAATGTGCGCATAATACACTATTAGTCGTCTTTGCCCATTCTCTTATGAATGGGTCATTCTTGCCTAGGATAACTGGCAAAAACGAGCTAATAAAGTTGCACATATTCTGTACCTCGGTTTGCGTAAGAATCTCTCTCTCCCTCCCCCTCTCTCCCTCCCTCTACCCGCTCCCCGCTCCCCACTCGTTTGGTACTCTTATGTGAACATTCTTTTGTGAGTCTTCTCATGTAAATTTTGACTGGGACAATTTTCTTTTCGTTTTGCTCTCTTTCCAAATGCAGGTTACTACTATCTCTGCCAGGTTCTGGCCATAGAATAAACAGAAACTATATATAGTCTCTACTGGGACATCACAGGTGACCTTGGTTTTTTAACAGGGGTGATATTCGGAACTGTAGCAGCGGGGGCTGCATTGAGTACCCAAAGTCATTGCAGCGAATTAGTTAATCCATTGGAGAAAAAAAAAAGAGAATTATTTTCTTATTAAAAAATCTTACAAACTAAAACTGACTACTCTAAATCTTGTACTTGTACTTTGCCACGACATAGTGGACGCGAATTAGTCCTCTCGAGCCACTTGACGACGCACCTATTGTGCCATAGGTGCAAACATGGTATCTCCATCTCTTTATATTTCTCATCCAGTACCTCTAAACAAATAGAACATCATTCGTCAGCTTCCCCAATAGAGTAGCTCTTCCGCTCGAGCTTTTCAATGGTGCCTCTGGAGACGCCCCGCGTGACTTGATTGGATATGACTCGTATCCTCCAATTGAGGCTTCCTCGATGTCTCTATTTCAACTTCATCGAGTGCGGGACACCTGGAGAGCCACCCGCACGGACACTTAAGTGCCATAACTTTAAAATGGTACACTTAAGTGCCTTTTCCAATGAAAGCTCGGCCCCAAACGGCGTCGTTTGCACGCCGCCGACGTGGCGAGAAAATGCAAAAACGACGCCGTTTCGCGTCTACGTGTAAATAATAGTATATAAATTAATTAAATTAGATTTAAAATATTCAAAAATTTAAAAACATAAGAAAAATTTAAAAAAATTTTAAAAATTAAGAAAATTTAAAAATTAAGAAAAATTTTAAAAATGTTAAAATTTTAAAATTTTAAAAATAAGAAAAATTAAAAAAATTAAAAAAATTAAGAAAATTTTAAAAATTTTAAAAATTTTAAAAATTTAAAAAATTTTAAAAAATTTAAAAAATTTTAAAAAATTTAAAAAATTTAAAAATTAAGAAAATTTAAAAAAAAATTAAGAAAATTTTAAAAAATTTAAAAAAATTAAGAAAATTTATTTTTTTTTTTTTAAATTAAGAAAATTTTAATTTTTTTAATTTAAGAAAATTTTATTTTTAAAATGGTTTCTTTTTTTTTGGAGACGCCCCGCGTGACAAAAAATAATAATAAAATATGATTGGATATGACTCGTATCCTCCAATTGAGGCTTCCTCGATGTCTCTATTTCAACTTCATCTCTGGTGGCTAATGCCAAATTTATGTTCAAGACAAACCCTCCACGGCCATTACCCAATGCTCTAAACATCATACGCAAAATAACTCTTATAATGTTAGCCCAAAAACTGTGATGAACGCCCAAAGTATCAAGGATTCTCTCTAGGTGCATTTTGCATTCTGTATCGAATTCACGGGAAGACTAGTATACTAGTATACCAAGTGAACGCCATCTTCAACAGGGATAAAGTAATTATCATACATAAAAATATGGGGAGTAGTTACTATCAGTGCCATAAGTTATGTACGGCGCTCACTTTGGTGCCAAAAGTTTTTATTGGATCACTTAAGTGCCAAATCGGAGGAAAAACGATCACTTTGGTACTACCAGCGAGAGATTACTGCCAAAATGATTACGTGATTTTTATATTTAAAAAAAAAATCGACAAGCCTTTTAAACAACATCATTTTCCATCCTCCTTAAGAAAACAATGTCGTTTTGCCGTCATATGTGGATGGCCTCACAAAAATGACGCCGCACAACTCATTTGGGATTGAAATTAGGGTTTTTTTTTTTTTTGGTTCAATCCTCGCCGACCAAGCTTGCTTGGCCACTGTGCTCAGCCACCGTCGCTTGGCCACCGTGCTCGGCCTCCGTCGTGGTTGCTCGACTAGGTGAGCAAGGAGAGACTGAGGTTGTTTCTCAGGCAAGAAGCGATGGGAAAATAGGAGGCGAGGGCGGAGGAGGAGGAGGAGGAAGAAGGGGGGTCAAAGGTGCAGAGAGAGAGAGAAGATGAGGAGTGCGAGGGAAACAAGGAGGGCGCAGATGGAGATTGTGGATTGGGCTCTGCTCAGAGAGTGGCTGGTGCTGGGGTTGTTCTTTGGGGAAGAAGATGATGCGATCATGCCTTCTCTTGATTTGGGGATTTAGGGTTTCGACTTGGGGGAAAGCAGCAAAACAAGGTCGTTTTGTGGTTTACATGCTAACTGTACTCTCTGGCGAGCCACATCAACATAAAAACATTTAAAAAAAGGTGCCATGTCGAGTTTCCGATCAATATGATCGGAGTTGGCACTAAAATGATCGTTTTTCAAACTTTTTGGCACTTAAGTGATCCGACAAAAACTTTTGACACCAAAGTGAGTGCCGTACACAACTTATGGCAATGATAGTGTACTTCTCCCCAAAAATATGTTTTGTCATCTTGCGAAATGCAAATTATAATTTCTATACAAGTAGCATCCATATCATGTCAACTTTGAATAGTACATTCGAAGGTTCCTGTTCATCCTTTAATAATAATTCAAAGGTAGCCCACCTAACTCTATTTTCCACTAAGCGAAGCAACCTATTGAAATATTTGTTGGTTGGCTCGTATCCGGGGTAGCGTGGATGAAATTTCATAATATCGATCCAGTATTGGATACAACACTGAATCTTAACTGGTGTTTTAAAATGAAGTCAATGATATACATGAGAAGTCGCCAGGCACAGGGCCGAGTCTTTTAATAATATAAACATCAATCTACCAATTTTCCCCGTGAAGAGGGATATCTTTAAAAAAAAAAAAAACCCCAAATAAATAAATACTCCCAGCATTATTTGATGCTTTCATACGGCTTTTTTAAAAAAAATGATGATACCAAGGTTGGTAAAGACCAATATTTATCGGTGTATATGTCAAAACCATTATTGGATGCTTGAATGTATACGTCCTCCTTAATGTAGATACTCATTGGGATCTATTAATTCATCGTGTAAATCAATTTTGTACACCAATCCTTATGTTCTCGATATTTACTCATCCAAATTCATTCTATATGATATTACATTTTGTATGTATCAGGATGCAAGAAATTAACATCCTACCAAATTCATCCCATGCGTAAAGAATTATTTCCTCTGCGCAAATCTCCTCGTCAGGGAAAAAACTGATTTTCACTTTATTCTCCACTCTAACTACTTGTTCTGAGTTTTTCTCTTTATTGGTGAGAATTGGTATTACAAACCAGTTACATATTCTGTTGTTTCTTAACCTATGAACAATGAACATCTTAGAAAATCTTTAGCTACCCTAGTTAGAGCATCCAATCATAGTTTGACATGGCACACATTTTATTTATAGTTAAATATGCAAGCGGGTTGTCTAATCCTCTACTTTGAGATTGGCTTTAGCAAGAATAGAGGAAAATATGTCTCTTTAGTTAGATATGCAATTTCGAGTTCAATTGGTGTTACATCTAATGTAAGTGAAGATATTTTCATTTTTTTAGTCATTTATAGCTATAGCATAATGACGTTTGTATATGTAAACATCATCCATTTTTTGGTTGTTCAAAAGTAAGTGGTACTTCACTCTGTCAGGATGAAGCATAATCAATCAATAGAAAAAATTATGGATAATTATTTAAAAAGTCATGAACATATTATACAGTGGTTAATTCAATTATAAACTTTTCAATTTAACAAATTTAATCTTAAATCTTTCAATGTTTTGTCAATATAGTCATTTTAGCTAATTTTGGCTGGTAATTACTAACATAAATATCAACCGTCTTATATGGCATGGCTGCTTAGGAAGGTTGGTGTAGAGGTGGATAATTATGGCAATTTTTATTAAAAAAAATTTATGCAGGAGTCCATATGTCACTCTTTTCACTACATAGTGAGCTATTGACTACGTGTCTTCGAATTGGATCCTCTCACCATGATGCAATTGGGCCACTTCAATTCATTTCTGTAATTGAATCAAAACGGCAGGATTTTATAAAGTTGGAGGGTAATTTTATTATGTGAAGATACCCCAAAATGGAATGAGATCGTTACCTCCACCAATATAATTATTTGGTGTCTCATCCATTCAAACTATTAAGTATCGTTCTGAATAACTTACATTATAGTTATAATATGTTTTTTATACTAGTAGTCTCCTTTCATTTAATGGTTTAAATTTTATGATTAGGTATTGCTCTATGATATGAGAGCACATGTCAAATCTTGGGGCCCTCTTTCAAACTTATTGATTGTGGTGGTCTCACAACTTTGCCCACACAAAACCGGACCATTTCCATATAAATCCATAACTTAATAATTCCTTAATCGTGGTTCAAAATTCACTTGAACTTCAAATTTGTGGCCTAATTCCGAAAATTATTTCAATTAGACGAATAACGAGTTTGATTAATTATTGGGCATTGCAAAATGAGGCTAACCTGGCTTAGCGTGGTTCCTGTGAGATGCGCGCGCAAGCTGTCTCTCTCTTCTCTGTTTCCTCTTTTCCTCGTTTTCTATCACCGTTTGCCTTCTTTTCATTTGGTTCGATTCCTTCATGCGCACCATCTATGGAAGGAAAAATTGATGGTAGGCTGAAGTCTAGCATCGAAAGAACGTGGGCTTGGCAAGGCCGTTAACAGGCGATCAGCAAAAAAGAGGAGAAAAATCTTCTTTTTTTACCAAAAAAAAAAAAAATGAAGTCGAAGGTATCATGGACAAGATTAAAGCGGCGGAAGCTAAAGACATCACTTGGCAAGCAATTGGCAAAGTAAATTAAAGGGCATGACAAAATTAATTTTTGATTCTCATTAATACATTATAAAAAGGGGGTCAACCAAACTACAAGCTGGTTTATCAAAACACTTAAAAGAGCCAAAAACAAGAGGAACAAATGAAAATTAATGAATTCTTAAAAAATAAAATGAAAGAAAGTTATAAAAAAAAAAAATACAATAAACCGCATGGGTATGGCCACAGCCCAACCATGGCCAGCTTCGGCAAGGATCTATGCTGGTAGGATTGTTCACGAAAAACAGAAAAGAATGATCAACCGAGCCGAACAAAATTGATAAGCTCAGTTTAGCAGTTTAGTGTTTTAATTTTGGTTTAGGATTTTTTTTCTTTGGTTATTCGTTTGGTTTTAGTTTATGACTTTGAAAACCGACAAATTAAACCGATAAGCTTAATAACAAATTTATTTTCCATCTAACAAATATAATTTGGGTGCGTTTGGGAACGCTTTTGGGAAAAGTCCTTAGCAAAATGCAAAGACCTTTGTTATTAATGTATTTTCCAAAATGCAAAGTGTGTTTGGTAAAATTGTAGTTTGAAAGCCCATTTGAAGTATCTTTAAGCAAAATGGTGTTTGGAGAAATTATATTTGCAAATTGCTTTGGTGATAAAAAAAATTATCAAAAGAAAAATAAATAAAAAATTGACCGGAAGGGCAGATGGCCGGGAAGGGCAAGTGGCCGCCGGACGTCAACTGAAGACCACCGGCGAGGGTCGCCGGACGTCGGGCGACCATTGAAGACCACCGGCGAGGGTCGCCGGACGTCGGGCGACCACTGAAGACCATCACAGAGGGTCGCCGGACGTCGGGCGACCACTGAAAACCATCGGCGAGGGTCTCCGGACGTCGGGCGACCCCGCCGCGACCCAGATCTGGGGCGGCGAGGTCCCCGCGACCTTGCGGCCCCAGATCTGGGTCGCGGCGGGGTCACGCGACCGCGCCGCCCCCGGATCTGGGTCGCGGCGAGGTCGCGCGACCTCCGGCAACCGCCGTGACCAAGATCTGGGGCGGCGAGGTCGCGGGAGAACCTCGCCGCCCTCGGATC
Source organism: Eucalyptus grandis (assembly GCF_016545825.1). Lineage (NCBI taxonomy): Eukaryota > Viridiplantae > Streptophyta > Magnoliopsida > Myrtales > Myrtaceae > Eucalyptus > Eucalyptus grandis. The sequence continues at coordinate 38,625,010 of NC_052614.1, forward strand.
TGGGTCGCGGCAAGGTCGGCGACCCAAACCTCGCCGCGACCCACAGCGATCGCCGCGACCCAGACAGGGCGGCGGTCGCACCACTCCCCGGCGACGGTCGCTTGGGCCACCGCAACCATGCCGAGCCGTCGGCGGCCACTCACTCACAGCTTCGAGGAGCACGTCGTCGGCCTTCACGGAGAAGAAGATGAACAGTACAACAACGAGGGCAAAACCGGAAAAATAAGAGTAGCTGAGGATATTTTTGAAAGAAAATAAAAAAAAGTGAACAGTGTCACTTGTATGCCGAGAAAGCTGAAAGCCCAAGGCACCCCTTCACCTGCCTTGGGCTTTCAGCCTTGGGAAGGCCAGCTTTGGCCTAATGGAAATTCCAAGATTGTTTCCAAACACCCTAGCTTTAGCCCAAGTGTCTTTAGAAGCCCAAAGTCCCTTGCAAAGCTGATTCCAAACGCACCCTTTGTAGCTTAACCTACCAAATAACTGCTTTGTATTTAATACCGTATGCCACGAATCTTCACACAGCCAAGAGAAAAAGAAAAATGGAATTGAAATAAATAACAGAAGATACATCCACAAGCTCCCAGGGAGCAGCTAGGCAGCTCTTGTTTAGCCAGCTACTTACTGGCCAAATAACTTCTGCCAAACGCCAATAGTACACAACACAGATGAACAGTGGAATCACATCCCTAAAGCATCTCACTATGGAGACGAAGCCAGGACTGACAATGCCACTGAAGATCTTTCATCCTATAGCATGAGAAACACGCTTGCATTGGCCAACCAGACATTGACCCCCTAAAGTGCGGAGAGTCGAATCGTTTTTGCTTCTTTTTCTTCTTTTTTACACATTTTTCTTTTCCACCATCGAACCAAACATCTTCGAGTGGGTCATATGTCTTAAAACTTCAAACCAGAACCATGCAACTTTTCTTCCATGACGCCGTCAATTCTCTCTCCCATCTCAGCGCTCATGTAATTCACCCAATCTCCAACCTCGCCTTTCCTGAAGAGCCACTTGTTCTCTACTCCAGTAGGCAACTTGCCGCTCCTACTCACCTCCGATGCACTTAAATTGTCAAAGCTACACATCCTCAGTATTCCCTCCACGGTCCCGTTTCTCAATTCTTCTTCGTTGAATGGACGCCCAATGAAATTGGCCAACCTCCTCACTTGAATGCTCGGGTCCGCTTTCATCTCCTCATACTTCACAAACAACACCTTCTCGGGCATCTCCGAGCTCACCTTGTGGTAACCCAGCACATGGTCCCAGTAAGGCCCGTACACGCTAATGCCTCCGCAGAACTTGTCGAGGCCCTCTAGGAGTGGAAGTTGGCCCTTCTCTTTGGGCTTGAACTTGTTGAAGTAGAGCCACATTGAGATGAAAGTGTCTTTAGGGTTCCTACACAAGTAAACCAGCTTGCAATTGGAGTGCCTCACCTTGACGCCTTAATTTTATTTAGGTTTATTTTATTTTATTTTATTTTATATTAAGTTTTTATTTTCTTTATTGAATAATAAATAAACAACAAAACAAAGCAAAAAAACAGAAAAAAGCAGAAAAGAAGAGAAGTAGCCTCCGCATGGGCCCTCGGCCCATCTCTGCCTCAGCCCAGCCTAGCCGGGTCTTCTTCTTCCTCGCGCAGTTGCAACGCAGGCGCAGGGGGCGCGACGCCGGAGTGGAGGGGAGGAGCAGCGACGACGCACGTGGAGCAAGGGGCAGCTGGCGTCGGATGGGATGCCGGTTCGGCCGGCAAAGGCCGTGGCAACCGCCGGTCGAGCTCCGTCGACCGGCCACCCCTCGCCCTATAAATAGGCTCTCCATCCCCGACGAAGAGGGGACACAGAGATCATAGGGAGATAGAGAGAGAGGCCACCGGAGCTCGGGGTCCCTTGAGAGACTTCGGGGAGCTCGAGTGCAGGCCGGCCGTGGTGTGGTGAGCTCGGAGGGGTCCCCGAGAGACTTCGGGGAGCTCGAAGAGCGAACCCGAGAGAGAGAGAGAGAAGCTAGAGGAGATTCGCGTGGGTCTCACAGTCGTCGCCGCCCCCGTCGCACCGTTGCCACGAACAGGTATCGTGATGTCGCCGTCGCCATCTCCCTCTCCGTAGTCCGGTCATCGCCGCCATCGCCGCTGTGCCTCGGTCCTCTTCCTCCTCGGCGCCGCGATTTGGAAACCCTAGGGTTCCCGATTTTCCGGGTCGCGACCCCAGGTTGTCGGGTCGGACCCGGATCGGGAACCGGGTAGGGATTCCGTAAATCCCGGGGCGGCGGAGGTCGGGTCGCAAGTTGGGTCGGACCCGGGTAGGGTTTAGCTAGGAACCCGGGTCGTCGGGCCGGGCCGGGCATCCCAATCGCTCGCCACGGCCACGGTGCCGTTTTGTTTAATTAAAAAAAAAAAAAAAAATGTCGGGCCCGCGTAGCGGGCCCGTCGTTCGGGCTGGCCGGGTCGGACCAACCGCGGATCCAGGCCTGTGTCGGTTTTATTTTGTTATTTTAATATAAAATAATATTCTAATAAATAATAAATAAATAATTTATTTTCAAAAAAATCAAAAATGTTTTAATTTCCAGAAAATAGAAAAATATTTTTAAAAATTCTGAAAAATGTTTTATTTTCTAAAAAAATCGAGAAAAATCAAAAATAATTTATTTTCCAAAAATATTTTGAAAAATATTTAAAAATATTTTAATTTCCAAAAATAAAAATCAAATCAAATCAAAAATATTCCATATTTTCCAAAAAAATGCCAAAAATCCAAAAAAGGCCAAAAATTCATGAAAAAACCAAAAAATTCAGAAAAAACCAAAAAGACTTGTATTTTTCCAAAAAATACCAAAAAATCCAAAAAAATCCCTTTTATGTCCAAAAATTAGAAAAAAAAAAGACTAAAAAATATTTTTCCTCCTAAAAATGCATGGAAAATCTCTTGAACATCCAAAAAACCTCAAGGTTTAAACAAGATTAGGTACCGAAATGGCATTAGTAATTAACTAGTGTAATCAAGTCCCCGATCATAATTTCTCTAGTTGCACAAGAGTGAGTATTTCTCCCAATACTTCGCTTGGGTTTCTAATCAACCCACCCCAAATCAATTAGTGGCGACTCCATTTTAAAAATTGATTTACAGGTTAAAAACTTGAACCATTAAGTCATGAATTGGTGGACTTGGGAGAGTCCAGGCTTAATAAATTCAGCCGAGCCATTAGCCTCCTTAGGCGTTCGTACCCGATTGCGGGCGTCGAAAAAAAAGGAGGTCGCGACAGCTTGGTGACTCCGCTGGGGACGATTTTTGAGGACTTAGGCCATTTTATCTTTATTTAAATGCTTTGCTGACTTTGGTTTTTTTTTCTTTTGTGCAGGGTAATAGCTTAAAGTTTTTTTTTATTTTGTTAAAATAAAATGTCTTGTGATTATAAACTATTGTGCTTGCTTTACTATTTTAAACACTACACACGGCACACACAACCCGGCCGCCGGACCTGCGCCGCCATAGGATTTCTAGGATGTTGTTAAGAAAGATACGACCTCGAATGCGAGACTACGATGTAGTGGTTGCCTTTCTTTTCCCCGAATTTCTTAGCCGAGGTTAAGGGGGTATGCTGCTAACGCGAGACTGCGACGGACGGATATCCTTTTAATCTCAACAAACCTTCTTAGTTAGAAATCGAGCCGCACATATCATGCACATGTCTATGTGATTGTCATCAATTTTCTCGCGTGATGTAAGTTTTTTGTGTACTTTGCAATTTATTTACCTTCCTGCATATATTGAGTGGTCCATGATTAGTCTAGGATTTAATACTACGGTCAATTAAATTTAAAAGTAATTGTCATAAAAAAAAAAAAAAAAAAAAACTTTTGCAAAAGAAATTACTTTCAGTTAATGTCTTTATTCTCAAGCATGTTAAAAAGTTCTTTTGCGCAAGAATTTTCATTTGCCTCAAAAAGGGATAGAAATCTTTTTCAAAATTTGTTGCAATTCATGCTTTCTTCACCTTTCAAATCCTTTTAGCCCATGCTAACATCTCACATGCCCTTTTTCAATCCATGCTTAGGAAATCATCTACCTTTTCATGAATAAACGAAATGAGTAGGGTTAGGTTGTCATCATGGACTAACTCCCCATTTACGCCTTGTATTCATGCACGCTTGTTTATTCATGACTAGGTAATCACAGAAAGTCAACGTTCGCCGATCCAGACTCGTTCAAAAGCAAGAGCAAGAATGGCCGAAGAAAATGTACCAAGCCGTATCGAGATCATGGAAAGTGAAATGAAGCAAGTCTTCAATGTGCTTCAACAACTTTCAAAGGAGATAGGCTCCATCCAAGGCAAACTCACTCCCGCCCCAGCCTCAGTCGAGGTATTGTTGCCACAATCATCTACCAGGGGTGATCAAAGTGGAGATACCAACGATAACATGCTCGAATTGGAGGATGATCCACACCAAACAGCAATTGAGACAGCGAAGCTAGACATTTTGTCTAAAGCTGAGCATGACAAATGCCTCGAAAAGCTTGAGGAGAGGCTGAAACAACTGCAAGGCCTCCAAGATCCTATTTTGATGGACCTCTCCATTTATTCCAATGTCAAAATGCCGGAAAAATTCAAAATTCTTGAGTTTGAGAAGTACGATGGCACGACTTGCCCTAGGGCTCATTTGCAAATGTACTTGGTTCGAATGACCCAATACGTTAATAATGTACCATTAATGATCCAGTTGTTCCAATCAAGTCTAATAGGCCCTGCCTTAAGGTGGTACATCACGAAGAACATGAACCTTCTCGAAACATGGAGCGAATTGAGTGAGGCGTTCCTCAAGCAGTATAAGTTCATAATGGATATTACCCCTTCTCATGAGGATCTTGAGCGTACTGAAAAGAAAAAGCATGAATCATTCAAAGAATATACTATTAGATGGAGGAATCCGGCCGCCCAAATCAGTCCTGAACCAACCGATTTCGAACTGAGAAAAATGTTTATCAAAACCCTTCCTTACGAGTACTGCAATCGAATGGTGACCACGATCGCCGAATCGTTTAATCAACTCATTCCAGTAGGGGAACAAATCGAGATAGGGTTAAAAGATGGTTGGTTCACTGAACCTGCACCCACTAGCAAGTTTAGCATGAAGAAAGATAAAGAACCCCTAGTAGATGTCAATGCAACCTACAATCATTCTCCAACAATTCAGACAAGTGCAAGACAGCAACAGACCACCAGCCGTCAACCGCACCAGCACTACAACAAGAGGAGACAATTCACTTCACTTCCCGGATCTCCATCACAGGTTTTGGCAATCCTCCGGAATAAGAACCTCCTCTCGACTGAGCCAAAGCGACCAAACGCTGAAAGTTTTTCCAATTATGACCCGTCAAAAATATGTGACTATCACATGGAAGAAGTGGGGCATTCGACTGATGAGTGCTTCGCCCTCAAGAGTGAATCCAGAACCTATTAGACACTAAAGCTTTCTCATTCTAGACCAATTCACTCCCTGATCACACCGACAAAATAAATGCGGTATTCAGTTCTGAAGACGGTCAGAGCAGAAATGTCGAAGCACGTACCACTGACATTCATCAAGGGCTGGTGAAGGCCAGGTATTATTCAGGCAATGAAGTGCCACCCTTAGCAACAAAGAAAGAAGAGCCATATGACATGACTACCATGTTTGGAGACCTTTTCATGGACACCATCAATGAAGGACCGTAAGGGGAAATGGGCGCAGGCCCGCTCGAGTAGAACCCTTTTTAATTTCCTTTCGTATTCCCCTACGTGGGAACTTGTATATCTTTCTTAAGTCTGGCTTGTTTTTATTTTCAACATCAGTTCTACTTTAGGAACTAACTTTTGAAAACACTTTTCCAAAATGTAAATCCACCTATTAAATAAAGTTGAAAATATTTTGAGAGCATGAGGCGGTATCTCAAACCAGCTCAGTGATGCTATCCAACCATGAAAAGAAAATATCATCCAAGGAGAATACTGAGGGCTGGGCTTCTTCATGCTTTTTTCCCCTCAAATATATATACTTTTGAAAATAAAAAATATTTCATTGCTCAAAAGCTTTTCTCAAAACAAGATGATAAATTTAAGCACGTTTGTCTTTCTAACCCTCTCACTTTATGTCTCAGAACATCATCCCCTTTGATTTAGTGTGACAAAAGGTATTTGGAACTAGCACATCGTGTGAACAAACCAAATTCAAAAGCACCCTTCCAAGAAAGCAGGGGCAAACAGAAAGGATCATCACGTTTCAAAATGGTAAGTCCTATTCCCTGAGCATAATGTCGAAAGTGACATCTTCTCTCTTCCATCTACAGGAGACGAAGGATGGGACGTAATAGGCACAAGCATATTATCAAACTTGAAGCGTGCATAGCATGATAGCTCAAGGCAGGATGTCGCGAGTTCATTGGCGGGGTTTCCAGCTTTGACAAGCCAAGAAGCACAGAAAAGGAATTTCTCCTCTTGAATTGGCTACCGTCAACAGGGAGAAAATCTAGTCAGTTGAGGCAGTCTCTAGCCCCTTATCTCAAATGATGACTTAGAACCTACAAACCTCACTTCGTGCTCCAGACACATGCTCTCCCAAGAAGTGATTTCCATCAGAGAATTCGAAGTTTTGATTGTCCATCTCAGATTTCATAAAAGCTTGAAGTACATAACTTTGCCCAATGCTGCTAATGGTCATATAGTCAAAAACAAAAGAAAATTCCACAGAAGGATGGCATTGAAGATGAATCAACGACCAGCAATCATGCATACATGGTCACAAAGGAGGAAGGTCAATTGAAGGAAACATTGAACTGTGCCAAGATAAATAGGCCATTATCGACAAGAGTCAGCAAATACAAACTTTGGAGAAGAGTAATTTGGTATCGTTTCCAATACTCCCCCCTCTTTGAATTCACTTTTGACATATTCCCCCTATTGGCAGGAAGCACCAGGATTCAAGAGCCAAATTTGATGGTTAGGTTTGGCAAATCAATATTGGCCAAGCTAGTACATGGAAATGACCCACATCAAATTCACCCGGTTTCGTGTAAAAGGACGTGTCATCCAGGAGCCAATACAGAGAATAATTGACCTAATGAAGCAAGGGACATAAGACTTCGTGTCCCCCTCTCACTTCAGGTTAACCCAATCATCTGCAAACCAGTGAAGGGTAAAGTTGTATCGATTCCAGTTATTCGACTCTTGAAAGAGTTCATGACTAACACATTCCCTCTTGTTTGTTGCAGGATCACCTGACTGACAAAAGTAAGGATAACAAATCAATGAGAAGCATGTCTTGTTGCAGGATCATTTGACAAGGATAATAAATCAATGAGAGGCATGACAAGCTCTCCTAAGCGAAATGGCGTTCTAAGTAATCGCCAAAGCAAATGACAGAAAATCTTCAGGCCTCAACTCACATTTGATTTTGGCCAGACTAATTGATCTACTTCTACAGGGGCAAAAGCAGAGATGCCCGATCAAATTCCTAATCCTTGGCTAATCATTCATGTGTCATATCCCTAATCAATAGGGACGATCACCGACACTATTTGTGAGCACCTCTTCGTGAATAACCCTTTTGATGTTCAAGATTTAACAATACTATTCTGTTGACCCTTAAAGCTACTAAGAAGGTCTTTTTGAGCCAAAACCATTCATTTGTTCTGAGAGTACAAATTCTCTCATGTTTAAAATGATGCGTGCCTTTTCCAAATGGATTTTGCATGATGATTTTGTCTGTCTAAATCACTGATTCCATTGAGAATTATTAGAATAGACAACTAAATGAAAAATACAAGATTAATCGAGTATGCTGGATAAGGCACGTCAGAATGATGAAAGGCAAGCCATATCCTACACACAGTCCCCCATCTATACACCTATGAGATGAGTGCAAAAGATTCCATGGCTGCAGAGTAAAGAGTTTTCTCGCGAATGGTACGATAACCAAAATAGTGAGAGGTATTCCATCGCTCACCCCATTGAGCCCCATACACTGGTGAAGCTTCTCTCATACCCTCGTCAAGAACCACCCCACATTGGGGTAGAGTGGAGGCAAAGCAACATCACAAGGTGAGAAGAGAGATAGAAATTTTCTTGCTCGCACTTGCATCAATCTTCGGGTGTCCTTATTGCATATGAACACTCATGTTAATTTAAGTGCCCTAGAATGACGAAGAGAAATTCTTTCTCTATGCACTTGTATTCATTGTACAACCCAATTGAGTATGTAATTTCACCCTCACATGGAGGCAAAACAAAAGTTACTACCATTTAAGCAGCATAGCCCAGAGTGCCTACTGAAGATGAAGACTCAAGAGTCTAATAACGGTGCTTCGATTGAACTTGCCTAGGCCAGTTCCTCCAACGACAAGAATGAAAAAACATGGGTATAAAAAAGCAGTGTACCTGGTAAAAGCAAGGTCAATGCCCATAAATGAAGAACTGGAATAAAAATAGGGGCATGAAAAAGTAGTGTGCCTGGTAAAAGCAAGGCCAATGCCCCCCAGTCAAAAATGCAGCCAAGAAAATGTTGTTGTTGTGGTCCATAGAACCTCCATTTGACAGTAAGAAGAAAGACTGGTGACAAATGCCAAGGCAATCACCAGCTCTCACCTTTTTACACATGAATCAAGCCTACATTGCATCCCATTGTAAAAGTCTCTTCAAACTAAGGACACTTCAATTAACGTAGGATTTCATATGTCTATAAGCATCGCTCGAAGAAGTACGAGCAAGACTATTCTGTCTCTTTTCGCAGGACTCTTGACTTACAAACCCGGAGATGATCGTGCGGCACTTCGTTCATGAGCCTTGACCTCGACGGTCCCATTTGATGAGCTATTAACCAAGTCTTCATCACAATTTCAACAAAGACCTCTCACATTGGTAAAGTCGTACCACTTGCGAGAATACTCAGACACCTGCTGACATGATGACAGTGAGAAGTGTGGTCCTTATAAATCCTGCATCAATGGTCAGGATAGCCTTTTCCATAAGAGTGAGTGGAAAGTCCTTTCAGACTGAAAGCCCCTCATCTGGCATGCTCAAGACATCTACATTCTAAATGAAGGTTGTCTTTCAAAATCTTCCCCGGTGGAAATTAGATGATGCAAAATTGACAAAATTATCATGCATGAACCTCATTTGAACTCATGAATTTACAACACATACAATCATGTGTGCATACCATGCAAATAGCAAACATACTCTCAGAGAGCAGAGATATTGCTAGGTAAGCATATCCCTATCCACATTTGTCTTAAGGTACCTACCACTGTCTAAGTACTCTCTTCTTGACACTCGACCTATTCGAGTTGTCCCTTGAGTTTCGATGCTTACTGTTGTCTTAGCATCCTATTGTCTTTGAGTATCGACCACCGTTCGGATACTCCTTTTTCCTGACACTCGACCTATTCGAGTTATCTCTAGAGTATTGATACTTGTGACTGACCAAGTATTCCTTTATCGTTGAATGCCTACTGCTGTCTAGGTATCCCTATTGTCTTTGAGTACCAGCCACCGTTCGGATACTCCCCTTTCCTAACACTCGACATGTTCGAGTTGTCCCCAGAGTATTGATACATGTGACTGACCAAGTATCTCTTGGAATACCTACTGCTGTCTAGGTATCCCCACATCGTCAAGTACCCACCGTTGTCTAGGTACTTCCTTTTCATGACACTCAACTTGCCCGAGTTGTCCCCAAATAATAGCAGCTGTTCAAGCATTCCACTGCTTCGTGTGCTTGCGCCTACCCAGGTATGCTTTCTTACACTTGAACCAACTGAGTGGTCCCAGGTTGTATCATTAAATACTTGTGTTCATCCAAGTATCTCAGTACTTTGTACACCTGTGGCTATCCAGGTGTTCCACCCATTTTAAGTGCCTGCGGCAATCCAGGTAAGCCTCGTGCTACATTCAAATTCCCTTTACCAGGAGGTGAGAGACTTTCACGAATATCCCAGGTACGTCCTCGATATTCCCATTTACCAGGAGGTGAGAGACCTTCACGAGTATGCAGGGCACGCCCTCAATATTCCCACTACCAGGAGGTGAGAGGCCTTCATGAATATGCGAGGCACGTCCTCAATATTCCCAATTACCAGGAGGTGAGAGACCTTCATGAATATCCCAGGTACATCCTCAATATTCCCAATTACCAAGAGGTGAGAGACCTTTATGAATATTTGAGGTACGTCCTCCATATTCCCAATTACCAGGAGGTGAGAGACCTTCACGAATATCTCAGGTATGCCCTCGATATTCCCAGTTACCAGGAGGTGAGCGACCTTCACGAATATCCCAGGTACGCCCTCGATATTTCCAATTACCAGGAGGTGAGAGACTTTCACGAATATCCTAGGTATGTCCTCGATATTCCCATTTACCAGGAGGTGAGAGACCTTCATGAATATGCGAGGCACGCCCTCGATATTCCCAATTACCAGGAGGTGAGAGACCTTCACGAATATCCCAGGTGCGTCCTCGATATTCCCCTTTACCAGAAGGTGAGAGACCTTCACAAATATCTCAAGTACGCCCTCGATATTTCCAATTACCAGGAGGTGAGAGACCTTCACGAATATCTCAGGTACATCCTCGATATTCCCAATTACCAGGAGGTGAGAAACCTTCATGAATATCCAAGACCCATCCTCGATATTCCAAATACCAGCAGGTGAGAGACCTTCATGAACATGCGAGGCACATCCTCAATATTCCCAATTACCAGGAGGTGAGAGACCTTCATGAATATCCAAGGTACGTCCTCGATATTCCAACTACCAGGAGGTGAGAGACCTTCACGAATATCCCAGGTACGCCATCGATATTTCCCAATTGCTAGGAGGTGGGACACCTTCACAAATATCCAAGGTATGTTCTCAATATTTCCAATTATCAAGTACCCCTTCGATGCTTGTGAATGTCCAAGTATTCCCCAAGAATTCATACTTGTGATCATCCAAGTACCCCTTCAATACCTATGATCAGCCAAATACCCATTTTGACGCCTGCAAAGGCCCAAATACCCTTCAGGTTGGTACTTGTGAATATCCAAGTACTCTTTGATATGCTTGTGAATGTCCAGGTATCTTCTAGAATCGATGCCCTGAGAAAGGTCGGAGCATCCTCCCGAGAAAAGTCGGGTACCAGCTGTTGTCTTTGACAAAGGTCAGACACCCCCACAAAACAGATGCCTTGAGAAAGGTCGGCGCATCTCCTGAGAAAGGTCGGGTACCAACTGGTGTCCTCGATACAAATCATGCACCCACAAATGAGATGCCCTGAGAAAGGTCGGTGCATCTCCCGTCAAGGCGACCGAAGAATGGTTGTCCGAGACAAACCACGGTGCTCCAACGGGCGACCGAAGAATGATTCGGGTCCGGAGGAGCAATTTCCGTCAAGGCGATCGAAGAAAGGTTCGGGTCCTAGACAAATCATTGATTGTTTTAACAGGCGACCGAAGAATGGTTCGAGTCCTGGAGAAGCAATTTCCCGTTACGGCGACCGAAGAATGGTTCGGGTCCGAGACAAACCACTGATTGCTCCAACAGGCGACCGAAGAATGGTTCGGGTCCTGGAGGAGAAATTTCCCGTCAAGGCGACCGAAGAAAGGTTCGGGTCCTAGACAAATCATTGATTGTTTTAACAGGCGACCGAAGAATGGTTCGAGCCCTGGAAAAGCAACCTCTTCATATCACCAGGTAAGATGACGCCTTAATACTTGCCAAACTCGGGGTTCACACCCTATCTCACTCACTCCCGGTAAGTAACTAACAGGTATCTTCTTATCTGTCTTAGTATTTGTAATGTTATATTGCTCTTTTTGCATAGGATAATAGGTCCCAAGTAAAATATAATCATTACGCATGTATAGATAAAATTTAGGCATCAGTTCGTCTTTAAATGCAACCTCTACGAGCTCACCTTCAAAGAGGGGCAGCTGTTGACGCCTTAATTTTATTTAGGTTTATTTTATCTTATTTTATTTTATTAATTAAGTTTTTATTTTCTTTATTGAATAATAAATAAACAACAAAACAAAGCAAAAAAAACAGAAAAAAAAGAAAAGAAGAGAACCGGCCTCCGCATGGGCCCTCGGCCCATCTTTGCCTCAGCCCAGCCCCGGGTCTTCTTCTTCCTCGCGCAATTGCAGCGCACGCGCAGGGGGCACGACGCCGGAGCGAAGGGGAGGAGCAGCGACAACGCACGTGGAGGCGGGGGCGGCTGGTGTCGGATGGGACGCCGGTTCGGCCGACGAAGGGCTGTGGCAACCGCCGGTCGAGCTCCGTCGACCGGCCACCCCTCGGCCTATAAATAGGCCCTCCATCCCCGATGAAGAGGGGACACAGAGATCATAGGGAGATAGAGAGAGAGGCCACCGGAGCTCGGGGTCCCCTGAGAGACTTCGGGGAGCTCGAGTGCAGGTCGGCCGTGGTGTAGTGAGCTCGAAGGGGTCCCCGAGAGACTTCGGGGAGCTCGAAGAGCGAACCCGAGAGAGAGAGAGAGAGAAGCTAGAGGAGATTCGCGTGGGTCTCGCCGTCATCGCCGCCCCCGTCGCACCGTTGCCACGAACAGGTATCGTGATGTCGCCGTCGCCATCTCCCTCTCCGTAGTCCAGTCATCGCCGCCGTCGCCGCCATCGCCGCTGCGCCTCGGTCCTCTTCCTCCTCGGCGCCGCGATTCGGAAACCCTAGGGTTCCCGATTTTCTGGGTCGCGACCCCGTGTTGTCGGGTAGGACCCGGATCGGGAACCGGGTAGGGATTCCGTAAATCCCAGGGGTAGCAGAGGTCGGGTCGCGAGTTGGGTCGGACCCGGGTAGGGTTTAGCTAGGAACTCGGGTCGTCGGGCCGGGCCGGGCATCCCCAATCGCTCGGCCACGGTGTCGTTTTGTTTAATTATAAAAAAAAAAAAGTCGGGCCCGCGTAGCGGGCCCATCTGCGTTTCGGGCTGGCCCGGGTCGGTTTTATTTTGTTATTTTGATATAAAATAATATTCTAATAAATAATAAATAAATAATTTATTTTCAAAAAAATAAAAAATGTTTTAATTTCTAGAAAATCGAAAAATATTTTTAAAAAATGCTGAAAAATGTTTTATTTTCTAAAAAAAAAAATCGAGAAAAATCAAAAATAATTTATTTTCCAAAAATATTTTGAAAAATATTTAAAAATATTTTAATTTCCAAAAAATAAAAATCAAATCAAATCAAAAATATTCCATATTTTCCAAAAAAAAAAAATGCCAAAAATCCAAAAAAGGCCAAAAATTCATGAAAAAGCCAAAAAATTCAGAAAAAGCCAAAAAGACTTGTATATTTCCAAAAAATACCAAAAATTCCAAAAAAAAATCCCTTTTATGTCCAAAAATTAGAAAAAAAGACTAAAAAATTGTTTTTCCTCCTAAAAATGCATGGAAAATTTCTCGAACATCCAAAAAACCTCAAGGTTTAAACAAGATTAGGTACCAAAAGGGCATTAGTGATTAACTAGTGTAATCAAGTCCCCGATCCTAATTTCTTTGGTTGCGCAAGAGTGAGTATTTCTTCCAATACTTTGCTTGGGTTTCTAATCAACCCACCCCAAATCGATTAGTGGCGACTCCATTTTAAAAATTGATTTACAGGTTAAAAACTTGAACCATTAAATCGTGAATTGGTGGACTTGGGAGAGTTCAGGCTTAATAAATTCAGCCGAGTCATTAGCCTCCTTAGGCGTTCGTACCCGATTGCGGGCGTCGAAAAAAAAGGAGGTCGCGACACTCACCGATCGCGGAAGCAAGGAATAAGGCAAGTGGGTGGCCAGGAGCCTTGGGGACGTAAAAGCAGTGAGATCGGGGTTTTTATTCAGGAGATAGAGCCCGAGCTCCAAGTAGGGCACAAGATCGTGGGGGTTTGTGTTAGGAGAGGGTGGCGTTGTTGTGGGTTGGAGTCAGAGTACTCGGCACGGTTCAGGAGAGCAAAGAGGATGGCCTTTAGCCAGGTGGTGCCACATTTTGGGCTGGTGACGAGGAGGATGTCAGAGGGGTGAGCTTGGAATTGGTTTTGGCAAGCAAGGACGCTGTTCAAGAGCCAAGAGGGGAACCAGAAGCCCCGATACGAGCGGAGAGAGGTTTGGACCCAGCCCTCTTCCGAAGGGAGAGAGGAGAGCAAGTCTTCGCATTCTGGCGACTTGACGTTGTCTCGCAAGTAATTTTCAATGAGAGGAGGAGGTTGAGAGGGTTGCATGGTGGCGGTAGCGGCAGTGGCATGTGGTGATGGTGGTGGTAGTGGTGGTGTAGGTGGAGGAGGAGGCTGGTTGGAGTGAATGATTGGGTGTCTAAATAAAGAACATGAAGATGGTGTTGGGTGTCTCTTACAATTTATACATTAAATGGAGATGGTCCTCATAGTAGGAAAAAAAAATCACTTTTAGACTCCACCTGAACGGCTTCTTCGGAATTTTTTATTTATTAGTGAAAGTTGGTATATTGATCCAATTAAATCTTCTTCTTTTTCTTTTGAACTTTGAACATGCACATGAACAAAAATTGTCTAGCTTTTTTTTATGGTCAAAAAATAAATATCATTTAGTTAAGGGCTATGTTATTTCCTCTATTCCTAATTAGAGGATCCAATTATAATTTGACATCACAAAAATTTCGACTTAGTTAAATTTACAAATGGGTTCTATCCTTATTTGCAATCCTCTAATGGAGGTCTGGCTCTATTAGGGATGGAGAAAGATATGCTGCTTTAGTTAGGTGTGTAGTATCAAGTCAATGAACCATTTGGTGGACATTTAGCACACGAGAGTGACGACATCAAGAGCATGAAACCTCAGGCCCATATGTCGAATTCTTTAATCGTTTATAGCTGCAGGGTGAAGATACTTGTATGTGTACTCATCATCTATTTTTTGGCTGTGTTTTTTCTTTTAATTTTATTTTTTGGCTGTGTTCAAATGCACGTTTAACGTGGAACTTTCATTTACACTATCAGATAAGGCACTGGATCAGGTGTATAAAACCAAATCCTAACCACTCTATATATAACACAAAATACTCTCACTACCCCACACTTTATTCGCGATTTTCATTACATGATTAAGGCTAGATATATTATCAACTAACGAGGATTAATAATGCTAGAGTGGATACGCACACTTTCTCTCAGCATCCGTGATCAAATATTTTCTTTCTCAGTTATATTAATAAATAAAAACAAACGCATCTCAATCACATGATTGAATAAAAAAAAACCCATGCTCAAAAAGGCAAATAAAGCATTGCGTATAAATAAATAAAAAATAAGGATTTAATACCTCAAAAAAACTCAAATTATACCAACTATGACACAAATACCTTAATTTTTTTTTTATTAGTAGAAATCCTAAACTTGCCAATTGTGACAAATATACTCTAAACATAACTGAAATAGAAAATATTTATATATACATTGGATTTGTTCGTGACACGAAAAAAAAGTAAGAAGTATTTCTGCCACAATGGGCAAGTTTATAATTTTTTTGTAATATATATATGCCACAGTGCGAATGGTATGAGATTTTTTGTGATGTTTGCCCAAAAAATTGAGCATTAGAAGTGGATGTGTCCACTTAAACAACTCAAAATTTTTTTTGATCAACAAAAACTAGCAAATGGTGCCACTTGACCGAGAAATTAAAGACAGCGGTCGGTGGGCCAAAAAAATCGGAATTTCTTGTCTTTAGCCTCAAACTGTATCCGCAATAGACTATTTTCTCCTTGCCGTTGCTACCAAGAGTGGGTTGAACAAGATTTCACGGGTAACGTTGAAACCCAAGCACGAGAAAACCCAGGAAATCTTTCGTGGAATCTTATGGAAGTATATCGAGAAACAGACGGAAAAACAGCTCCATAACAGTAAAAAAAAAAAAATTCCGAGAATCGAATGAACCAACAATGGGAACAATTCCTCTTGATCAAGTGAAACAGAGAGAGAGAGAGAGAGAGAGAGAGAGAAGATGGCCACATTCGGAAGCCAATTCGAGGGCACCGCTGCTGCTTTCTCCGGCGGTGGTTTTACGCCCCCTCTCAGTCCACTGCACAGTTCACCTATCCCTCTTCGGTCTCTCCCGCCGGAGTAAGTTGTGTCGCACACAATTGGGAAGATGACAGTTTGTGCTAATCAACACTCGTGAGTTGCTTCCCTCTTGCGTGTCGTGGTGGGAATGGAATGGAGAGTTGGGGTTTTTGAAGAACAAAAATCTGATCAATGTAATGCTAATCACATGTATGCATGAGTTGCATTGCATTTCTGTCGTCAAGGGTTATTAAAAGCAAAGTGGAATTCTGCTGGGTAGTATCTTTGGAGGATGTGGAAAAGTGTAGTATGATTCAACGATGGGAATTCAGATGAGTAAATTTATTCCCATATGATACTAAGCGTAGCATCAATGCGTGATTGGCAATTTAGATCCATCAATCCATATGCAAATCACATCACATAGTTAAAGAAAAAGTTTATGCTTCTTTGATAAATGGATCTCATATGAAGCTGAGATTGTCTTCACTACCCTATCAAGTAGTGGTAGAAATTTATTCTCTCGCCTTTCTCATGGTTTCGAAATGGCAGTCATTGATGAGGCAGTGTAGGCCAATCAGGTGGCAGTTCTTCCTTCCCTTTCTCTTGGTGCTGCTCGATGTTTCTGTTTCTGTTTCAGCAAGCTGGATCGCGCAACAATGTTGTTGTCTGTTCAGTATAGGATGCATTAACAAATCCATGTTGTCCCTTCCAAATACTATTACCAAGAATGCCTAATCGATAGTGAGACTGGTGAAGTAACATGATTAAATATGTTACAGAGATCCATTGCTTAGACCTTAATTTGTGATATTACATATGGTCGGGAATCCCACTGAGGTGGTTCTGTCTCTTACCACACGAAGCCCATGTTTACTCGGTATATAGGAGCATCTAAGGTATGGTTTCATCAGCCCTGTTGCATACCTTTGTCTTTATGGCCAACTCCGTGTCCTGTTCATTTGTCACTTACGAGGACAGATTGTGATTGTTTTAGTGTCTTTTACTCTTATTAGGTAATGGGAAATGCTAACCTTTGATTCAGTCTGATGACTAGGCTGCGCAGAGTGCTGATGCTAAAGCCAAAAATTGTTACGTGGACATAGATTCTGTCCCCAGAGAGTTCTTGATACCTAAATGACCAACTCTTGCTCCCCTACCGGGTAAGACTCCTTTAAACTTGAGGGGTTTGAGGTCAAGTGGGTTGAGGCATAGATTGACAGGCAAGCACACAGAGCCGAGGTTAGCGATGGCGCCATGACGAGAACTTGCCAGCATCTTTAATCCCTAGGAATGGAAATTTTTGGCCTCTTAAGCCACCCGTGGAGAATTCATTGGAAGCTGTTGATCAGGTGGTGATAGATCCAAGGGTACCCTGGCAATACGGCGCACAGAGAAGCAGCAGAGTTCCTTTGGACCATTGTGGAAGAGAGACTACTAACTGCTCGTCCTCTCTGCAATTTGATCTTTGCCTTGTTTTTAATACTGGCATGTGACTGCTTCGAGTAAAAACGAGAGCTCGACTAGAGCTCAAGAGTTTCTTTTATTCTTTCCACGTAGTGATGAATGCACATAAGTCAACGCTATTGAGAAGCTCGACAATATAATTACACACACACACACACACACACACACATATATATATATATCGAGAAGATGCAGCATTTGGGTCACTTTATTGTGTTTGTTGATGTGCTAAGCATGAATTATTTCGGCAAGACATCGAAAGGGTTGTATTCTTGGAATTCTATTTTTGTGCAATGCTAGATTCTTGCACAAAAACAGGATACATATAATACACGCCAATGCCTCGGAACTCTAAACTTTGCTTGAAATCTTAGCTAAGGTATTAAAAGTATTTTCTTTTATATGAATAAAGACATGGTAGAAGGTTATCAATTAACTAGTTGAAGAAAACAAGAATACATATGACTTGAGCTTTGCTCTCTACACCTATGGACCTTCGTGACCAGTGTTCAGTTAAAAAATGAGTGCGGGATACTTGGAGTGCCAAAACTTGACATAAAGGGACACTTAAGTGTCAAAAGTTATGAAAGTGACATTTAAATGCCAAAATAGGAGCAAAATAGTTCACTTAAGTGTCAATCCGGCCAAAATGCTAACGTTGCAATTTTTCGACGAGATAAGTGCAAAGCAACATCGTTTTGCACGCCGATGTGACTAGAAAATGCAAAAACAACCTCGTTTTATCTCGCGTGGTAAAAATTTAATATAAAAAATTAAATTTAATTTAAAACTAAATTTATTTAAAACATATAAAAATAAAAATAAAAGGTGGGGAGGGGAGGGAGGCAGCGAGGCGAGGCCTCGCCGCTGCCGTCGCTAAGAAGGGCTGGCGATAGAGGGGAGAGGGTTGGCTAGGGTCCCAACCCCGGCCAACCGGCATTGAGGGCCCGCGATCCCTTGCCGCCTCCCCACCGTCGCCGAGAAGGGCCAACGACGAAGGGGGAGGGTCGGCCGAGGTCGCGGCCCCCGGCCGATCCGGCGAGGGTCGCAACCCTTGCCCAAATCCGGCGAGGGCTTGCCAATCGGTCGAGGCCGTGACCGGCATCGCGAGGAGGCGGCGGCGGCGAGGGCTCAGCCCTCGCCCTGCCTCCCTCCCCCCTTTTTATATTTTTATTTTTAAATGTTTTAAATAAATGTAGTTTTAAATTTAATTTAATTAATTTTTATATTAATTTTTTATCACGTTAGAGACAAAACGACGTCGTTTTTACATTATCTAGCCACATTAGCATGAAAAAACGTCACCATTTTGCACTTATTTCGCCAGAAAATTGCTACATCGGCATTTTGGCCGAATTGATACTTAAGTGATCCATTTTGCTTGGCACTTGAGTGTTATTTTCCTAACTTTTAACACTTAAGTGTCCCTCCGTGCCAAGTTTTGGCACTTAAAGTGTACTTCTTCCATTAAAAAATATTTGCATCGCTTAGTTAAACTCTTCCTAGAAATTTCCATAACCATAGGTAAAGTTTTTTTTTTTTGATGACCGGGAACCCTGTCTGGTGGCGATCGGCGAGGTAAGTGACATCTTGATTTTCAGGGTCTGATTTCAATCGAATAAGTCAGGCTTTTCATCAACGTGACTATAGTATTTTTCTCTGAAATGGCTACTCAGGAGATAACTGGCCTATTTGGTGAAGCCATTAAGGGATTTTAAATGCAATAGACTTGAAAGTTTAACCAGGAATCGGTTTCTCGACCGTACTCATCTTTAGAGGTCATTACGGCACAGTTAAAAATCGAATTAAGATCAGAGATAGGTCGGTTCGACCGAGATGTGTGGCCGATCGTGGGTGACTTCACTAAATTGGAAAATTCTCATCGATCGGCACTAGTTTGATTTTATTGTCGTTTTGGTACCCTGTATCCGTATTTGAAATCTCGAGATTTTCATGACCACCGAGAGTCGCCAATGTGTCGAGTGGGTTTATTGTGGTTCGAAGAAAATCGACCATGGGTCAATTGCACCAAAAATTCCTAAAAGCTACCCAATAGGCAATGTCACACCAAAAGCACGTTTGATTGAAAATAACAACGAATTTGAATTCAATTTCAGAAATTAGAAGTCCTATCATGTCATGAGTCATTCTAAGAACGTCGACTCACCTTTTGAGGAAATTCTAGAGAATTCGGGATTTTTCGGAAAATCGAGATGGATGATTCGAAAAATGCATGGAAATACGGATTAGCCAATTTGAAGAGACTTTTGGCATCTGGTGTAAATGAATCGGTAAATAGATGTTGTTTGGGCTTTTTCTGCGTTTGAATTAGACCTCAACCAGATTTGTTTGTTCAGAAAATCAAATGCCGAGAAAAATAAAGTAGAATTCGGAATTGAGGGAAAATTGCCGTTTTTGTTGTCAAAGACTTGTTATTTGAGGGAATTATGGTGCAAGAAAGCAAGTGAGGATCACGTATTTCATCTTGGGAATTTTTGGGGATCAAATTAGATTGAATGGAAGTCGCGGGACCAAGATTGGATTAATATTGAAATCCTGTTAATTTTTCCCCATTTCCTTCGGTCTTCCCCTCTCTCTCACTCTCCCTCGCACGTGCTTTCCCTCACCCGACAACTCTCTGCTTGGTCTTCAATTTTCCTTTCTTCTTTGACCGGTCTCTTCTTATCCCCTTTCACGGCTCTCTCTCTCTCTCTCTATCCATTTCGCACATTTCCTCCTTGGCCCACCACCTGCTGACACTCCCTTCTTCCCTTATCCCTTCCCTCTTTTATTTGTTTCTTTTCTGCTTTTTGTTTTCTTCAGTTCGGAAAAAGGACCAGCGACCCACCGATCTCTCTCTCTCTCTTCACTACACCTTCACCCATGCGAGCTGCCCCCACTTCTTCTGGTTTTGTTCCTTTCATTTGGAGTTTCCTCCGAAGTGCTGCCCCACGCCACAAGGCCGCGCCTCCACTCCACGCCTGCAAAACCCCATCGAAGCAACATCCGTTTGAAGCAGCATCCGTCCGAAGCTGCTCCATCTTCGTTTTCTCCCTCTGCCGTCTCACGCTGCAGCTGCCGCCGTGTCTTGCTCACGAGGTTGACTCCCCCAGCAGCGATCGGTTCTCCTCTGCCGCCGAAGCTACCGTTCAGCGCTGCATCTTCATTCGGTCAACCTCTCCACCGAATCTACTGCTTCTTCAACCACTGCCGAATCAACGAGCGAAGCAGCCCACCTCGACGCCGTTCTCTTTTTCGTTGCCAGTTCCCTCGATTTCGCCCTGCAACAGCCCACGTAATCCACCGAAGCAGCAGCTCCTTTGGGCTTTCTTGTTCAGCCCATGAGGCCCAGCGAAATTTCAAAGCCCAGCAGTCCAGCTTTGAAGCCCGTGTCAGCTTTGTCCATTTAAGTTGCAGCCCAAGAAGCCAGCCCATTAATTCAGCATTTCAGCCCATCTTGGGCCCGCAAAGCAAGCCCAACCCAGCTGCAACCCAAGCTCGAGATCAAGCCCATCAATTTGTTGTGGGCTTGTAAGGCCTTTTAGGCCCGGTCCAAGCTCGTGGTGTCGTCGCGAGCCCAAATTCAACCACCGTCGCGTCACTGTCGCGGTGTTCCGATCTTCACTTTTCACAAGTGAGTAATATCACTAATCCCTGCTTAGTTTGCTAATTTTGCTTAGGGATTGATTAGATTTATTTAAGTGCAATTAGGTGGTTAGATTAGAGTAGATTAGTGATTATTAGACAATCGTAATGGATATTAGACATTTTGATTGTGTAATTAGCAAGTAGACATAGTCTACTATTTATTGAATGTATCTCAGGATTTTTCCCAACCCTTAGTGGGCTTCAATTAGACATTACAAGCCTAAATTGGATTTTTAGTAATTAATTATTAATTTTCGAAATTAATTAATTAATTATTTATTTTTTCGGAAATTCAACTGGGATGGCCGGTGACCGGAATTTCACGCTGATCGTCATGGTGTAGTCCGTTTATTTAATTGAGCTTCAATTTGTATGTAATTGATTTAAATTGTGAATTTTGGGATATGTGATTATTGAGTTGATTGTTAATTATTTGATTGAGAAATCGTTGAGTATTGATTGTCGGTATCGAAAGTAAGTTGGTTATCACTTGAAAGAAAATACGTGGGCTCGGTGAATTGGAATATCACCTGGAGAATGCACGTGAGTTCGGTGGTTGAATATGTCATCTTGGCGAAGATGTCGCCTTAGAGAATACACGTGGCTCGGAGACTCGGTATGTCCTCCTGGAGAATGCACATGGCTCGGTGACAGAATATGGCATCTAAAATGGCACGTGGCTCGGTGATTTGATGCATCACTTTGGCGAACTAGTGTATTAGAGAATGCACGTGGGCCCGACATTCCAAAGTGGCATCTAAAAGGACACGTGGCTCGGTGATCTGATGCGTCACTTTGGTGAACTAGTACCTTAGAGAATGCACATGGGTCCAGTATTCGAGAATGGCATCTAAAAGGGCACGTGGCTCGATGACTTGATGTACAACTTTGGTGAAGAGGTCGCCTTATAGAATGCACGTGGGCCCAAGGTTTAAGGCACGTGGCTTGGAGACTTGGTATGTCGTCTTGGAGAATGCACGTGGCCTAACTTCTAGATATTCCACCGTGGGGATTGAATCGAGTGACATGTAATCAATTGGTTCGATTTGTTTAAGTAAGTGGGTGCCTATTATGATAGGTGGAATCTGAGACCAAGGTAAGTTCTCTGACCTGTGCGTGTTTAGGCAGCCTATAATATAATGGTTTACTAATCGGGCCTTGGTGGGGGTAGAACTTCCTAAGACGTAGTCCCATCCCGGTTGTGGGACGACATTTCAAGCCCGTAGATGAGCCTGAGGAGGAGGAGGAGCTAGAAGATGATGATGAGCCAGGAAAAGATGAAGAGCACGAAGGAAATGAGCTTAGTGAAGATGAGTCAAAAGAGGATCAGGATGATCCTGAATATGACCCAGATGAGAATTGAAATCTCATCTCTTTTATGAACCCTATGTATATGTGTAGATAGAGTGAGACTTTGAAGTTTGTGAATAGTTTGTGAAGTACTCTATCTAATGCCATGTATAAAGTTTTGGTTGTAGACTTCAATATGAAAAATATGACATGTTTTTCTATCCCATTATTTTATTATTTGGGGATTTATAACTGCTTCCACATGTGCTTAATAAATGAAAGGGTCGGCGATACATAGTCCTGGGATATTGCATTCTAAAATTGATCAAGTAGAAGGATGTGTGCGTGCTCGAGGATCGGGGCGTGACAAGGTAAACCCGGGGTGACGCTAGCAGAGAACCCACTACCTTGACAACACACTTAAGACACCAAGCGCCTCCACTAGGTTTCAAACCCCTCACCTTTGGGGAAGGATCGATGGAGCCCTTATCCAGCGGAGCCACCATGACCGATGGTACCACAGGTAAAGTTTTCAATTGATTTATTTAGGAAAATCATTTTCCCTGGTACGTAAAACCAAATATCTCAGTTCGTTGCACAAATTCTTAACATTCAAACATACTATCTAGGGGTGAGCACTAGTCCAATTCCTAGTTCCTAAAATTTGGAATCATTGATAATCGGTTCGGTTCTAGGTGCAGACTAAATCACTCAAACCTGATTGATTATTTTTCTTTCCCTGATGGTTCTATATTTTAGATGGAGATTTGAATTTGAAAGATTTATTGACATAAACCAATTTCTCCTTTACAATTATGCATCTAGAAATTGTTGAGTACAATTAGTTGCTTCCTCTTTAAAGGGACACATGCCTTTTTGGAGAAGCAACAAAGAGAAGGAAAAACGTTGGTTTCAACATGGTTTAAGATGTAAAGTCTATTAAAGAGCAGCCGTTTTATTGGATTGACGATATCAATACATGTTTATATCATGATCAATGCATGTTTATATCGTTATAAAAAGGACTCACAAGTGCAAGAATCACCCTTTGAAAGCCATTTAACTTAAAAGAGCATATAGAATTCCTAGGTCAAACATATCTTTTAATGAGACTTAATATTGAATTAGTATTTCTTTTGTTTGATGACCAATGGAAAAATTTTATTTTATGTTTACAATTTTATTATTCTACGCAATTAGACTCTCTATTTCTCTCGAGAAATTCAATCCTTGGTGAGTGGTTCTTTTGAAGCCCAGTCGTAATGTCTTCAACTTTTTTTCTTTTTTGTTTCATTTCTCTCCACTGTGGTTATTTAGGAAATTTTCTACTCTATTTATATTTATATTCGTATATATCAAGGTATACTTTGAGTGGGCAAAGTTGATTATGGTAGATTGATCTGTCATGCAATTGCGCGTGGATTACAGTTTTCTCTTACAAAGTGTGATCAATAATTATTACACTCAAATATGATATATTTAGTGACCAAAGTTGATTGTGGGCGGACTGATCAAGAAATAAATCACGATAACTTTGTATTCCCTTCTGTGTTCTAAATGGCATAAAATGATTCTCCCATCATATTAGGTTTCAATTTCTTGAAACTCACTATTTCCATAATAAATTGGCTGTGAACACAGCCAAAATGTCTAAAGACATTATAGGATAGGGGTGTTAAATGGACCGGTTATAATATATCATTTCTCTATTAAGAAAATAATAAGACATATATAGAATAAATATTTTATTTATTATTACACATTGTGAAATGATGAAATTATCCAACCAATTAGTGATAAATATATCACACGCTCGCCCTTCTCCAAAGATGCTCAACCATCGACCGACCACCCGAAGCAAATCCATGCCCACGCCATCATCTCCGGCCTCTCTCGCTTCCCGTTCGCCGCCACATGAACTACGCGGCGCGCGTTTTCTCTTGTGTTTCCACTCGCCCACCACCATTGTCTTCGACTTGGGAGTCGGGATGATGGGTTTCTTTGGGGTACTTCGAACGTGGGAAGGCTGGTCTCTGTCTATGCCCGCCATATGCCCGCACTTCCACTGCATTGGTCGGGACATGGCGCTCGCTCTTCCTTAGCTTGGCCAACTTCACCGCCGGGCGATGAAGTTCGGGCCAGATTGTGATGCATACGTGGTGGGTTCTCTGATAAGCATGTACCGGAAGCATTGGGCTGCGACTGTTGCTAGCCGCCCGTTTGATCAGAGTTCAATGCGGGACGTGGTTTGCTGGACGAGCCTTATCACTGGGTATTGTAGCATTGGCCTCATGTAGGAAGCTCGAGGGCTGTTCGATTCAGTGCCAGGGAAAAATGATGTTTCCTACAGTGCCTTGATCTCTGGCTACGTTAGGAACGAGTGGTTAAATTAAGTGGATCTCTTTAGGCTAGCGTACTTTAGCACCGTGCTATTGTGCCGTGCTATTGTGGAAGCCTCTAAAGAAGGAAAATGGGTCCATAAGTACATAGATGAGAGTGGCATTGTTTACGAACTTGGGCCAAGAATTGCATTGATTATTTTCTTGTCACATGTGGGTTCGTCGGATTCGCACAAAGAAGTGTTTGACCAAATGCCTCTGAAAGATGTTGACAACTTGGAGTGCGATGATATTGGGGTTTGCTGTTAATGGTGAGAATGAAACTGGGCTGCATTTTTTCTACGAGATGGAAAATAGGGGCCCTAAACCAAATGCTGTGACGTTTGTTGGAGGTCCAATGGCCTTCAATCGGAGGTGTCTAATCGATGGAGCATTGCGCTTGTTCGGACATGTGAGCAAAGGTTATGGCACCGCTCCAACTAGTGAGCACTATGGATGCATGGTTGACCTCTTGGCTTGGGCCAAACAAATCAAAGACTGATCCATAGGAAAAGTTCACTGCAGAAAGTAGCTACTCTTGTGCTTCAACTTTGGTAGATTCAACTCTCTGTCTTTCCCCCTTTATCTGCTAGTTAGACACCAAAAGAATGATCCGTAAGAATGACTTGTTAGTAAGTGGATACTCAAGGGGTAAATTGTGCACATGAAATGTTTAGAACTTGGGCATAGTTGGGTTTGAAGGACTGTTGGACCATAGCCTGGTGATACACCTTGTGTCATTGCTGCATCGTCTTCGTACATTCTAATTATCTTTCGTCATTAATTTTGCATGTTATCATTCTTATTTCATAATCTTGCTACACTCTCTGGAAATTCTCTGAGTTTCTACACTGGGTAACTTGGAATCTTTTTTGGTTTCTTTTATGTAGTTTGTTGATTCTATATCTGTTTTTCATGCATTGGTTATGCAACGTGGATAAGTCCTCTCAGGAGCCGTGGTTAAGATTGAAGCTTCTCCCTTAGTATTGGATGATAACTGGATGATTGTCCGAAATAATCGAAAAATTTCTTCTTCTTTTTCTTTTCTATCTTGCTCAACTTCTAGTCCCTATTTGGCTGGCTAATAATCAACATTTGTCTCAAGTGTTTTTAGGGCATTTTTTGGCTCGTCATATAGATGCTTGGCAAGGAGCAAAACGAGCAGTTTTTCAAGTTTATCCAGAAAGCATAGCCCAGTAGAGTTGATTCTGAGTTCTACCATGCGTGCTGGATTCACTGGTGGTGTGGTGGATGACTACCCGCACAGGTACCTATATTATTACCAGAACTTATGTCAGTGTTCAACATTGATGGAACGATAGATGTTGTGCATGTCTTTGTATATATTCTGTTGGTTGGAAGTCATCTGTTTAAGTTAAGTTTCCGAGAGCTGACTATGAGAGCTTTCATTGGAGAGGAAACTGTTGGAATTGTCTCAGTGCTGCTGTTTTTGGTCGTGTTTTTCCTAAAAAAAACAGTCAAGTTCATTTAGTTATGCAATTAGTGTTTTTGCAATTAGTTATGCAATTAGTTATGCGTTGCACATATGTGAGCAGTTTCTGCTTTGTATTTAATTGTTGTACTCAACAGTTTTTTGTATGAAGTGCTATGCTCTATTTTTTTTTTTTTTATATCCTTTCTCTCCCTCAAACAACAGAGATTTTTCTATTTTGATTGTTGTTTTATGAGCTTTAACATTGGTATCAGAGCGTTTGTGGGATCTTAAGGGACTGTGAAGTGAGAGTAAGTGAGTGAAGATTGATTCCAATCTGCAAAGAAAAAGCTGATGGAGGCAGGACCGAGTGGATTCTTTGCAATGGCTGCTCTAGTCTTTACTGGGGAAAATTATCAGGCTTAGGCTGTCAAGATGACGGCATTCTTGGAGGGTCATGATTTATGGGAGGCTGTGGAGAATGATTATGAGGTTGCTCCACTTCTAGACAATCCGACCTTGAATGAGATAAAGTACCATAAAGAGATAATCACAAGGAAGGCCAAGGCAAAGTCTTGCATGTATGGTGCTATCTCACCCCCTATTTTCACAAGGATCATGAGATGTGATTCTGCAAAGGAAATATGGGATTTCTTGAAGGATGAATACGAGGGAGATGAGAAGATAAGGAGCATGAAGGTGTTGAATCTCTTGAGGGAGTTTGAGAGACAGCAGATGAAGGATTCAAAGTCAGTGAAGGAGTACTCTGATAGGCTGGTTGAGATAGTTGAAAAAATTAGAGTTTTAGGGACTGACTTGAAGGATGAAAGACTTGTTCAGGAGATCCTGGTGTCTCTTCCAGAGAAGTTCGAAGCCACCATAGCTTCTTTGGAAAATACAAGAGACTTAGCTGATATAAAGCTTGCAGAATTGTTAAATGTTCTGCAGGCACAGGAGCACAGAAGACTGATGAGAAGAGGAGTTTATAGAGTGTGTGCTGCAAGCTAGAGTGAAGTCAAATGATGAAGGCAAAGGGAAGAAATGGATTCAGTCCAAAGAAAATGCTAATGACTCCAAGTTTGTAGCAAAAGAAGGAAATTCTAGTGGGTCTAGCAAATGAAAGAAGAACAAAAAGCCTTGTCAAACGGTGGTGGAACTAATCATCAGGTTTTTAGATGTTGGAGAAAACGATGCTAGATGCGAAGATGTCACAAGTTGGGTCACATGGAAGCAATCTGCAAAGAGAAAAATTACTAGCAAGCAGGAGAAGCACAGGTAGCAGTGAATGAAACTGAGAAAGAGCACTTGTTTGTAGCTTCATTTCTTGGATCTTCTATTGGGAATTATGCATGGCTGGTGGATAGTGGTTGTACCAATCATATGACTGGCAATTCGAAGCTATTTAGGAGTCTAGATAGGTCAGTCAGGTCCAGAGTCAGAATTGGCAACGGACAGTATATCGAAGTGCAAGGGAAGGGTACAGTTGCTATTGAAGGAAATCAGGAGGTGAAGCTGATCAGTGATGTTCTTTTTGTGCCAAATATTGATCAAAATCTGTTAAGTGTTGGTCAATTAGTTGAGAAGGGCTATAAAGTGAAGTTCGAAGGGAATGAATGTCTTATTAATAATGCAGATAGCAAAGAAGTACAAAGAATCCCAATGAAGGACAAGAGTTTCATGTTCAAGCCACAAGAGATGCAACAAATGGCTTTAAAGTGCAAAGAAGAAAATGCAGAGTTATGGCATAAAAGACTTGGGCATGTTCACAGGAAGAGCATGTCATTTATGCAAAGAAATAGCTTAGCGGATGACTTGCTAAGTTTGGAGGAGGAATTTCCACAGTGCAGAACTTGTCTTCTTGGCAAGCAAGCCAAATTTCCTTTCAAATGAGGAGACTGGAGAGCATGTGAGAAGTTGTAATTAGTCCACACAGATCTATGTAGACCTATGTCTAAGTCTTCTCTCAATGGTAGCAAGTATTTTATTACTTTCACTGATGATATGACTAGGATGAGTTGGATTTATTTTCTGCAAGCCAAGTCTGAAGTTGCTGATGTATTTGTGAAGTTTAAAACCTTAGTTGAGAATCAGAGTGGAAAGAAAATCAAAATGCTCAAGTCTAATAATGGTTCTAAGTATACTGCTCACAAGTTTAAGTTGAATTGTGAGCAAGCAGGAATTGTGCAGCAGTTCACTGCTCCCTATTCACCTCAACAGAATGGGGTCAATGAGAGGAAAAACATAAGCATTATGGAGATGGCTAGATGTATGATGCAAGAGAAGAAGTTACCTAAGAAGTTCTGGGCTGAAGAAGCTAATACTGCAGTATTTCTAATAGATTGCCCACAAAGGCCCTAGAGAAGTCAACACATTTTGAAGTCTAGCATGGTGTTAGACCTTCTGTGAAGAATTTGAAGGTTTTTGGGTGTTTGTGTTACACTCATGTTCCTGAGGTCAAGAGGAACAAGCTGGGTATAGTCTTCAATCACAGGATTTTCCATCCCATGACAAGGAAGGTGACTGTGAGCAGAGATGTTATTTTTCTAGAGGAAGATGAGTGGAATTGGATGGAAGGAAAGAGTGCAAAATAGTAGCGAGTTCGAAAAACAACTTGCAACGAGATGTAGAGGTTGATGAAGTTATAGATGGATTGGAAGACAATATGGATGATTTACTAGTGAGAGGCACAAGGTCACTTGCTGAAATCTATGAAAGAAGCAATGTGGCAATGCTCAAACCATCTAACTTTGTGGAAGTTAAGGAGGATCAGATGTGGATTGCAGCAATGCAGGAGGAGATTGCAATGATCCAGAAAAACCACACATGGGAGCTTGTTGATAGACCAGCTGATAAGAATGTGATTAGGGTTAAGTGGGTGTTTAGAACAAAACTTAATCCTGATGGTTCTATCAATAAACACAAAGCTAGACTGGTGGTGAAAGGCTATGCACAAATATGGAGAGTAGGCTATTCTGAAACATTTGCTCCCGTTGCACGACTTGATATAATAAGGCTACTGTTAGCTATTGCAACAGAGAAGGGGTGGCCTATATTTCAGTTAGATGTCAAGTCTGCATTCTTGAATGGAGAGCTTGAGGAGGAGATTTTTGTTGAACAACCTGAAGGCTTTAGTATCAAAGGGCAAGAAGAGAACGTATACAGGTTGAGGAAAGCTCTATATGGACTGAAGCAGGCTCCAAGGGCTTGGTATGAGAAGATAGATCGATATTTGTAGGATTTTGGCTTTGTAAAAAGCTTAAGTGAGTTCACTCTTTATGTCAAGAAGGTGAATCACAGTGTTGTAATTTTGTCACTTTATGTAGATGATCTATTAGTGACAGGGAATGATATTGAATTGATAAAGAAGGTGAAGCAAGATCCATTTGCAGTTTTTTAGATGTCAAACTTGGGAAAGATGACTTATTTTTTGGGTCTAGAAGTCAAACAAGTTTCATATGAGATCTTCATCTGTCAGAAAAATACACTCATATATGGCTGTTAAAGAGAAGCTGCACAAGAATGATGGAACAAATGCAGTAGATGCTTCTATGTATAGAAGTCTCATTGGGTGTCTCATGTATCTTATAGTAACCAAACCAGATATTCTATTTGATGTGAGTGTTTTATCCAGGTTTATGAGTAGTCCTAGTCAGTTACATTTGGTTGCAGCAAAAAGGGTCTTGAGATATCTCAAAGGAACATTGTTCTTTGGTGTGAAGTTTAAGAAAGGTCAGAAGTTTAATTTATAAGGATTTTCTGATAGTGATTGGGCTGGTTCAGTAGATGACATTAAAAGTATGTATGGGTATTGTTTCAGTCTTGGTTCTGCTTGTTTCTCCTGGTGTTCCAAAAAGCAAGAGATTGTAGTTCAGTCCACAGCAGAAGCTGAGTTTATAGCAGCTACTGTAGCTGCAAATCAAGCTTTGTGGCTAAAAAAGATCATGAATGATTTGTGGTTGAATTCTAGTGATTGCATTGAAGTTAATGTGGATAATCAAGTTGCTTTAGCAATATCTCATAATCCAGTTTTCCATGGCAAAACCAAGCATTTCAAAGTCAATTTTTTTCTTTTTGCGTGAGGTGCAACAAAGTGGCGAAGTTAAGTTGGTCTATTGCAAATCTGAAGATCAGCTTGCAGATATGTTCACAAAACCAGTTCAAGCTAGAAGATTTGAGCTGTTAAGAGAGAAAATAGGAATTTGCAGCAGCAACTGATCCAAGGAGGAGTTTGTTGGAATTGTCTCAGTGCTGCTATTTTCAGTCGTGCTTTTCCTCTGTTTTCCTCTGTTTAAAAAAAAAAAACAGTCAAGTTCATTTAGTTATGCAGTTAGTGTTTTTGCTATTTTCTAGGAAGTTAATAGCACGTTTGTGTGCAGTTATGTGTTGCACGTATGTGAGCAGTTTCTGCTTTGTATTTAGTTGTGGTACTCGACAGTTTTTTCTTTTGCACAAGATGTATGAAGTGCTATGCTCTGTTTTTTTTTTTTTTTTTTATCCTTTCTCTCCATCAAACAACAGAGATTTTTCTGTTTTGATTGTTATTTTATGAACTTTAACAGAATCGCCATTTTCTATAATTATTGAAAGTTGGTTAAAAATCTTATGCTTCTGGTGTCCTAGAAAGTCGTGCGGATGGAAATGCTTTAACATTGTACATAATTTGTCCAGTAACTGAGCTCTTTTTGCATATGGGTTTCCACTCCCTTGGTGTGCTTCAGTAATATTCTCTTTCACCTATAAAAAAATAAATAAATTTTTGAGAAATATCTGCAACAATCTTATTAATTTATTTCTAATATACACGATAGCTTATATATGAGATTATCAAATGTGCGCATAATACACTGTTAGTCGTCTTTGCCCATTTTCTTATGAATGGGTCATTGTTGCCTAGGATAACTGGCAAAACCGAGCTAATAAAGTTGTACATATTCTGTATGTCGGTTTGCGTAAGAATCTCTCTCTCCCTCCCCCTCTCTCCCTCCCTCTCCCCGCTCCTCGCTCCCTGCTCCCCGCTCGTTTCGTACTCTTATGTGAACATTCTTTTGTGAGTGTTCTCATGTAAATATTGATTGGGACAATTTTCTTTTCGTTTTGCTCTCTTTCCAAATGCAGGTTACTATCTCTGCCAGGTTCTGGCCATAGAAGAAACATAAACTATATATAGTCTCTACTGTGACATCACAGGTGACCTTGGTTTTTTAACAGGGGTGATATTCGGAACTGTAGCAACGGGCACTGCATTGAGTATGCAAAGTCATTGCAGTAGATTAGTTAATCCATTGGAGAAAAAAAAAAAGAGAATTATTTTCTTATTAGAAAATCTTACAAACTAAAACTGACTACTCTAAATCTTGTGCTTGTACTTTGCCACGACATAGTGGACCCGAATTATTCCTCTCGAGCCACTTGACGACGCACCTATTGTGCCATAGGTGCGAACATGGTATCTCCATCACTTTATATTTCTCATCCAGTACCTCTAAACAAATAGAATAGCATTCGTCAGCTTCCCCAACAGAGTAGCTCTTCTGCTCGAGCTTTTC
Organism: Eucalyptus grandis; assembly: GCF_016545825.1. Classification (NCBI taxonomy): domain Eukaryota; kingdom Viridiplantae; phylum Streptophyta; class Magnoliopsida; order Myrtales; family Myrtaceae; genus Eucalyptus; species Eucalyptus grandis. The sequence continues at coordinate 38,656,818 of NC_052614.1, forward strand.
AATGGTGCCTCTGGAGACGCTCCGCGTGACTTGGTTGGGATATGACTTGTATCCTCCAATTGAGGCTTCCTCGATGTCTTCTATTTCAACTTCATCTCTAGTGGCTAATGCCAAATTTATGTTCATGACAAACCCTCCACGGCCATTACCCAATGCCCGAAACATCATATGCAAAATAACTCTTGTAATGTTAGCCCAAAAACTGTGATGAACGCCCAAAGTATCGAGGATTCTCTCCAGGTGCATTTTGCATTCTGTATCAAATTCACGAGAAGACTAGTATACTAGTATACCAAGTGAACGCCATCTTCAACAAGGATAAAGTAACTTATCATACATAAAAATATGGGGAGAAGTACACTATCAGTGCCATAAGTTGTGTACGACGCTCACTTTAGTGCCAAAAGTTTCTATCGGATCACTTAAGTGCCAAATCGGAGGAAAAACGATCATTTTGGTGTCACCAACGAGAGATTCCTGCCAAAATGATTACGTGACTTTTATATTTTAAAAAAAAAAAAAATTGACAAGCCTTTTAAATAACGTCATTTTCCATCTTCCTTAAGAAAACGATGTCGTTTTACCGTCATATGTGGATGGCCTCACAAAAATGACGCCACACAACTCATTTGGGATTGAAATTAGGATTTTTTTTTTTTTTTTGGTTCAATCCTCGCCGACCAAGCTTGCTTGGCCACCGTGCTCAGCCACCGTCGCTTGGCCACCGTGCTCGGCCTCCGTCGTAGTTGCTCGACTAGGTGAGCAAGGAGAGACTGAGGTTGTTTCTGGGGCAAGAACCGATGGGAAAATAGGAGGCGAGGGCGGAGGAGGAGGAGGAAGAAGGGGGGTCGAAGGTGCGGAGAGAGAGAGAAGATGAGGAGTGCGAGGGAAACAATGAGGGCACAGATGGAGATGGTGGATTGGGCTCTGCTCAGAGAGTGGCTAGTGCTGAGGTTGTTCTTTGGGGAAGAAGACAACACGACCATGCCATCTCTCTCTCTCTCTCTCTCTCTCTCTCTCTCTCTCTCTCTCTCTCTTGATTTGAGGATTTAGGGTTTTGACTTGGGAGAAAGACGCAAAACGAGATCATTTTGTGGTTTACATGCTGACTGTACTCTCCGGCGAGCCACATTAGCATAAAAACATTAATAAAAAAGTGTCATGTCGGATTTCCGATCAATCTGATCAGAGTTGGCACTAAAATGATCGTTTTTCAAACTTTTTTGGCATTTAAGTGATTCGACAGAAACTTTTGGCACCAAAGTGAGTGCCGCACACAACTTATGGCACTGATAGTGTACTTCTCCCCAAAAATATGTTTTGTCATCTTGTGAAATGCAAATTATAATTTCTATACAAGTAGCATCCGTATCATGTCAACTTTGAACAGTACATTCGAAGGTTCCTGTTAATCCTTTAATAATAGTTAAAAGGTATCCCATTTAACTCTATTTTCGACTAAGCGAAGCAAACTTATTGAAATATTCATTGGTTGGCTCGTATCCGGGGTAGCGTGGATGAAATTTCATAATATCGATCCAATATTGGATACAACAGTGAATCTGAACTGGTGTTTTAAAATGAAGTCAATGATATACATGAGAAGTCGCCAAGCACACAAGGCCAAGTCTTTCAATAATATAAACATTAATCTGCCAATTTTCCCCGTGAAGAGGGATATATATATATATATAGCAAATAAATAAATACTCCCAGCATTATTTGATGCTTTCATACGGCTTTTTTAAAAATAAAAATAAAAATTGATGATACCAAGGTTGGTAAAGACCGATATTTATCAGTGTATATGTCAAAACTATTATTGGATGCTTGAATGTATACGTCCTCCTTAATTTAGATACTCATTGGGATCTATTATTTCATCATGTAAATCAATTTTGTACACCAATCTTTATATTCTCGATATTTACTCATCGAAATTCATACTATATGATATTACATTTTGTATGTATCAAGATGAAAGAAATTAACATCCTACCAAATTCATCTCATGCGTAAAGAATTATTTCCTCTACGCATATCTCCTCGTCAGGTAAAAAAATGATTTTCACTTTTATTCTCTACTCTAACGACTTATTCTAAGTTTTTCTCTTTATTGGTGAGAATTGGTATTACAAGCCAGTTACATATTCTGTTGTTTCTTAACCTATGAACAATTAACATCATAGAAAATCTTTAGCTACCATAGTTAGAGCATCCAATCATAGTTTGACATGGCACACATTTCATTTTTAGTTAAATATGCAAGGGGGTTGTATAATCCTCTACTTTGAGATTGGCTTTAGCAAGAATAGAGGAAAATATGTCTCTTTAGTTAGATATGCAATTTCAAGTTCATTTGGTGTTACATCTAATGTATGTGAAGATATTTGCATTTTTTTTAGTCATTTATAGGTATAGCGTAATGACATTTGTATATATAAGCATATCCATTTTTTGGCTGTTCAAAAGTAAGTGGTACTTCACTCTGTCAAAATGAAGCATTATCATTCAATAGAAAGAATTATGGATAATTATTTAAAAAGTCATGGACCGATTATACGGTGGTTAATTCGGCCCTAAACTTTTCAATTTGACCAATTTAATCTTAAATTTTTCGATGTTTTGTCAATATAGTCATTCCAGTTAATTTTAACTAGTAATTACTTACATGAATATCGACAATTTTATGTGGCATTACTAGTTAGAAAGGCTGGTGCAGATGTGGATGATTTTGGCAATTTTTATTAGTTTTTTTTATGTGGGACTCCAGATTTCACTCTTTTCACTACATAATGAGCTATTGACTACATGTCTTTGAATTGGATCCTCTCACCATGATGCAATTGGGCCACTTTAATTAATTTCTATAACTGAATAAAAATTGCAGGATTCTGTAAAGTTGGAGGGTAATTTTATTATGTGAAGATACCCAAAATGGAATGAGATTCATTACCTCCATCGATAAAATTATTTGGTGTTTCATCCATTAAAACTATTAAGTATCGTTCTAAATCACTTAAATTATAGTTATGATATGTTTTGTATACTTCTAGTCCCCTTTCATTTAAGAAGACCTTTGGAGCTCATCCGTTTGCCCCGATCAAACACCTTTGGAGCTCCATAAACTGAGAAGACGGGCGTTTCAATTTCATATCATTAACGTGTGCATCCCTGATCCATTAATTGCTGACGCTCTTCCACAACTGCCCGTCCATTTCTGTCCAATTGGTTAGGATAAGATATGGCCCAAAAGAAACAGTAAGTTGGGCTGAGAGCCGAACTCTGGACCATGGCAGTATTCAGTCCTTTTTTTTTTTTTTTTTTTTTTTTGAGCAAGTGGTAGTATTCAGTCCTTAGGCAGACCTTTGGGTTCTCTGTTGGGTCACCGAAGAGAGGGTTGCTTAGTTGCTTCGAGTTGGTAACCCCATATGTCTAAGCGAAATTAGTAAACAAAATAAGCTCCGATGATGAAGGAATCCACCAAAATTGGAAGACTCGACCCCGCCGTATACCTGTCTGCTGTTTTTTTTTTTTTTCATTAGCGCCTGAGCTCCAATTTTCCCGTGAGATGCGCGCTCAAGCTTTGTCTCTCTCTTCTCCGTTTCCTCTTTTCCTCGTTTTCTATCACCGTTTGCCTGCTTTTCATTTGGTTCGATTCCTTCATGCGCACAATCTATGGAAGGAAAAATTGATGGTAGGCTGAAGTCTAGCATCGAAAGAACGTGGGCTTGGCTAGGCCGTTAACACGCGATCAGCAAAAAGAGGACAAGATTAAAGCCGCGGAAGCTAAAGACATCACTTGGCAAGCAATTGGCAAAGTAAATTAAAGGGCATGACAAAATTAATTTTTGATTCTCATTAACACATTATAAAAGGGGTCAACCAAACTACAAGCCGGTTTATCAAAACACTTAAAAGAGACATAAACAAGAGGAACAAATGAAAATTAATGAATTCTTAAAAAATAAAATGAAAGAAAGTTAAAAAAAATAAAAAATAAATAGAATAAACCGCATGGGTATGGCCACAGCCCAACCATAGCCAGCTTCGGCAAGGATCTATGCTGGTAGGATTGTTCATGAAAAACAGAAAAAACGATCAACCGAGCCGAACAAAATTGATAAGCTCAGTTTAGCAGTTTAGTGTTTTAATTTTGGTTTAGGATTTTTTTTTTTCTTTGGCTTTTCGTTTGGTTTTAGTTTATGACTTCCAAAACAGACAATTTAAACCGATAAGCTTAATAACAAATTTATTTTCCATCTAACAAATATAATTTGTAGCTTAACCTACCAAATAACTGCTTTGTATTTAAATACCGTATGCCACGAATCTTCACACAGCCAAGAGAAAAAGAAAAATGGAATTGAAATAAATAACAGAAGATACATCCACAAGCTCCCAGGGAGCAGCTAGGCAGCTCTTGTTTAGCCAGCTACGTACTGGCCAAATAACTTCTGCCAAACGCCAATAGTACACAACACAGATGAAGACTAGAATCACAACCTTAAAGCATCTCACTATGGAGACGAAGCCAGGACTGACAATGCCACTGAAGATCTTTCATCCTATAGCATGAGAAACACGCTTGCATTGGCCAACCAGACATTGACCCCCTAAAGTGCGGACAATCGAATCGTTTTTGCTTCTTTTTTCTTCTTTTTTTACGCATTTTTCTTTTCCACCATCAAACCAAATATCTTCGAGTGGGTCATATGTCCTAAAACTTCAAACCAGAACCATGCAACTTTTCTTCCATGACACCGTCAATTCGCTCTCCCATTTCAGCGCCCATGTAATTCACCCAATCTCCAACCTCGCCTTTCCTGAAGAACCACTTCTTCTCTAGTCCAATTAGCAACTTGCCGCTCCTATTCACCTCCAATGCACTCAAATTGTCAAAGCTACACATCCTCAATATTCCCTCGACGGTCCCGTTTCTCAGTTCTTCTTCGCTGAATGGACGCCCCATGAAATCGGCCAACCTCCTCACTTGAACGCTCGGGTCCGCTTTCATCTCCTCATACTTCATGAACAACACCTTCTCAGGCATCTCGGAGCTCGCCTTGTGGTAACCCAGCACATGGTCCCAATAAGGCCCACACCAGCTCATGCCTCGACAGAACTTGTCGAGGCCCTCTGGGAGTGGAAGTTGGCCCTTCTCTTCGGGCCTCAACTTGTTGATGTGGTGCCACATCGAGATGAAAGTGTCTTTAGGGTTCCTACATAAGTAAACCAGCTTGCAATTGGAGTCCCTCACCGACCGTGGAAGAGAGGAATAAGGCAAGTGGGTGGCCAAGAGCCTCGGGGATGTAAAAGTAGTGAGATCAGGATTTTTATTCTGGAGATTGAAGCTTAACTCCAAGAAGGGCACGAGGTCGTGGGGGTTTTGTGTTAGGAGAGGGTGGCGTTGTTGTGGGTTGGAGTCAGAGTACTCGGCACGGTTCGAGAGAGCAAAGAGGATGGCCTTTAGCCAGGTGGTGCCACATTTCGGGCTGGTGACGAGGAGGATGTCGGAAGGGTGAGCTTGGAAGTGATTTTGGCAAGCATTTGTTGACACCTAAATTTTTCATTTTTTCTCTTATGATTTAATTGTGTACGGAATTAGGAATTAGTCATTTTAAAAAAAAAAACAAAAACAAAAAAAACGCCTAGGGGTCGGGTCGAGCCAGATTTGGCTTTGGCCCGGCCCATCGCCCGCCTCTCTTTCCCGGAGTGGCCACGCCATCTCCCTTTGGTGACCCACATCTCCACTTGTCTTCTTCCTGGTGTCTTCGCGTGCGGAGCCTGCACCAAAAGAAAAAGAAAAGCAGCAATGTCAGAAAAGGGAAAAAAAGAAGAAGAAGAAAGGGACAACAGAAGAAAGAGCAGAGGAAGACGAGAGGGGGAGGGGGACCGAGAAAGGGAGCTCATTTGGAGAGAGGGGAGTCGGAGAGGGCGCCGCCTCGACTCTCCACCGCCGCTACCGCCCGACCAACCGCGACCACCGCTGTCTCACGGAGCCCAAATCTGGAGTAAAGGCGCCGCGTCAAGAAGCAATGCAGTAAAGGGCAAGTGGGAGAGTTCCGAGAGAAAGGGCGGGATTCGAGCAACCCACGAGCCGCCGCCCTCCTTCACGACGTCGTCCGAGCCACCGCCACTCGACCCCTCGACACACCAGCAACCAGCCGAGCCCCCGCCCTCTTGTCCTCCGTTTAGTCGCCACCATAAGCCCGGAACCAGATGCGAAGCGGGCGAGGAAGACGGTGAATAGAGAGAACGAGAGAGGAGACTAAAAAAGGGGAGGAGAACAGAGAGAGAAGGAGATCGGCAGAGAGAGAGAGAGTCGAAGAAGACTCGCCGTCGTCGTCCCTACCGTTCGTCGCCGTCCACCCCGAAACCCAGATCCGAAGAAACGGAGGGGAGGAGGGGCGGCGCCGCCCGACGCCATCCTCGCCGCTGCCCTCCTCACCGCCTCAACCCGACGCTAGCCGCAACCCGACGCCGTGCGAGCCCTCGCTGCAGTGCCGTGCCATCGCTCGCCCGTCACCGCCTCAACTCGATGCCGTCCGAGCCGCCTCGCCGCCTCAACTGCTTGCTGCTAGGAGCCGCGACTATTTTGCCGCAACCGCCGTCTCGCCGTCGCCGTTGCTCCCCTCAACCGCGAGCCCCGTCTCGTGCGACCTCGCTGGACGCCGCGTCGCCGTTCCGCCATCCGCCGTCGCGCTCCGCCTCACTTGCAAACCGCGAGATCCCCGCAAAGCTGTTCTTTGCCCTTGCTCCGCCCGTGATCTACTCGTCCGTCTTTGCTCCTCCGCCCGCGACAACCCGCCGTGCTCTGTTTGTAGCTCGCGCGCTGCCCCGACGCCGGCGGATCCCGGGCCGGTCGCCGCGTCTCCGCCTCGCCGCCCCGCGCCGCCGCGTCTCCGCCTCGCCGCCGCGCGCGCCGCGTCCCCCTACGCTCCGCCGCGCCGCCGTTGCCGTCAAGCCCGCCGCCGCCGTTGTCGGCACCGCCGGCAAACCCTAGATTTCCGCCCAAAACCGGGTCGGGCACGGGTCGCGAACCGGGTAGGGTTTCTATCCACATGGGCTGTCGTAGTGGGCCATGTGCCTTTGGGTTTGGGCTAACTTAGGTAGTGGGCCATGTGCCTTTTGGGTTTGGGCTAACTTAGGTAGTGGGCTTCTTTTTTAAATAAAAAGTATTAGACCAGATTGGGCCCATTGGTTGGGCCCAATCCGAGCAAACAGGCAGGCCCGACCAAGTCGGGCCTTGCTTCACGGGCGTTCGGCCCGGCCCCATTCGGACCGAACTCGGGTCGGTCGGAGCCGGACCCGATCCGCGTTGACCGGGTCGGGTCGGGTGAACCCGACCCAGTTCACCTTTTTAAATCAAAAATTAATTTTAAAAATTAAAAAATATTTTCTTTAAAAAATTTAAAATTAAAAGATATTTAAATATTTAAATATTTAAAAACAATTCGAAAATCCAAAATTTTTTTAAAAAAGTTTTTAAAAAAATAATAAAAATATTTAAAAAAATTAAAAAAAATTTAAAAAACTAAAAATTAATTATTTTTCTTTTAAAAAATAAAAAAAAAATTAAAAATTTCGAAAATCAAAAAATGATGGAGTTTGATTAGGACTTGCCATGTATTGCCATTTTAGTGTAATTAGACCTTTATGTGCTCGTATATTAATTATGTTGCATGTTTAATTTATATATCTAATTATGTTTGATGTCATGTGTTTAATTTTATGGCAATTAGGATCTTGGTAGTTGTGATTATTACTTTAATGATTGCGCACATGCATGATCACCTCACATGTTAGTGGATAAGTATAAAATCAATTCAAGCGCTTGCCAAAAATCATTTTGTTAAAATGAACAAGATTAGGTACCGAAAGGGCACTAATTAGTTAATTAGTGTAATCAAGTCCCCGAACTTAGATTCTCGGTTGCGTAGGAAGTGAGGTATACTCCCATGCCTCGCTTGGTTTCTAGCCGACCCCAATAGGCTAGTGGCGACTCCTTTTGTGCAAAATTTCTTAAGAATATCCCAACGTCATGCGGGGTATGGACTTGGGAGAGCTCGCGCCTGATCATGGGCCTTAGGCCCGTCCTTTGGGCAATACCCCTAAACCTGTTCCCTCCCCCCGAGGGTAGGTCGCGACAGCTTGGCGACTCCGCTGGGGAGTTGGTTTTGAACCTTAGAGGACTTAAGCCAAGATTAATCTTGTTCAAAAGTATTTTTTGTTTGGCAGCGAGGATTCAGTACGCCCCCTAACATTGTAGGTGTTAAATGTTCTTACGAGAATGGGAGGTATAAGGGGAAGTGTTTGCTCACCTTTGTCTTGCGGGGAAATGTAGGAATGTATGGTTTATTTTTATGTACGGAGTGTTGTTTGCCTATAAATTGTTGTGCATGTATTCTCGCATTGCACTACACCATGGCACACACAACTTGCCGCCGGACTCCGGGGCCGCATAGGATCACTTAGGATGGTGTTGAGGTGGATACCACTCCGACTACAATCCCGCGTAGTACGAGTCGCCCACCTTAACCCGAAATTTCTTTCTTCACGTCAAAGATACCCACCCCGGTCTGCAACCGTGCGACATGGGTCGGTTCTTTTGACTTAAGCCGGAGTCATGGGTAACCCGACCCAGCCACGACCTTGTTGGTTCAGTCCGGCGATCCCATGGCTCTATTTTGGGCCGTATAGAGTAGAAATCGAACCACATTCCATGTGCATGTCTATGTAATTTTTTTTTAAAAAAAAGCATGAGACAAAGGTCGGCACCCATTGTAAGTATCATTTCCCTTTTTATTTGCTCATTTTGTATTGCTTTTTCATCTTGAAATTTGCGGAAATCAATCGAATGCCCTTGGTGATGCAAGCTTATGATTGAAAAATTGACAATCACTTTTGATAAATGAGCATCGAATGCAAGTTCTAAACATTTTGATTTGGCCCTGTTGAACACATGGTTCTGTTTAAATTTCTAGTTATGGGCTCAAAATCATTTCGAAAAAAAGAAAGAAAAAAAAACTTTCAAGTTGTGATTATATTGGGACACAAAAATTGAAATTGCATTTTTTATCAAATTTTCTCATTCTCGCATTTTGGGACTATAATGCAAATCATTTTGTGTACAAATTCCTCAAAATATAAATCACTCTAATTTTCTATGAGTAAAATCACAAATCAATTTTTCAAAAATCAATAACACTTTTGCATACGAAACTTTTGGAATAAAAGTGGACATTCGATTGATGGCCGTGGATTGATAATTTTAATGATGTTTTCTCTTATGATAAAATCTTGGCGAAATACTAAAATCCCGTAATAAGGATTGTGGGGCATGTATTGTCGCCTCGATTTTTATTATAAGAAGCGAAGTCATTAAAATATCATTTTCTCTTATTCACATAATGACATTGTCATCTTCTTGCAGGTTATGCGCGATGCTCTTTGACATTCTCATGGTGACCATTCAAGGACGTGAATTCTAGAGCTAGGACAAGAGTTGTTTTTACTTTCATCTGTAAAAGAGTCTCTTGTATTTTATCAGTCTTTATTCTTGTTAAGAAACATGTTTTCCGTTTTAGGTTTTGATTTGCAAATCAATTTATGCTCTTGTAAATTGTGCGACTCACATTTTTAATGATGGAATTCGAAAATCATCATTTAAAAAAAAATACAAAAAAGAGAGCAAATTTAGAAGTGTTTTAAGTGAACCTATACATTTACCTTCCAAAATGAATCTCAAGAAAAATTTGTTTAATGCCCTCTCTTCATATAGTCATTTTCTTGGGCTCATCGAACTCGAGGAGCAAGCATGCGTCGAGGTTTCGTTGGCGCCAATTTTCCGTAAAAGCGGAACGAAGTCAAATTCCATTCTGAGAAGTTTTGTTATTCGCAAATGCCTTACGTGCCAAAATAACCCGTTGACCTCGTTCACTTTGCATGATGAGACAAATGAAGGGAGTTGCCAAGTATCCAAAAGGGCGAATTCAAAGGAAGAGTAAACTGTATCGATTCCAGTTATTCATTTCTAATACCGTTTCGACATAATTTTATTTTCATTGTCAAGGAGATATCAAGAGTGCCAAGTTTTGTAACGTTCCCAACAAACGCAATGGAGCACTTTTAAGGATGAAAGCGAGTGAAGGGTAATAATGTATCGTTTCCAACATTTCAATCCATAAGGCGCTTTGCACTAACATATTCTTTTACATTCTTTACAGGATCATCGGGTCGCCATGCTGCAGGTAAGTACCCTTCTTCTCAGTCTTTTTTTTTTTTTTTAAGTAAAAAAAAAAGAGAAAAAAAAAAGAGAATTTCCATTACAAAAGAGAACTTTTGGGCTTTCCTAGAGAAAAAAAATGAATAATAATTGAGAAAAAAAATTACAAACCTTTTGAACATCCTTTCTATCTCAAAATTATTTTCTTGTCTTGTGGATTATTCATTTTGAATCAAAATTCCCTATGGAGATTGATATACTCGAATGGTCTCGGCAGAGTGAAATGGAAATGTTAACCATGCCAAACAAGAAGTGCTTAGGATGAAGAAATGCAAGCTCATTTCCAAACACGTCCTTTAAACACTTTTGAGAGATGAGCATTATTCAAACACTTTTGAGAGTTGAGTGAAAAGAAACCTTCTCTTAGGACAAATGATTCATTCGCATTGAGCGCAAAGATCGAAATGATAAATGCGTTGCCTTCATCAATCCCAAGCATTGCACTGATCTCTTGTTACCCCTTTGGGATGGAAAAAAAAGATGATCCTTCAAAGTACCCCTATTGAGAACGACCCTACATTGGGGCAACATAGGAGGTTACGGTCGTGTTGTAAAACGAAAGGTTGAGAAAGATTCTATTACTTTCACTTACATCAATCTTCTTGTGGTAGCTTGGAGGAATTCTCATCGGAGCTTGACTCATCCCAAGGTGAAGAAGAGCATTTCCTTCTCTACCCAAACACTGATACCCATTGCTATAACCAATTTGGGCCTGATTATTCATTTCGAATCCCGAGCGGTGATCATCTCCCTTCACCGGGGCAAGGCATAAGTATTGACCAAATATAATTGACAATCACAGGAAAATGTGAAAAGCATCTCGAAAGTCATAAGCTACCAAAGTTCAAAGAGCAAAAAGCTCGACAAACTAGGGGGCATGAAAAAGCAGTGTGCCTAGTAAAAGCAAGGCCAATGCCTGTCAAGAAAAAGAGCCAAAAGGCCGCATCTTATGTGAAAGAAAAATTATCAAAATCCAAGTGCCTGCGAGAAAAAATCATCCCAAAGGACAAAAGAAATTAGAGAAAAGAGCAAAGCTTTCATGCATAAATGATCAGTGAATGAACTCTCGAGATGTGCTGTATTTCAAGATCCAAATGCTTTCGAAATGTCAAGTGACCCGGTCACGATACCATGATGATCACTGACTCTTAAAGACCCTCTTGAAAATTTTAAGCCTTTCAAGCCTTTCCCAAGCCAGCATTATAACCCTTTTCCGAAGCCTCTTGATTGGGATGATTTGAGTGAAAATGAGAATACCACAAAGAAGCTACTGCTTGAAGGAGTGGAAATAATTCTATCTTGTCTTATCTTCCAAGTTCTCGACTCGTAAACCCAATGAAGATAGCGGCAAATGTTCCTTTATTGGCCTCAAAGCAATCATTCCTTTGTGTAAGCCCTAACAAAGCCTATATTGCGGTCCTTTCAAAAGACCTTTTTGATCGATTAGATTGTGCTCATTGCGAATGTTTCAGAAAGCCTTCGACATAGGCTACGTGAGATACTTTCAGCAATCAATTACTTCCCACGTGAATGGATGGGATCAAGTAGCAATTTTATCGAGAGTATGTGAGAAGCCCTTTCTGACTAAAAAGCTCCAGTTTGGCATGCTTAATGAGTCTTTTTCATGAATAGAAATCATTCTGGTAAAAACTTGACTCCTAGATAATTTGATGATCAATGATATATCCATGAACAAGATGACAATTTTGCGCCACATGATGTTGATTGAAATAAAATGTTTTCCAAAGCGGTCAGACTTAGCTTGATTAGCTTGTTCAATTAATGCTGCAGTGTTTCTAATACGACGTCCCTAATGACATTTGCCCAAGTTGAGTTTCACAGGATTCCTCAATGAAGCCATGCAGTTTTCAGAGGATTAGCGGGTGCTTCCCTAAAAATCAAAGGTTCATGGTCAACCTTAAACCATGCCATCTCAAAAGGTTCATGGTCAGCCTTAAACCATGTCATCTCCAAAAGTTCATGGTCAACCTTAAACCATGACATCTCAAAGGTTCATGGTTAGCCTTAAACCATGTCATCTCCAAAGGTTCATGGTCAGCCTTAAACCATGTCATTTACGGTTGGTGGGTTTATCCTTAAACCACGGGGTTGGTGGCTTTCCTAAAGCCACACGGTTTGTGGGTCTATCCTTAAACCACACGGTTGGTGAGTCTATCCTTAAACCACGAGGTTTGTGGGTCTATCCTTAAACCACACGGTTCGTGGGTCTATCCTTAAACCACACGGTTGGTGGGTTTATCCTTAAACCACGGGGTTGGTGGCTTTCCTAAACCACACGGTTTGTGGGTCTATCCTTAAACCACACGGTTGGTGAGTCTATCCTTAAACCACAAGGTTTGTGGGTCTATCCTTAAACCACACGGTTCGTGGGTCTATCCTTAAACCACACGGTTGGTGGGTTTATCCTTAAACCACGGGGTTGGTGGCTTTCCTAAACCACACGGTTTGTGGGTCTATCCTTAAACCACACGGTTGGTGAGTCTATCCTTAAACCACAAGGTTCGTGGGTCTATCCTTAAACCACACGGTTCGTGGGTCTATCCTTAAACCACGGGGTTGGTGGCTTTTCCTAAACCACACGGTTCGTGGGTCTATCCTTAAACCACAAGGTTGGTGGGTTTATCCTTAAACCACGGGGTTGGTGGCTTTTCCTAAACCACACGGTCGAAACCCGTTTTTGCACGGTGAGACTATCATCGGTCGAAACCCGTTTGTACACGGTGAGACCTTCCTCTCATCGAAACCCGTTTTACACGGTGAGACTATCATCGGTCGAAACCCGTTTGTACACGGTGAGACCTTCCTCTCGATCGAAACCCGTTTTTACACGGTGAGACTATCATCAGTGGAAACCCGTTTGTACACGGTGAGACTATCATCCGGTGAAACCCGTTTTTACACGGTGAGACTATCATCCGGTCGAAACCCGTTTGTACACGGTGAGACTTTCCTCTCGGTCGAAACCCGTTTTTACACGGTGAGACTATCATCCGTCGAAACCCGTTTGTACATGGTGAGACCTTCCTCTCGTCGAAACCCGTTTTTACGGTGAGACTATCATCGGTCGAAACCCGTTTTTTACACGGTGAGACTATCATCCGGTGGAAACCCGTTTGTACACGGTGAAACTATCATCCGGTCGAAACCCGTTTGTACACGGTGAGACTATCATCCGGTCGAAACCCGTTTGTATATAGTGAGACCTTTCTCCTAGTCAAAATCCTTTTACACGGTGAGACCATCACATCCAGTCAAAACCCGTTTTTACACGGTGAGACCAGTTTTCTTTCAGTCTAAACCACACGGTTCGTGGGTTTATCCTTAAACCACAAGGTTCGTGGGCCATCCTTAAATCACAAGGTTCGTGGGTCATCCTTAAACCCCGCTTTTAAAATGTTCATGAGTTTTTTTTCTAAACTGCAATTTTCAAAAGTTTCATGGTTAACCTTAAACCATGTCATCTACAAAGGTTCATTGGTTTCCCTCAAATCATGCATTTTCAACCCGGTCGAGAGACCCGTTCGTACACCTGCAGTGAGATCTACCTCCTAGTCAAAATCCGTTCGTACACGGTGAGACTATTATTCCGGTCGAAACTCGTTTTTACACGATGAGACCTCGGTCCTTCAATCCTTTTCCTATGACACGGTGAGCTTTGTAGCCCGGAGAGCTTTTGTAGCCCGGTGAGCTTTGTAGCCCGGAGTCCTTCCTATGACACGGTGAGCTTTGTAGCCCGGAGAGCTTTGTAGCCCGGAGTCTTTCTTCCTATGACACGGTGAGCTTTGTAGCGGAGTCCTTCTTCCTATGACACGGTGAGCTTTGTAGCCCGGAGAGCTTTTGTAGCCCGGTGAGCTTTGTAGCCCCGGAGTCCTTCCTATGACACGGTGAGCTTTGTAGCCCGGAGAGCTTTGTAGCGGAGAGCTTTGTAGCGAGTCTTTCTTCCTATAACACGGTGAGCTTTGTAGCTCGGAGAGCTTTTGTAGCCCGGTGAGCTTTGTAGCCCGGAGAGCTTTTGTAGCCTGGTGAGCTTTGTAGCCGGAGTCCTTCTTCCTATGACACGAAGAGCTTTGTAGCCGGAATCCTTCTTCCTATGAAACGGTGAACTTTAGCCAGGGAGCTTTGTAGCCGGAGTCCTTCTTCCTATGACACGGTGAGCTTTGTAGCCCGGAGTCCTTCTTTCTATGACACGGTAAGTTTGTAGCCCGGAGAGCTTTTGTAGCCCGGTGAGCTTTGTAGCCCGGAGTCCTTCTTCCTATGACACGGTGTGCTTTGTAGCCGGAGAGCTTTTGTAACCTGGAGAGCTTTGTAGCCCGGAGTCTTTCTTCCTCTTGCGATAAGACGCGCTTCCATAGTTATGAGTTCTTTCCATCAATTTAATACGTGCCTATGCACACCGGGTCTATCGTCAAAATAATTTAGGTGTCTTTTGTCTTTGAAAGGAACCTCTTGAGCTCCCATTCAAAAGAGGGCATTTTGTTGACACCTAAATTTTTCATTTTTCTCTTATGATTTAATTGTGTACGGAATTAGGAATTAGTCATTTTAAAAAAAAAAAAAAAAAACAAAAAAAAAAACGCCTAGGGTCGGGTCGAGCCAGATTTGGCTTTGGCCCGGCCCATCGCCCGCCTCTCTTTCCGAGTGGCCCACGCCATCTCCCTTTGGCCCGACCCACATCTCCACTTGTCTTCTTCCCGGTGTCTTCGCGTGCGGAGCCTGCACCAAAGAAAAAAAAAAGAAAAGCAGCAATGTCGAAAAGGGAAAAAAAAGAAGAAGAAGAAAGGGACAACGGAAGAAAGAGCGAGAGGAAGACGAGAGGGGAGGGGGACCGAGAAAGGGGAGCTCGCTGGAGAGAGGGGAGTCGGAGAGGACTGGCCGCCTCGACTCTCCACCGCCGCTACCGCCCGACCAACCGCGACCACCGCTGTCTCACCGGAGCCCAAATGGAGTAAAGGCGCGCGTCAAGAAGCAATGCGGTAAAGGGCAAGTGGGAGAGTTCCGAGAAGGGGGCGGATTCGAGCAACCCACGAGCCGCCGCCCTCCTTCACGACGTCGTCCGAGCCACCGCCACTCGACCCTCGACACACCGGCAACCAGCCGACCCCCGCCTGCTTTGTCCTCCGTTTAAGTCGCCACCATAAGCCCGGAACCAGATGCGAGCGGGCGAGGAAGACGGTGAATAGAGAGAGAACGAGAGAGGGAGACTAAAAAGGGGAGGAGAACGAGAGAGAGAGAAGGAGATCGGCGAGAGAGAGAGAGAGTCGAAGAAGACTCGCCGTCGTCGTCCCTACCGTTCGTCGCCGTCCACCCGAAACCCAGATCCAGAAGAAACGGAGGGAGGAGGGCGGCGGCGGCGCTGCCCGACGCCATCCTCACCGCTGCCCTCCTCACCGCCTCAACCCGGCGCTAGCCGCAACCCGACGCCGTGCGAGCCCCCTCGCTGCGGTCGTGTGCCATCGCTTGCCCGTCACCGCCTCAACTCGATGCCGTCCGAGCCGCCTCGCCGCCTCGGCCACCTGCTGCTAGGAGCCGCGACGCTGCCGCAACCGCCGTCTCTGCCGTCGCCGTTGCTCCCCTCAACCGCGAGCCCGTCTCGTCTGCGACCTGCTGGGCGCCGCGTCGCCGTTCCGCCATCCGCCGTCGCGCTCCGCCTCACTTGCAAACCGCGAGATCCCCGCAAAGCTGTTGCGCCCTTGCTCCGCCCGTGATCTACTCGTCCGTCTTGCTCCCTCCGCCCGCGACAACCCGCCGTGCTCTGTTTGTAGCTCGCGCGCCGCTGCCCGACGCCCGGCCAGATCCCGGGCCGGTCGCCGCGTCTCCGCCTACGCCGCCGCGCCGCCGCGTCTCCGCCTCTGCCCGCCACGCCGCGCGTCCCCTCTGTTCCGCCGCGCCGCCGTTGCCGTCAAGCCACGCCGCCGCCGTTATCGGCACCGCTTGACAAACCTAGATTTCCGCCCAAAACCGGGTCGGGCACGGGTCGCGAACCGGGTAGGGTTTCTATCCACATGGGCTGTCGTAGTGGGCCATGTGCCTTGGGGTTTGGGCTAACTTAGGTAGTGGGCCATGTGCCTTTTGGGTTTGGGCTAACTTAGGTAGTGGGCTTCTTTTAAATAAAAAGTATTAGACCAGATTGGGCCCGCTGGTTGGGCCCAATCCGGCAAAGGCAGGCCCGACCAAGTCGGGCCTTGCTTCAGCCGGCGCAGTTCGGCCGGCCCCGTCGGACGAACTCGGGTCCGGTCGGAGACAGGACCCGATCCGCGTTGGCCGGGTCGGGTCGGGTGAACCCGACCCATTCACCTTTTTAAATCAAAAATTAATTTTAAAAATTAAAAAATATTTTCTTTAAAAAATTTAAAATTAAAAGATATTTAAATATTTAAATATTTAAAACAATTCGAAAATCCAAAATTTTTAAAAAAAAGTTTTTAAAAAAATAATAAAAATATTTAAAAAAATTAAAAAAAATTTAAAAAACTAAAAATTAATTATTTTTCTTTTAAAAAATAAAAAAAAATTAAAAATTTCGAAAATCAAAAAATGATGGAGTTTGATTAGGACTTGCCATGTATTGCCATTTTAGTGTAATTAGACCTTTATGTGCTCGTATATTAATTATGTTGCATGTTTAATTTATATATCTAATTATGTTTGATGTCATGTGTTTAATTTTATGGCAATTAGGATCTTGGTAGTTGTGATTATTACTTTAATGATTGCGCATGCATGATCACCTCACATGTTAGTGGATAAGTATAAAATCAATTCAAACTGCTTGCCAAAAATCATTTTGTTAAAATGAACAAGATTAGGTACCGAAAGGGCACTAATTAGTTAATTAGTGTAATCAAGTCCCGAACTTAGATTCTCTGGTTGCGTAGGAAGTGAGGTATACTCCCATGCCTCGCTTGGTTTCTAGCCGACCCCAATAGGCTAGTGGCGACTCCTTTTGTGCAAAATTTCTTAAGAATATCCCAACGTCATGCGGGGTATGGACTTGGGAGAGCCCGCGTCTAATTATGGGCTTTAGGCCCATCCTTTAGGCAATACCCCTAAACCTGTTCCCTCCCCCCGAGGGTAGGTCGCGACAGCAACGACGCTGTTCAAGAGCCCAGAGGGGAACCAGAAGCCCTGGTACAAGTGGAGAGAGGAGGGGCTACAGTCCTCTCCCGAAGAGAGAGAGGTGGGGATCCAGTCCTCTTCTGAAGGGAGAGAGGAGAGCAAGTCTTCGCATTCTGGCGACTTGACGTCGTCTCGCAAGTAATTTTCATTGAGAGGAGGAGGTTGAGAGGGTTGCATGGTGGCGGCCGTGGCCGCGGTGCGTGGTGATGGTGGTGGTAGTGGTGGTGTAGGTGGAGGAGGAGGCCGGTTGGAGTGAATGATTGGGTGTCTAAATAAAGAACATGAAGATGGTGCTGGGTGTCTCTTACAATTTATACATTAAATGGAGATGGTGGTGTTAGTGGTGGTAGTGGTGGTGTAGGTGGAGGAGGAGGATGGTTGGAGTGAATGATTGGGTGTCTAAATAAAGAACATGAAGATGGCGTTGGGTGTCTCTTACAATTTATACATTAAATAGAGATGGCCCTCATGGTAGGAAAAAAAAAATCACTTTTAGGCTCCACCTGAACGGCTTCTTCTGAATTTTTTTATTTATTAGTGAAAATTGGTATATTGATCCAATTAAATCTTCTTCTTTTCTTTGAACTTTGAACATGCACATGAACAAAAATTGTTTAGCTTTTTTTTTTTGGTCAAAAAATAAAAATCATTAGTTAAGGGCCATATTATTTCCTCCGTCCCTAATTAGAAGATCCAATTATAATTTGACATCACAAAAATTTCAACTTAGTTAAATTTACAAATAGGTTCTATCCTTATTTGCAATCCTCTAATGGAGGTCTGGCTCTAGTAAGGATGGAGAAAGATATGTCGCTTTAGTTAGGTGGGTAGTATCAAGTCAATGAACCATTTGGTGGACATTTAGCACACGATAGTGACGAGGTCAAGAGCGTGAAACCTCATGCCCACATGTCGAATTCTTTACTCATTTATAGTGATAGCGTAAAGATACTTATGTGTACTCATCATCTATTTTTTGGCTGTGTTCAAATGCACGTTTAACGTGGAACTTTTATTTACTCTATTAGACGAGGCATTGGATCAGGTGTATAAAACCAAATCCTAACCACTCTATCTATAACACAAAATACTCTCACTACCCCACACCTGGTTCACGATTTTCATTACATAATTAAGGCTATATATCAACTAACAAGGATTAATAATGCTAGAGTGGATACGCACACTTTCTCGTGGCATCCGTGATCAAATATACTTTTCAGTCATATTAATAAATAAAAACACACGCATCTCGTTCACGCGATTGACTAAAAAACCCATGCTCAAAAAGAACATAAAGCATTACTTATAAAAAAATAAAAAATAAGGGTTAATACCTCAAAAAACTCAAATTATACCAACTATGACACAATTTTTTTTTTTTTTTATTAGTAGAAATCCTAAACTTGCCAATTGTGACAAATATACTCTGAATAGAACTAAAATAGAGAATAATTATGTCACGTGTATAAATTTGGATTTGTTCATGACACGAAAAAAAGTAAGAGGTATTTGTACCACAGTGAGCAAGTTTATAATTTTGTTTGTAATATATATTAAAAAACTTTTCGATATTTGTGCCACAGTGCGAATAGTATGGGATTTTTTTTTGTGATATTTGCCCAAAAAATTGAGCATTAGAAGTGGATGTGTCCACTTAAACAACTCAAAATTGTTTTTGATCAACGAAATCTAGCAAATTGTGCCACTTGACCGAGAAGTTAAAAAGACAGCGGTCGGCGGGCCAAAAAAATCGAATTCCTTGTCTTTCGTCTCAAAATGTATCTTCTCCATGTCGTTGCTACCAAGAGTGTGGTTGAACAAGATTTTCACGGGTAACGTTAAAACCCAAGCACGAGAAAACCTAGGAAATCTTTCGTGGAATCTTATGGAAGTATATCGAGAAACAGGATACATATAATACACGCCAATGCCTCGGAACTCTAAACTTTGCTTGAAATCTTAGCTAAGGTATTAAAAAAGTATTTTCTTTTATAAGAATAAAGACATGGTAGAAGGTTATCAATTAACTAGTTGAAGAAAACAAGAACACATGGCTTGAGCTTTGCTCTCTACACCTATGGACCTTCACGACGATGTTCGGTTAAAAAATGAGTGCCGAACACCAGGTGCCAAAACTTAGCATGAAGGGATCTTTGAAGTGCCAAAAAATTAGGAAAGCGACACTTAAGTGCCAAAATCGAAGTAAAATGGATCAGAAAAGTGTCAATCAAACAAAATGCTAACATGGCAATTTTCCAACAAGGTAAATGCAAAACACACTGATGTGGCTAGAAAATGCAAAAACGATGTCGTTTTTATTTCTAACGTACTAAAAATTAAAAATAAAGGAGGAGGGGAGGGAGACGATTGAGGGCAGAGCCCTCACCCCGTCGCCTCCCGCCACCGCCGAGAAGGGCCGCGACGGAGGGAGGAGGGTCGGCCGGGGTCACTATCTCCCGTTGTCGGGGAAGGGCCGATGACGGAGGGGAATCAGCCGAGGTCGCCAACCCTCGGCCAATCAGCGGCGAGGGCCCGTGAGCCTCACCGGATCTGGGCGAGATCGCCGGTCAGCCGGGGGCCAACAACCCCGGCCACCCTCCCCCTCCATTGCCGACCCTTCTTGGTGGTGGCGGTGAGGGCTCGGCACCTCGCCTCGCCTCCCTCCCCCATTTTTTCTTACTTTTATTTTTATTCTTAAATGTTTTAAATAAATTTAGTTTTAAATTTAATTTAATGAATTTTTATATTAATTTTTTACCATGTCAAAGACAAAACGACGTTTTTGCATTATCTAGCCACATCAAGCATGCAAATGACACCGTTTTTGTACTTATTTCACCGGAAAATTGCCACATCAACATTTTGACCATATTGGTTCTTAAATGATCCATTTTGCTTCGATTTTGGCACGTAATTGTCATGTTCCTAACTTTTGACACTTAAGTGTCTCTCTATGTCATGCCCCGATCCTCGAGCGCGCACCCATCCCTCACTAGTCGATTAAATAACGACGTCCCAGGACGCATCACCGACCCATTAATTTTAATACGCATGCGGAAGCAAATATAAAATCCCCAGACAATAAAACAATTCCCAAAGTATCAAAACTGTGATGAACGCCCAAAGTATCAAGGATTCTCTCCGGCTGCATTTTGCATTCTGTATCGAATTCCGGGATGACTAGTATACCAAGTGAACGTCATCTTCAACAGGGATAAAGTAACTTATCATACGCAAAATATGCTTTGTCATCTTGCGAAAATGCAAATTATAATTTCTATACAAGTAGCATCCGTATCATGTCAACTCGAACGGTACATTCGAAGAGTTCAGTTCATCCTTTAATAATAATTAAAAGGTAGCCCACTTAACTCTATTTTCGACTAAGCGAAGCAAACCTATTGAAATATTCATTGGTTGGCTCGTATACGGGGTAGCGTGGATGAAATTTTATAATATCAATCCAGTATTGTATACAACACCAAATCTGAAGCGGGGTGTTTTAAAATGAAGTCAATGATATACATGATAAGTCACCAAGCACAGGGCCAAGTCTTTCAACAATATAAACATCAATTTGCCAATTTTCCCTGTGTAGAGGATATCTTTAAAAAAAAAAAAAAAAAACCCCAAATAAATAAATATTCCCAGCATTATTTGATGCTTTCATACGGCTTTTTAAAAAAATGATTTTCACTTTTATTCTCTACTCGACGACTTATTCTGAGTTTTTCGAAAATTGGTATTACAAACCAGTTACATATTCCATTGTTTCTTAACCTATGAACAATTAACATCATAGAAAATTTTTAGCTACCCTAGTTAGAGCATCCAATCATAGTTTGACATGGCGCACATTTTATTTATAGTTAAATATGCAAGGGGGTTGTCTAATCCTCTACTTTGAGATTGGCTTTAGCAAGAATAGAGGAAAATATGTCTCTTTAGTTAGATATGCAATTTTGAGTTCATTTGGTGTACATCTAATGTAAGGGAACATATTTGCATTTTTAGTCATTTATAGCTATAGCGTAATGATGTTTGTATATGTAAGCATCATCCATTTTTGGCTATTCAAAAGTAAGTGGTACTTCACTCTGTCGAGGATGAAGCATTATCAATCATCATAAAAAATTATGGATAATTATTTAAAAGTCATAAACCTATTATACGGTTTAATTTAGTCCTAAACTTTTCAATTTAACCAATTTAATCTTAAATCATTCAATGTTTTGTCCATATAGTCATTTCAACTAATTTTTGGTAATTACTAACATGAATATCAACCGTCTTATGTGACATAGCTAGTTAGGAAGGCTGGTGCAGATATAGATAATTATGGCAATTTTTATTAAAAAAAATTATGCGGAAGTCCATATGTCACTCTTTTCACTACATAGTGAGCTATTGACTACGTGTCTTTGAATTGGATCCTCTCACCATGATGCTATTGGGCCACTTCAATTAATTTCTGTAATTGAATAAAAATGGCAGGATTCAGTAAAAGTTAGAGGGCAATTTTATTGTCGCGACCAATTTTTTCGAGTGTGAACCACCTACGGTTTGGCTAATGGACTGTTAAGCCTAGACTTAACTCGGGCTCTCCCAAGCCCATACCAATTCGCGACTTAGGTTTGAATTGTTAACATGCAATTGAATTTTAACTAGGAGTCGCCACTAATCTATTTTTGGTAGGTCAATTAGAAACCCTAGTAAAGTAATGTGGGAGATTTACTTTCTTTCCTACGAACCAGAGACTAAGGGTACGAGGACTTGATTACATTAGATTTCTCTAACGCCCTTTCGGTACCTTTCTTTTTATTTTTGAAAAATGTTTGGTAAGCAATTTGGATTGATTTTAAATCTATTTCCTAACATGTGAGGTGTTCATGCAAAAGCGCAAACCACCAATTTAACACCCAAGAAAGCAATT